>NW_026606257.1:52500-652500 GCF_029834395.1 Sorex fumeus | reverse complement strand
AATCATTGGAATCTCTACTACAGAAATTTCCATTCATTCACTGTGAATCTGGAAATACTCTGAATCTGCATTCCAGGAAGGCTTTCGTTACACCACTGATGAATGTCCAAGTAATGCAATGCTGCTTCTTAGTGGTCTGTTCACACTCGAAACCGTGCTGTTCATTGGCTATCCACTCAATATCGGTCAGCTCTTCAATATCCTGTCCAGACTATCCAGATTCCTAAATGTTGGCAATCACCACTACAGAATGTTCCATTCAATCACGCGAATCTGGAATTCATCAGAGTCTCCACTCCTGGAAGGTTTTCGTGACACCACTGGTAAATGTCCAAGGAAGACAATGCTGGTTTTAAGCCGCCTGCTAACACACTCAGCCGTGCTGTTCAATTTGCTATCCACCCAACCCTATTCAGCTCTACATTTTCCTGTCCTCATAACCCAACCTTCAGAAATAATTGGTATCTCCTCCACAGAATGTTCCGTTCATTCACTGCGAATCTTAAATTCATCTGACTCTCAACTCCCGGCGGGTTATCGTTACACCACTTGTGAATGTCCAAGTAAGCCAATGCTGGTTTTCAGTGGCCTGTTCATACTAAGAGACGTGCTGTTCATTTGGCTATGCACTCCACCCTGTTCAGCTCTACATTTTCGTGTCCACAAAACCCAGCCTTCAGAAATCATTGGAATCACCACTAGAGAATGTTCCATTCATTCACTGCGAATCTGGAATTCCTCTGAACCTCCACTCCTGGCAGGTTTTCGTTACGCCACTGGTGAATGTCCAAGTAACTCAATACTGGTTTTCAGAGGCATGTTCAACTCGCAGAAGTGCTGTTCAATGGGCTATCCACTCAATATTGGTCAGCTCTTCATTTTCCTCTCCACACAAACCAGCCTTCAGAAATCATTGGGCTCTCCACTACAGACTGTTCCATTCATTCACTGCGATTCTGCAATTCATCTGACTCTCCGCTCCAGGCAGGTTTTCATTACAGCACTGGTGAATGACCAAGTAATCCAATGCTGGTTTTCAGCCGCCTTTTCACACTCGCAGTGTGCTGTTCAATTGTCTATCCACTCAAACCTGGTCAGCCTTTCATTTTCTTTTCCACAATATCAGACTTCAGAAATCATTGGAATCGCCAGTACAGAATGTTCCATTCATTCACTGCCAATCTGGAATTCATCTGAATCTGCACTCCAGGTAGGCTTTCATTACACCACTTATGAATGTCCAAGTAACACAATGCTGGTTTTCAGCGGTCTGTTCACACTCTAAGCCCTGCTTTTTACTGGGTATCCACACAACTGTGGTCAGCTCTTCATTTTCATGTCCAAACAATCCAGACTTGAGAAATCATTGCAATCTCCAGTACAGAATGTTCCATTCATTCACTGCGAATCTGGAATTCAACTGAATCTCCACTACCTGCAGATTTATCTTACACCACTTGTGAATGTCCAAGTAAAACAATGCTGGTTTTCAGAGGCCTGTTCATGTTCGCAGTCGTGCTGTTCAATTGGCTATCCACTCAACCTGTTTTGCTCCTCATTTTCCTGTGCACACAACCCAGCCTTCAGAAATCATTGTAATCTCCACTACAGGATGTTCCATTCATTCACTGGGAATCTGGAATTCATCTGAATCTGCACTCCACGCAGGCTTTCGTTACACCACTGCTGAAAGTCGAAGTAATGCAATACTGGTTTTCAGTGGTCTGTTCACATTCGAAGCCGAGGCTTTTTACAGGCTATCCACTCAACACTGGTCAGCTCTTCATTTTCGTGTCCCCACAATCCAGATTTCAGAAATCATTGCAATCTCCACTACAGAATGTTCCATTCATTCACTGCGAGTCTGGAGTTTATCTGATTCTCCACTCCCGCCTGGTTAACATTACACCACTTGTGAATGTCCAAGTAAGCCAATGCTGGTTTTCAGAGGCCTGTTCATACTCGCAGCCGTGCTGTTTAATTGACAATTCACTCCACCCTGTTCAGCTCTTCATTGTCCCACCACACTACCAGCCTTCAGAAATCTTTGTTATCTCCACTACAGAATGTTCCATTCATTCACTGCGAATCTGGAATTCATCTGACTCTCAACTCCACGCAGGTTTTCATTACACCACTGTTGAATGTCCAAGTAACCCAATGCTGGTTTTCAGCGGCCTGTTCATATTCGCAGCCCTGCTGTTTACTTGGCTATCGATTCAAGCCTGGTCAGCTCTTCATTTTCCTGTCCACACAACACAGGCTTCAGAAATCATTGGAATCTCCTCTACAGAATGTTCCATTCATTCACTGCGAATGTGGAATTCAACTGACTCTCCACTCCATGCAGGTTTTCCTTACACCACTGATGAATGTCCAAGTAACCCAATGCTGGTTTTCAGCTGCATGTTCACACTCGCAGCCATGCTATACAATTGGCTTTCCACTAAATCCTGATTAGTTCTTGATTTTCCTTCCACACGACCCAGCCTTCAGAAATCGTTGGAATCTCCACTAGAGAATGTTCCATTCATTCACTGCGAATCTGGAATTCCTCTGAACCTCCACTCCCGGCAGGTTTTCGTTACACCACTGTTGAATGTCCAAGTAACCCAATGTTTTAAGTGTTTTCTTCACAAGCGCAGTGGTGCTGTTCAATTGGCTATCCACTCAACCCTGGCCAGCTCTACATTTTCCTGTCCACACCACAGAGACTGGAGAAATCATTGTTATCTCCACTACAGAATGTTCCATTCATTCACAGCGAATCTGGAATTCATCTGAATCTCCACTCCCGGCAGGTTTTCGTGACACCACTGGTAAATATCCAAGTAAGCCAATGCTGGTTTTAAGTGGCCTGCTCCTACTCTCAGCCGTGCTGTTCAATTTGCTATCCACTCAACCCTCTTCAGCTCCATTTTCCTGTCCACATAACCCAAACTTCAGAAACAATTGGTATCTCCTCCACAGAATGTTCCATTCATTGACGGCAAATCTGAAATTCATCTAATTCTCAACTCCCGTCAGGTTTTCGTTACACCACTTGTGAATGTCCAATTAAGCCAAAGCTAGTTTTCAGTGGCCTGTTCTTACTACGAGACGTGCTGTTCATTTGGCTATCCATTCCACCCTGTTCAGCTCTACATTTTCGTGTCCACAAAACCCAGCCTTCAGAAATCATTGGAATCACCACTAGAGAATGTTCCATTCATTCACTGCGAATCTGGAATTCATCTGAACCTCCAATCCTGGCAGGTTTTCGTTACGCCACTGGTGAATGTCCAAGGAACTCAATACTGGTTTTCAGAGGCATGTTCAACTCGCAGAAGTGCTGTTCAATGGGCTATCCACTCAATATTGGTCAGCTCTTCATTTTCCTCTCCACACAAACCAGCCTTCAGAAATCATTGGGCTCTCCACTACAGACTGTTCCATTCATTCACTGCGATTCTGCAATTCATCTGACTCTCCGCTCCAGGCAGGTTTTCATTACAGCACTGGTGAATGACCAAGTAATCCAATGCTGGTTTTCAGCCGCCTTTTCACACTCGCAGTGTGCTGTTCAATTGTCTATCCACTCAAACCTGGTCAGCCTTTCATTTTCTTTTCCACAATATCAGACTTCAGAAATCATTGGAATCGCCAGTACAGAATGTTCCATTCATTCACTGCCAATCTGGAATTCATCTGAATCTGCACTCCAGGTAGGCTTTCATTACACCACTTATGAATGTCCAAGTAACACAATGCTGGTTTTCAGCGGTCTGTTCACACTCTAAGCCCTGCTTTTTACTGGGTATCCACACAACTGTGGTCAGCTCTTCATTTTCATGTCCAAACAATCCAGACTTGAGAAATCATTGCAATCTCCAGTACAGAATGTTCCATTCATTCACTGCGAATCTGGAATTCAACTGAATCTCCACTACCTGCAGATTTATCTTACACCACTTGTGAATGTCCAAGTAAAACAATGCTGGTTTTCAGAGGCCTGTTCATGTTCGCAGTCGTGCTGTTCAATTGGCTATCCACTCAACCTGTTTTGCTCCTCATTTTCCTGTGCACACAACCCAGCCTTCAGAAATCATTGTAATCTCCACTACAGGATGTTCCATTCATTCACTGGGAATCTGGAATTCATCTGAATCTGCACTCCACGCAGGCTTTCGTTACACCACTGCTGAAAGTCGAAGTAATGCAATACTGGTTTTCAGTGGTCTGTTCACATTCGAAGCCGAGGCTTTTTACAGGCTATCCACTCAACACTGGTCAGCTCTTCATTTTCGTGTCCCCACAATCCAGATTTCAGAAATCATTGCAATCTCCACTACAGAATGTTCCATTCATTCACTGCGAGTCTGGAGTTTATCTGATTCTCCACTCCCGCCTGGTTAACATTACACCACTTGTGAATGTCCAAGTAAGCCAATGCTGGTTTTCAGAGGCCTGTTCATACTCGCAGCCGTGCTGTTTAATTGACAATTCACTCCACCCTGTTCAGCTCTTCATTGTCCCACCACACTACCAGCCTTCAGAAATCTTTGTTATCTCCACTACAGAATGTTCCATTCATTCACTGCGAATCTGGAATTCATCTGACTCTCAACTCCACGCAGGTTTTCATTACACCACTGTTGAATGTCCAAGTAACCCAATGCTGGTTTTCAGCGGCCTGTTCATATTCGCAGCCCTGCTGTTTACTTGGCTATCGATTCAAGCCTGGTCAGCTCTTCATTTTCCTGTCCACACAACACAGGCTTCAGAAATCATTGGAATCTCCTCTACAGAATGTTCCATTCATTCACTGCGAATGTGGAATTCAACTGACTCTCCACTCCATGCAGGTTTTCCTTACACCACTGATGAATGTCCAAGTAACCCAATGCTGGTTTTCAGCTGCATGTTCACACTCGCAGCCATGCTATACAATTGGCTTTCCACTAAATCCTGATTAGTTCTTGATTTTCCTTCCACACGACCCAGCCTTCAGAAATCGTTGGAATCTCCACTAGAGAATGTTCCATTCATTCACTGCGAATCTGGAATTCCTCTGAACCTCCACTCCCGGCAGGTTTTCGTTACACCACTGTTGAATGTCCAAGTAACCCAATGTTTTAAGTGTTTTCTTCACAAGCGCAGTGGTGCTGTTCAATTGGCTATCCACTCAACCCTGGCCAGCTCTACATTTTCCTGTCCACACCACAGAGACTGGAGAAATCATTGTTATCTCCACTACAGAATGTTCCATTCATTCACAGCGAATCTGGAATTCATCTGAATCTCCACTCCCGGCAGGTTTTCGTGACACCACTGGTAAATATCCAAGTAAGCCAATGCTGGTTTTAAGTGGCCTGCTCATACTCTCAGCCGTGCTGTTCAATTTGCTATCCACTCAACCCTCTTCAGCTCCATTTTCCTGTCCACATAACCCAAACTTCAGAAACAATTGGTATCTCCTCCACAGAATGTTCCATTCATTGACGGCAAATCTGAAATTCATCTAATTCTCAACTCCCGTCAGGTTTTCGTTACACCACTTGTGAATGTCCAATTAAGCCAAAGCTGGTTTTCAGTGGCCTGTTCTTACTACGAGACGTGCTGTTCATTTGGCTATCCATTCCACCCTGTTCAGCTCTACATTTTCGTGTCCACAAAACCCAGCCTTCAGAAATCATTGGAATCACCACTAGAGAATGTTCCATTCATTCACTGCGAATCTGGAATTCATCTGAACCTCCACTCCTGGCAGGTTTTCGTTACGCCACTGGTGAATGTCCAAGTAACTCAATACTGGTTTTCAGAGGCATGTTCAACTCGCAGAAGTGCTGTTCAATGGGCTATCCACTCAATATTGGTCAGCTCTTCATTTTCCTCTCCACACAAACCAGCCTTCAGAAATCATTGGGCTCTCCACTACAGACTGTTCCATTCATTCACTGCGATTCTGCAATTCATCTGACTCTCCGCTCCAGGCAGGTTTTCATTACAGCACTGGTGAATGACCAAGTAATCCAATGCTGGTTTTCAGCCGCCTTTTCACACTCGCAGTGTGCTGTTCAATTGTCTATCCACTCAAACCTGGTCAGCCTTTCATTTTCTTTTCCACAATATCAGACTTCAGAAATCATTGGAATCGCCAGTACAGAATGTTCCATTCATTCACTGCCAATCTGGAATTCATCTGAATCTGCACTCCAGGTAGGCTTTCATTACACCACTTATGAATGTCCAAGTAACACAATGCTGGTTTTCAGCGGTCTGTTCACACTCTAAGCCCTGCTTTTTACTGGGTATCCACACAACTGTGGTCAGCTCTTCATTTTCATGTCCAAACAATCCAGACTTGAGAAATCATTGCAATCTCCAGTACAGAATGTTCCATTCATTCACTGCGAATCTGGAATTCAACTGAATCTCCACTACCTGCAGATTTATCTTACACCACTTGTGAATGTCCAAGTAAAACAATGCTGGTTTTCAGAGGCCTGTTCATGTTCGCAGTCGTGCTGTTCAATTGGCTATCCACTCAACCTGTTTTGCTCCTCATTTTCCTGTGCACACAACCCAGCCTTCAGAAATCATTGTAATCTCCACTACAGGATGTTCCATTCATTCACTGGGAATCTGGAATTCATCTGAATCTGCACTCCACGCAGGCTTTCGTTACACCACTGCTGAAAGTCGAAGTAATGCAATACTGGTTTTCAGTGGTCTGTTCACATTCGAAGCCGAGGCTTTTTACAGGCTATCCACTCAACACTGGTCAGCTCTTCATTTTCGTGTCCCCACAATCCAGATTTCAGAAATCATTGCAATCTCCACTACAGAATGTTCCATTCATTCACTGCGAGTCTGGAGTTTATCTGATTCTCCACTCCCGCCTGGTTAACATTACACCACTTGTGAATGTCCAAGTAAGCCAATGCTGGTTTTCAGAGGCCTGTTCATACTCGCAGCCGTGCTGTTTAATTGACAATTCACTCCACCCTGTTCAGCTCTTCATTGTCCCACCACACTACCAGCCTTCAGAAATCTTTGTTATCTCCACTACAGAATGTTCCATTCATTCACTGCGAATCTGGAATTCATCTGACTCTCAACTCCACGCAGGTTTTCATTACACCACTGTTGAATGTCCAAGTAACCCAATGCTGGTTTTCAGCGGCCTGTTCATATTCGCAGCCCTGCTGTTTACTTGGCTATCGATTCAAGCCTGGTCAGCTCTTCATTTTCCTGTCCACACAACACAGGCTTCAGAAATCATTGGAATCTCCTCTACAGAATGTTCCATTCATTCACTGCGAATGTGGAATTCAACTGACTCTCCACTCCATACAGGTTTTCCTTACACCACTGATGAATGTCCAAGTAACCCAATGCTGGTTTTCAGCTGCATGTTCACACTCGCAGCCATGCTATACAATTGGCTTTCCACTAAATCCTGATTAGTTCTTGATTTTCCTTCCACACGACCCAGCCTTCAGAAATCGTTGGAATCTCCACTAGAGAATGTTCCATTCATTCACTGCGAATCTGGAATTCCTCTGAACCTCCACTCCCGGCAGGTTTTCGTTACACCACTGTTGAATGTCCAAGTAACCCAATGTTTTAAGTGTTTTCTTCACAAGCGCAGTGGTGCTGTTCAATTGGCTATCCACTCAACCCTGGCCAGCTCTACATTTTCCTGTCCACACCACAGAGACTGGAGAAATCATTGTTATCTCCACTACAGAATGTTCCATTCATTCACAGCGAATCTGGAATTCATCTGAATCTCCACTCCCGGCAGGTTTTCGTGACACCACTGGTAAATATCCAAGTAAGCCAATGCTGGTTTTAAGTGGCCTGCTCATACTCTCAGCCGTGCTGTTCAATTTGCTATCCACTCAACCCTCTTCAGCTCCATTTTCCTGTCCACATAACCCAAACTTCAGAAACAATTGGTATCTCCTCCACAGAATGTTCCATTCATTGACGGCAAATCTGAAATTCATCTAATTCTCAACTCCCGTCAGGTTTTCGTTACACCACTTGTGAATGTCCAATTAAGCCAAAGCTGGTTTTCAGTGGCCTGTTCTTACTACGAGACGTGCTGTTCATTTGGCTATCCATTCCACCCTGTTCAGCTCTACATTTTCGTGTCCACAAAACCCAGCCTTCAGAAATCATTGGAATCACCACTAGAGAATGTTCCATTCATTCACTGCGAATCTGGAATTCATCTGAATCTCCACTCCCGGCAGGTTTTCATTGCACCACTGCTGAATGTTCAAGTAACGCAATGATGGTTTTCAGCGGTCTATTCACACTCGAACCCGTGCTGTTCACGGTCTAGCGACTCAACACTGGTGAGTTCTTCTTTTTCCAGTTCAGACAATACAAACCTCAGAAACCATTGCAATCTACACTACAGAATGTTTCATTCATTCAGGCGAATCTTGAATTCATCTTGTTCTCCACTCCCAGCAGGTTTTCGTTTCACCACTGGTGAATGTCCAAGCAACCCAAGGCTGGTTTCAGCTGCGTGTTAACACTCGCAGCCGTGCTGTTCAATTGGCTATCCAGTGAACGCTGGTTAGCTCTTGATTTTCCTTCCACACACCGAGCCTTCAGAAATCATTCTTATCTCCACTTCAGAGTGTTCCATTCGTTCCCTGCGAATCTGGAATTCCTCTGACTCTCCACACCAGGCAGATTTTCCTAACAACACTGGTGAATGACCAGGTAATCCAATGCTGGTTTTCAGCGGCTGTTCACACTCACAGCCTTGCTGTTCAATTGGCAATCCAGTCAAACCTAGTCAGCTCTTCATTTTCCTGTCCACACAACCCAGCGTTCAGAAATCATTGGAATCTCTACTACAGAAATTTCCATTCATTCACTGTGAATCTGGAAATACTCTGAATCTGCATTCCAGGAAGGCTTTCGTTACACCACTGATGAATGTCCAAGTAATGCAATGCTGCTTCTTAGTGGTCTGTTCACACTCGAAACCGTGCTGTTCATTGGCTATCCACTCAATATCGGTCAGCTCTTCAATATCCTGTCCAGACTATCCAGATTCCTAAATGTTGGCAATCACCACTACAGAATGTTCCATTCAATCACGCGAATCTGGAATTCATCAGAGTCTCCACTCCTGGAAGGTTTTCGTGACACCACTGGTAAATGTCCAAGGAAGACAATGCTGGTTTTAAGCCGCCTGCTAACACACTCAGCCGTGCT
Source organism: Sorex fumeus (assembly GCF_029834395.1). Lineage (NCBI taxonomy): Eukaryota > Metazoa > Chordata > Mammalia > Eulipotyphla > Soricidae > Sorex > Sorex fumeus. The sequence continues at coordinate 643,275 of NW_026606257.1, read as the reverse complement.
GTTCAATTTGCTATCCACCCAACCCTATTCAGCTCTACATTTTCCTGTCCTCATAACCCAACCTTCAGAAATAATTGGTATCTCCTCCACAGAATGTTCCGTTCATTCACTGCGAATCTTAAATTCATCTGACTCTCAACTCCCGGCGGGTTATCGTTACACCACTTGTGAATGTCCAAGTAAGCCAATGCTGGTTTTCAGTGGCCTGTTCATACTAAGAGACGTGCTGTTCATTTGGCTATCCACTCCACCCTGTTCAGCTCTACATTCTCGTGTCCACAAAACCCAGCCTTCAGAAATCATTGGAATCACCACTAGAGAATGTTCCATTCATTCACTGCGAATCTGGAATTCCTCTGAACCTCCACTCCTGGCAGGTTTTCGTTACGCCACTGGTGAATGTCCAAGTAACTCAATACTGGTTTTCAGAGGCATGTTCAACTCGCAGAAGTGCTGTTCAATGGGCTATCCACTCAATATTGGTCAGCTCTTCATTTTCCTCTCCACACAAACCAGCCTTCAGAAATCATTGGGCTCTCCACTACAGACTGTTCCATTCATTCACTGCGATTCTGCAATTCATCTGACTCTCCGCTCCAGGCAGGTTTTCATTACAGCACTGGTGAATGACCAAGTAATCCAATGCTGGTTTTCAGCCGCCTTTTCACACTCGCAGTGTGCTGTTCAATTGTCTATCCACTCAAACCTGGTCAGCCTTTCATTTTCTTTTCCACAATATCAGACTTCAGAAATCATTGGAATCGCCAGTACAGAATGTTCCATTCATTCACTGCCAATCTGGAATTCATCTGAATCTGCACTCCAGGTAGGCTTTCATTACACCACTTATGAATGTCCAAGTAACACAATGCTGGTTTTCAGCGGTCTGTTCACACTCTAAGCCCTGCTTTTTACTGGGTATCCACACAACTGTGGTCAGCTCTTCATTTTCATGTCCAAACAATCCAGACTTGAGAAATCATTGCAATCTCCAGTACAGAATGTTCCATTCATTCACTGCGAATCTGGAATTCAACTGAATCTCCACTACCTGCAGATTTATCTTACACCACTTGTGAATGTCCAAGTAAAACAATGCTGGTTTTCAGAGGCCTGTTCATGTTCGCAGTCGTGCTGTTCAATTGGCTATCCACTCAACCTGTTTTGCTCCTCATTTTCCTGTGCACACAACCCAGCCTTCAGAAATCATTGTAATCTCCACTACAGGATGTTCCATTCATTCACTGGGAATCTGGAATTCATCTGAATCTGCACTCCACGCAGGCTTTCGTTACACCACTGCTGAAAGTCGAAGTAATGCAATACTGGTTTTCAGTGGTCTGTTCACATTCGAAGCCGAGGCTTTTTACAGGCTATCCACTCAACACTGGTCAGCTCTTCATTTTCGTGTCCCCACAATCCAGATTTCAGAAATCATTGCAATCTCCACTACAGAATGTTCCATTCATTCACTGCGAGTCTGGAGTTTATCTGATTCTCCACTCCCGCCTGGTTAACATTACACCACTTGTGAATGTCCAAGTAAGCCAATGCTGGTTTTCAGAGGCCTGTTCATACTCGCAGCCGTGCTGTTTAATTGACAATTCACTCCACCCTGTTCAGCTCTTCATTGTCCCACCACACTACCAGCCTTCAGAAATCTTTGTTATCTCCACTACAGAACGTTCCATTCATTCACTGCGAATCTGGAATTCATCTGACTCTCAACTCCACGCAGGTTTTCATTACACCACTGTTGAATGTCCAAGTAACCCAATGCTGGTTTTCAGCGGCCTGTTCATATTCGCAGCCCTGCTGTTTACTTGGCTATCGATTCAAGCCTGGTCAGCTCTTCATTTTCCTGTCCACACAACACAGGCTTCAGAAATCATTGGAATCTCCTCTACAGAATGTTCCATTCATTCACTGCGAATGTGGAATTCAACTGACTCTCCACTCCATGCAGGTTTTCCTTACACCACTGATGAATGTCCAAGTAACCCAATGCTGGTTTTCAGCTGCATGTTCACACTCGCAGCCATGCTATACAATTGGCTTTCCACTAAATCCTGATTAGTTCTTGATTTTCCTTCCACACGACCCAGCCTTCAGAAATCGTTGGAATCTCCACTAGAGAATGTTCCATTCATTCACTGCGAATCTGGAATTCCTCTGAACCTCCACTCCCGGCAGGTTTTCGTTACACCACTGTTGAATGTCCAAGTAACCCAATGTTTTAAGTGTTTTCTTCACAAGCGCAGTGGTGCTGTTCAATTGGCTATCCACTCAACCCTGGCCAGCTCTACATTTTCCTGTCCACACCACAGAGACTGGAGAAATCATTGTTATCTCCACTACAGAATGTTCCATTCATTCACAGCGAATCTGGAATTCATCTGAATCTCCACTCCCGGCAGGTTTTCGTGACACCACTGGTAAATATCCAAGTAAGCCAATGCTGGTTTTAAGTGGCCTGCTCATACTCTCAGCCGTGCTGTTCAATTTGCTATCCACTCAACCCTCTTCAGCTCCATTTTCCTGTCCACATAACCCAAACTTCAGAAACAATTGGTATCTCCTCCACAGAATGTTCCATTCATTGACGGCAAATCTGAAATTCATCTAATTCTCAACTCCCGTCAGGTTTTCGTTACACCACTTGTGAATGTCCAATTAAGCCAAAGCTGGTTTTCAGTGGCCTGTTCTTACTACGAGACGTGCTGTTCATTTGGCTATCCATTCCACCCTGTTCAGCTCTACATTTTCGTGTCCACAAAACCCAGCCTTCAGAAATCATTGGAATCACCACTAGAGAATGTTCCATTCATTCACTGCGAATCTGGAATTCATCTGAATCTCCACTCCCGGCAGGTTTTCATTGCACCACTGCTGAATGTTCAAGTAACGCAATGATGGTTTTCAGCGGTCTATTCACACTCGAACCCGTGCTGTTCACGGTCTAGCGACTCAACACTGGTGAGTTCTTCTTTTTCCAGTTCAGACAATACAAACCTCAGAAACCATTGCAATCTACACTACAGAATGTTTCATTCATTCAGGCGAATCTTGAATTCATCTTGTTCTCCACTCCCAGCAGGTTTTCGTTTCACCACTGGTGAATGTCCAAGCAACCCAAGGCTGGTTTCAGCTGCGTGTTAACACTCGCAGCCGTGCTGTTCAATTGGCTATCCAGTGAACGCTGGTTAGCTCTTGATTTTCCTTCCACACACCGAGCCTTCAGAAATCATTCTTATCTCCACTTCAGAATGTTCCATTCGTTCCCTGCGAATCTGGAATTCCTCTGACTCTCCACACCAGGCAGATTTTCCTAACAACACTGGTGAATGACCAGGTAATCCAATGCTGGTTTTCAGCGGCTGTTCACACTCACAGCCTTGCTGTTCAATTGGCAATCCAGTCAAACCTAGTCAGCTCTTCATTTTCCTGTCCACACAACCCAGCGTTCAGAAATCATTGGAATCTCTACTACAGAAATTTCCATTCATTCACTGTGAATCTGGAAATACTCTGAATCTGCATTCCAGGAAGGCTTTCGTTACACCACTGATGAATGTCCAAGTAATGCAATGCTGCTTCTTAGTGGTCTGTTCACACTCGAAACCGTGCTGTTCATTGGCTATCCACTCAATATCGGTCAGCTCTTCAATATCCTGTCCAGACTATCCAGATTCCTAAATGTTGGCAATCACCACTACAGAATGTTCCATTCAATCACGCGAATCTGGAATTCATCAGAGTCTCCACTCCTGGAAGGTTTTCGTGACACCACTGGTAAATGTCCAAGGAAGACAATGCTGGTTTTAAGCCGCCTGCTAACACACTCAGCCGTGCTGTTCAATTTGCTATCCACCCAACCCTATTCAGCTCTACATTTTCCTGTCCTCATAACCCAACCTTCAGAAATAATTGGTATCTCCTCCACAGAATGTTCCGTTCATTCACTGCGAATCTTAAATTCATCTGACTCTCAACTCCCGGCGGGTTATCGTTACACCACTTGTGAATGTCCAAGTAAGCCAATGATGGTTTTCAGTGGCCTGTTCATACTAAGAGACGTGCTGTTCATTTGGCTATCCACTCCACCCTGATCAGCTCTACATTTTCGTGTCCACAAAACCCAGCCTTCAGAAATCATTGGAATCACCACTAGAGAATGTTCCATTCATTCACTGCGAATCTGGAATTCCTCTGAACCTCCACTCCTGGCAGGTTTTCGTTACGCCACTGGTGAATGTCCAAGTAACTCAATACTGGTTTTCAGAGGCATGTTCAACTCGCAGAAGTGCTGTTCAATGGGCTATCCACTCAATATTGTTCAGCTCTTCATTTTCCTCTCCACACAAACCAGCCTTCAGAAATCATTGGGCTCTCCACTACAGACTGTTCCATTCATTCACTGCGATTCTGCAATTCATCTGACTCTCCGCTCCAGGCAGGTTTTCATTACAGCACTGGTGAATGACCAAGTAATCCAATGCTGGTTTTCAGCCGCCTTTTCACACTCGCAGTGTGCTGTTCAATTGTCTATCCACTCAAACCTGGTCAGCCTTTCATTTTCTTTTCCACAATATCAGACTTCAGAAATCATTGGAATCGCCAGTACAGAATGTTCCATTCATTCACTGCCAATCTGGAATTCATCTGAATCTGCACTCCAGGTAGGCTTTCATTACACCACTTATGAATGTCCAAGTAACACAATGCTGGTTTTCAGCGGTCTGTTCACACTCTAAGCCCTGCTTTTTACTGGGTATCCACACAACTGTGGTCAGCTCTTCATTTTCATGTCCAAACAATCCAGACTTGAGAAATCATTGCAATCTCCAGTACAGAATGTTCCATTCATTCACTGCGAATCTGGAATTCAACTGAATCTCCACTACCTGCAGATTTATCTTACACCACTTGTGAATGTCCAAGTAAAACAATGCTGGTTTTCAGAGGCCTGTTCATGTTCGCAGTCGTGCTGTTCAATTGGCTATCCACTCAACCTGTTTTGCTCCTCATTTTCCTGTGCACACAACCCAGCCTTCAGAAATCATTGTAATCTCCACTACAGGATGTTCCATTCATTCACTGGGAATCTGGAATTCATCTGAATCTGCACTCCACGCAGGCTTTCGTTACACCACTGCTGAAAGTCGAAGTAATGCAATACTGGTTTTCAGTGGTCTGTTCACATTCGAAGCCGAGGCTTTTTACAGGCTATCCACTCAACACTGGTCAGCTCTTCATTTTCGTGTCCCCACAATCCAGATTTCAGAAATCATTGCAATCTCCACTACAGAATGTTCCATTCATTCACTGCGAGTCTGGAGTTTATCTGATTCTCCACTCCCGCCTGGTTAACATTACACCACTTGTGAATGTCCAAGTAAGCCAATGCTGGTTTTCAGAGGCCTGTTCATACTCGCAGCCGTGCTGTTTAATTGACAATTCACTCCACCCTGTTCAGCTCTTCATTGTCCCACCACACTACCAGCCTTCAGAAATCTTTGTTATCTCCACTACAGAATGTTCCATTCATTCACTGCGAATCTGGAATTCATCTGACTCTCAACTCCACGCAGGTTTTCATTACACCACTGTTGAATGTCCAAGTAACCCAATGCTGGTTTTCAGCGGCCTGTTCATATTCGCAGCCCTGCTGTTTACTTGGCTATCGATTCAAGCCTGGTCAGCTCTTCATTTTCCTGTCCACACAACACAGGCTTCAGAAATCATTGGAATCTCCTCTACAGAATGTTCCATTCATTCACTGCGAATGTGGAATTCAACTGACTCTCCACTCCATGCAGGTTTTCCTTACACCACTGATGAATGTCCAAGTAACCCAATGCTGGTTTTCAGCTGCATGTTCACACTCGCAGCCATGCTATACAATTGGCTTTCCACTAAATCCTGATTAGTTCTTGATTTTCCTTCCACACGACCCAGCCTTCAGAAATCGTTGGAATCTCCACTAGAGAATGTTCCATTCATTCACTGCGAATCTGGAATTCCTCTGAACCTCCACTCCCGGCAGGTTTTCGTTACACCACTGTTGAATGTCCAAGTAACCCAATGTTTTAAGTGTTTTCTTCACAAGCGCAGTGGTGCTGTTCAATTGGCTATCCACTCAACCCTGGCCAGCTCTACATTTTCCTGTCCACACCACAGAGACTGGAGAAATCATTGTTATCTCCACTACAGAATGTTCCATTCATTCACAGCGAATCTGGAATTCATCTGAATCTCCACTCCCGGCAGGTTTTCGTGACACCACTGGTAAATATCCAAGTAAGCCAATGCTGGTTTTAAGTGGCCTGCTCATACTCTCAGCCGTGCTGTTCAATTTGCTATCCACTCAACCCTCTTCAGCTCCATTTTCCTGTCCACATAACCCAAACTTCAGAAACAATTGGTATCTCCTCCACAGAATGTTCCATTCATTGACGGCAAATCTGAAATTCATCTAATTCTCAACTCCCGTCAGGTTTTCGTTACACCACTTGTGAATGTCCAATTAAGCCAAAGCTGGTTTTCAGTGGCCTGTTCTTACTACGAGACGTGCTGTTCATTTGGCTATCCATTCCACCCTGTTCAGCTCTACATTTTCGTGTCCACAAAACCCAGCCTTCAGAAATCATTGGAATCACCACTAGAGAATGTTCCATTCATTCACTGCGAATCTGGAATTCATCTGAATCTCCACTCCCGGCAGGTTTTCATTGCACCACTGCTGAATGTTCAAGTAACGCAATGATGGTTTTCAGCGGTCTATTCACACTCGAACCCGTGCTGTTCACGGTCTAGCGACTCAACACTGGTGAGTTCTTCTTTTTCCAGTTCAGACAATACAAACCTCAGAAACCATTGCAATCTACACTACAGAATGTTTCATTCATTCAGGCGAATCTTGAATTCATCTTGTTCTCCACTCCCAGCAGGTTTTCGTTTCACCACTGGTGAATGTCCAAGCAACCCAAGGCTGGTTTCAGCTGCGTGTTAACACTCGCAGCCGTGCTGTTCAATTGGCTATCCAGTGAACGCTGGTTAGCTCTTGATTTTCCTTCCACACACCGAGCCTTCAGAAATCATTCTTATCTCCACTTCAGAATGTTCCATTCGTTCCCTGCGAATCTGGAATTCCTCTGACTCTCCACACCAGGCAGATTTTCCTAACAACACTGGTGAATGACCAGGTAATCCAATGCTGGTTTTCAGCCGCCTTTTCACACTCGCAGTGTGCTGTTCAATTGTCTATCCACTCAAACCTGGTCAGCCTTTCATTTTCTTTTCCACAATATCAGACTTCAGAAATCATTGGAATCGCCAGTACAGAATGTTCCATTCATTCACTGCCAATCTGGAATTCATCTGAATCTGCACTCCAGGTAGGCTTTCATTACACCACTTATGAATGTCCAAGTAACACAATGCTGGTTTTCAGCGGTCTGTTCACACTCTAAGCCCTGCTTTTTACTGGGTATCCACACAACTGTGGTCAGCTCTTCATTTTCATGTCCAAACAATCCAGACTTGAGAAATCATTGCAATCTCCAGTACAGAATGTTCCATTCATTCACTGCGAATCTGGAATTCAACTGAATCTCCACTACCTGCAGATTTATCTTACACCACTTGTGAATGTCCAAGTAAATCAATGCTGGTTTTCAGAGGCCTGTTCATGTTCGCAGTCGTGCTGTTCAATTGGCTATCCACTCAACCTGTTTTGCTCCTCATTTTCCTGTGCACACAACCCAGCCTTCAGAAATCATTGTAATCTCCACTACAGGATGTTCCATTCATTCACTGGGAATCTGGAATTCATCTGAATCTGCACTCCACGCAGGCTTTCGTTACACCACTGCTGAAAGTCGAAGTAATGCAATACTGGTTTTCAGTGGTCTGTTCACATTCGAAGCCGAGGCTTTTTACAGGCTATCCACTCAACACTGGTCAGCTCTTCATTTTCGTGTCCCCACAATCCAGATTTCAGAAATCATTGCAATCTCCACTACAGAATGTTCCATTCATTCACTGCGAGTCTGGAGTTTATCTGATTCTCCACTCCCGCCTGGTTAACATTACACCACTTGTGAATGTCCAAGTAAGCCAATGCTGGTTTTCAGAGGCCTGTTCATACTCGCAGCCGTGCTGTTTAATTGACAATTCACTCCACCCTGTTCAGCTCTTCATTGTCCCACCACACTACCAGCCTTCAGAAATCTTTGTTATCTCCACTACAGAATGTTCCATTCATTCACTGCGAATCTGGAATTCATCTGACTCTCAACTCCACGCAGGTTTTCATTACACCACTGTTGAATGTCCAAGTAACCCAATGCTGGTTTTCAGCGGCCTGTTCATATTCGCAGCCCTGCTGTTTACTTGGCTATCGATTCAAGCCTGGTCAGCTCTTCATTTTCCTGTCCACACAACACAGGCTTCAGAAATCATTGGAATCTCCTCTACAGAATGTTCCATTCATTCACTGCGAATGTGGAATTCAACTGACTCTCCACTCCATGCAGGTTTTCCTTACACCACTGATGAATGTCCAAGTAACCCAATGCTGGTTTTCAGCTGCATGTTCACACTCGCAGCCATGCTATACAATTGGCTTTCCACTAAATCCTGATTAGTTCTTGATTTTCCTTCCACACGACCCAGCCTTCAGAAATCGTTGGAATCTCCACTAGAGAATGTTCCATTCATTCACTGCGAATCTGGAATTCCTCTGAACCTCCACTCCCGGCAGGTTTTCGTTACACCACTGTTGAATGTCCAAGTAACCCAATGTTTTAAGTGTTTTCTTCACAAGCGCAGTGGTGCTGTTCAATTGGCTATCCACTCAACCCTGGCCAGCTCTACATTTTCCTGTCCACACCACAGAGACTGGAGAAATCATTGTTATCTCCACTACAGAATGTTCCATTCATTCACAGCGAATCTGGAATTCATCTGAATCTCCACTCCCGGCAGGTTTTCGTGACACCACTGGTAAATATCCAAGTAAGCCAATGCTGGTTTTAAGTGGCCTGCTCATACTCTCAGCCGTGCTGTTCAATTTGCTATCCACTCAACCCTCTTCAGCTCCATTTTCCTGTCCACATAACCCAGACTTCAGAAACAATTGGTATCTCCTCCACAGAATGTTCCATTCATTGACGGCAAATCTGAAATTCATCTAATTCTCAACTCCCGTCAGGTTTTCGTTACACCACTTGTGAATGTCCAATTAAGCCAAAGCTGGTTTTCAGTGGCCTGTTCCTACTACGAGACGTGCTGTTCATTTGGCTATCCATTCCACCCTGTTCAGCTCTACATTTTCGTGTCCACAAAACCCAGCCTTCAGAAATCATTGGAATCACCACTAGAGAATGTTCCATTCATTCACTGCGAATCTGGAATTCATCTGAATCTCCACTCCCGGCAGGTTTTCATTGCACCACTGCTGAATGTTCAAGTAACGCAATGATGGTTTTCAGCGGTCTATTCACACTCGAACCCGTGCTGTTCACGGTCTAGCGACTCAACACTGGTGAGTTCTTCTTTTTCCAGTTCAGACAATACAAACCTCAGAAACCATTGCAATCTACACTACAGAATGTTTCATTCATTCAGGCGAATCTTGAATTCATCTTGTTCTCCACTCCCAGCAGGTTTTCGTTTCACCACTGGTGAATGTCCAAGCAACCCAAGGCTGGTTTCAGCTGCGTGTTAACACTCGCAGCCGTGCTGTTCAATTGGCTATCCAGTGAACGCTGGTTAGCTCTTGATTTTCCTTCCACACACCGAGCCTTCAGAAATCATTCTTATCTCCACTTCAGAGTGTTCCATTCGTTCCCTGCGAATCTGGAATTCCTCTGACTCTCCACACCAGGCAGATTTTCCTAACAACACTGGTGAATGACCAGGTAATCCAATGCTGGTTTTCAGCGGCTGTTCACACTCACAGCCTTGCTGTTCAATTGGCAATCCAGTCAAACCTAGTCAGCTCTTCATTTTCCTGTCCACACAACCCAGCGTTCAGAAATCATTGGAATCTCTACTACAGAAATTTCCATTCATTCACTGTGAATCTGGAAATACTCTGAATCTGCATTCCAGGAAGGCTTTCGTTACACCACTGATGAATGTCCAAGTAATGCAATGCTGCTTCTTAGTGGTCTGTTCACACTCGAAACCGTGCTGTTCATTGGCTATCCACTCAATATCGGTCAGCTCTTCAATATCCTGTCCAGACTATCCAGATTCCTAAATGTTGGCAATCACCACTACAGAATGTTCCATTCAATCACGCGAATCTGGAATTCATCAGAGTCTCCACTCCTGGAAGGTTTTCGTGACACCACTGGTAAATGTCCAAGGAAGACAATGCTGGTTTTAAGCCGCCTGCTAACACACTCAGCCGTGCTGTTCAATTTGCTATCCACCCAACCCTATTCAGCTCTACATTTTCCTGTCCTCATAACCCAACCTTCAGAAATAATTGGTATCTCCTCCACAGAATGTTCCGTTCATTCACTGCGAATCTTAAATTCATCTGACTCTCAACTCCCGGCGGGTTATCGGTACACCACTTGTGAATGTCCAAGTAAGCCAATGCTGGTTTTCAGTGGCCTGTTCATACTAAGAGACGTGCTGTTCATTTGGCTATCCACTCCACCCTGTTCAGCTCTACATTTTCGTGTCCACAAAACCCAGCCTTCAGAAATCATTGGAATCACCACTAGAGAATGTTCCATTCATTCACTGCGAATCTGGAATTCATCTGAACCTCCACTCCTGGCAGGTTTTCGTTACGCCACTGGTGAATGTCCAAGTAACTCAATACTGGTTTTCAGAGGCATGTTCAACTCGCAGAAGTGCTGTTCAATGGGCTATCCACTCAATATTGGTCAGCTCTTCATTTTCCTCTCCACACAAACCAGCCTTCAGAAATCATTGGGCTCTCCACTACAGACTGTTCCATTCATTCACTGCGATTCTGCAATTCATCTGACTCTCCGCTCCAGGCAGGTTTTCATTACAGCACTGGTGAATGACCAAGTAATCCAATGCTGGTTTTCAGCCGCCTTTTCACACTCGCAGTGTGCTGTTCAATTGTCTATCCACTCAAACCTGGTCAGCCTTTCATTTTCTTTTCCACAATATCAGACTTCAGAAATCATTGGAATCGCCAGTACAGAATGTTCCATTCATTCACTGCCAATCTGGAATTCATCTGAATCTGCACTCCAGGTAGGCTTTCATTACACCACTTATGAATGTCCAAGTAACACAATGCTGGTTTTCAGCGGTCTGTTCACACTCTAAGCCCTGCTTTTTACTGGGTATCCACACAACTGTGGTCAGCTCTTCATTTTCATGTCCAAACAATCCAGACTTGAGAAATCATTGCAATCTCCAGTACAGAATGTTCCATTCATTCACTGCGAATCTGGAATTCAACTGAATCTCCACTACCTGCAGATTTATCTTACACCACTTGTGAATGTCCAAGTAAAACAATGCTGGTTTTCAGAGGCCTGTTCATGTTCGCAGTCGTGCTGTTCAATTGGCTATCCACTCAACCTGTTTTGCTCCTCATTTTCCTGTGCACACAACCCAGCCTTCAGAAATCATTGTAATCTCCACTACAGGATGTTCCATTCATTCACTGGGAATCTGGAATTCATCTGAATCTGCACTCCACGCAGGCTTTCGTTACACCACTGCTGAAAGTCGAAGTAATGCAATACTGGTTTTCAGTGGTCTGTTCACATTCGAAGCCGAGGCTTTTTACAGGCTATCCACTCAACACTGGTCAGCTCTTCATTTTCGTGTCCCCACAATCCAGATTTCAGAAATCATTGCAATCTCCACTACAGAATGTTCCATTCATTCACTGCGAGTCTGGAGTTTATCTGATTCTCCACTCCCGCCTGGTTAACATTACACCACTTGTGAATGTCCAAGTAAGCCAATGCTGGTTTTCAGAGGCCTGTTCATACTCGCAGCCGTGCTGTTTAATTGACAATTCACTCCACCCTGTTCAGCTCTTCATTGTCCCACCACACTACCAGCCTTCAGAAATCTTTGTTATCTCCACTACAGAATGTTCCATTCATTCACTGCGAATCTGGAATTCATCTGACTCTCAACTCCACGCAGGTTTTCATTACACCACTGTTGAATGTCCAAGTAACCCAATGCTGGTTTTCAGCGGCCTGTTCATATTCGCAGCCCTGCTGTTTACTTGGCTATCGATTCAAGCCTGGTCAGCTCTTCATTTTCCTGTCCACACAACACAGGCTTCAGAAATCATTGGAATCTCCTCTACAGAATGTTCCATTCATTCACTGCGAATGTGGAATTCAACTGACTCTCCACTCCATGCAGGTTTTCCTTACACCACTGATGAATGTCCAAGTAACCCAATGCTGGTTTTCAGCTGCATGTTCACACTCGCAGCCATGCTATACAATTGGCTTTCCACTAAATCCTGATTAGTTCTTGATTTTCCTTCCACACGACCCAGCCTTCAGAAATCGTTGGAATCTCCACCAGAGAATGTTCCATTCATTCACTGCGAATCTGGAATTCCTCTGAACCTCCACTCCCGGCAGGTTTTCGTTACACCACTGTTGAATGTCCAAGTAACCCAATGTTTTAAGTGTTTTCTTCACAAGCGCAGTGGTGCTGTTCAATTGGCTATCCACTCAACCCTGGCCAGCTCTACATTTTCCTGTCCACACCACAGAGACTGGAGAAATCATTGTTATCTCCACTACAGAATGTTCCATTCATTCACAGCGAATCTGGAATTCATCTGAATCTCCACTCCCGGCAGGTTTTCGTGACACCACTGGTAAATATCCAAGTAAGCCAATGCTGGTTTTAAGTGGCCTGCTCATACTCTCAGCCGTGCTGTTCAATTTGCTATCCACTCAACCCTCTTCAGCTCCATTTTCCTGTCCACATAACCCAGACTTCAGAAACAATTGGTATCTCCTCCACAGAATGTTCCATTCATTGACGGCAAATCTGAAATTCATCTAATTCTCAACTCCCGTCAGGTTTTCGTTACACCACTTGTGAATGTCCAATTAAGCCAAAGCTGGTTTTCAGTGGCCTGTTCTTACTACGAGACGTGCTGTTCATTTGGCTATCCATTCCACCCTGTTCAGCTCTACATTTTCGTGTCCACAAAACCCAGCCTTCAGAAATCATTGGAATCACCACTAGAGAATGTTCCATTCATTCACTGCGAATCTGGAATTCATCTGAATCTCCACTCCCGGCAGGTTTTCATTGCACCACTGCTGAATGTTCAAGTAACGCAATGATGGTTTTCAGCGGTCTATTCACACTCGAACCCGTGCTGTTCACGGTCTAGCGACTCAACACTGGTGAGTTCTTCTTTTTCCAGTTCAGACAATACAAACCTCAGAAACCATTGCAATCTACACTACAGAATGTTTCATTCATTCAGGCGAATCTTGAATTCATCTTGTTCTCCACTCCCAGCAGGTTTTCGTTTCACCACTGGTGAATGTCCAAGCAACCCAAGGCTGGTTTCAGCTGCGTGTTAACACTCGCAGCCGTGCTGTTCAATTGGCTATCCAGTGAACGCTGGTTAGCTCTTGATTTTCCTTCCACACACCGAGCCTTCAGAAATCATTCTTATCTCCACTTCAGAATGTTCCATTCGTTCCCTGCGAATCTGGAATTCCTCTGACTCTCCACACCAGGCAGATTTTCCTAACAACACTGGTGAATGACCAGGTAATCCAATGCTGGTTTTCAGCGGCTGTTCACACTCACAGCCTTGCTGTTCAATTGGCAATCCAGTCAAACCTAGTCAGCTCTTCATTTTCCTGTCCACACAACCCAGCGTTCAGAAATCATTGGAATCTCTACTACAGAAATTTCCATTCATTCACTGTGAATCTGGAAATACTCTGAATCTGCATTCCAGGAAGGCTTTCGTTACACCACTGATGAATGTCCAAGTAATGCAATGCTGCTTCTTAGTGGTCTGTTCACACTCGAAACCGTGCTGTTCATTGGCTATCCACTCAATATCGGTCAGCTCTTCAATATCCTGTCCAGACTATCCAGATTCCTAAATGTTGGCAATCACCACTACAGAATGTTCCATTCAATCACGCGAATCTGGAATTCATCAGAGTCTCCACTCCTGGAAGGTTTTCGTGACACCACTGGTAAATGTCCAAGGAAGACAATGCTGGTTTTAAGCCGCCTGCTAACACACTCAGCCGTGCTGTTCAATTTGCTATCCACCCAACCCTATTCAGCTCTACATTTTCCTGTCCTCATAACCCAACCTTCAGAAATAATTGGTATCTCCTCCACAGAATGTTCCGTTCATTCACTGCGAATCTTAAATTCATCTGACTCTCAACTCCCGGCGGGTTATCGTTACACCACTTGTGAATGTCCAAGTAAGCCAATGCTGGTTTTCAGTGGCCTGTTCATACTAAGAGACGTGCTGTTCATTTGGCTATCCACTCCACCCTGTTCAGCTCTACATTTTCGTGTCCACAAAACCCAGCCTTCAGAAATCATTGGAATCACCACTAGAGAATGTTCCATTCATTCACTGCGAATCTGGAATTCCTCTGAACCTCCACTCCTGGCAGGTTTTCGTTACGCCACTGGTGAATGTCCAAGTAACTCAATACTGGTTTTCAGAGGCATGTTCAACTCGCAGAAGTGCTGTTCAATGGGCTATCCACTCAATATTGGTCAGCTCTTCATTTTCCTCTCCACACAAACCAGCCTTCAGAAATCATTGGGCTCTCCACTACAGACTGTTCCATTCATTCACTGCGATTCTGCAATTCATCTGACTCTCCGCTCCAGGCAGGTTTTCATTACAGCACTGGTGAATGACCAAGTAATCCAATGCTGGTTTTCAGCCGCCTTTTCACACTCGCAGTGTGCTGTTCAATTGTCTATCCACTCAAACCTGGTCAGCCTTTCATTTTCTTTTCCACAATATCAGACTTCAGAAATCATTGGAATCGCCAGTACAGAATGTTCCATTCATTCACTGCCAATCTGGAATTCATCTGAATCTGCACTCCAGGTAGGCTTTCATTACACCACTTATGAATGTCCAAGTAACACAATGCTGGTTTTCAGCGGTCTGTTCACACTCTAAGCCCTGCTTTTTACTGGGTATCCACACAACTGTGGTCAGCTCTTCATTTTCATGTCCAAACAATCCAGACTTGAGAAATCATTGCAATCTCCAGTACAGAATGTTCCATTCATTCACTGCGAATCTGGAATTCAACTGAATCTCCACTACCTGCAGATTTATCTTACACCACTTGTGAATGTCCAAGTAAAACAATGCTGGTTTTCAGAGGCCTGTTCATGTTCGCAGTCGTGCTGTTCAATTGGCTATCCACTCAACCTGTTTTGCTCCTCATTTTCCTGTGCACACAACCCAGCCTTCAGAAATCATTGTAATCTCCACTACAGGATGTTCCATTCATTCACTGGGAATCTGGAATTCATCTGAATCTGCACTCCACGCAGGCTTTCGTTACACCACTGCTGAAAGTCGAAGTAATGCAATACTGGTTTTCAGTGGTCTGTTCACATTCGAAGCCGAGGCTTTTTACAGGCTATCCACTCAACACTGGTCAGCTCTTCATTTTCGTGTCCCCACAATCCAGATTTCAGAAATCATTGCAATCTCCACTACAGAATGTTCCATTCATTCACTGCGAGTCTGGAGTTTATCTGATTCTCCACTCCCGCCTGGTTAACATTACACCACTTGTGAATGTCCAAGTAAGCCAATGCTGGTTTTCAGAGGCCTGTTCATACTCGCAGCCGTGCTGTTTAATTGACAATTCACTCCACCCTGTTCAGCTCTTCATTGTCCCACCACACTACCAGCCTTCAGAAATCTTTGTTATCTCCACTACAGAATGTTCCATTCATTCACTGCGAATCTGGAATTCATCTGACTCTCAACTCCACGCAGGTTTTCATTACACCACTGTTGAATGTCCAAGTAACCCAATGCTGGTTTTCAGCGGCCTGTTCATATTCGCAGCCCTGCTGTTTACTTGGCTATCGATTCAAGCCTGGTCAGCTCTTCATTTTCCTGTCCACACAACACAGGCTTCAGAAATCATTGGAATCTCCTCTACAGAATGTTCCATTCATTCACTGCGAATGTGGAATTCAACTGACTCTCCACTCCATGCAGGTTTTCCTTACACCACTGATGAATGTCCAAGTAACCCAATGCTGGTTTTCAGCTGCATGTTCACACTCGCAGCCATGCTATACAATTGGCTTTCCACTAAATCCTGATTAGTTCTTGATTTTCCTTCCACACGACCCAGCCTTCAGAAATCGTTGGAATCTCCACTAGAGAATGTTCCATTCATTCACTGCGAATCTGGAATTCCTCTGAACCTCCACTCCCGGCAGGTTTTCGTTACACCACTGTTGAATGTCCAAGTAACCCAATGTTTTAAGTGTTTTCTTCACAAGCGCAGTGGTGCTGTTCAATTGGCTATCCACTCAACCCTGGCCAGCTCTACATTTTCCTGTCCACACCACAGAGACTGGAGAAATCATTGTTATCTCCACTACAGAATGTTCCATTCATTCACAGCGAATCTGGAATTCATCTGAATCTCCACTCCCGGCAGGTTTTCGTGACACCACTGGTAAATATCCAAGTAAGCCAATGCTGGTTTTAAGTGGCCTGCTCATACTCTCAGCCGTGCTGTTCAATTTGCTATCCACTCAACCCTCTTCAGCTCCATTTTCCTGTCCACATAACCCAAACTTCAGAAACAATTGGTATCTCCTCCACAGAATGTTCCATTCATTGACGGCAAATCTGAAATTCATCTAATTCTCAACTCCCGTCAGGTTTTCGTTACACCACTTGTGAATGTCCAATTAAGCCAAAGCTGGTTTTCAGTGGCCTGTTCTTACTACGAGACGTGCTGTTCATTTGGCTATCCATTCCACCCTGTTCAGCTCTACATTTTCGTGTCCACAAAACCCAGCCTTCAGAAATCATTGGAATCACCACTAGAGAATGTTCCATTCATTCACTGCGAATCTGGAATTCATCTGAATCTCCACTCCCGGCAGGTTTTCATTGCACCACTGCTGAATGTTCAAGTAACGCAATGATGGTTTTCAGCGGTCTATTCACACTCGAACCCGTGCTGTTCACGGTCTAGCGACTCAACACTGGTGAGTTCTTCTTTTTCCAGTTCAGACAATACAAACCTCAGAAACCATTGCAATCTACACTACAGAATGTTTCATTCATTCAGGCGAATCTTGAATTCATCTTGTTCTCCACTCCCAGCAGGTTTTCGTTTCACCACTGGTGAATGTCCAAGCAACCCAAGGCTGGTTTCAGCTGCGTGTTAACACTCGCAGCCGTGCTGTTCAATTGGCTATCCAGTGAACGCTGGTTAGCTCTTGATTTTCCTTCCACACACCGAGCCTTCAGAAATCATTCTTATCTCCACTTCAGAATGTTCCATTCGTTCCCTGCGAATCTGGAATTCCTCTGACTCTCCACACCAGGCAGATTTTCCTAACAACACTGGTGAATGACCAGGTAATCCAATGCTGGTTTTCAGCGGCTGTTCACACTCACAGCCTTGCTGTTCAATTGGCAATCCAGTCAAACCTAGTCAGCTCTTCATTTTCCTGTCCACACAACCCAGCGTTCAGAAATCATTGGAATCTCTACTACAGAAATTTCCATTCATTCACTGTGAATCTGGAAATACTCTGAATCTGCATTCCAGGAAGGCTTTCGTTACACCACTGATGAATGTCCAAGTAATGCAATGCTGCTTCTTAGTGGTCTGTTCACACTCGAAACCGTGCTGTTCATTGGCTATCCACTCAATATCGGTCAGCTCTTCAATATCCTGTCCAGACTATCCAGATTCCTAAATGTTGGCAATCACCACTACAGAATGTTCCATTCAATCACGCGAATCTGGAATTCATCAGAGTCTCCACTCCTGGAAGGTTTTCGTGACACCACTGGTAAATGTCCAAGGAAGACAATGCTGGTTTTAAGCCGCCTGCTAACACACTCAGCCGTGCTGTTCAATTTGCTATCCACCCAACCCTATTCAGCTCTACATTTTCCTGTCCTCATAACCCAACCTTCAGAAATAATTGGTATCTCCTCCACAGAATGTTCCGTTCATTCACTGCGAATCTTAAATTCATCTGACTCTCAACTCCCGGCGGGTTATCGGTACACCACTTGTGAATGTCCAAGTAAGCCAATGCTGGTTTTCAGTGGCCTGTTCATACTAAGAGACGTGCTGTTCATTTGGCTATCCACTCCACCCTGTTCAGCTCTACATTTTCGTGTCCACAAAACCCAGCCTTCAGAAATCATTGGAATCACCACTAGAGAATGTTCCATTCATTCACTGCGAATCTGGAATTCATCTGAACCTCCACTCCTGGCAGGTTTTCGTTACGCCACTGGTGAATGTCCAAGTAACTCAATACTGGTTTTCAGAGGCATGTTCAACTCGCAGAAGTGCTGTTCAATGGGCTATCCACTCAATATTGGTCAGCTCTTCATTTTCCTCTCCACACAAACCAGCCTTCAGAAATCATTGGGCTCTCCACTACAGACTGTTCCATTCATTCACTGCGATTCTGCAATTCATCTGACTCTCCGCTCCAGGCAGGTTTTCATTACAGCACTGGTGAATGACCAAGTAATCCAATGCTGGTTTTCAGCCGCCTTTTCACACTCGCAGTGTGCTGTTCAATTGTCTATCCACTCAAACCTGGTCAGCCTTTCATTTTCTTTTCCACAATATCAGACTTCAGAAATCATTGGAATCGCCAGTACAGAATGTTCCATTCATTCACTGCCAATCTGGAATTCATCTGAATCTGCACTCCAGGTAGGCTTTCATTACACCACTTATGAATGTCCAAGTAACACAATGCTGGTTTTCAGCGGTCTGTTCACACTCTAAGCCCTGCTTTTTACTGGGTATCCACACAACTGTGGTCAGCTCTTCATTTTCATGTCCAAACAATCCAGACTTGAGAAATCATTGCAATCTCCAGTACAGAATGTTCCATTCATTCACTGCGAATCTGGAATTCAACTGAATCTCCACTACCTGCAGATTTATCTTACACCACTTGTGAATGTCCAAGTAAAACAATGCTGGTTTTCAGAGGCCTGTTCATGTTCGCAGTCGTGCTGTTCAATTGGCTATCCACTCAACCTGTTTTGCTCCTCATTTTCCTGTGCACACAACCCAGCCTTCAGAAATCATTGTAATCTCCACTACAGGATGTTCCATTCATTCACTGGGAATCTGGAATTCATCTGAATCTGCACTCCACGCAGGCTTTCGTTACACCACTGCTGAAAGTCGAAGTAATGCAATACTGGTTTTCAGTGGTCTGTTCACATTCGAAGCCGAGGCTTTTTACAGGCTATCCACTCAACACTGGTCAGCTCTTCATTTTCGTGTCCCCACAATCCAGATTTCAGAAATCATTGCAATCTCCACTACAGAATGTTCCATTCATTCACTGCGAGTCTGGAGTTTATCTGATTCTCCACTCCCGCCTGGTTAACATTACACCACTTGTGAATGTCCAAGTAAGCCAATGCTGGTTTTCAGAGGCCTGTTCATACTCGCAGCCGTGCTGTTTAATTGACAATTCACTCCACCCTGTTCATCTCTTCATTGTCCCACCACACTACCAGCCTTCAGAAATCTTTGTTATCTCCACTACAGAATGTTCCATTCATTCACTGCGAATCTGGAATTCATCTGACTCTCAACTCCACGCAGGTTTTCATTACACCACTGTTGAATGTCCAAGTAACCCAATGCTGGTTTTCAGCGGCCTGTTCATATTCGCAGCCCTGCTGTTTACTTGGCTATCGATTCAAGCCTGGTCAGCTCTTCATTTTCCTGTCCACACAACACAGGCTTCAGAAATCATTGGAATCTCCTCTACAGAATGTTCCATTCATTCACTGCGAATGTGGAATTCAACTGACTCTCCACTCCATGCAGGTTTTCCTTACACCACTGATGAATGTCCAAGTAACCCAATGCTGGTTTTCAGCTGCATGTTCACACTCGCAGCCATGCTATACAATTGGCTTTCCACTAAATCCTGATTAGTTCTTGATTTTCCTTCCACACGACCCAGCCTTCAGAAATCGTTGGAATCTCCACTAGAGAATGTTCCATTCATTCACTGCGAATCTGGAATTCCTCTGAACCTCCACTCCCGGCAGGTTTTCGTTACACCACAGTTGAATGTCCAAGTAACCCAATGTTTTAAGTGTTTTCTTCACAAGCGCAGTGGTGCTGTTCAATTGGCTATCCACTCAACCCTGGCCAGCTCTACATTTTCCTGTCCACACCACAGAGACTGGAGAAATCATTGTTATCTCCACTACAGAATGTTCCATTCATTCACAGCGAATCTGGAATTCATCTGAATCTCCACTCCCGGCAGGTTTTCGTGACACCACTGGTAAATATCCAAGTAAGCCAATGCTGGTTTTAAGTGGCCTGCTCATACTCTCAGCCGTGCTGTTCAATTTGCTATCCACTCAACCCTCTTCAGCTCCATTTTCCTGTCCACATAACCCAAACTTCAGAAACAATTGGTATCTCCTCCACAGAATGTTCCATTCATTGACGGCAAATCTGAAATTCATCTAATTCTCAACTCCCGTCAGGTTTTCGTTACACCACTTGTGAATGTCCAATTAAGCCAAAGCTGGTTTTCAGTGGCCTGTTCTTACTACGAGACGTGCTGTTCATTTGGCTATCCATTCCACCCTGTTCAGCTCTACATTTTCGTGTCCACAAAACCCAGCCTTCAGAAATCATTGGAATCACCACTAGAGAATGTTCCATTCATTCACTGCGAATCTGGAATTCATCTGAATCTCCACTCCCGGCAGGTTTTCATTGCACCACTGCTGAATGTTCAAGTAACGCAATGATGGTTTTCAGCGGTCTATTCACACTCGAACCCGTGCTGTTCACGGTCTAGCGACTCAACACTGGTGAGTTCTTCTTTTTCCAGTTCAGACAATACAAACCTCAGAAACCATTGCAATCTACACTACAGAATGTTTCATTCATTCAGGCGAATCTTGAATTCATCTTGTTCTCCACTCCCAGCAGGTTTTCGTTTCACCACTGGTGAATGTCCAAGCAACCCAAGGCTGGTTTCAGCTGCGTGTTAACACTCGCAGCCGTGCTGTTCAATTGGCTATCCAGTGAACGCTGGTTAGCTCTTGATTTTCCTTCCACACACCGAGCCTTCAGAAATCATTCTTATCTCCACTTCAGAATGTTCCATTCGTTCCCTGCGAATCTGGAATTCCTCTGACTCTCCACACCAGGCAGATTTTCCTAACAACACTGGTGAATGACCAGGTAATCCAATGCTGGTTTTCAGCGGCTGTTCACACTCACAGCCTTGCTGTTCAATTGGCAATCCAGTCAAACCTAGTCAGCTCTTCATTTTCCTGTCCACACAACCCAGCGTTCAGAAATCATTGGAATCTCTACTACAGAAATTTCCATTCATTCACTGTGAATCTGGAAATACTCTGAATCTGCATTCCAGGAAGGCTTTCGTTACACCACTGATGAATGTCCAAGTAATGCAATGCTGCTTCTTAGTGGTCTGTTCACACTCGAAACCGTGCTGTTCATTGGCTATCCACTCAATATCGGTCAGCTCTTCAATATCCTGTCCAGACTATCCAGATTCCTAAATGTTGGCAATCACCACTACAGAATGTTCCATTCAATCACGCGAATCTGGAATTCATCAGAGTCTCCACTCCTGGAAGGTTTTCGTGACACCACTGGTAAATGTCCAAGGAAGACAATGCTGGTTTTAAGCCGCCTGCTAACACACTCAGCCGTGCTGTTCAATTTGCTATCCACCCAACCCTATTCAGCTCTACATTTTCCTGTCCTCATAACCCAACCTTCAGAAATAATTGGTATCTCCTCCACAGAATGTTCCGTTCATTCACTGCGAATCTTAAATTCATCTGACTCTCAACTCCCGGCGGGTTATCGGTACACCACTTGTGAATGTCCAAGTAAGCCAATGCTGGTTTTCAGTGGCCTGTTCATACTAAGAGACGTGCTGTTCATTTGGCTATCCACTCCACCCTGTTCAGCTCTACATTCTCGTGTCCACAAAACCCAGCCTTCAGAAATCATTGGAATCACCACTAGAGAATGTTCCATTCATTCACTGCGAATCTGGAATTCATCTGAACCTCCACTCCTGGCAGGTTTTCGTTACGCCACTGGTGAATGTCCAAGTAACTCAATACTGGTTTTCAGAGGCATGTTCAACTCGCAGAAGTGCTGTTCAATGGGCTATCCACTCAATATTGGTCAGCTCTTCATTTTCCTCTCCACACAAACCAGCCTTCAGAAATCATTGGGCTCTCCACTACAGACTGTTCCATTCATTCACTGCGATTCTGCAATTCATCTGACTCTCCGCTCCAGGCAGGTTTTCATTACAGCACTGGTGAATGACCAAGTAATCCAATGCTGGTTTTCAGCCGCCTTTTCACACTCGCAGTGTGCTGTTCAATTGTCTATCCACTCAAACCTGGTCAGCCTTTCATTTTCTTTTCCACAATATCAGACTTCAGAAATCATTGGAATCGCCAGTACAGAATGTTCCATTCATTCACTGCCAATCTGGAATTCATCTGAATCTGCACTCCAGGTAGGCTTTCATTACACCACTTATGAATGTCCAAGTAACACAATGCTGGTTTTCAGCGGTCTGTTCACACTCTAAGCCCTGCTTTTTACTGGGTATCCACACAACTGTGGTCAGCTCTTCATTTTCATGTCCAAACAATCCAGACTTGAGAAATCATTGCAATCTCCAGTACAGAATGTTCCATTCATTCACTGCGAATCTGGAATTCAACTGAATCTCCACTACCTGCAGATTTATCTTACACCACTTGTGAATGTCCAAGTAAAACAATGCTGGTTTTCAGAGGCCTGTTCATGTTCGCAGTCGTGCTGTTCAATTGGCTATCCACTCAACCTGTTTTGCTCCTCATTTTCCTGTGCACACAACCCAGCCTTCAGAAATCATTGTAATCTCCACTACAGGATGTTCCATTCATTCACTGGGAATCTGGAATTCATCTGAATCTGCACTCCACGCAGGCTTTCGTTACACCACTGCTGAAAGTCGAAGTAATGCAATACTGGTTTTCAGTGGTCTGTTCACATTCGAAGCCGAGGCTTTTTACAGGCTATCCACTCAACACTGGTCAGCTCTTCATTTTCGTGTCCCCACAATCTAGATTTCAGAAATCATTGCAATCTCCACTACAGAATGTTCCATTCATTCACTGCGAGTCTGGAGTTTATCTGATTCTCCACTCCCGCCTGGTTAACATTACACCACTTGTGAATGTCCAAGTAAGCCAATGCTGGTTTTCAGAGGCCTGTTCATACTCGCAGCCGTGCTGTTTAATTGACAATTCACTCCACCCTGTTCAGCTCTTCATTGTCCCACCACACTACCAGCCTTCAGAAATCTTTGTTATCTCCACTACAGAATGTTCCATTCATTCACTGCGAATCTGGAATTCATCTGACTCTCAACTCCACGCAGGTTTTCATTACACCACTGTTGAATGTCCAAGTAACCCAATGCTGGTTTTCAGCGGCCTGTTCATATTCGCAGCCCTGCTGTTTACTTGGCTATCGATTCAAGCCTGGTCAGCTCTTCATTTTCCTGTCCACACAACACAGGCTTCAGAAATCATTGGAATCTCCTCTACAGAATGTTCCATTCATTCACTGCGAATGTGGAATTCAACTGACTCTCCACTCCATGCAGGTTTTCCTTACACCACTGATGAATGTCCAAGTAACCCAATGCTGGTTTTCAGCTGCATGTTCACACTCGCAGCCATGCTATACAATTGGCTTTCCACTAAATCCTGATTAGTTCTTGATTTTCCTTCCACACGACCCAGCCTTCAGAAATCGTTGGAATCTCCACTAGAGAATGTTCCATTCATTCACTGCGAATCTGGAATTCCTCTGAACCTCCACTCCCGGCAGGTTTTCGTTACACCACTGTTGAATGTCCAAGTAACCCAATGTTTTAAGTGTTTTCTTCACAAGCGCAGTGGTGCTGTTCAATTGGCTATCCACTCAACCCTGGCCAGCTCTACATTTTCCTGTCCACACCACAGAGACTGGAGAAATCATTGTTATCTCCACTACAGAATGTTCAATTCATTCACAGCGAATCTGGAATTCATCTGAATCTCCACTCCCGGCAGGTTTTCGTGACAACACTGGTAAATATCCAAGTAAGCCAATGCTGGTTTTAAGTGGCCTGCTCATACTCTCAGCCGTGCTGTTCAATTTGCTATCCACTCAACCCTCTTCAGCTCCATTTTCCTGTCCACATAACCCAAACTTCAGAAACAATTGGTATCTCCTCCACAGAATGTTCCATTCATTGACGGCAAATCTGAAATTCATCTAATTCTCAACTCCCGTCAGGTTTTCGTTACACCACTTGTGAATGTCCAATTAAGCCAAAGCTGGTTTTCAGTGGCCTGTTCTTACTACGAGACGTGCTGTTCATTTGGCTATCCATTCCACCCTGTTCAGCTCTACATTTTCGTGTCCACAAAACCCAGCCTTCAGAAATCATTGGAATCACCACTAGAGAATGTTCCATTCATTCACTGCGAATCTGGAATTCATCTGAATCTCCACTCCCGGCAGGTTTTCATTGCACCACTGCTGAATGTTCAAGTAACGCAATGATGGTTTTCAGCGGTCTATTCACACTCGAACCCGTGCTGTTCACGGTCTAGCGACTCAACACTGGTGAGTTCTTCTTTTTCCAGTTCAGACAATACAAACCTCAGAAACCATTGCAATCTACACTACAGAATGTTTCATTCATTCAGGCGAATCTTGAATTCATCTTGTTCTCCACTCCCAGCAGGTTTTCGTTTCACCACTGGTGAATGTCCAAGCAACCCAAGGCTGGTTTCAGCTGCGTGTTAACACTCGCAGCCGTGCTGTTCAATTGGCTATCCAGTGAACGCTGGTTAGCTCTTGATTTTCCTTCCACACACCGAGCCTTCAGAAATCATTCTTATCTCCACTTCAGAATGTTCCATTCGTTCCCTGCGAATCTGGAATTCCTCTGACTCTCCACACCAGGCAGATTTTCCTAACAACACTGGTGAATGACCAGGTAATCCAATGCTGGTTTTCAGCGGCTGTTCACACTCACAGCCTTGCTGTTCAATTGGCAATCCAGTCAAACCTAGTCAGCTCTTCATTTTCCTGTCCACACAACCCAGCGTTCAGAAATCATTGGAATCTCTACTACAGAAATTTCCATTCATTCACTGTGAATCTGGAAATACTCTGAATCTGCATTCCAGGAAGGCTTTCGTTACACCACTGATGAATGTCCAAGTAATGCAATGCTGCTTCTTAGTGGTCTGTTCACACTCGAAACCGTGCTGTTCATTGGCTATCCACTCAATATCGGTCAGCTCTTCAATATCCTGTCCAGACTATCCAGATTCCTAAATGTTGGCAATCACCACTACAGAATGTTCCATTCAATCACGCGAATCTGGAATTCATCAGAGTCTCCACTCCTGGAAGGTTTTCGTGACACCACTGGTAAATGTCCAAGGAAGACAATGCTGGTTTTAAGCCGCCTGCTAACACACTCAGCCGTGCTGTTCAATTTGCTATCCACCCAACCCTATTCAGCTCTACATTTTCCTGTCCTCATAACCCAACCTTCAGAAATAATTGGTATCTCCTCCACAGAATGTTCCGTTCATTCACTGCGAATCTTAAATTCATCTGACTCTCAACTCCCGGCGGGTTATCGTTACACCACTTGTGAATGTCCAAGAAAGCCAATGCTGGTTTTCAGTGGCCTGTTCATACTAAGAGACGTGCTGTTCATTTGGCTATCCACTCCACCCTGTTCAGCTCTACATTCTCGTGTCCACAAAACCCAGCCTTCAGAAATCATTGGAATCACCACTAGAGAATGTTCCATTCATTCACTGCGAATCTGGAATTCATCTGAACCTCCACTCCTGGCAGGTTTTCGTTACGCCACTGGTGAATGTCCAAGTAACTCAATACTGGTTTTCAGAGGCATGTTCAACTCGCAGAAGTGCTGTTCAATGGGCTATCCACTCAATATTGGTCAGCTCTTCATTTTCCTCTCCACACAAACCAGCCTTCAGAAATCATTGGGCTCTCCACTACAGACTGTTCCATTCATTCACTGCGATTCTGCAATTCATCTGACTCTCCGCTCCAGGCAGGTTTTCATTACAGCACTGGTGAATGACCAAGTAATCCAATGCTGGTTTTCAGCCGCCTTTTCACACTCGCAGTGTGCTGTTCAATTGTCTATCCACTCAAACCTGGTCAGCCTTTCATTTTCTTTTCCACAATATCAGACTTCAGAAATCATTGGAATCGCCAGTACAGAATGTTCCATTCATTCACTGCCAATCTGGAATTCATCTGAATCTGCACTCCAGGTAGGCTTTCATTACACCACTTATGAATGTCCAAGTAACACAATGCTGGTTTTCAGCGGTCTGTTCACACTCTAAGCCCTGCTTTTTACTGGGTATCCACACAACTGTGGTCAGCTCTTCATTTTCATGTCCAAACAATCCAGACTTGAGAAATCATTGCAATCTCCAGTACAGAATGTTCCATTCATTCACTGCGAATCTGGAATTCAACTGAATCTCCACTACCTGCAGATTTATCTTACACCACTTGTGAATGTCCAAGTAAAACAATGCTGGTTTTCAGAGGCCTGTTCATGTTCGCAGTCGTGCTGTTCAATTGGCTATCCACTCAACCTGTTTTGCTCCTCATTTTCCTGTGCACACAACCCAGCCTTCAGAAATCATTGTAATCTCCACTACAGGATGTTCCATTCATTCACTGGGAATCTGGAATTCATCTGAATCTGCACTCCACGCAGGCTTTCGTTACACCACTGCTGAAAGTCGAAGTAATGCAATACTGGTTTTCAGTGGTCTGTTCACATTCGAAGCCGAGGCTTTTTACAGGCTATCCACTCAACACTGGTCAGCTCTTCATTTTCGTGTCCCCACAATCTAGATTTCAGAAATCATTGCAATCTCCACTACAGAATGTTCCATTCATTCACTGCGAGTCTGGAGTTTATCTGATTCTCCACTCCCGCCTGGTTAACATTACACCACTTGTGAATGTCCAAGTAAGCCAATGCTGGTTTTCAGAGGCCTGTTCATACTCGCAGCCGTGCTGTTTAATTGACAATTCACTCCACCCTGTTCAGCTCTTCATTGTCCCACCACACTACCAGCCTTCAGAAATCTTTGTTATCTCCACTACAGAATGTTCCATTCATTCACTGCGAATCTGGAATTCATCTGACTCTCAACTCCACGCAGGTTTTCATTACACCACTGTTGAATGTCCAAGTAACCCAATGCTGGTTTTCAGCGGCCTGTTCATATTCGCAGCCCTGCTGTTTACTTGGCTATCGATTCAAGCCTGGTCAGCTCTTCATTTTCCTGTCCACACAACACAGGCTTCAGAAATCATTGGAATCTCCTCTACAGAATGTTCCATTCATTCACTGCGAATGTGGAATTCAACTGACTCTCCACTCCATGCAGGTTTTCCTTACACCACTGATGAATGTCCAAGTAACCCAATGCTGGTTTTCAGCTGCATGTTCACACTCGCAGCCATGCTATACAATTGGCTTTCCACTAAATCCTGATTAGTTCTTGATTTTCCTTCCACACGACCCAGCCTTCAGAAATCGTTGGAATCTCCACTAGAGAATGTTCCATTCATTCACTGCGAATCTGGAATTCCTCTGAACCTCCACTCCCGGCAGGTTTTCGTTACACCACTGTTGAATGTCCAAGTAACCCAATGTTTTAAGTGTTTTCTTCACAAGCGCAGTGGTGCTGTTCAATTGGCTATCCACTCAACCCTGGCCAGCTCTACATTTTCCTGTCCACACCACAGAGACTGGAGAAATCATTGTTATCTCCACTACAGAATGTTCCATTCATTCACAGCGAATCTGGAATTCATCTGAATCTCCACTCCCGGCAGGTTTTCGTGACACCACTGGTAAATATCCAAGTAAGCCAATGCTGGTTTTAAGTGGCCTGCTCATACTCTCAGCCGTGCTGTTCAATTTGCTATCCACTCAACCCTCTTCAGCTCCATTTTCCTGTCCACATAACCCAAACTTCAGAAACAATTGGTATCTCCTCCACAGAATGTTCCATTCATTGACGGCAAATCTGAAATTCATCTAATTCTCAACTCCCGTCAGGTTTTCGTTACACCACTTGTGAATGTCCAATTAAGCCAAAGCTGGTTTTCAGTGGCCTGTTCTTACTACGAGACGTGCTGTTCATTTGGCTATCCATTCCACCCTGTTCAGCTCTACATTTTCGTGTCCACAAAACCCAGCCTTCAGAAATCATTGGAATCACCACTAGAGAATGTTCCATTCAATCACTGCGAATCTGGAATTCATCTGAATCTCCACTCCCGGCAGGTTTTCATTGCACCACTGCTGAATGTTCAAGTAACGCAATGATGGTTTTCAGCGGTCTATTCACACTCGAACCCGTGCTGTTCACGGTCTAGCGACTCAACACTGGTGAGTTCTTCTTTTTCCAGTTCAGACAATACAAACCTCAGAAACCATTGCAATCTACACTACAGAATGTTTCATTCATTCAGGCGAATCTTGAATTCATCTTGTTCTCCACTCCCAGCAGGTTTTCGTTTCACCACTGGTGAATGTCCAAGCAACCCAAGGCTGGTTTCAGCTGCGTGTTAACACTCGCAGCCGTGCTGTTCAATTGGCTATCCAGTGAACGCTGGTTAGCTCTTGATTTTCCTTCCACACACCGAGCCTTCAGAAATCATTCTTATCTCCACTTCAGAGTGTTCCATTCGTTCCCTGCGAATCTGGAATTCCTCTGACTCTCCACACCAGGCAGA
Organism: Sorex fumeus; assembly: GCF_029834395.1. Classification (NCBI taxonomy): domain Eukaryota; kingdom Metazoa; phylum Chordata; class Mammalia; order Eulipotyphla; family Soricidae; genus Sorex; species Sorex fumeus. The sequence continues at coordinate 614,116 of NW_026606257.1, read as the reverse complement.
TTTTCCTAACAACACTGGTGAATGACCAGGTAATCCAATGCTGGTTTTCAGCGGCTGTTCACACTCACAGCCTTGCTGTTCAATTGGCAATCCAGTCAAACCTAGTCAGCTCTTCATTTTCCTGTCCACACAACCCAGCGTTCAGAAATCATTGGAATCTCTACTACAGAAATTTCCATTCATTCACTGTGAATCTGGAAATACTCTGAATCTGCATTCCAGGAAGGCTTTCGTTACACCACTGATGAATGTCCAAGTAATGCAATGCTGCTTCTTAGTGGTCTGTTCACACTCGAAACCGTGCTGTTCATTGGCTATCCACTCAATATCGGTCAGCTCTTCAATATCCTGTCCAGACTATCCAGATTCCTAAATGTTGGCAATCACCACTACAGAATGTTCCATTCAATCACGCGAATCTGGAATTCATCAGAGTCTCCACTCCTGGAAGGTTTTCGTGACACCACTGGTAAATGTCCAAGGAAGACAATGCTGGTTTTAAGCCGCCTGCTAACACACTCAGCCGTGCTGTTCAATTTGCTATCCACCCAACCCTATTCAGCTCTACATTTTCCTGTCCTCATAACCCAACCTTCAGAAATAATTGGTATCTCCTCCACAGAATGTTCCGTTCATTCACTGCGAATCTTAAATTCATCTGACTCTCAACTCCCGGCGGGTTATCGTTACACCACTTGTGAATGTCCAAGTAAGCCAATGCTGGTTTTCAGTGGCCTGTTCATACTAAGAGACGTGCTGTTCATTTGGCTATCCACTCCACCCTGTTCAGCTCTACATTTTCGTGTCCACAAAACCCAGCCTTCAGAAATCATTGGAATCACCACTAGAGAATGTTCCATTCATTCACTGCGAATCTGGAATTCATCTGAACCTCCACTCCTGGCAGGTTTTCGTTACGCCACTGGTGAATGTCCAAGTAACTCAATACTGGTTTTCAGAGGCATGTTCAACTCGCAGAAGTGCTGTTCAATGGGCTATCCACTCAATATTGGTCAGCTCTTCATTTTCCTCTCCACACAAACCAGCCTTCAGAAATCATTGGGCTCTCCACTACAGACTGTTCCATTCATTCACTGCGATTCTGCAATTCATCTGACTCTCCGCTCCAGGCAGGTTTTCATTACAGCACTGGTGAATGACCAAGTAATCCAATGCTGGTTTTCAGCCGCCTTTTCACACTCGCAGTGTGCTGTTCAATTGTCTATCCACTCAAACCTGGTCAGCCTTTCATTTTCTTTTCCACAATATCAGACTTCAGAAATCATTGGAATCGCCAGTACAGAATGTTCCATTCATTCACTGCCAATCTGGAATTCATCTGAATCTGCACTCCAGGTAGGCTTTCATTACACCACTTATGAATGTCCAAGTAACACAATGCTGGTTTTCAGCGGTCTGTTCACACTCTAAGCCCTGCTTTTTACTGGGTATCCACACAACTGTGGTCAGCTCTTCATTTTCATGTCCAAACAATCCAGACGAGAAATCATTGCAATCTCCAGTACAGAATGTTCCATTCATTCACTGCGAATCTGGAATTCAACTGAATCTCCACTACCTGCAGATTTATCTTACACCACTTGTGAATGTCCAAGTAAAACAATGCTGGTTTTCAGAGGCCTGTTCATGTTCGCAGTCGTGCTGTTCAATTGGCTATCCACTCAACCTGTTTTGCTCCTCATTTTCCTGTGCACACAACCCAGCCTTCAGAAATCATTGTAATCTCCACTACAGGATGTTCCATTCATTCACTGGGAATCTGGAATTCATCTGAATCTGCACTCCACGCAGGCTTTCGTTACACCACTGCTGAAAGTCGAAGTAATGCAATACTGGTTTTCAGTGGTCTGTTCACATTCGAAGCCGAGGCTTTTTACAGGCTATCCACTCAACACTGGTCAGCTCTTCATTTTCGTGTCCCCACAATCCAGATTTCAGAAATCATTGCAATCTCCACTACAGAATGTTCCATTCATTCACTGCGAGTCTGGAGTTTATCTGATTCTCCACTCCCGCCTGGTTAACATTACACCACTTGTGAATGTCCAAGTAAGCCAATGCTGGTTTTCAGAGGCCTGTTCATACTCGCAGCCGTGCTGTTTAATTGACAATTCACTCCACCCTGTTCAGCTCTTCATTGTCCCACCACACTACCAGCCTTCAGAAATCTTTGTTATCTCCACTACAGAATGTTCCATTCATTCACTGCGAATCTGGAATTCATCTGACTCTCAACTCCACGCAGGTTTTCATTACACCACTGTTGAATGTCCAAGTAACCCAATGCTGGTTTTCAGCGGCCTGTTCATATTCGCAGCCCTGCTGTTTACTTGGCTATCGATTCAAGCCTGGTCAGCTCTTCATTTTCCTGTCCACACAACACAGGCTTCAGAAATCATTGGAATCTCCTCTACAGAATGTTCCATTCATTCACTGCGAATGTGGAATTCAACTGACTCTCCACTCCATGCAGGTTTTCCTTACACCACTGATGAATGTCCAAGTAACCCAATGCTGGTTTTCAGCTGCATGTTCACACTCGCAGCCATGCTATACAATTGGCTTTCCACTAAATCCTGATTAGTTCTTGATTTTCCTTCCACACGACCCAGCCTTCAGAAATCGTTGGAATCTCCACTAGAGAATGTTCCATTCATTCACTGCGAATCTGGAATTCCTCTGAACCTCCACTCCCGGCAGGTTTTCGTTACACCACTGTTGAATGTCCAAGTAACCCAATGTTTTAAGTGTTTTCTTCACAAGCGCAGTGGTGCTGTTCAATTGGCTATCCACTCAACCCTGGCCAGCTCTACATTTTCCTGTCCACACCACAGAGACTGGAGAAATCATTGTTATCTCCACTACAGAATGTTCCATTCATTCACAGCGAATCTGGAATTCATCTGAATCTCCACTCCCGGCAGGTTTTCGTGACACCACTGGTAAATATCCAAGTAAGCCAATGCTGGTTTTAAGTGGCCTGCTCATACTCTCAGCCGTGCTGTTCAATTTGCTATCCACTCAACCCTCTTCAGCTCCATTTTCCTGTCCACATAACCCAAACTTCAGAAACAATTGGTATCTCCTCCACAGAATGTTCCATTCATTGACGGCAAATCTGAAATTCATCTAATTCTCAACTCCCGTCAGGTTTTCGTTACACCACTTGTGAATGTCCAATTAAGCCAAAGCTGGTTTTCAGTGGCCTGTTCTTACTACGAGACGTGCTGTTCATTTGGCTATCCATTCCACCCTGTTCAGCTCTACATTTTCGTGTCCACAAAACCCAGCCTTCAGAAATCATTGGAATCACCACTAGAGAATGTTCCATTCATTCACTGCGAATCTGGAATTCATCTGAATCTCCACTCCCGGCAGGTTTTCATTGCACCACTGCTGAATGTTCAAGTAACGCAATGATGGTTTTCAGCGGTCTATTCACACTCGAACCCGTGCTGTTCACGGTCTAGCGACTCAACACTGGTGAGTTCTTCTTTTTCCAGTTCAGACAATACAAACCTCAGAAACCATTGCAATCTACACTACAGAATGTTTCATTCATTCAGGCGAATCTTGAATTCATCTTGTTCTCCACTCCCAGCAGGTTTTCGTTTCACCACTGGTGAATGTCCAAGCAACCCAAGGCTGGTTTCAGCTGCGTGTTAACACTCGCAGCCGTGCTGTTCAATTGGCTATCCAGTGAACGCTGGTTAGCTCTTGATTTTCCTTCCACACACCGAGCCTTCAGAAATCATTCTTATCTCCACTTCAGAGTGTTCCATTCGTTCCCTGCGAATCTGGAATTCCTCTGACTCTCCACACCAGGCAGATTTTCCTAACAACACTGGTGAATGACCAGGTAATCCAATGCTGGTTTTCAGCGGCTGTTCACACTCACAGCCTTGCTGTTCAATTGGCAATCCAGTCAAACCTAGTCAGCTCTTCATTTTCCTGTCCACACAACCCAGCGTTCAGAAATCATTGGACTCTCTAGTACAGAAATTTCCATTCATTCACTGTGAATCTGGAAATACTCTGAATCTGCATTCCAGGAAGGCTTTCGTTACACCACTGATGAATGTCCAAGTAATGCAATGCTGCTTCTTAGTGGTCTGTTCACACTCGAAACCGTGCTGTTCATTGGCTATCCACTCAATATCGGTCAGCTCTTCAATATCCTGTCCAGACTATCCAGATTCCTAAATGTTGGCAATCACCACTACAGAATGTTCCATTCAATCACGCGAATCTGGAATTCATCAGAGACTCCACTCCTGGAAGGTTTTCGTGACACCACTGGTAAATGTCCAAGGAAGACAATGCTGGTTTTAAGCCGCCTGCTAACACACTCAGCCGTGCTGTTCAATTTGCTATCCACCCAACCCTATTCAGCTCTACATTTTCCTGTCCTCATAACCCAACCTTCAGAAATAATTGGTATCTCCTCCACAGAATGTTCCGTTCATTCACTGCGAATCTTAAATTCATCTGACTCTCAACTCCCGGCGGGTTATCGTTACACCACTTGTGAATGTCCAAGTAAGCCAATGCTGGTTTTCAGTGGCCTGTTCATACTAAGAGACGTGCTGTTCATTTGGCTATCCACTCCACCCTGTTCAGCTCTACATTTTCATGTCCACAAAACCCAGCCTTCAGAAATCATTGGAATCACCACTAGAGAATGTTCCATTCATTCACTGCGAATCTGGAATTCATCTGAACCTCCACTCCTGGCAGGTTTTCGTTACGCCACTGGTGAATGTCCAAGTAACTCAATACTGGTTTTCAGAGGCATGTTCAACTCGCAGAAGTGCTGTTCAATGGGCTATCCACTCAATATTGGTCAGCTCTTCATTTTCCTCTCCACACAAACCAGCCTTCAGAAATCATTGGGCTCTCCACTACAGACTGTTCCATTCATTCACTGCGATTCTGCAATTCATCTGACTCTCCGCTCCAGGCAGGTTTTCATTACAGCACTGGTGAATGACCAAGTAATCCAATGCTGGTTTTCAGCCGCCTTTTCACACTCGCAGTGTGCTGTTCAATTGTCTATCCACTCAAACCTGGTCAGCCTTTCATTTTCTTTTCCACAATATCAGACTTCAGAAATCATTGGAATCGCCAGTACAGAATGTTCCATTCATTCACTGCCAATCTGGAATTCATCTGAATCTGCACTCCAGGTAGGCTTTCATTACACCACTTATGAATGTCCAAGTAACACAATGCTGGTTTTCAGCGGTCTGTTCACACTCTAAGCCCTGCTTTTTACTGGGTATCCACACAACTGTGGTCAGCTCTTCATTTTCATGTCCAAACAATCCAGACTTGAGAAATCATTGCAATCTCCAGTACAGAATGTTCCATTCATTCACTGCGAATCTGGAATTCAACTGAATCTCCACTACCTGCAGATTTATCTTACACCACTTGTGAATGTCCAAGTAAAACAATGCTGGTTTTCAGAGGCCTGTTCATGTTCGCAGTCGTGCTGTTCAATTGGCTATCCACTCAACCTGTTTTGCTCCTCATTTTCCTGTGCACACAACCCAGCCTTCAGAAATCATTGTAATCTCCACTACAGGATGTTCCATTCATTCACTGGGAATCTGGAATTCATCTGAATCTGCACTCCACGCAGGCTTTCGTTACACCACTGCTGAAAGTCGAAGTAATGCAATACTGGTTTTCAGTGGTCTGTTCACATTCGAAGCCGAGGCTTTTTACAGGCTATCCACTCAACACTGGTCAGCTCTTCATTTTCGTGTCCCCACAATCCAGATTTCAGAAATCATTGCAATCTCCACTACAGAATGTTCCATTCATTCACTGCGAGTCTGGAGTTTATCTGATTCTCCACTCCCGCCTGGTTAACATTACACCACTTGTGAATGTCCAAGTAAGCCAATGCTGGTTTTCAGAGGCCTGTTCATACTCGCAGCCGTGCTGTTTAATTGACAATTCACTCCACCCTGTTCAGCTCTTCATTGTCCCACCACACTACCAGCCTTCAGAAATCTTTGTTATCTCCACTACAGAATGTTCCATTCATTCACTGCGAATCTGGAATTCATCTGACTCTCAACTCCACGCAGGTTTTCATTACACCACTGTTGAATGTCCAAGTAACCCAATGCTGGTTTTCAGCGGCCTGTTCATATTCGCAGCCCTGCTGTTTACTTGGCTATCGATTCAAGCCTGGTCAGCTCTTCATTTTCCTGTCCACACAACACAGGCTTCAGAAATCATTGGAATCTCCTCTACAGAATGTTCCATTCATTCACTGCGAATGTGGAATTCAACTGACTCTCCACTCCATGCAGGTTTTCCTTACACCACTGATGAATGTCCAAGTAACCCAATGCTGGTTTTCAGCTGCATGTTCACACTCGCAGCCATGCTATACAATTGGCTTTCCACTAAATCCTGATTAGTTCTTGATTTTCCTTCCACACGACCCAGCCTTCAGAAATCGTTGGAATCTCCACTAGAGAATGTTCCATTCATTCACTGCGAATCTGGAATTCCTCTGAACCTCCACTCCCGGCAGGTTTTCGTTACACCACTGTTGAATGTCCAAGTAACCCAATGTTTTAAGTGTTTTCTTCACAAGCGCAGTGGTGCTGTTCAATTGGCTATCCACTCAACCCTGGCCAGCTCTACATTTTCCTGTCCACACCACAGAGACTGGAGAAATCATTGTTATCTCCACTACAGAATGTTCCATTCATTCACAGCGAATCTGGAATTCATCTGAATCTCCACTCCCGGCAGGTTTTCGTGACACCACTGGTAAATATCCAAGTAAGCCAATGCTGGTTTTAAGTGGCCTGCTCATACTCTCAGCCGTGCTGTTCAATTTGCTATCCACTCAACCCTCTTCAGCTCCATTTTCCTGTCCACATAACCCAAACTTCAGAAACAATTGGTATCTCCTCCACAGAATGTTCCATTCATTGACGGCAAATCTGAAATTCATCTAATTCTCAACTCCCGTCAGGTTTTCGTTACACCACTTGTGAATGTCCAATTAAGCCAAAGCTGGTTTTCAGTGGCCTGTTCTTACTACGAGACGTGCTGTTCATTTGGCTATCCATTCCACCCTGTTCAGCTCTACATTTTCGTGTCCACAAAACCCAGCCTTCAGAAATCATTGGAATCACCACTAGAGAATGTTCCATTCATTCACTGCGAATCTGGAATTCATCTGAATCTCCACTCCCGGCAGGTTTTCATTGCACCACTGCTGAATGTTCAAGTAACGCAATGATGGTTTTCAGCGGTCTATTCACACTCGAACCCGTGCTGTTCACGGTCTAGCGACTCAACACTGGTGAGTTCTTCTTTTTCCAGTTCAGACAATACAAACCTCAGAAACCATTGCAATCTACACTACAGAATGTTTCATTCATTCAGGCGAATCTTGAATTCATCTTGTTCTCCACTCCCAGCAGGTTTTCGTTTCACCACTGGTGAATGTCCAAGCAACCCAAGGCTGGTTTCAGCTGCGTGTTAACACTCGCAGCCGTGCTGTTCAATTGGCTATCCAGTGAACGCTGGTTAGCTCTTGATTTTCCTTCCACACACCGAGCCTTCAGAAATCATTCTTATCTCCACTTCAGAGTGTTCCATTCGTTCCCTGCGAATCTGGAATTCCTCTGACTCTCCACACCAGGCAGATTTTCCTAACAACACTGGTGAATGACCAGGTAATCCAATGCTGGTTTTCAGCGGCTGTTCACACTCACAGCCTTGCTGTTCAATTGGCAATCCAGTCAAACCTAGTCAGCTCTTCATTTTCCTGTCCACACAACCCAGCGTTCAGAAATCATTGGACTCTCTAGTACAGAAATTTCCATTCATTCACTGTGAATCTGGAAATACTCTGAATCTGCATTCCAGGAAGGCTTTCGTTACACCACTGATGAATGTCCAAGTAATGCAATGCTGCTTCTTAGTGGTCTGTTCACACTCGAAACCGTGCTGTTCATTGGCTATCCACTCAATATCGGTCAGCTCTTCAATATCCTGTCCAGACTATCCAGATTCCTAAATGTTGGCAATCACCACTACAGAATGTTCCATTCAATCACGCGAATCTGGAATTCATCAGAGTCTCCACTCCTGGAAGGTTTTCGTGACACCACTGGTAAATGTCCAAGGAAGACAATGCTGGTTTTAAGCCGCCTGCTAACACACTCAGCCGTGCTGTTCAATTTGCTATCCACCCAACCCTATTCAGCTCTACATTTTCCTGTCCTCATAACCCAACCTTCAGAAATAATTGGTATCTCCTCCACAGAATGTTCCGTTCATTCACTGCGAATCTTAAATTCATCTGACTCTCAACTCCCGGCGGGTTATCGTTACACCACTTGTGAATGTCCAAGTAAGCCAATGCTGGTTTTCAGTGGCCTGTTCATACTAAGAGACGTGCTGTTCATTTGGCTATCCACTCCACCCTGTTCAGCTCTACATTCTCGTGTCCACAAAACCCAGCCTTCAGAAATCATTGGAATCACCACTAGAGAATGTTCCATTCATTCACTGCGAATCTGGAATTCCTCTGAACCTCCACTCCTGGCAGGTTTTCGTTACGCCACTGGTGAATGTCCAAGTAACTCAATACTGGTTTTCAGAGGCATGTTCAACTCGCAGAAGTGCTGTTCAATGGGCTATCCTCTCAATATTGGTCAGCTCTTCATTTTCCTCTCCACACAAACCAGCCTTCAGAAATCATTGAGCTCTCCACTACAGACTGTTCCATTCATTCACTGCGATTCTGCAATTCATCTGACTCTCCGCTCCAGGCAGGTTTTCATTACAGCACTGGTGAATGACCAAGTAATCCAATGCTGGTTTTCAGCCGCCTTTTCACACTCGCAGTGTGCTGTTCAATTGTCTATCCACTCAAACCTGGTCAGCCTTTCATTTTCTTTTCCACAATATCAGACTTCAGAAATCATTGGAATCGCCAGTACAGAATGTTCCATTCATTCACTGCCAATCTGGAATTCATCTGAATCTGCACTCCAGGTAGGCTTTCATTACACCACTTATGAATGTCCAAGTAACACAATGCTGGTTTTCAGCGGTCTGTTCACACTCTAAGCCCTGCTTTTTACTGGGTATCCACACAACTGTGGTCAGCTCTTCATTTTCATGTCCAAACAATCCAGACTTGAGAAATCATTGCAATCTCCAGTACAGAATGTTCCATTCATTCACTGCGAATCTGGAATTCAACTGAATCTCCACTACCTGCAGATTTATCTTACACCACTTGTGAATGTCCAAGTAAAACAATGCTGGTTTTCAGAGGCCTGTTCATGTTCGCAGTCGTGCTGTTCAATTGGCTATCCACTCAACCTGTTTTGCTCCTCATTTTCCTGTGCACACAACCCAGCCTTCAGAAATCATTGTAATCTCCACTACAGGATGTTCCATTCATTCACTGGGAATCTGGAATTCATCTGAATCTGCACTCCACGCAGGCTTTCGTTACACCACTGCTGAAAGTCGAAGTAATGCAATACTGGTTTTCAGTGGTCTGTTCACATTCGAAGCCGAGGCTTTTTACAGGCTATCCACTCAACACTGGTCAGCTCTTCATTTTCGTGTCCCCACAATCCAGATTTCAGAAATCATTGCAATCTCCACTACAGAATGTTCCATTCATTCACTGCGAGTCTGGAGTTTATCTGATTCTCCACTCCCGCCTGGTTAACATTACACCACTTGTGAATGTCCAAGTAAGCCAATGCTGGTTTTCAGAGGCCTGTTCATACTCGCAGCCGTGCTGTTTAATTGACAATTCACTCCACCCTGTTCAGCTCTTCATTGTCCCACCACACTACCAGCCTTCAGAAATCTTTGTTATCTCCACTACAGAATGTTCCATTCATTCACTGCGAATCTGGAATTCATCTGACTCTCAACTCCACGCAGGTTTTCATTACACCACTGTTGAATGTCCAAGTAACCCAATGCTGGTTTTCAGCGGCCTGTTCATATTCGCAGCCCTGCTGTTTACTTGGCTATCGATTCAAGCCTGGTCAGCTCTTCATTTTCCTGTCCACACAACACAGGCTTCAGAAATCATTGGAATCTCCTCTACAGAATGTTCCATTCATTCACTGCGAATGTGGAATTCAACTGACTCTCCACTCCATGCAGGTTTTCCTTACACCACTGATGAATGTCCAAGTAACCCAATGCTGGTTTTCAGCTGCATGTTCACACTCGCAGCCATGCTATACAATTGGCTTTCCACTAAATCCTGATTAGTTCTTGATTTTCCTTCCACACGACCCAGCCTTCAGAAATCGTTGGAATCTCCACTAGAGAATGTTCCATTCATTCACTGCGAATCTGGAATTCCTCTGAACCTCCACTCCCGGCAGGTTTTCGTTACACCACTGTTGAATGTCCAAGTAACCCAATGTTTTAAGTGTTTTCTTCACAAGCGCAGTGGTGCTGTTCAATTGGCTATCCACTCAACCCTGGCCAGCTCTACATTTTCCTGTCCACACCACAGAGACTGGAGAAATCATTGTTATCTCCACTACAGAATGTTCCATTCATTCACAGCGAATCTGGAATTCATCTGAATCTCCACTCCCGGCAGGTTTTCGTGACACCACTGGTAAATATCCAAGTAAGCCAATGCTGGTTTTAAGTGGCCTGCTCATACTCTCAGCCGTGCTGTTCAATTTGCTATCCACTCAACCCTCTTCAGCTCCATTTTCCTGTCCACATAACCCAAACTTCAGAAACAATTGGTATCTCCTCCACAGAATGTTCCATTCATTGACGGCAAATCTGAAATTCATCTAATTCTCAACTCCCGTCAGGTTTTCGTTACACCACTTGTGAATGTCCAATTAAGCCAAAGCTGGTTTTCAGTGGCCTGTTCTTACTACGAGACGTGCTGTTCATTTGGCTATCCATTCCACCCTGTTCAGCTCTACATTTTCGTGTCCACAAAACCCAGCCTTCAGAAATCATTGGAATCACCACTAGAGAATGTTCCATTCATTCACTGCGAATCTGGAATTCATCTGAATCTCCACTCCCGGCAGGTTTTCATTGCACCACTGCTGAATGTTCAAGTAACGCAATGATGGTTTTCAGCGGTCTATTCACACTCGAACCCGTGCTGTTCACGGTCTAGCGACTCAACACTGGTGAGTTCTTCTTTTTCCAGTTCAGACAATACAAACCTCAGAAACCATTGCAATCTACACTACAGAATGTTTCATTCATTCAGGCGAATCTTGAATTCATCTTGTTCTCCACTCCCAGCAGGTTTTCGTTTCACCACTGGTGAATGTCCAAGCAACCCAAGGCTGGTTTCAGCTGCGTGTTAACACTCGCAGCCGTGCTGTTCAATTGGCTATCCAGTGAACGCTGGTTAGCTCTTGATTTTCCTTCCACACACCGAGACTTCAGAAATCATTCTTATCTCCACTTCAGAGTGTTCCATTCGTTCCCTGCGAATCTGGAATTCCTCTGACTCTCCACACCAGGCAGATTTTCCTAACAACACTGGTGAATGACCAGGTAATCCAATGCTGGTTTTCAGCGGCTGTTCACACTCACAGCCTTGCTGTTCAATTGGCAATCCAGTCAAACCTAGTCAGCTCTTCATTTTCCTGTCCACACAACCCAGCGTTCAGAAATCATTGGAATCTCTACTACAGAAATTTCCATTCATTCACTGTGAATCTGGAAATACTCTGAATCTGCATTCCAGGAAGGCTTTCGTTACACCACTGATGAATGTCCAAGTAATGCAATGCTGCTTCTTAGTGGTCTGTTCACACTCGAAACCGTGCTGTTCATTGGCTATCCACTCAATATCGGTCAGCTCTTCAATATCCTGTCCAGACTATCCAGATTCCTAAATGTTGGCAATCACCACTACAGAATGTTCCATTCAATCACGCGAATCTGGAATTCATCAGAGTCTCCACTCCTGGAAGGTTTTCGTGACACCACTGGTAAATGTCCAAGGAAGACAATGCTGGTTTTAAGCCGCCTGCTAACACACTCAGCCGTGCTGTTCAATTTGCTATCCACCCAACCCTATTCAGCTCTACATTTTCCTCTCCTCATAACCCAACCTTCAGAAATAATTGGTATCTCCTCCACAGAATGTTCCGTTCATTCACTGCGAATCTTAAATTCATCTGACTCTCAACTCCCGGCGGGTTATCGTTACACCACTTGTGAATGTCCAAGTAAGCCAATGCTGGTTTTCAGTGGCCTGTTCATACTAAGAGACGTGCTGTTCATTTGGCTATCCACTCCACCCTGTTCAGCTCTACATTCTCGTGTCCACAAAACCCAGCCTTCAGAAATCATTGGAATCACCACTAGAGAATGTTCCATTCATTCACTGCGAATCTGGAATTCCTCTGAACCTCCACTCCTGGCAGGTTTTCGTTACGCCACTGGTGAATGTCCAAGTAACTCAATACTGGTTTTCAGAGGCATGTTCAACTCGCAGAAGTGCTGTTCAATGGGCTATCCTCTCAATATTGGTCAGCTCTTCATTTTCCTCTCCACACAAACCAGCCTTCAGAAATCATTGGGCTCTCCACTACAGACTGTTCCATTCATTCACTGCGATTCTGCAATTCATCTGACTCTCCGCTCCAGGCAGGTTTTCATTACAGCACTGGTGAATGACCAAGTAATCCAATGCTGGTTTTCAGCCGCCTTTTCACACTCGCAGTGTGCTGTTCAATTGTCTATCCACTCAAACCTGGTCAGCCTTTCATTTTCTTTTCCACAATATCAGACTTCAGAAATCATTGGAATCGCCAGTACAGAATGTTCCATTCATTCACTGCCAATCTGCCAATCTGGAATTCATCTGAATCTGCACTCCAGGTAGGCTTTCATTACACCACTTATGAATGTCCAAGTAACACAATGCTGGTTTTCAGCGGTCTGTTCACACTCTAAGCCCTGCTTTTTACTGGGTATCCACACAACTGTGGTCAGCTCTTCATTTTCATGTCCAAACAATCCAGACTTGAGAAATCATTGCAATCTCCAGTACAGAATGTTCCATTCATTCACTGCGAATCTGGAATTCAACTGAATCTCCACTACCTGCAGATTTATCTTACACCACTTGTGAATGTCCAAGTAAAACAATGCTGGTTTTCAGAGGCCTGTTCATGTTCGCAGTCGTGCTGTTCAATTGGCTATCCACTCAACCTGTTTTGCTCCTCATTTTCCTGTGCACACAACCCAGCCTTCAGAAATCATTGTAATCTCCACTACAGGATGTTCCATTCATTCACTGGGAATCTGGAATTCATCTGAATCTGCACTCCACGCAGGCTTTCGTTACACCACTGCTGAAAGTCGAAGTAATGCAATACTGGTTTTCAGTGGTCTGTTCACATTCGAAGCCGAGGCTTTTTACAGGCTATCCACTCAACACTGGTCAGCTCTTCATTTTCGTGTCCCCACAATCCAGATTTCAGAAATCATTGCAATCTCCACTACAGAATGTTCCATTCATTCACTGCGAGTCTGGAGTTTATCTGATTCTCCACTCCCGCCTGGTTAACATTACACCACTTGTGAATGTCCAAGTAAGCCAATGCTGGTTTTCAGAGGCCTGTTCATACTCGCAGCCGTGCTGTTTAATTGACAATTCACTCCACCCTGTTCAGCTCTTCATTGTCCCACCACACTACCAGCCTTCAGAAATCTTTGTTATCTCCACTACAGAATGTTCCATTCATTCACTGCGAATCTGGAATTCATCTGACTCTCAACTCCACGCAGGTTTTCATTACACCACTGTTGAATGTCCAAGTAACCCAATGCTGGTTTTCAGCGGCCTGTTCATATTCGCAGCCCTGCTGTTTACTTGGCTATCGATTCAAGCCTGGTCAGCTCTTCATTTTCCTGTCCACACAACACAGGCTTCAGAAATCATTGGAATCTCCTCTACAGAATGTTCCATTCATTCACTGCGAATGTGGAATTCAACTGACTCTCCACTCCATGCAGGTTTTCCTTACACCACTGATGAATGTCCAAGTAACCCAATGCTGGTTTTCAGCTGCATGTTCACACTCGCAGCCATGCTATACAATTGGCTTTCCACTAAATCCTGATTAGTTCTTGATTTTCCTTCCACACGACCCAGCCTTCAGAAATCGTTGGAATCTCCACTAGAGAATGTTCCATTCATTCACTGCGAATCTGGAATTCCTCTGAACCTCCACTCCCGGCAGGTTTTCGTTACACCACTGTTGAATGTCCAAGTAACCCAATGTTTTAAGTGTTTTCTTCACAAGCGCAGTGGTGCTGTTCAATTGGCTATCCACTCAACCCTGGCCAGCTCTACATTTTCCTGTCCACACCACAGAGACTGGAGAAATCATTGTTATCTCCACTACAGAATGTTCCATTCATTCACAGCGAATCTGGAATTCATCTGAATCTCCACTCCCGGCAGGTTTTCGTGACACCACTGGTAAATATCCAAGTAAGCCAATGCTGGTTTTAAGTGGCCTGCTCATACTCTCAGCCGTGCTGTTCAATTTGCTATCCACTCAACCCTCTTCAGCTCCATTTTCCTGTCCACATAACCCAAACTTCAGAAACAATTGGTATCTCCTCCACAGAATGTTCCATTCATTGACGGCAAATCTGAAATTCATCTAATTCTCAACTCCCGTCAGGTTTTCGTTACACCACTTGTGAATGTCCAATTAAGCCAAAGCTGGTTTTCAGTGGCCTGTTCTTACTACGAGACGTGCTGTTCATTTGGCTATCCATTCCACCCTGTTCAGCTCTACATTTTCGTGTCCACAAAACCCAGCCTTCAGAAATCATTGGAATCACCACTAGAGAATGTTCCATTCATTCACTGCGAATCTGGAATTCATCTGAATCTCCACTCCCGGCAGGTTTTCATTGCACCACTGCTGAATGTTCAAGTAACGCAATGATGGTTTTCAGCGGTCTATTCACACTCGAACCCGTGCTGTTCACGGTCTAGCGACTCAACACTGGTGAGTTCTTCTTTTTCCAGTTCAGACAATACAAACCTCAGAAACCATTGCAATCTACACTACAGAATGTTTCATTCATTCAGGCGAATCTTGAATTCATCTTGTTCTCCACTCCCAGCAGGTTTTCGTTTCACCACTGGTGAATGTCCAAGCAACCCAAGGCTGGTTTCAGCTGCGTGTTAACACTCGCAGCCGTGCTGTTCAATTGGCTATCCAGTGAACGCTGGTTAGCTCTTGATTTTCCTTCCACACACCGAGCCTTCAGAAATCATTCTTATCTCCACTTCAGAGTGTTCCATTCGTTCCCTGCGAATCTGGAATTCCTCTGACTCTCCACACCAGGCAGATTTTCCTAACAACACTGGTGAATGACCAGGTAATCCAATGCTGGTTTTCAGCGGCTGTTCACACTCACAGCCTTGCTGTTCAATTGGCAATCCAGTCAAACCTAGTCAGCTCTTCATTTTCCTGTCCACACAACCCAGCGTTCAGAAATCATTGGAATCTCTACTACAGAAATTTCCATTCATTCACTGTGAATCTGGAAATACTCTGAATCTGCATTCCAGGAAGGCTTTCGTTACACCACTGATGAATGTCCAAGTAATGCAATGCTGCTTCTTAGTGGTCTGTTCACACTCGAAACCGTGCTGTTCATTGGCTATCCACTCAATATCGGTCAGCTCTTCAATATCCTGTCCAGACTATCCAGATTCCTAAATGTTGGCAATCACCACTACAGAATGTTCCATTCAATCACGCGAATCTGGAATTCATCAGAGTCTCCACTCCTGGAAGGTTTTCGTGACACCACTGGTAAATGTCCAAGGAAGACAATGCTGGTTTTAAGCCGCCTGCTAACACACTCAGCCGTGCTGTTCAATTTGCTATCCACCCAACCCTATTCAGCTCTACATTTTCCTGTCCTCATAACCCAACCTTCAGAAATAATTGGTATCTCCTCCACAGAATGTTCCGTTCATTCACTGCGAATCTTAAATTCATCTGACTCTCAACTCCCGGCGGGTTATCGTTACACCACTTGTGAATGTCCAAGTAAGCCAATGCTGGTTTTCAGTGGCCTGTTCATACTAAGAGACGTGCTGTTCATTTGGCTATCCACTCCACCCTGTTCAGCTCTACATTCTCGTGTCCACAAAACCCAGCCTTCAGAAATCATTGGAATCACCACTAGAGAATGTTCCATTCATTCACTGCGAATCTGGAATTCCTCTGAACCTCCACTCCTGGCAGGTTTTCGTTACGCCACTGGTGAATGTCCAAGTAACTCAATACTGGTTTTCAGAGGCATGTTCAACTCGCAGAAGTGCTGTTCAATGGGCTATCCTCTCAATATTGGTCAGCTCTTCATTTTCCTCTCCACACAAACCAGCCTTCAGAAATCATTGGGCTCTCCACTACAGACTGTTCCATTCATTCACTGCGATTCTGCAATTCATCTGACTCTCCGCTCCAGGCAGGTTTTCATTACAGCACTGGTGAATGACCAAGTAATCCAATGCTGGTTTTCAGCCGCCTTTTCACACTCGCAGTGTGCTGTTCAATTGTCTATCCACTCAAACCTGGTCAGCCTTTCATTTTCTTTTCCACAATATCAGACTTCAGAAATCATTGGAATCGCCAGTACAGAATGTTCCATTCATTCACTGCCAATCTGGAATTCATCTGAATCTGCACTCCAGGTGGGCTTTCATTACACCACTTATGAATGTCCAAGTAACACAATGCTGGTTTTCAGTGGTCTGTTCACACTCTAAGCCCTGCTTTTTACTGGGTATCCACACAACTGTGGTCAGCTCTTCATTTTCATGTCCAAACAATCCAGACTTGAGAAATCATTGCAATCTCCAGTACAGAATGTTCCATTCATTCACTGCGAATCTGGAATTCAACTGAATCTCCACTACCTGCAGATTTATCTTACACCACTTGTGAATGTCCAAGTAAAACAATGCTGGTTTTCAGAGGCCTGTTCATGTTCGCAGTCGTGCTGTTCAATTGGCTATCCACTCAACCTGTTTTGCTCCTCATTTTCCTGTGCACACAACCCAGCCTTCAGAAATCATTGTAATCTCCACTACAGGATGTTCCATTCATTCACTGGGAATCTGGAATTCATCTGAATCTGCACTCCACGCAGGCTTTCGTTACACCACTGCTGAAAGTCGAAGTAATGCAATACTGGTTTTCAGTGGTCTGTTCACATTCGAAGCCGAGGCTTTTTACAGGCTATCCACTCAACACTGGTCAGCTCTTCATTTTCGTGTCCCCACAATCCAGATTTCAGAAATCATTGCAATCTCCACTACAGAATGTTCCATTCATTCACTGCGAGTCTGGAGTTTATCTGATTCTCCACTCCCGCCTGGTTAACATTACACCACTTGTGAATGTCCAAGTAAGCCAATGCTGGTTTTCAGAGGCCTGTTCATACTCGCAGCCGTGCTGTTTAATTGACAATTCACTCCACCCTGTTCAGCTCTTCATTGTCCCACCACACTACCAGCCTTCAGAAATCTTTGTTATCTCCACTACAGAACGTTCCATTCATTCACTGCGAATCTGGAATTCATCTGACTCTCAACTCCACGCAGGTTTTCATTACACCACTGTTGAATGTCCAAGTAACCCAATGCTGGTTTTCAGCGGCCTGTTCATATTCGCAGCCCTGCTGTTTACTTGGCTATCGATTCAAGCCTGGTCAGCTCTTCATTTTCCTGTCCACACAACACAGGCTTCAGAAATCATTGGAATCTCCTCTACAGAATGTTCCATTCATTCACTGCGAATGTGGAATTCAACTGACTCTCCACTCCATGCAGGTTTTCCTTACACCACTGATGAATGTCCAAGTAACCCAATGCTGGTTTTCAGCTGCATGTTCACACTCGCAGCCATGCTATACAATTGGCTTTCCACTAAATCCTGATTAGTTCTTGATTTTCCTTCCACACGACCCAGCCTTCAGAAATCGTTGGAATCTCCACTAGAGAATGTTCCATTCATTCACTGCGAATCTGGAATTCCTCTGAACCTCCACTCCCGGCAGGTTTTCGTTACACCACTGTTGAATGTCCAAGTAACCCAATGTTTTAAGTGTTTTCTTCACAAGCGCAGTGGTGCTGTTCAATTGGCTATCCACTCAACCCTGGCCAGCTCTACATTTTCCTGTCCACACCACAGAGACTGGAGAAATCATTGTTATCTCCACTACAGAATGTTCCATTCATTCACAGCGAATCTGGAATTCATCTGAATCTCCACTCCCGGCAGGTTTTCGTGACACCACTGGTAAATATCCAAGTAAGCCAATGCTGGTTTTAAGTGGCCTGCTCATACTCTCAGCCGTGCTGTTCAATTTGCTATCCACTCAACCCTCTTCAGCTCCATTTTCCTGTCCACATAACCCAAACTTCAGAAACAATTGGTATCTCCTCCACAGAATGTTCCATTCATTGACGGCAAATCTGAAATTCATCTAATTCTCAACTCCCGTCAGGTTTTCGTTACACCACTTGTGAATGTCCAATTAAGCCAAAGCTGGTTTTCAGTGGCCTGTTCTTACTGCGAGACGTGCTGTTCATTTGGCTATCCATTCCACCCTGTTCAGCTCTACATTTTCGTGTCCACAAAACCCAGCCTTCAGAAATCATTGGAATCACCACTAGAGAATGTTCCATTCATTCACTGCGAATCTGGAATTCATCTGAATCTCCACTCCCGGCAGGTTTTCATTGCACCACTGCTGAATGTTCAAGTAACGCAATGATGGTTTTCAGCGGTCTATTCACACTCGAACCCGTGCTGTTCACGGTCTAGCGACTCAACACTGGTGAGTTCTTCTTTTTCCAGTTCAGACAATACAAACCTCAGAAACCATTGCAATCTACACTACAGAATGTTTCATTCATTCAGGCGAATCTTGAATTCATCTTGTTCTCCACTCCCAGCAGGTTTTCGTTTCACCACTGGTGAATGTCCAAGCAACCCAAGGCTGGTTTCAGCTGCGTGTTAACACTCGCAGCCGTGCTGTTCAATTGGCTATCCAGTGAACGCTGGTTAGCTCTTGATTTTCCTTCCACACACCGAGCCTTCAGAAATCATTCTTATCTCCACTTCAGAATGTTCCATTCGTTCCCTGCGAATCTGGAATACCTCTGACTCTCCACACCAGGCAGATTTTCCTAACAACACTGGTGAATGACCAGGTAATCCAATGCTGGTTTTCAGCGGCTGTTCACACTCACAGCCTTGCTGTTCAATTGGCAATCCAGTCAAACCTAGTCAGCTCTTCATTTTCCTGTCCACACAACCCAGCGTTCAGAAATCATTGGAATCTCTACTACAGAAATTTCCATTCATTCACTGTGAATCTGAAAATAATCTGAATCTGCATTCCAGGAAGGCTTTCGTTACACCACTGATGAATGTCCAAGTAATGCAATGCTGCTTCTTAGTGGTCTGTTCACACTCGAAACCGTGCTGTTCATTGGCTATCCACTCAATATCGGTCAGCTCTTCAATATCCTGTCCAGACTATCCAGATTCCTAAATGTTGGCAATCACCACTACAGAATGTTCCATTCAATCACGCGAATCTGGAATTCATCAGAGTCTCCACACCTGGAAGGTTTTCGTGACACCACTGGTAAATGTCCAAGGAAGACAATGCTGGTTTTAAGCCGCCTGCTAACACACTCAGCCGTGCTGTTCAATTTGCTATCCACCCAACCCTATTCAGCTCTACATTTTCCTGTCCTCATAACCCAACCTTCAGAAATAATTGGTACCTCCTCCACAGAATGTTCCGTTCATTCACTGCGAATCTTAAATTCATCTGACTCTCAACTCCCGGCGGGTTATCGTTACACCACTTGTGAATGTCCAAGTAAGCCAATGCTGGTTTTCAGTGGCCTGTTCATACTAAGAGACGTGCTGTTCATTTGGCTATCCACTCCACCCTGTTCAGCTCTACATTCTCGTGTCCACAAAACCCAGCCTTCAGAAATCATTGGAATCACCACTAGAGAATGTTCCATTCATTCACTGCGAATCTGGAATTCATCTGAACCTCCACTCCTGGCAGGTTTTCGTTACGCCACTGGTGAATGTCCAAGTAACTCAATACTGGTTTTCAGAGGCATGTTCAACTCGCAGAAGTGCTGTTCAATGGGCTATCCACTCAATATTGGTCAGCTCTTCATTTTCCTCTCCACACAAACCAGCCTTCAGAAATCATTGGGCTCTCCACTACAGACTGTTCCATTCATTCACTGCGATTCTGCAATTCATCTGACTCTCCGCTCCAGGCAGGTTTTCATTACAGCACTGGTGAATGACCAAGTAATCCAATGCTGGTTTTCAGCCGCCTTTTCACACTCGCAGTGTGCTGTTCAATTGTCTATCCACTCAAACCTGGTCAGCCTTTCATTTTCTTTTCCACAATATCAGACTTCAGAAATCATTGGAATCGCCAGTACAGAATGTTCCATTCATTCACTGCCAATCTGGAATTCATCTGAATCTGCACTCCAGGTGGGCTTTCATTACACCACTTATGAATGTCCAAGTAACTCAATGCTGGTTTTCAGCGGTCTGTTCACACTCTAAGCCCTGCTTTTTACTGGGTATCCACACAACTGTGGTCAGCTCTTCATTTTCATGTCCAAACAATCCAGACTTGAGAAATCATTGCAATCTCCAGTACAGAATGTTCCATTCATTCACTGCGAATCTGGAATTCAACTGAATCTCCACTACCTGCAGATTTATCTTACACCACTTGTGAATGTCCAAGTAAAACAATGCTGGTTTTCAGAGGCCTGTTCATGTTCGCAGTCGTGCTGTTCAATTGGCTATCCACTCAACCTGTTTTGCTCCTCATTTTCCTGTGCACACAACCCAGCCTTCAGAAATCATTGTAATCTCCACTACAGGATGTTCCATTCATTCACTGGGAATCTGGAATTCATCTGAATCTGCACTCCACGCAGGCTTTCGTTACACCACTGCTGAAAGTCGAAGTAATGCAATACTGGTTTTCAGTGGTCTGTTCACATTCGAAGCCGAGGCTTTTTACAGGCTATCCACTCAACACTGGTCAGCTCTTCATTTTCGTGTCCCCACAATCCAGATTTCAGAAATCATTGCAATCTCCACTACAGATTGTTCCATTCATTCACTGCGAGTCTGGAGTTTATCTGATTCTCCACTCCCGCCTGGTTAACATTACACCACTTGTGAATGTCCAAGTAAGCCAATGCTGGTTTTCAGAGGCCTGTTCATACTCGCAGCCGTGCTGTTTAATTGACAATTCACTCCACCCTGTTCAGCTCTTCATTGTCCCACCACACTACCAGCCTTCAGAAATCTTTGTTATCTCCACTACAGAATGTTCCATTCATTCACTGCGAATCTGGAATTCATCTGACTCTCAACTCCACGCAGGTTTTCATTACACCACTGTTGAATGTCCAAGTAACCCAATGCTGGTTTTCAGCGGCCTGTTCATATTCGCAGCCCTGCTGTTTACTTGGCTATCGATTCAAGCCTGGTCAGCTCTTCATTTTCCTGTCCACACAACACAGGCTTCAGAAATCATTGGAATCTCCTCTACAGAATGTTCCATTCATTCACTGCGAATGTGGAATTCAACTGACTCTCCACTCCATGCAGGTTTTCCTTACACCACTGATGAATGTCCAAGTAACCCAATGCTGGTTTTCAGCTGCATGTTCACACTCGCAGCCATGCTATACAATTGGCTTTCCACTAAATCCTGATTAGTTCTTGATTTTCCTTCCACACGACCCAGCCTTCAGAAATCGTTGGAATCTCCACTAGAGAATGTTCCATTCATTCACTGCGAATCTGGAATTCCTCTGAACCTCCACTCCCGGCAGGTTTTCGTTACACCACTGTTGAATGTCCAAGTAACCCAATGTTTTAAGTGTTTTCTTCACAAGCGCAGTGGTGCTGTTCAATTGGCTATCCACTCAACCCTGGCCAGCTCTACATTTTCCTGTCCACACCACAGAGACTGGAGAAATCATTGTTATCTCCACTACAGAATGTTCCATTCATTCACAGCGAATCTGGAATTCATCTGAATCTCCACTCCCGGCAGGTTTTCGTGACACCACTGGTAAATATCCAAGTAAGCCAATGCTGGTTTTAAGTGGCCTGCTCATACTCTCAGCCGTGCTGTTCAATTTGCTATCCACTCAACCCTCTTCAGCTCCATTTTCCTGTCCACATAACCCAAACTTCAGAAACAATTGGTATCTCCTCCACAGAATGTTCCATTCATTGACGGCAAATCTGAAATTCATCTAATTCTCAACTCCCGTCAGGTTTTCGTTACACCACTTGTGAATGTCCAATTAAGCCAAAGCTGGTTTTCAGTGGCCTGTTCTTACTACGAGACGTGCTGTTCATTTGGCTATCCATTCCACCCTGTTCAGCTCTACATTTTCGTGTCCACAAAACCCAGCCTTCAGAAATCATTGGAATCACCACTAGAGAATGTTCCATTCATTCACTGCGAATCTGGAAATACTCTGAATCTGCATTCCAGGAAGGCTTTCGTTACACCACTGATGAATGTCCAAGTAATGCAATGCTGCTTCTTAGTGGTCTGTTCACACTCGAAACCGTGCTGTTCATTGGCTATCCACTCAATATCGGTCAGCTCTTCAATATCCTGTCCAGACTATCCAGATTCCTAAATGTTGGCAATCACCACTACAGAATGTTCCATTCAATCACGCGAATCTGGAATTCATCAGAGTCTCCACTCCTGGAAGGTTTTCGTGACACCACTGGTAAATGTCCAAGGAAGACAATGCTGGTTTTAAGCCGCCTGCTAACACACTCAGCCGTGCTGTTCAATTTGCTATCCACCCAACCCTATTCAGCTCTACATTTTCCTGTCCTCATAACCCAACCTTCAGAAATAATTGGTATCTCCTCCACAGAATGTTCCGTTCATTCACTGCGAATCTTAAATTCATCTGACTCTCAACTCCCGGCGGGTTATCGTTACACCACTTGTGAATGTCCAAGTAAGCCAATGCTGGTTTTCAGTGGCCTGTTCATACTAAGAGACGTGCTGTTCATTTGGCTATCCACTCCACCCTGTTCAGCTCTACATTCTCGTGTCCACAAAACCCAGCCTTCAGAAATCATTGGAATCACCACTAGAGAATGTTCCATTCATTCACTGCGAATCTGGAATTCATCTGAACCTCCACTCCTGGCAGGTTTTCGTTACGCCACTGGTGAATGTCCAAGTAACTCAATACTGGTTTTCAGAGGCATGTTCAACTCGCAGAAGTGCTGTTCAATGGGCTATCCACTCAATATTGGTCAGCTCTTCATTTTCCTCTCCACACAAACCAGCCTTCAGAAATCATTGGGCTCTCCACTACAGACTGTTCCATTCATTCACTGCGATTCTGCAATTCATCTGACTCTCCGCTCCAGGCAGGTTTTCATTACAGCACTGGTGAATGACCAAGTAATCCAATGCTGGTTTTCAGCCGCCTTTTCACACTCGCAGTGTGCTGTTCAATTGTCTATCCACTCAAACCTGGTCAGCCTTTCATTTTCTTTTCCACAATATCAGACTTCAGAAATCATTGGAATCGCCAGTACAGAATGTTCCATTCATTCACTGCCAATCTGGAATTCATCTGAATCTGCACTCCAGGTGGGCTTTCATTACACCACTTATGAATGTCCAAGTAACTCAATGCTGGTTTTCAGCGGTCTGTTCACACTCTAAGCCCTGCTTTTTACTGGGTATCCACACAACTGTGGTCAGCTCTTCATTTTCATGTCCAAACAATCCAGACTTGAGAAATCATTGCAATCTCCAGTACAGAATGTTCCATTCATTCACTGCGAATCTGGAATTCAACTGAATCTCCACTACCTGCAGATTTATCTTACACCACTTGTGAATGTCCAAGTAAAACAATGCTGGTTTTCAGAGGCCTGTTCATGTTCGCAGTCGTGCTGTTCAATTGGCTATCCACTCAACCTGTTTTGCTCCTCATTTTCCTGTGCACACAACCCAGCCTTCAGAAATCATTGTAATCTCCACTACAGGATGTTCCATTCATTCACTGGGAATCTGGAATTCATCTGAATCTGCACTCCACGCAGGCTTTCGTTACACCACTGCTGAAAGTCGAAGTAATGCAATACTGGTTTTCAGTGGTCTGTTCACATTCGAAGCCGAGGCTTTTTACAGGCTATCCACTCAACACTGGTCAGCTCTTCATTTTCGTGTCCCCACAATCCAGATTTCAGAAATCATTGCAATCTCCACTACAGAATGTTCCATTCATTCACTGCGAGTCTGGAGTTTATCTGATTCTCCACTCCCGCCTGGTTAACATTACACCACTTGTGAATGTCCAAGTAAGCCAATGCTGGTTTTCAGAGGCCTGTTCATACTCGCAGCCGTGCTGTTTAATTGACAATTCACTCCACCCTGTTCAGCTCTTCATTGTCCCACCACACTACCAGCCTTCAGAAATCTTTGTTATCTCCACTACAGAATGTTCCATTCATTCACTGCGAATCTGGAATTCATCTGACTCTCAACTCCACGCAGGTTTTCATTACACCACTGTTGAATGTCCAAGTAACCCAATGCTGGTTTTCAGCGGCCTGTTCATATTCGCAGCCCTGCTGTTTACTTGGCTATCGATTCAAGCCTGGTCAGCTCTTCATTTTCCTGTCCACACAACACAGGCTTCAGAAATCATTGGAATCTCCTCTACAGAATGTTCCATTCATTCACTGCGAATGTGGAATTCAACTGACTCTCCACTCCATGCAGGTTTTCCTTACACCACTGATGAATGTCCAAGTAACCCAATGCTGGTTTTCAGCTGCATGTTCACACTCGCAGCCATGCTATACAATTGGCTTTCCACTAAATCCTCATTAGTTCTTGATTTTCCTTCCACAAGACCCAGCCTTCAGAAATCGTTGGAATCTCCACTAGAGAATGTTCCATTCATTCACTGCGAATCTGGAATTCCTCTGAACCTCCACTCCCGGCAGGTTTTCGTTACACCACTGTTGAATGTCCAAGTAACCCAATGTTTTAAGTGTTTTCTTCACAAGCGCAGTGGTGCTGTTCAATTGGCTATCCACTCAACCCTGGCCAGCTCTACATTTTCCTGTCCACACCACAGAGACTGGAGAAATCATTGTTATCTCCACTACAGAATGTTCCATTCATTCACAGCGAATCTGGAATTCATCTGAATCTCCACTCCCGGCAGGTTTTCTTGACACCACTGGTAAATATCCAAGTAAGCCAATGCTGGTTTTAAGTGGCCTGCTCATACTCTCAGCCGTGCTGTTCAATTTGCTATCCACTCAACCCTCTTCAGCTCCATTTTCCTGTCCACATAACCCAAACTTCAGAAACAATTGGTATCTCCTCCACAGAATGTTCCATTCATTGACGGCAAATCTGAAATTCATCTAATTCTCAACTCCCGTCAGGTTTTCGTTACACCACTTGTGAATGTCCAATTAAGCCAAAGCTGGTTTTCAGTGGCCTGTTCTTACTACGAGACGTGCTGTTCATTTGGCTATCCATTCCACCCTGTTCAGCTCTACATTTTCGTGTCCACAAAACCCAGCCTTCAGAAATCATTGGAATCACCACTAGAGAATGTTCCATTCATTCACTGCGAATCTGGAATTCATCTGAATCTCCACTCCCGGCAGGTTTTCATTGCACCACTGCTGAATGTTCAAGTAACGCAATGATGGTTTTCAGCGGTCTATTCACACTCGAACCCGTGCTGTTCACGGTCTAGCGACTCAACACTGGTGAGTTCTTCTTTTTCCAGTTCAGACAATACAAACCTCAGAAACCATTGCAATCTACACTACAGAATGTTTCATTCATTCAGGCGAATCTTGAATTCATCTTGTTCTCCACTCCCAGCAGGTTTTCGTTTCACCACTGGTGAATGTCCAAGCAACCCAAGGCTGGTTTCAGCTGCGTGTTAACACTCGCAGCCGTGCTGTTCAATTGGCTATCCAGTGAACGCTGGTTAGCTCTTGATTTTCCTTCCACACACCGAGCCTTCAGAAATCATTCTTATCTCCACTTCAGAATGTTCCATTCGTTCCCTGCGAATCTGGAATTCCTCTGACTCTCCACACCAGGCAGATTTTCCTAACAACACTGGTGAATGACCAGGTAATCCAATGCTGGTTTTCAGCGGCTGTTCACACTCACAGCCTTGCTGTTCAATTGGCAATCCAGTCAAACCTAGTCAGCTCTTCATTTTCCTGTCCACACAACCCAGCGTTCAGAAATCATTGGAATCTCTACTACAGAAATTTCCATTCATTCACTGTGAATCTGGAAATACTCTGAATCTGCATTCCAGGAAGGCTTTCGTTACACCACTGATGAATGTCCAAGTAATGCAATGCTGCTTCTTAGTGGTCTGTTCACACTCGAAACCGTGCTGTTCATTGGCTATCCACTCAATATCGGTCAGCTCTTCAATATCCTGTCCAGACTATCCAGATTCCTAAATGTTGGCAATCACCACTACAGAATGTTCCATTCAATCACGCGAATCTGGAATTCTTCAGAGTCTCCACACCTGGAAGGTTTTCGTGACACCACTGGTAAATGTCCAAGGAAGACAATGCTGGTTTTAAGCCGCCTGCTAACACACTCAGCTGTGCTGTTCAATTTGCTATCCACCCAACCCTATTCAGCTCTACATTTTCCTGTCCTCATAACCCAACCTTCAGAAATAATTGGTATCTCCTCCACAGAATGTTCCGTTCATTCACTGCGAATCTTAAATTCATCTGACTCTCAACTCCCGGCGGGTTATCGTTACACCACTTGTGAATGTCCAAGTAAGCCAATGCTGGTTTTCAGTGGCCTGTTCATACTAAGAGACGTGCTGTTCATTTGGCTATCCACTCCACCCTGTTCAGCTCTACATTCTCGTGTCCACAAAACCCAGCCTTCAGAAATCATTGGAATCACCACTAGAGAATGTTCCATTCATTCACTGCGAATCTGGAATTCATCTGAACCTCCACTCCTGGCAGGTTTTCGTTACGCCACTGGTGAATGTCCAAGTAACTCAATACTGGTTTTCAGAGGCATGTTCAACTCGCAGAAGTGCTGTTCAATGGGCTATCCACTCAATATTGGTCAGCTCTTCATTTTCCTCTCCACACAAACCAGCCTTCAGAAATCATTGGGCTCTCCACTACAGACTGTTCCATTCATTCACTGCGATTCTGCAATTCATCTGACTCTCCGCTCCAGGCAGGTTTTCATTACAGCACTGGTGAATGACCAAGTAATCCAATGCTGGTTTTCAGCCGCCTTTTCACACTCGCAGTGTGCTGTTCAATTGTCTATCCACTCAAACCTGGTCAGCCTTTCATTTTCTTTTCCACAATATCAGACTTCAGAAATCATTGGAATCGCCAGTACAGAATGTTCCATTCATTCACTGCCAATCTGGAATTCATCTGAATCTGCACTCCAGGTGGGCTTTCATTACACCACTTATGAATGTCCAAGTAACACAATGCTGGTTTTC
Source organism: Sorex fumeus (assembly GCF_029834395.1). Classification (NCBI taxonomy): domain Eukaryota; kingdom Metazoa; phylum Chordata; class Mammalia; order Eulipotyphla; family Soricidae; genus Sorex; species Sorex fumeus. The sequence continues at coordinate 586,407 of NW_026606257.1, read as the reverse complement.
AGCGGTCTGTTCACACTCTAAGCCCTGCTTTTTACTGGGTATCCACACAACTGTGGTCAGCTCTTCATTTTCATGTCCAAACAATCCAGACTTGAGAAATCATTGCAATCTCCAGTACAGAATGTTCCATTCATTCACTGCGAATCTGGAATTCATCTGACTCTCAACTCCACGCAGGTTTTCATTACACCACTGTTGAATGTCCAAGTAACCCAATGCTGGTTTTCAGCGGCCTGTTCATATTCGCAGCCCTGCTGTTTACTTGGCTATCGATTCAAGCCTGGTCAGCTCTTCATTTTCCTGTCCACACAACACAGGCTTCAGAAATCATTGGAATCTCCTCTACAGAATGTTCCATTCATTCACTCCGAATGTGGAATTCAACTGACTCTCCACTCCATGCAGGTTTTCCTTACACCACTGATGAATGTCCAAGTAACCCAATGCTGGTTTTCAGCTGCATGTTCACACTCGCAGCCATGCTATACAATTGGCTTTCCACTAAATCCTGATTAGTTCTTGATTTTCCTTCCACACGACCCAGCCTTCAGAAATCGTTGGAATCTCCACTAGAGAATGTTCCATTCATTCACTGCGAATCTGGAATTCCTCTGAACCTCCACTCCCGGCAGGTTTTCGTTACACCACTGTTGAATGTCCAAGTAACCCAATGTTTTAAGTGTTTTCTTCACAAGCGCAGTGGTGCTGTTCAATTGGCTATCCACTCAACCCTAGCCAGCTCTACATTTTCCTGTCCACACCACAGAGACTGGAGAAATCATTGTTATCTCCACTACAGAATGTTCCATTCATTCACAGCGAATCTGGAATTCATCTGAATCTCCACTCCCGGCAGGTTTTCGTTACACCACTGTTGAATGTCCAAGTAACCCAATGTTTTAAGTGTTTTCTTCACAAGCGCAGTGGTGCTGTTCAATTGGCTATCCACTCAACCCTGGCCAGCTCTACATTTTCCTGTCCACACCACAGAGACTGGAGAAATCATTGTTATCTCCACTACAGAATGTTCCATTCATTCACAGCGAATCTGGAATTCATCTGAATCTCCACTCCCGGCAGGTTTTCGTGACACCACTGGTAAATATCCAAGTAAGCCAATGCTGGTTTTAAGTGGCCTGCTCATACTCTCAGCCGTGCTGTTCAATTTGCTATCCACTCAACCCTCTTCAGCTCCATTTTCCTGTCCACATAACCCAAACTTCAGAAACAATTGGTATCTCCTCCACAGAATGTTCCATTCATTGACGGCAAATCTGAAATTCATCTAATTCTCAACTCCCGTCAGGTTTTCGTTACACCACTTGTGAATGTCCAATTAAGCCAAAGCTGGTTTTCAGTGGCCTGTTCTTACTACGAGACGTGCTGTTCATTTGGCTATCCATTCCACCCTGTTCAGCTCTACATTTTCGTGTCCACAAAACCCAGCCTTCAGAAATCATTGGAATCACCACTAGAGAATGTTCCATTCATTCACTGCGAATCTGGAATTCATCTGAATCTCCACTCCCGGCAGGTTTTCATTGCACCACTGCTGAATGTTCAAGTAACGCAATGATGGTTTTCAGCGGTCTATTCACACTCGAACCCGTGCTGTTCACGGTCTAGCGACTCAACACTGGTGAGTTCTTCTTTTTCCAGTTCAGACAATACAAACCTCAGAAACCATTGCAATCTACACTACAGAATGTTTCATTCATTCAGGCGAATCTTGAATTCATCTTGTTCTCCACTCCCAGCAGGTTTTCGTTTCACCACTGGTGAATGTCCAAGCAACCCAAGGCTGGTTTCAGCTGCGTGTTAACACTCGCAGCCGTGCTGTTCAATTGGCTATCCAGTGAACGCTGGTTAGCTCTTGATTTTCCTTCCACACACCGAGCCTTCAGAAATCATTCTTATCTCCACTTCAGAATGTTCCATTCGTTCCCTGCGAATCTGGAATTCCTCTGACTCTCCACACCAGGCAGATTTTCCTAACAACACTGGTGAATGACCAGGTAATCCAATGCTGGTTTTCAGCGGCTGTTCACACTCACAGCCTTGCTGTTCAATTGGCAATCCAGTCAAACCTAGTCAGCTCTTCATTTTCCTGTCCACACAACCCAGCGTTCAGAAATCATTGGAATCTCTACTACAGAAATTTCCATTCATTCACTGTGAATCTGGAAATACTCTGAATCTGCATTCCAGGAAGGCTTTCGTTACACCACTGATGAATGTCCAAGTAATGCAATGCTGCTTCTTAGTGGTCTGTTCACACTCGAAACCGTGCTGTTCATTGGCTATCCACTCAATATCGGTCAGCTCTTCAATATCCTGTCCAGACTATCCAGATTCCTAAATGTTGGCAATCACCACTACAGAATGTTCCATTCAATCACGCGAATCTGGAATTCTTCAGAGTCTCCACACCTGGAAGGTTTTCGTGACACCACTGGTAAATGTCCAAGGAAGACAATGCTGGTTTTAAGCCGCCTGCTAACACACTCAGCTGTGCTGTTCAATTTGCTATCCACCCAACCCTATTCAGCTCTACATTTTCCTGTCCTCATAACCCAACCTTCAGAAATAATTGGTATCTCCTCCACAGAATGTTCCGTTCATTCACTGCGAATCTTAAATTCATCTGACTCTCAACTCCCGGCGGGTTATCGTTACACCACTTGTGAATGTCCAAGTAAGCCAATGCTGGTTTTCAGTGGCCTGTTCATACTAAGAGACGTGCTGTTCATTTGGCTATCCACTCCACCCTGTTCAGCTCTACATTCTCGTGTCCACAAAACCCAGCCTTCAGAAATCATTGGAATCACCACTAGAGAATGTTCCATTCATTCACTGCGAATCTGGAATTCATCTGAACCTCCACTCCTGGCAGGTTTTCGTTACGCCACTGGTGAATGTCCAAGTAACTCAATACTGGTTTTCAGAGGCATGTTCAACTCGCAGAAGTGCTGTTCAATGGGCTATCCACTCAATATTGGTCAGCTCTTCATTTTCCTCTCCACACAAACCAGCCTTCAGAAATCATTGGGCTCTCCACTACAGACTGTTCCATTCATTCACTGCGATTCTGCAATTCATCTGACTCTCCGCTCCAGGCAGGTTTTCATTACAGCACTGGTGAATGACCAAGTAATCCAATGCTGGTTTTCAGCCGCCTTTTCACACTCGCAGTGTGCTGTTCAATTGTCTATCCACTCAAACCTGGTCAGCCTTTCATTTTCTTTTCCACAATATCAGACTTCAGAAATCATTGGAATCGCCAGTACAGAATGTTCCATTCATTCACTGCCAATCTGGAATTCATCTGAATCTGCACTCCAGGTGGGCTTTCATTACACCACTTATGAATGTCCAAGTAACACAATGCTGGTTTTCAGCGGTCTGTTCACACTCTAAGCCCTGCTTTTTACTGGGTATCCACACAACTGTGGTCAGCTCTTCATTTTCATGTCCAAACAATCCAGACTTGAGAAATCATTGCAATCTCCAGTACAGAATGTTCCATTCATTCACTGCGAATCTGGAATTCATCTGACTCTCAACTCCACGCAGGTTTTCATTACACCACTGTTGAATGTCCAAGTAACCCAATGCTGGTTTTCAGCGGCCTGTTCATATTCGCAGCCCTGCTGTTTACTTGGCTATCGATTCAAGCCTGGTCAGCTCTTCATTTTCCTGTCCACACAACACAGGCTTCAGAAATCATTGGAATCTCCTCTACAGAATGTTCCATTCATTCACTGCGAATGTGGAATTCAACTAACTCTCCACTCCATGCAGGTTTTCCTTACACCACTGATGAATGTCCAAGTAACCCAATGCTGGTTTTCAGCTGCATGTTCACACTCGCAGCCATGCTATACAATTGGCTTTCCACTAAATCCTGATTAGTTCTTGATTTTCCTTCCACACGACCCAGCCTTCAGAAATCGTTGGAATCTCCACTAGAGAATGTTCCATTCATTCACTGCGAATCTGGAATTCCTCTGAACCTCCACTCCCGGCAGGTTTTCGTTACACCACTGTTGAATGTCCAAGTAACCCAATGTTTTAAGTGTTTTCTTCACAAGCGCAGTGGTGCTGTTCAATTGGCTATCCACTCAACCCTGGCCAGCTCTACATTTTCCTGTCCACACCACAGAGACTGGAGAAATCATTGTTATCTCCACTACAGAATGTTCCATTCATTCACAGCGAATCTGGAATTCATCTGAATCTCCACTCCCGGCAGGTTTTCGTTACACCACTGTTGAATGTCCAAGTAACCCAATGTTTTAAGTGTTTTCTTCACAAGCGCAGTGGTGCTGTTCAATTGGCTATCCACTCAACCCTGGCCAGCTCTACATTTTCCTGTCCACACCACAGAGACTGGAGAAATCATTGTTATCTCCACTACAGAATGTTCCATTCATTCACAGCGAATCTGGAATTCATCTGAATCTCCACTCCCGGCAGGTTTTCGTGACACCACTGGTAAATATCCAAGTAAGCCAATGCTGGTTTTAAGTGGCCTGCTCATACTCTCAGCCGTGCTGTTCAATTTGCTATCCACTCAACCCTCTTCAGCTCCATTTTCCTGTCCACATAACCCAAACTTCAGAAACAATTGGTATCTCCTCCACAGAATGTTCCATTCATTGACGGCAAATCTGAAATTCATCTAATTCTCAACTCCCGTCAGGTTTTCGTTACACCACTTGTGAATGTCCAATTAAGCCAAAGCTGGTTTTCAGTGGCCTGTTCTTACTACGAGACGTGCTGTTCATTTGGCTATCCATTCCACCCTGTTCAGCTCTACATTTTCGTGTCCACAAAACCCAGCCTTCAGAAATCATTGGAATCACCACTAGAGAATGTTCCATTCATTCACTGCGAATCTGGAATTCATCTGAATCTCCACTCCCGGCAGGTTTTCATTGCACCACTGCTGAATGTTCAAGTAACGCAATGATGGTTTTCAGCGGTCTATTCACACTCGAACCCGTGCTGTTCACGGTCTAGCGACTCAACACTGGTGAGTTCTTCTTTTTCCAGTTCAGACAATACAAACCTCAGAAACCATTGCAATCTACACTACAGAATGTTTCATTCATTCAGGCGAATCTTGAATTCATCTTGTTCTCCACTCCCAGCAGGTTTTCGTTTCACCACTGGTGAATGTCCAAGCAACCCAAGGCTGGTTTCAGCTGCGTGTTAACACTCGCAGCCGTGCTGTTCAATTGGCTATCCAGTGAACGCTGGTTAGCTCTTGATTTTCCTTCCACACACCGAGCCTTCAGAAATCATTCTTATCTCCACTTCAGAATGTTCCATTCGTTCCCTGCGAATCTGGAATTCCTCTGACTCTCCACACCAGGCAGATTTTCCTAACAACACTGGTGAATGACCAGGTAATCCAATGCTGGTTTTCAGCGGCTGTTCACACTCACAGCCTTGCTGTTCAATTGGCAATCCAGTCAAACCTAGTCAGCTCTTCATTTTCCTGTCCACACAACCCAGCGTTCAGAAATCATTGGAATCTCTACTACAGAAATTTCCATTCATTCACTGTGAATCTGGAAATACTCTGAATCTGCATTCCAGGAAGGCTTTCGTTACACCACTGATGAATGTCCAAGTAATGCAATGCTGCTTCTTAGTGGTCTGTTCACACTCGAAACCGTGCTGTTCATTGGCTATCCACTCAATATCGGTCAGCTCTTCAATATCCTGTCCAGACTATCCAGATTCCTAAATGTTGGCAATCACCACTACAGAATGTTCCATTCAATCACGCGAATCTGGAATTCTTCAGAGTCTCCACACCTGGAAGGTTTTCGTGACACCACTGGTAAATGTCCAAGGAAGACAATGCTGGTTTTAAGCCGCCTGCTAACACACTCAGCTGTGCTGTTCAATTTGCTATCCACCCAACCCTATTCAGCTCTACATTTTCCTGTCCTCATAACCCAACCTTCAGAAATAATTGGTATCTCCTCCACAGAATGTTCCGTTCATTCACTGCGAATCTTAAATTCATCTGACTCTCAACTCCCGGCGGGTTATCGTTACACCACTTGTGAATGTCCAAGTAAGCCAATGCTGGTTTTCAGTGGCCTGTTCATACTAAGAGACGTGCTGTTCATTTGGCTATCCACTCCACCCTGTTCAGCTCTACATTCTCGTGTCCACAAAACCCAGCCTTCAGAAATCATTGGAATCACCACTAGAGAATGTTCCATTCATTCACTGCGAATCTGGAATTCATCTGAACCTCCACTCCTGGCAGGTTTTCGTTACGCCACTGGTGAATGTCCAAGTAACTCAATACTGGTTTTCAGAGGCATGTTCAACTCGCAGAAGTGCTGTTCAATGGGCTATCCACTCAATATTGGTCAGCTCTTCATTTTCCTCTCCACACAAACCAGCCTTCAGAAATCATTGGGCTCTCCACTACAGACTGTTCCATTCATTCACTGCGATTCTGCAATTCATCTGACTCTCCGCTCCAGGCAGGTTTTCATTACAGCACTGGTGAATGACCAAGTAATCCAATGCTGGTTTTCAGCCGCCTTTTCACACTCGCAGTGTGCTGTTCAATTGTCTATCCACTCAAACCTGGTCAGCCTTTCATTTTCTTTTCCACAATATCAGACTTCAGAAATCATTGGAATCGCCAGTACAGAATGTTCCATTCATTCACTGCCAATCTGGAATTCATCTGAATCTGCACTCCAGTTGGGCTTTCATTACAACACTTATGAATGTCCAAGTAACACAATGCTGGTTTTCAGCGGTCTGTTCACACTCTAAGCCCTGCTTTTTACTGGGTATCCACACAACTGTGGTCAGCTCTTCATTTTCATGTCCAAACAATCCAGACTTGAGAAATCATTGCAATCTCCAGTACAGAATGTTCCATTCATTCACTGCGAATCTGGAATTCAACTGAATCTCCACTACCTGCAGATTTATCTTACACCACTTGTGAATGTCCAAGTAAAACAATGCTGGTTTTCAGAGGCCTGTTCATGTTCGCAGTCGTGCTGTTCAATTGGCTATCCACTCAACCTGTTTTGCTCCTCATTTTCCTGTGCACACAACCCAGCCTTCAGAAATCATTGTAATCTCCACTACAGGATGTTCCATTCATTCACTGGGAATCTGGAATTCATCTGAATCTGCACTCCACGCAGGCTTTCGTTACACCACTGCTGAAAGTCGAAGTAATGCAATACTGGTTTTCAGTGGTCTGTTCACATTCGAAGCCGAGGCTTTTTACAGGCTATCCACTCAACACTGGTCAGCTCTTCATTTTCGTGTCCCCACAATCCAGATTTCAGAAATCATTGCAATCTCCACTACAGAATGTTCCATTCATTCACTGCGAGTCTGGAGTTTATCTGATTCTCCACTCCCGCCTGGTTAACATTACACCACTTGTGAATGTCCAAGTAAGCCAATGCTGGTTTTCAGAGGCCTGTTCATACTCGCAGCCGTGCTGTTTAATTGACAATTCACTCCACCCTGTTCAGCTCTTCATTGTCCCACCACACTACCAGCCTTCAGAAATCTTTGTTATCTCCACTACAGAATGTTCCATTCATTCACTGCGAATCTGGAATTCATCTGACTCTCAACTCCACGCAGGTTTTCATTACACCACTGTTGAATGTCCAAGTAACCCAATGCTGGTTTTCAGCGGCCTGTTCATATTCGCAGCCCTGCTGTTTACTTGGCTATCGATTCAAGCCTGGTCAGCTCTTCATTTTCCTGTCCACACAACACAGGCTTCAGAAATCATTGGAATCTCCTCTACAGAATGTTCCATTCATTCACTGCGAATGTGGAATTCAACTGACTCTCCACTCCATGCAGGTTTTCCTTACACCACTGATGAATGTCCAAGTAACCCAATGCTGGTTTTCAGCTGCATGTTCACACTCGCAGCCATGCTATACAATTGGCTTTCCACTAAATCCTGATTAGTTCTTGATTTTCCTTCCACACGACCCAGCCTTCAGAAATCGTTGGAATCTCCACTAGAGAATGTTCCATTCATTCACTGCGAATCTGGAATTCCTCTGAACCTCCACTCCCGGCAGGTTTTCGTTACACCACTGTTGAATGTCCAAGTAACCCAATGTTTTAAGTGTTTTCTTCACAAGCGCAGTGGTGCTGTTCAATTGGCTATCCACTCAACCCTGGCCAGCTCTACATTTTCCTGTCCACACCACAGAGACTGGAGAAATCATTGTTATCTCCACTACAGAATGTTCCATTCATTCACAGCGAATCTGGAATTCATCTGAATCTCCACTCCCGGCAGGTTTTCGTGACACCACTGGTAAATATCCAAGTAAGCCAATGCTGGTTTTAAGTGGCCTGCTCATACTCTCAGCCGTGCTGTTCAATTTGCTATCCACTCAACCCTCTTCAGCTCCATTTTCCTGTCCACATAACCCAAACTTCAGAAACAATTGGTATCTCCTCCACAGAATGTTCCATTCATTGACGGCAAATCTGAAATTCATCTAATTCTCAACTCCCGTCAGGTTTTCGTTACACCACTTGTGAATGTCCAATTAAGCCAAAGCTGGTTTTCAGTGGCCTGTTCTTACTGCGAGACGTGCTGTTCATTTGGCTATCCATTCCACCCTGTTCAGCTCTACATTTTCGTGTCCACAAAACCCAGCCTTCAGAAATCATTGGAATCACCACTAGAGAATGTTCCATTCATTCACTGCGAATCTGGAATTCATCTGAATCTCCACTCCCGGCAGGTTTTCATTGCACCACTGCTGAATGTTCAAGTAACGCAATGATGGTTTTCAGCGGTCTATTCACACTCGAACCCGTGCTGTTCACGGTCTAGCGACTCAACACTGGTGAGTTCTTCTTTTTCCAGTTCAGACAATACAAACCTCAGAAACCATTGCAATCTACACTACAGAATGTTTCATTCATTCAGGCGAATCTTGAATTCATCTTGTTCTCCACTCCCAGCAGGTTTTCGTTTCACCACTGGTGAATGTCCAAGCAACCCAAGGCTGGTTTCAGCTGCGTGTTAACACTCGCAGCCGTGCTGTTCAATTGGCTATCCAGTGAACGCTGGTTAGCTCTTGATTTTCCTTCCACACACCGAGCCTTCAGAAATCATTCTTATCTCCACTTCAGAATGTTCCATTCGTTCCCTGCGAATCTGGAATTCCTCTGACTCTCCACACCAGGCAGATTTTCCTAACAACACTGGTGAATGACCAGGTAATCCAATGCTGGTTTTCAGCGGCTGTTCACACTCACAGCCTTGCTGTTCAATTGGCAATCCAGTCAAACCTAGTCAGCTCTTCATTTTCCTGTCCACACAACCCAGCGTTCAGAAATCATTGGAATCTCTACTACAGAAATTTCCATTCATTCACTGTGAATCTGGAAATACTCTGAATCTGCATTCCAGGAAGGCTTTCGTTACACCACTGATGAATGTCCAAGTAATGCAATGCTGCTTCTTAGTGGTCTGTTCACACTCGAAACCGTGCTGTTCATTGGCTATCCACTCAATATCGGTCAGCTCTTCAATATCCTGTCCAGACTATCCAGATTCCTAAATGTTGGCAATCACCACTACAGAATGTTCCATTCAATCACGCGAATCTGGAATTCATCAGAGTCTCCACTCCTGGAAGGTTTTCATGACACCACTGGTAAATGTCCAAGGAAGACAATGCTGGTTTTAAGCCGCCTGCTAACACACTCAGCCGTGCTGTTCAATTTGCTATCCACCCAACCCTATTCAGCTCTACATTTTCCTGTCCTCATAACCCAACCTTCAGAAATAATTGGTATCTCCTCCACAGAATGTTCCGTTCATTCACTGCGAATCTTAAATTCATCTGACTCTCAACTCCCGGCGGGTTATCGTTACACCACTTGTGAATGTCCAAGTAAGCCAATGCTGGTTTTCAGTGGCCTGTTCATACTAAGAGACGTGCTGTTCATTTGGCTATCCACTCCACCCTGTTCAGCTCTACATTTTCGTGTCCACAAAACCCAGCCTTCAGAAATCATTGGAATCACCACTAGAGAATGTTCCATTCATTCACTGCGAATCTGGAATTCATCTGAAACTCCACTCCTGGCAGGTTTTCGTTACGCCACTGGTGAATGTCCAAGTAACTCAATACTGGTTTTCAGAGGCATGTTCAACTCGCAGAAGTGCTGTTCAATGGGCTATCCACTCAATATTGGTCAGCTCTTCATTTTCCTCTCCACACAAACCAGCCTTCAGAAATCATTGGGCTCTCCACTACAGACTGTTCCATTCATTCACTGCGATTCTGCAATTCATCTGACTCTCCGCTCCAGGCAGGTTTTCATTACAGCACTGGTGAATGACCAAGTAATCCAATGCTGGTTTTCAGCCGCCTTTTACACTCGCAGTGTGCTGTTCAATTGTCTATCCACTCAAACCTGGTCAGCCTTTCATTTTCTTTTCCACAATATCAGACTTCAGAAATCATTGGAATCGCCAGTACAGAATGTTCCATTCATTCACTGCCAATCTGGAATTCATCTGAATCTGCACTCCAGGTAGGCTTTCATTACACCACTTATGAATGTCCAAGTAACACAATGCTGGTTTTCAGCGGTCTGTTCACACTCTAAGCCCTGCTTTTTACTGGGTATCCACACAACTGTGGTCAGCTCTTCATTTTCATGTCCAAACAATCCAGACTTGAGAAATCATTGCAATCTCCAGTACAGAATGTTCCATTCATTCACTGCGAATCTGGAATTCAACTGAATCTCCACTACCTGCAGATTTATCTTACACCACTTGTGAATGTCCAAGTAAAACAATGCTGGTTTTCAGAGGCCTGTTCATGTTCGCAGTCGTGCTGTTCAATTGGCTATCCACTCAACCTGTTTTGCTCCTCATTTTCCTGTGCACACAACCCAGCCTTCAGAAATCATTGTAATCTCCACTACAGGATGTTCCATTCATTCACTGGGAATCTGGAATTCATCTGAATCTGCACTCCACGCAGGCTTTCGTTACACCACTGCTGAAAGTCGAAGTAATGCAATACTGGTTTTCAGTGGTCTGTTCACATTCGAAGCCGAGGCTTTTTACAGGCTATCCACTCAACACTGGTCAGCTCTTCATTTTCGTGTCCCCACAATCCAGATTTCAGAAATCATTGCAATCTCCACTACAGAATGTTCCATTCATTCACTGCGAGTCTGGAGTTTATCTGATTCTCCACTCCCGCCTGGTTAACATTACACCACTTGTGAATGTCCAAGTAAGCCAATGCTGGTTTTCAGAGGCCTGTTCATACTCGCAGCCGTGCTGTTTAATTGACAATTCACTCCACCCTGTTCAGCTCTTCATTGTCCCACCACACTACCAGCCTTCAGAAATCTTTGTTATCTCCACTACAGAATGTTCCATTCATTCACTGCGAATCTGGAATTCATCTGACTCTCAACTCCACGCAGGTTTTCATTACACCACTGTTGAATGTCCAAGTAACCCAATGCTGGTTTTCAGCGGCCTGTTCATATTCGCAGCCCTGCTGTTTACTTGGCTATCGATTCAAGCCTGGTCAGCTCTTCATTTTCCTGTCCACACAACACAGGCTTCAGAAATCATTGGAATCTCCTCTACAGAATGTTCCATTCATTCACTGCGAATGTGGAATTCAACTGACTCTCCACTCCATGCAGGTTTTCCTTACACCACTGATGAATGTCCAAGTAACCCAATGCTGGTTTTCAGCTGCATGTTCACACTCGCAGCCATGCTATACAATTGGCTTTCCACTAAATCCTGATTAGTTCTTGATTTTCCTTCCACACGACCCAGCCTTCAGAAATCGTTGGAATCTCCACCAGAGAATGTTCCATTCATTCACTGCGAATCTGGAATTCCTCTGAACCTCCACTCCCGGCAGGTTTTCGTTACACCACTGTTGAATGTCCAAGTAACCCAATGTTTTAAGTGTTTTCTTCACAAGCGCAGTGGTGCTGTTCAATTGGCTATCCACTCAACCCTGGCCAGCTCTACATTTTCCTGTCCACACCACAGAGACTGGAGAAATCATTGTTATCTCCACTACAGAATGTTCCATTCATTCACAGCGAATCTGGAATTCATCTGAATCTCCACTCCCGGCAGGTTTTCGTGACACCACTGGTAAATATCCAAGTAAGCCAATGCTGGTTTTAAGTGGCCTGCTCATACTCTCAGCCGTGCTGTTCAATTTGCTATCCACTCAACCCTCTTCAGCTCCATTTTCCTGTCCACATAACCCAAACTTCAGAAACAATTGGTATCTCCTCCACAGAATGTTCCATTCATTGACGGCAAATCTGAAATTCATCTAATTCTCAACTCCCGTCAGGTTTTCGTTACACCACTTGTGAATGTCCAATTAAGCCAAAGCTGGTTTTCAGTGGCCTGTTCTTACTACGAGACGTGCTGTTCATTTGGCTATCCATTCCACCCTGTTCAGCTCTACATTTTCGTGTCCACAAAACCCAGCCTTCAGAAATCATTGGAATCACCACTAGAGAATGTTCCATTCATTCACTGCGAATCTGGAATTCATCTGAATCTCCACTCCCGGCAGGTTTTCATTGCACCACTGCTGAATGTTCAAGTAACGCAATGATGGTTTTCAGCGGTCTATTCACACTCGAACCCGTGCTGTTCACGGTCTAGCGACTCAACACTGGTGAGTTCTTCTTTTTCCAGTTCAGACAATACAAACCTCAGAAACCATTGCAATCTACACTACAGAATGTTTCATTCATTCAGGCGAATCTTGAATTCATCTTGTTCTCCACTCCCAGCAGGTTTTCGTTTCACCACTGGTGAATGTCCAAGCAACCCAAGGCTGGTTTCAGCTGCGTGTTAACACTCGCAGCCGTGCTGTTCAATTGGCTATCCAGTGAACGCTGGTTAGCTCTTGATTTTCCTTCCACACACCGAGCCTTCAGAAATCATTCTTATCTCCACTTCAGAGTGTTCCATTCGTTCCCTGCGAATCTGGAATTCCTCTGACTCTCCACACCAGGCAGATTTTCCTAACAACACTGGTGAATGACCAGGTAATCCAATGCTGGTTTTCAGCGGCTGTTCACACTCACAGCCTTGCTGTTCAATTGGCAATCCAGTCAAACCTAGTCAGCTCTTCATTTTCCTGTCCACACAACCCAGCGTTCAGAAATCATTGGAATCTCTACTACAGAAATTTCCATTCATTCACTGTGAATCTGGAAATACTCTGAATCTGCATTCCAGGAAGGCTTTCGTTACACCACTGATGAATGTCCAAGTAATGCAATGCTGCTTCTTAGTGGTCTGTTCACACTCGAAACCGTGCTGTTCATTGGCTATCCACTCAATATCGGTCAGCTCTTCAATATCCTGTCCAGACTATCCAGATTCCTAAATGTTGGCAATCACCACTACAGAATGTTCCATTCAATCACGCGAATCTGGAATTCATCAGAGTCTCCACTCCTGGAAGGTTTTCATGACACCACTGGTAAATGTCCAAGGAAGACAATGCTGGTTTTAAGCCGCCTGCTAACACACTCAGCCGTGCTGTTCAATTTGCTATCCACCCAACCCTATTCAGCTCTACATTTTCCTGTCCTCATAACCCAACCTTCAGAAATAATTGGTATCTCCTCCACAGAATGTTCCGTTCATTCACTGCGAATCTTAAATTCATCTGACTCTCAACTCCCGGCGGGTTATCGTTACACCACTTGTGAATGTCCAAGTAAGCCAATGCTGGTTTTCAGTGGCCTGTTCATACTAAGAGACGTGCTGTTCATTTGGCTATCCACTCCACCCTGTTCAGCTCTACATTTTCGTGTCCACAAAACCCAGCCTTCAGAAATCATTGGAATCACCACTAGAGAATGTTCCATTCATTCACTGCGAATCTGGAATTCATCTGAAACTCCACTCCTGGCAGGTTTTCATTACGCCACTGGTGAATGTCCAAGTAACTCAATACTGGTTTTCAGAGGCATGTTCAACTCGCAGAAGTGCTGTTCAATGGGCTATCCACTCAATATTGGTCAGCTCTTCATTTTCCTCTCCACACAAACCAGCCTTCAGAAATCATTGGGCTCTCCACTACAGACTGTTCCATTCATTCACTGCGATTCTGCAATTCATCTGACTCTCCGCTCCAGGCAGGTTTTCATTACAGCACTGGTGAATGACCAAGTAATCCAATGCTGGTTTTCAGCCGCCTTTTACACTCGCAGTGTGCTGTTCAATTGTCTATCCACTCAAACCTGGTCAGCCTTTCATTTTCTTTTCCACAATATCAGACTTCAGAAATCATTGGAATCGCCAGTACAGAATGTTCCATTCATTCACTGCCAATCTGGAATTCATCTGAATCTGCACTCCAGGTAGGCTTTCATTACACCACTTATGAATGTCCAAGTAACACAATGCTGGTTTTCAGCGGTCTGTTCACACTCTAAGCCCTGCTTTTTACTGGGTATCCACACAACTGTGGTCAGCTCTTCATTTTCATGTCCAAACAATCCAGACTTGAGAAATCATTGCAATCTCCAGTACAGAATGTTCCATTCATTCACTGCGAATCTGGAATTCAACTGAATCTCCACTACCTGCAGATTTATCTTACACCACTTGTGAATGTCCAAGTAAAACAATGCTGGTTTTCAGAGGCCTGTTCATGTTCGCAGTCGTGCTGTTCAATTGGCTATCCACTCAACCTGTTTTGCTCCTCATTTTCCTGTGCACACAACCCAGCCTTCAGAAATCATTGTAATCTCCACTACAGGATGTTCCATTCATTCACTGGGAATCTGGAATTCATCTGAATCTGCACTCCACGCAGGCTTTCGTTACACCACTGCTGAAAGTCGAAGTAATGCAATACTGGTTTTCAGTGGTCTGTTCACATTCGAAGCCGAGGCTTTTTACAGGCTATCCACTCAACACTGGTCAGCTCTTCATTTTCGTGTCCCCACAATCCAGATTTCAGAAATCATTGCAATCTCCACTACAGAATGTTCCATTCATTCACTGCGAGTCTGGAGTTTATCTGATTCTCCACTCCCGCCTGGTTAACATTACACCACTTGTGAATGTCCAAGTAAGCCAATGCTGGTTTTCAGAGGCCTGTTCATACTCGCAGCCGTGCTGTTTAATTGACAATTCACTCCACCCTGTTCAGCTCTTCATTGTCCCACCACACTACCAGCCTTCAGAAATCTTTGTTATCTCCACTACAGAATGTTCCATTCATTCACTGCGAATCTGGAATTCATCTGACTCTCAACTCCACGCAGGTTTTCATTACACCACTGTTGAATGTCCAAGTAACCCAATGCTGGTTTTCAGCGGCCTGTTCATATTCGCAGCCCTGCTGTTTACTTGGCTATCGATTCAAGCCTGGTCAGCTCTTCATTTTCCTGTCCACACAACACAGGCTTCAGAAATCATTGGAATCTCCTCTACAGAATGTTCCATTCATTCACTGCGAATGTGGAATTCAACTGACTCTCCACTCCATGCAGGTTTTCCTTACACCACTGATGAATGTCCAAGTAACCCAATGCTGGTTTTCAGCTGCATGTTCACACTCGCAGCCATGCTATACAATTGGCTTTCCACTAAATCCTGATTAGTTCTTGATTTTCCTTCCACACGACCCAGCCTTCAGAAATCGTTGGAATCTCCACCAGAGAATGTTCCATTCATTCACTGCGAATCTGGAATTCCTCTGAACCTCCACTCCCGGCAGGTTTTCGTTACACCACTGTTGAATGTCCAAGTAACCCAATGTTTTAAGTGTTTTCTTCACAAGCGCAGTGGTGCTGTTCAATTGGCTATCCACTCAACCCTGGCCAGCTCTACATTTTCCTGTCCACACCACAGAGACTGGAGAAATCATTGTTATCTCCACTACAGAATGTTCCATTCATTCACAGCGAATCTGGAATTCATCTGAATCTCCACTCCCGGCAGGTTTTCGTGACACCACTGGTAAATATCCAAGTAAGCCAATGCTGGTTTTAAGTGGCCTGCTCATACTCTCAGCCGTGCTGTTCAATTTGCTATCCACTCAACCCTCTTCAGCTCCATTTTCCTGTCCACATAACCCAAACTTCAGAAACAATTGGTATCTCCTCCACAGAATGTTCCATTCATTGACGGCAAATCTGAAATTCATCTAATTCTCAACTCCCGTCAGGTTTTCGTTACACCACTTGTGAATGTCCAATTAAGCCAAAGCTGGTTTTCAGTGGCCTGTTCTTACTACGAGACGTGCTGTTCATTTGGCTATCCATTCCACCCTGTTCAGCTCTACATTTTCGTGTCCACAAAACCCAGCCTTCAGAAATCATTGGAATCACCACTAGAGAATGTTCCATTCATTCACTGCGAATCTGGAATTCATCTGAATCTCCACTCCCGGCAGGTTTTCATTGCACCACTGCTGAATGTTCAAGTAACGCAATGATGGTTTTCAGCGGTCTATTCACACTCGAACCCGTGCTGTTCACGGTCTAGCGACTCAACACTGGTGAGTTCTTCTTTTTCCAGTTCAGACAATACAAACCTCAGAAACCATTGCAATCTACACTACAGAATGTTTCATTCATTCAGGCGAATCTTGAATTCATCTTGTTCTCCACTCCCAGCAGGTTTTCGTTTCACCACTGGTGAATGTCCAAGCAACCCAAGGCTGGTTTCAGCTGCGTGTTAACACTCGCAGCCGTGCTGTTCAATTGGCTATCCAGTGAACGCTGGTTAGCTCTTGATTTTCCTTCCACACACCGAGCCTTCAGAAATCATTCTTATCTCCACTTCAGAGTGTTCCATTCGTTCCCTGCGAATCTGGAATTCCTCTGACTCTCCACACCAGGCAGATTTTCCTAACAACACTGGTGAATGACCAGGTAATCCAATGCTGGTTTTCAGCGGCTGTTCACACTCACAGCCTTGCTGTTCAATTGGCAATCCAGTCAAACCTAGTCAGCTCTTCATTTTCCTGTCCACACAACCCAGCGTTCAGAAATCATTGGAATCTCTACTACAGAAATTTCCATTCATTCACTGTGAATCTGGAAATACTCTGAATCTGCATTCCAGGAAGGCTTTCGTTACACCACTGATGAATGTCCAAGTAATGCAATGCTGCTTCTTAGTGGTCTGTTCACACTCGAAACCGTGCTGTTCATTGGCTATCCACTCAATATCGGTCAGCTCTTCAATATCCTGTCCAGACTATCCAGATTCCTAAATGTTGGCAATCACCACTACAGAATGTTCCATTCAATCACGCGAATCTGGAATTCATCAGAGTCTCCACTCCTGGAAGGTTTTCGTGACACCACTGGTAAATGTCCAAGGAAGACAATGCTGGTTTTAAGCCGCCTGCTAACACACTCAGCCGTGCTGTTCAATTTGCTATCCACCCAACCCTATTCAGCTCTACATTTTCCTGTCCTCATAACCCAACCTTCAGAAATAATTGGTATCTCCTCCACAGAATGTTCCGTTCATTCACTGCGAATCTTAAATTCATCTGACTCTCAACTCCCGGCGGGTTATCGTTACACCACTTGTGAATGTCCAAGTAAGCCAATGCTGGTTTTCAGTGGCCTGTTCATACTAAGAGACGTGCTGTTCATTTGGCTATCCACTCCACCCTGTTCAGCTCTACATTTTCGTGTCCACAAAACCCAACCTTCAGAAATCATTGGAATCACCACTAGAGAATGTTCCATTCATTCACTGCGAATCTGGAATTCATCTGAACCTCCACTCCTGGCAGGTTTTCGTTACGCCACTGGTGAATGTCCAAGTAACTCAATACTGGTTTTCAGAAGCATGTTCAACTCGCAGAAGTGCTGTTCAATGGGCTATCCACTCAATATTGGTCAGCTCTTCATTTTCCTCTCCACACAAACCAGCCTTCAGAAATCATTGGGCTCTCCACTACAGACTGTTCCATTCATTCACTGCGATTCTGCAATTCATCTGACTCTCCGCTCCAGGCAGGTTTTCATTACAGCACTGGTGAATGACCAAGTAATCCAATGCTGGTTTTCAGCCGCCTTTTCACACTCGCAGTGTGCTGTTCAATTGTCTATCCACTCAAACCTGGTCAGCCTTTCATTTTCTTTTCCACAATATCAGACTTCAGAAATCATTGGAATCGCCAGTACAGAATGTTCCATTCATTCACTGCCAATCTGGAATTCATCTGAATCTGCACTCCAGGTAGGCTTTCATTACACCACTTATGAATGTCCAAGTAACACAATGCTGGTTTTCAGCGGTCTGTTCACACTCTAAGCCCTGCTTTTTACTGGGTATCCACACAACTGTGGTCAGCTCTTCATTTTCATGTCCAAACAATCCAGACTTGAGAAATCATTGCAATCTCCAGTACAGAATGTTCCATTCATTCACTGCGAATCTGGAATTCAACTGAATCTCCACTACCTGCAGATTTATCTTACACCACTTGTGAATGTCCAAGTAAAACAATGCTGGTTTTCAGAGGCCTGTTCATGTTCGCAGTCGTGCTGTTCAATTGGCTATCCACTCAACCTGTTTTGCTCCTCATTTTCCTGTGCACACAACCCAGCCTTCAGAAATCATTGTAATCTCCACTACAGGATGTTCCATTCATTCACTGGGAATCTGGAATTCATCTGAATCTGCACTCCACGCAGGCTTTCGTTACACCACTGCTGAAAGTCGAAGTAATGCAATACTGGTTTTCAGTGGTCTGTTCACATTCGAAGCCGAGGCTTTTTACAGGCTATCCACTCAACACTGGTCAGCTCTTCATTTTCGTGTCCCCACAATCCAGATTTCAGAAATCATTGCAATCTCCACTACAGAATGTTCCATTCATTCACTGCGAGTCTGGAGTTTATCTGATTCTCCACTCCCGCCTGGTTAACATTACACCACTTGTGAATGTCCAAGTAAGCCAATGCTGGTTTTCAGAGGCCTGTTCATACTCGCAGCCGTGCTGTTTAATTGACAATTCACTCCACCCTGTTCAGCTCTTCATTGTCCCACCACACTACCAGCCTTCAGAAATCTTTGTTATCTCCACTACAGAATGTTCCATTCATTCACTGCGAATCTGGAATTCATCTGACTCTCAACTCCACGCAGGTTTTCATTACACCACTGTTGAATGTCCAAGTAACCCAATGCTGGTTTTCAGCGGCCTGTTCATATTCGCAGCCCTGCTGTTTACTTGGCTATCGATTCAAGCCTGGTCAGCTCTTCATTTTCCTGTCCACACAACACAGGCTTCAGAAATCATTGGAATCTCCTCTACAGAATGTTCCATTCATTCACTGCGAATGTGGAATTCAACTGACTCTCCACTCCATGCAGGTTTTCCTTACACCACTGATGAATGTCCAAGTAACCCAATGCTGGTTTTCAGCTGCATGTTCACACTCGCAGCCATGCTATACAATTGGCTTTCCACTAAATCCTGATTAGTTCTTGATTTTCCTTCCACACGACCCAGCCTTCAGAAATCGTTGGAATCTCCACCAGAGAATGTTCCATTCATTCACTGCGAATCTGGAATTCCTCTGAACCTCCACTCCCGGCAGGTTTTCGTTACACCACTGTTGAATGTCCAAGTAACCCAATGTTTTAAGTGTTTTCTTCACAAGCGCAGTGGTGCTGTTCAATTGGCTATCCACTCAACCCTGGCCAGCTCTACATTTTCCTGTCCACACCACAGAGACTGGAGAAATCATTGTTATCTCCACTACAGAATGTTCCATTCATTCACAGCGAATCTGGAATTCATCTGAATCTCCACTCCCGGCAGGTTTTCGTGACACCACTGGTAAATATCCAAGTAAGCCAATGCTGGTTTTAAGTGGCCTGCTCATACTCTCAGCCGTGCTGTTCAATTTGCTATCCACTCAACCCTCTTCAGCTCCATTTTCCTGTCCACATAACCCAAACTTCAGAAGCAATTGGTATCTCCTCCACAGAATGTTCCATTCATTGACGGCAAATCTGAAATTCATCTAATTCTCAACTCCCGTCAGGTTTTCGTTACACCACTTGTGAATGTCCAATTAAGCCAAAGCTGGTTTTCAGTGGCCTGTTCTTACTACGAGACGTGCTGTTCATTTGGCTATCCATTCCACCCTGTTCAGCTCTACATTTTCGTGTCCACAAAACCCAGCCTTCAGAAATCATTGGAATCACCACTAGAGAATGTTCCATTCATTCACTGCGAATCTGGAATTCATCTGAATCTCCACTCCCGGCAGGTTTTCATTGCACCACTGCTGAATGTTCAAGTAACGCAATGATGGTTTTCAGCGGTCTATTCACACTCGAACCCGTGCTGTTCACGGTCTAGCGACTCAACACTGGTGAGTTCTTCTTTTTCCAGTTCAGACAATACAAACCTCAGAAACCATTGCAATCTACACTACAGAATGTTTCATTCATTCAGGCGAATCTTGAATTCATCTTGTTCTCCACTCCCAGCAGGTTTTCGTTTCACCACTGGTGAATGTCCAAGCAACCCAAGGCTGGTTTCAGCTGCGTGTTAACACTCGCAGCCGTGCTGTTCAATTGGCTATCCAGTGAACGCTGGTTAGCTCTTGATTTTCCTTCCACACACCGAGCCTTCAGAAATCATTCTTATCTCCACTTCAGAGTGTTCCATTCGTTCCCTGCGAATCTGGAATTCCTCTGACTCTCCACACCAGGCAGATTTTCCTAACAACACTGGTGAATGACCAGGTAATCCAATGCTGGTTTTCAGCGGCTGTTCACACTCACAGCCTTGCTGTTCAATTGGCAATCCAGTCAAACCTAGTCAGCTCTTCATTTTCCTGTCCACACAACCCAGCGTTCAGAAATCATTGGAATCTCTACTACAGAAATTTCCATTCATTCACTGTGAATCTGGAAATACTCTGAATCTGCATTCCAGGAAGGCTTTCGTTACACCACTGATGAATGTCCAAGTAATGCAATGCTGCTTCTTAGTGGTCTGTTCACACTCGAAACCGTGCTGTTCATTGGCTATCCACTCAATATCGGTCAGCTCTTCAATATCCTGTCCAGACTATCCAGATTCCTAAATGTTGGCAATCACCACTACAGAATGTTCCATTCAATCACGCGAATCTGGAATTCATCAGAGTCTCCACTCCTGGAAGGTTTTCGTGACACCACTGGTAAATGTCCAAGGAAGACAATGCTGGTTTTAAGCCGCCTGCTAACACACTCAGCCGTGCTGTTCAATTTGCTATCCACCCAACCCTATTCAGCTCTACATTTTCCTGTCCTCATAACCCAACCTTCAGAAATAATTGGTATCTCCTCAACAGAATGTTCCGTTCATTCACTGCGAATCTTAAATTCATCTGACTCTCAACTCCCGGCGGGTTATCGTTACACCACTTGTGAATGTCCAAGTAAGCCAATGCTGGTTTTCAGTGGCCTGTTCATACTAAGAGACGTGCTGTTCATTTGGCTATCCACTCCACCCTGTTCAGCTCTACATTCTCGTGTCCACAAAACCCAACCTTCAGAAATCATTGGAATCACCACTAGAGAATGTTCCATTCATTCACTGCGAATCTGGAATTCATCTGAACCTCCACTCCTGGCAGGTTTTCGTTACGCCACTGGTGAATGTCCAAGTAACTCAATACTGGTTTTCAGAGGCATGTTCAACTCGCAGAAGTGCTGTTCAATGGGCTATCCACTCAATATTGGTCAGCTCTTCATTTTCCTCTCCACACAAACCAGCCTTCAGAAATCATTGGGCTCTCCACTACAGACTGTTCCATTCATTCACTGCGATTCTGCAATTCATCTGACTCTCCGCTCCAGGCAGGTTTTCATTACAGCACTGGTGAATGACCAAGTAATCCAATGCTGGTTTTCAGCCGCCTTTTCACACTCGCAGTGTGCTGTTCAATTGTCTATCCACTCAAACCTGGTCAGCCTTTCATTTTCTTTTCCACAATATCAGACTTCAGAAATCATTGGAATCGCCAGTACAGAATGTTCCATTCATTCACTGCCAATCTGGAATTCATCTGAATCTGCACTCCAGGTAGGCTTTCATTACACCACTTATGAATGTCCAAGTAACACAATGCTGGTTTTCAGCGGTCTGTTCACACTCTAAGCCCTGCTTTTTACTGGGTATCCACACAACTGTGGTCAGCTCTTCATTTTCATGTCCAAACAATCCAGACTTGAGAAATCATTGCAATCTCCAGTACAGAATGTTCCATTCATTCACTGCGAATCTGGAATTCAACTGAATCTCCACTACCTGCAGATTTATCTTACACCACTTGTGAATGTCCAAGTAAAACAATGCTGGTTTTCAGAGGCCTGTTCATGTTCGCAGTCGTGCTGTTCAATTGGCTATCCACTCAACCTGTTTTGCTCCTCATTTTCCTGTGCACACAACCCAGCCTTCAGAAATCATTGTAATCTCCACTACAGGATGTTCCATTCATTCACTGGGAATCTGGAATTCATCTGAATCTGCACTCCACGCAGGCTTTCGTTACACCACTGCTGAAAGTCGAAGTAATGCAATACTGGTTTTCAGTGGTCTGTTCACATTCGAAGCCGAGGCTTTTTACAGGCTATCCACTCAACACTGGTCAGCTCTTCATTTTCGTGTCCCCACAATCCAGATTTCAGAAATCATTGCAATCTCCACTACAGAATGTTCCATTCATTCACTGCGAGTCTGGAGTTTATCTGATTCTCCACTCCCGCCTGGTTAACATTACACCACTTGTGAATGTCCAAGTAAGCCAATGCTGGTTTTCAGAGGCCTGTTCATACTCGCAGCCGTGCTGTTTAATTGACAATTCACTCCACCCTGTTCAGCTCTTCATTGTCCCACCACACTACCAGCCTTCAGAAATCTTTGTTATCTCCACTACAGAATGTTCCATTCATTCACTGCGAATCTGGAATTCATCTGACTCTCAACTCCACGCAGGTTTTCATTACACCACTGTTGAATGTCCAAGTAACCCAATGCTGGTTTTCAGCGGCCTGTTCATATTCGCAGCCCTGCTGTTTACTTGGCTATCGATTCAAGCCTGGTCAGCTCTTCATTTTCCTGTCCACACAACACAGGCTTCAGAAATCATTGGAATCTCCTCTACAGAATGTTCCATTCATTCACTGCGAATGTGGAATTCAACTGACTCTCCACTCCATGCAGGTTTTCCTTACACCACTGATGAATGTCCAAGTAACCCAATGCTGGTTTTCAGCTGCATGTTCACACTCGCAGCCATGCTATACAATTGGCTTTCCACTAAATCCTGATTAGTTCTTGATTTTCCTTCCACACGACCCAGCCTTCAGAAATCGTTGGAATCTCCACCAGAGAATGTTCCATTCATTCACTGCGAATCTGGAATTCCTCTGAACCTCCACTCCCGGCAGGTTTTCGTTACACCACTGTTGAATGTCCAAGTAACCCAATGTTTTAAGTGTTTTCTTCACAAGCGCAGTGGTGCTGTTCAATTGCCTATCCACTCAACCCTGGCCAGCTCTACATTTTCCTGTCCACACCACAGAGACTGGAGAAATCATTGTTATCTCCACTACAGAATGTTCCATTCATTCACAGCGAATCTGGAATTCATCTGAATCTCCACTCCCGGCAGGTTTTCGTGACACCACTGGTAAATATCCAAGTAAGCCAATGCTGGTTTTAAGTGGCCTGCTCATACTCTCAGCCGTGCTGTTCAATTTGCTATCCACTCAACCCTCTTCAGCTCCATTTTCCTGTCCACATAACCCAAACTTCAGAAGCAATTGGTATCTCCTCCACAGAATGTTCCATTCATTGACGGCAAATCTGAAATTCATCTAATTCTCAACTCCCGTCAGGTTTTCGTTACACCACTTGTGAATGTCCAATTAAGCCAAAGCTGGTTTTCAGTGGCCTGTTCTTACTACGAGACGTGCTGTTCATTTGGCTATCCATTCCACCCTGTTCAGCTCTACATTTTCGTGTCCACAAAACCCAGCCTTCAGAAATCATTGGAATCACCACTAGAGAATGTTCCATTCATTCACTGCGAATCTGGAATTCATCTGAATCTCCACTCCCGGCAGGTTTTCATTGCACCACTGCTGAATGTTCAAGTAACGCAATGATGGTTTTCAGCGGTCTATTCACACTCGAACCCGTGCTGTTCACGGTCTAGCGACTCAACACTGGTGAGTTCTTCTTTTTCCAGTTCAGACAATACAAACCTCAGAAACCATTGCAATCTACACTACAGAATGTTTCATTCATTCAGGCGAATCTTGAATTCATCTTGTTCTCCACTCCCAGCAGGTTTTCGTTTCACCACTGGTGAATGTCCAAGCAACCCAAGGCTGGTTTCAGCTGCGTGTTAACACTCGCAGCCGTGCTGTTCAATTGGCTATCCAGTGAACGCTGGTTAGCTCTTGATTTTCCTTCCACACACCGAGCCTTCAGAAATCATTCTTATCTCCACTTCAGAATGTTCCATTCGTTCCCTGCGAATCTGGAATTCCTCTGACTCTCCACACCAGGCAGATTTTCCTAACAACACTGGTGAATGACCAGGTAATCCAATGCTGGTTTTCAGCGGCTGTTCACACTCACAGCCTTGCTGTTCAATTGGCAATCCAGTCAAACCTAGTCAGCTCTTCATTTTCCTGTCCACACAACCCAGCGTTCAGAAATCATTGGAATCTCTACTACAGAAATTTCCATTCATTCACTGTGAATCTGGAAATACTCTGAATCTGCATTCCAGGAAGGCTTTCGTTACACCACTGATGAATGTCCAAGTAATGCAATGCTGCTTCTTAGTGGTCTGTTCACACTCGAAACCGTGCTGTTCATTGGCTATCCACTCAATATCGGTCAGCTCTTCAATATCCTGTCCAGACTATCCAGATTCCTAAATGTTGGCAATCACCACTACAGAATGTTCCATTCAATCACGCGAATCTGGAATTCATCAGAGTCTCCACTCCTGGAAGGTTTTCGTGACACCACTGGTAAATGTCCAAGGAAGACAATGCTGGTTTTAAGCCGCCTGCTAACACACTCAGCCGTGCTGTTCAATTTGCTATCCACCCAACCCTATTCAGCTCTACATTTTCCTGTCCTCATAACCCAACCTTCAGAAATAATTGGTATCTCCTCCACAGAATGTTCCGTTCATTCACTGCGAATCTTAAATTCATCTGACTCTCAACTCCCGGCGGGTTATCGTTACACGAATGTCCAAGTAAGCCAATGCTGGTTTTCAGTGGCCTGTTCATACTAAGAGACGTGCTGTTCATTTGGCTATCCACTCCACCCTGTTCAGCTCTACATTTTCGTGTCCACAAAACCCAGCCTTCAGAAATCATTGGAATCACCACTAGAGAATGTTCCATTCATTCACTGCGAATCTGGAATTCATCTGAACATCCACTCCTGGCAGGTTTTCGTTACGCCACTGGTGAATGTCCAAGTAACTCAATACTGGTTTTCAGAGGCATGTTCAACTCGCAGAAGTGCTGTTCAATGGGCTATCCACTCAATATTGGTCAGCTCTTCATTTTCCTCTCCACACAAACCAGCCTTCAGAAATCATTGGGCTCTCCACTACAGACTGTTCCATTCATTCACTGCGATTCTGCAATTCATCTGACTCTCCGCTCCAGGCAGGTTTTCATTACAGCACTGGTGAATGACCAAGTAATCCAATGCTGGTTTTCAGCCGCCTTTTCACACTCGCAGTGTGCTGTTCAATTGTCTATCCACTCAAACCTGGTCAGCCTTTCATTTTCTTTTCCACAATATCAGACTTCAGAAATCATTGGAATCGCCAGTACAGAATGTTCCATTCATTCACTGCCAATCTGGAATTCATCTGAATCTGCACTCCAGGTAGGCTTTCATTACACCACTTATGAATGTCCAAGTAACACAATGCTGGTTTTCAGCGGTCTGTTCACACTCTAAGCCCTGCTTTTTATTGGGTATCCACACAACTGTGGTCAGCTCTTCATTTTCATGTCCAAACAATCCAGACTTGAGAAATCATTGCAATCTCCAGTACAGAATGTTCCATTCATTCACTGCGAATCTGGAATTCAACTGAATCTCCACTACCTGCAGATTTATCTTACACCACTTGTGAATGTCCAAGTAAAACAATGCTGGTTTTCAGAGGCCTGTTCATGTTCGCAGTCGTGCTGTTCAATTGGCTATCCACTCAACCTGTTTTGCTCCTCATTTTCCTGTGCACACAACCCAGCCTTCAGAAATCATTGTAATCTCCACTACAGGATGTTCCATTCATTCACTGGGAATCTGGAATTCATCTGAATCTGCACTCCACGCAGGCTTTCGTTACACCACTGCTGAAAGTCGAAGTAATGCAATACTGGTTTTCAGTGGTCTGTTCACATTCGAAGCCGAGGCTTTTTATAGGCTATCCACTCAACACTGGTCAGCTCTTCATTTTCGTGTCCCCACAATCCAGATTTCAGAAATCATTGCAATCTCCACTACAGAATGTTCCATTCATTCACTGCGAGTCTGGAGTTTATCTGATTCTCCACTCCCGCCTGGTTAACATTACACCACTTGTGAATGTCCAAGTAAGCCAATGCTGGTTTTCAGAGGCCTGTTCATACTCGCAGCCGTGCTGTTTAATTGACAATTCACTCCACCCTGTTCAGCTCTTCATTGTCCCACCACACTACCAGCCTTCAGAAATCTTTGTTATCTCCACTACAGAATGTTCCATTCATTCACTGCGAATCTGGAATTCATCTGACTCTCAACTCCACGCAGGTTTTCATTACACCACTGTTGAATGTCCAAGTAACCCAATGCTGGTTTTCAGCGGCCTGTTCATATTCGCAGCCCTGCTGTTTACTTGGCTATCGATTCAAGCCTGGTCAGCTCTTCATTTTCCTGTCCACACAACACAGGCTTCAGAAATCATTGGAATCTCCTCTACAGAATGTTCCATTCATTCACTGCGAATGTGGAACTCAACTGACTCTCCACTCCATGCAGGTTTTCCTTACACCACTGATGAATGTCCAAGTAACCCAATGCTGGTTTTCAGCTGCATGTTCACACTCGCAGCCATGCTATACAATTGGCTTTCCACTAAATCCTGATTAGTTCTTGATTTTCCTTCCACACGACCCAGCCTTCAGAAATCGTTGGAATCTCCACTAGAGAATGTTCCATTCATTCACTGCGAATCTGGAATTCCTCTGAACCTCCACTCCCGGCAGGTTTTCGTTACACCACTGTTGAATGTCCAAGTAACCCAATGTTTTAAGTGTTTTCTTCACAAGCGCAGTGGTGCTGTTCAATTGGCTATCCACTCAACCCTGGCCAGCTCTACATTTTCCTGTCCACACCACAGAGACTGGAGAAATCATTGTTATCTCCACTACAGAATGTTCCATTCATTCACAGCGAATCTGGAATTCATCTGAATCTCCACTCCCGGCAGGTTTTCGTGACACCACTGGTAAATATCCAAGTAAGCCAATGCTGGTTTTAAGTGGCCTGCTCATACTCTCAGCCGTGCTGTTCAATTTGCTATCCACTCAACCCTCTTCAGCTCCATTTTCCTGTCCACATAACCCAAACTTCAGAAACAATTGGTATCTCCTCCACAGAATGTTCCATTCATTGACGGCAAATCTGAAATTCATCTAATTCTCAACTCCCGTCAGGTTTTCGTTACACCACTTATGAATGTCCAATTAAGCCAAAGCTGGTTTTCAGTGGCCTGTTCTTACTACGAGACGTGCTGTTCATTTGGCTATCCATTCCACCCTGTTCAGCTCTACATTTTCGTGTCCACAAAACCCAGCCTTCAGAAATCATTGGAATCACCACTAGAGAATGTTCCATTCATTCACTGCGAATCTGGAATTCATCTGAATCTCCACTCCCGGCAGGTTTTCATTGCACCACTGCTGAATGTTCAAGTAACGCAATGATGGTTTTCAGCGGTCTATTCACACTCGAACCCGTGCTGTTCACGGTCTAGCGACTCAACACTGGTGAGTTCTTCTTTTTCCAGTTCAGACAATACAAACCTCAGAAACCATTGCAATCTACACTACAGAATGTTTCATTCATTCAGGCGAATCTTGAATTCATCTTGTTCTCCACTCCCAGCAGGTTTTCGTTTCACCACTGGTGAATGTCCAAGCAACCCAAGGCTGGTTTCAGCTGCGTGTTAACACTCGCAGCCGTGCTGTTCAATTGGCTATCCAGTGAACGCTGGTTAGCTCTTGATTTTCCTTCCACACACCGAGCCTTCAGAAATCATTCTTATCTCCACTTCAGAATGTTCCATTCGTTCCCTGCGAATCTGGAATTCCTCTGACTCTCCACACCAGGCAGATTTTCCTAACAACACTGGTGAATGACCAGGTAATCCAATGCTGGTTTTCAGCGGCTGTTCACACTCACAGCCTTGCTGTTCAATTGGCAATCCAGTCAAACCTAGTCAGCTCTTCATTTTCCTGTCCACACAACCCAGCGTTCAGAAATCATTGGAATCTCTACTACAGAAATTTCCATTCATTCACTGTGAATCTGGAAATACTCTGAATCTGCATTCCAGGAAGGCTTTCGTTACACCACTGATGAATGTCCAAGTAATGCAATGCTGCTTCTTAGTGGTCTGTTCACACTCGAAACCGTGCTGTTCATTGGCTATCCACTCAATATCGGTCAGCTCTTCAATATCCTGTCCAGACTATCCAGATTCCTAAATGTTGGCAATCACCACTACAGAATGTTCCATTCAATCACGCGAATCTGGAATTCATCAGAGTCTCCACTCCTGGAAGGTTTTCGTGACACCACTGGTAAATGTCCAAGGAAGACAATGCTGGTTTTAAGCCGCCTGCTAACACACTCAGCCGTGCTGTTCAATTTGCTATCCACCCAACCCTATTCAGCTCTACATTTTCCTGTCCTCATAACCCAACCTTCAGAAATAATTGGTATCTCCTCCACAGAATGTTCCGTTCATTCACTGCGAATCTTAAATTCATCTGACTCTCAACTCCCGGCGGGTTATCGTTACACCACTTGTGAATGTCCAAGTAAGCCAATGCTGGTTTTCAGTGGCCTGTTCATACTAAGAGACGTGCTGTTCATTTGGCTATCCACTCCACCCTGTTCAGCTCTACATTCTCGTGTCCACAAAACCCAGCCTTCAGAAATCATTGGAATCACCACTAGAGAATGTTCCATTCATTCACTGCGAATCTGGAATTCCTCTGAACCTCCACTCCTGGCAGGTTTTCGTTACGCCACTGGTGAATGTCCAAGTAACTCAATACTGGTTTTCAGAGGCATGTTCAACTCGCAGAAGTGCTGTTCAATGGGCTATCCACTCAATATTGGTCAGCTCTTCATTTTCCTCTCCACACAAACCAGCCTTCAGAAATCATTGGGCTCTCCACTACAGACTGTTCCATTCATTCACTGCGATTCTGCAATTCATCTGACTCTCCGCTCCAGGCAGGTTTTCATTACAGCACTGGTGAATGACCAAGTAATCCAATGCTGGTTTTCAGCCGCCTTTTCACACTCGCAGTGTGCTGTTCAATTGTCTATCCACTCAAACCTGGTCAGCCTTTCATTTTCTTTTCCACAATATCAGACTTCAGAAATCATTGGAATCGCCAGTACAGAATGTTCCATTCATTCACTGCCAATCTGGAATTCATCTGAATCTGCACTCCAGGTAGGCTTTCATTACACCACTTATGAATGTCCAAGTAACACAATGCTGGTTTTCAGCGGTCTGTTCACACTCTAAGCCCTGCTTTTTACTGGGTATCCACACAACTGTGGTCAGCTCTTCATTTTCATGTCCAAACAATCCAGACTTGAGAAATCATTGCAATCTCCCGTACAGAATGTTCCATTCATTCACTGCGAATCTGGAATTCAACTGAATCTCCACTACCTGCAGATTTATCTTACACCACTTGTGAATGTCCAAGTAAAACAATGCTGGTTTTCAGAGGCCTGTTCATGTTCGCAGTCGTGCTGTTCAATTGGCTATCCACTCAACCTGTTTTGCTCCTCATTTTCCTGTGCACACAACCCAGCCTTCAGAAATCATTGTAATCTCCACTACAGGATGTTCCATTCATTCACTGGGAATCTGGAATTCATCTGAATCTGCACTCCACGCAGGCTTTCGTTACACCACTGCTGAAAGTCGAAGTAATGCAATACTGGTTTTCAGTGGTCTGTTCACATTCGAAGCCGAGGCTTTTTACAGGCTATCCACTCAACACTGGTCAGCTCTTCATTTTCGTGTCCCCACAATCCAGATTTCAGAAATCATTGCAATCTCCACTACAGAATGTTCCATTCATTCACTGCGAGTCTGGAGTTTATCTGATTCTCCACTCCCGCCTGGTTAACATTACACCACTTGTGAATGTCCAAGTAAGCCAATGCTGGTTTTCAGAGGCCTGTTCATACTCGCAGCCGTGCTGTTTAATTGACAATTCACTCCACCCTGTTCAGCTCTTCATTGTCCCACCACACTACCAGCCTTCAGAAATCTTTGTTATCTCCACTACAGAATGTTCCATTCATTCACTGCGAATCTGGAATTCATCTGACTCTCAACTCCACGCAGGTTTTCATTACACCACTGTTGAATGTCCAAGTAACCCAATGCTGGTTTTCAGCGGCCTGTTCATATTCGCAGCCCTGCTGTTTACTTGGCTATCGATTCAAGCCGGGTCAGCTCTTCATTTTCCTGTCCACACAACACAGGCTTCAGAAATCATTGGAATCTCCTCTACAGAATGTTCCATTCATTCACTGCGAATGTGGAATTCAACTGACTCTCCACTCCATGCAGGTTTTCCTTACACCACTGATGAATGTCCAAGTAACCCAATGCTGGTTTTCAGCTGCATGTTCACACTCGCAGCCATGCTATACAATTGGCTTTCCACTAAATCCTGATTAGTTCTTGATTTTCCTTCCACACGACCCAGCCTTCAGAAATCGTTGGAATCTCCACTAGAGAATGTTCCATTCATTCACTGCGAATCTGGAATTCCTCTGAACCTCCACTCCCGGCAGGTTTTCGTTACACCACTGTTGAATGTCCAAGTAACCCAATGTTTTAAGTGTTTTCTTCACAAGCGCAGTGGTGCTGTTCAATTGGCTATCCACTCAACCCTGGCCAGCTCTACATTTTCCTGTCCACACCACAGAGACTGGAGAAATCATTGTTATCTCCACTACAGAATGTTCCATTCATTCACAGCGAATCTGGAATTCATCTGAATCTCCACTCCCGGCAGGTTTTCTTGACACCACTGGTAAATATCCAAGTAAGCCAATGCTGGTTTTAAGTGGCCTGCTCATACTCTCAGCCGTGCTGTTCAATTTGCTATCCACTCAACCCTCTTCAGCTCCATTTTCCTGTCCACATAACCCAAACTTCAGAAACAATTGGTATCTCCTCCACAGAATGTTCCATTCATTGACGGCAAATCTGAAATTCATCTAATTCTCAACTCCCGTCAGGTTTTCGTTACACCACTTGTGAATGTCCAATTAAGCCAAAGCTGGTTTTCAGTGGCCTGTTCTTACTGCGAGACGTGCTGTTCATTTGGCTATCCATTCCACCCTGTTCAGCTCTACATTTTCGTGTCCACAAAACCAGCCTTCAGAAATCATTGGAATCACCACTAGAGAATGTTCCATTCATTCACTGCGAATCTGGAATTCATCTGAATCTCCACTCCCGGCAGGTTTTCATTGCACCACTGCTGAATGTTCAAGTAACGCAATGATGGTTTTCAGCGGTCTATTCACACTCGAACCCGTGCTGTTCACGGTCTAGCGACTCAACACTGGTGAGTTCTTCTTTTTCCAGTTCAGACAATACAAACCTCAGAAACCATTGCAATCTACACTACAGAATGTTTCATTCATTCAGGCGAATCTTGAATTCATCTTGTTCTCCACTCCCAGCAGGTTTTCGTTTCACCACTGGTGAATATCCAAGCAACCCAAGGCTGGTTTCAGCTGCGTGTTAACACTCGCAGCCGTGCTGTTCAATTGGCTATCCAGTGAACGCTGGTTAGCTCTTGATTTTCCTTCCACACACCGAGCCTTCAGAAATCATTCTTATCTCCACTTCAGAATGTTCCATTCGTTCCCTGCGAATCTGGAATTCCTCTGACTCTCCACACCAGGCAGATTTTCCTAACAACACTGGTGAATGACCAGGTAATCCAATGCTGGTTTTCAGCGGCTGTTCACACTCACAGCCTTGCTGTTCAATTGGCAATCCAGTCAAACCTAGTCAGCTCTTCATTTTCCTGTCCACACAACCCAGCGTTCAGAAATCATTGGAATCTCTACTACAGAAATTTCCATTCATTCACTGTGAATCTGGAAATACTCTGAATCTGCATTCCAGGAAGGCTTTCGTTACACCACTGATGAATGTCCAAGTAATGCAATGCTGCTTCTTAGTGGTCTGTTCACACTCGAAACCGTGCTGTTCATTGGCTATCCACTCAATATCGGTCAGCTCTTCAATATCCTGTCCAGACTATCCAGATTCCTAAATGTTGGCAATCACCACTACAGAATGTTCCATTCAATCACGCGAATCTGGAATTCATCAGAGTCTCCACTCCTGGAAGGTTTTCGTGACACCACTGGTAAATGTCCAAGGAAGACAATGCTGGTTTTAAGCCGCCTGCTAACACACTCAGCCGTGCTGTTCAATTTGCTATCCACCCAACCCTATTCAGCTCTACATTTTCCTGTCCTCATAACCCAACCTTCAGAAATAATTGGTATCTCCTCCACAGAATGTTCCGTTCATTCACTGCGAATCTTAAATTCATCTGACTCTCAACTCCCGGCGGGTTATCGTTACACCACTTGTGAATGTCCAAGTAAGCCAATGCTGGTTTTCAGTGGCCTGTTCATACTAAGAGACGTGCTGTTCATTTGGCTATCCACTCCACCCTGTTCAGCTCTACATTCTCGTGTCCACAAAACCCAGCCTTCAGAAATCATTGGAATCACCACTAGAGAATGTTCCATTCATTCACTGCGAATCTGGAATTCCTCTGAACCTCCACTCCTGGCAGGTTTTCGTTACGCCACTGGTGAATGTCCAAGTAACTCAATACTGGTTTTCAGAGGCATGTTCAACTCGCAGAAGTGCTGTTCAATGGGCTATCCACTCAATATTGGTCAGCTCTTCATTTTCCTCTCCACACAAACCAGCCTTCAGAAATCATTGGGCTCTCCACTACAGACTGTTCCATTCATTCACTGCGATTCTGCAATTCATCTGACTCTCCGCTCCAGGCAGGTTTTCATTACAGCACTGGTGAATGACCAAGTAATCCAATGCTGGTTTTCAGCCGCCTTTTCACACTCGCAGTGTGCTGTTCAATTGTCTATCCACTCAAACCTGGTCAGCCTTTCATTTTCTTTTCCACAATATCAGACTTCAGAAATCATTGGAATCGCCAGTACAGAATGTTCCATTCATTCACTGCCAATCTGGAATTCATCTGAATCTGCACTCCAGGTAGGCTTTCATTACACCACTTATGAATGTCCAAGTAACACAATGCTGGTTTTCAGCGGTCTGTTCACACTCTAAGCCCTGCTTTTTACTGGGTATCCACACAACTGTGGTCAGCTCTTCATTTTCATGTCCAAACAATCCAGACTTGAGAAATCATTGCAATCTCCAGTACAGAATGTTCCATTCATTCACTGCGAATCTGGAATTCAACTGAATCTCCACTACCTGCAGATTTATCTTACACCACTTGTGAATGTCCAAGTAAAACAATGCTGGTTTTCAGAGGCCTGTTCATGTTCGCAGTCGTGCTGTTCAATTGGCTATCCACTCAACTTGTTTTGCTCCTCATTTTCCTGTGCACACAACCCAGCCTTCAGAAATCATTGTAATCTCCACTACAGGATGTTCCATTCATTCACTGGGAATCTGGAATTCATCTGAATCTGCACTCCACGCAGGCTTTCGTTACACCACTGCTGAAAGTCGAAGTAATGCAATACTGGTTTTCAGTGGTCTGTTCACATTCGAAGCCGAGGCTTTTTACAGGCTATCCACTCAACACTGGTCAGCTCTTCATTTTCGTGTCCCCACAATCCAGATTTCAGAAATCATTGCAATCTCCACTACAGAATGTTCCATTCATTCACTGCGAGTCTGGAGTTTATCTGATTCTCCACTCCCGCCTGGTTAACATTACACCACTTGTGAATGTCCAAGTAAGCCAATGCTGGTTTTCAGAGGCCTGTTCATACTCGCAGCCGTGCTGTTTAATTGACAATTCACTCCACCCTGTTCAGCTCTTCATTGTCCCACCACACTACCAGCCTTCAGAAATCTTTGTTATCTCCACTACAGAATGTTCCATTCATTCACTGCGAATCTGGAATTCATCTGACTCTCAACTCCACGCAGGTTTTCATTACACCACTGTTGAATGTCCAAGTAACCCAATGCTGGTTTTCAGCGGCCTGTTCATATTCGCAGCCCTGCTGTTTACTTGGCTATCGATTCAAGCCGGGTCAGCTCTTCATTTTCCTGTCCACACAACACAGGCTTCAGAAATCATTGGAATCTCCTCTACAGAATGTTCCATTCATTCACTGCGAATGTGGAATTCAACTGACTCTCCACTCCATGCAGGTTTTCCTTACACCACTGATGAATGTCCAAGTAACCCAATGCTGGTTTTCAGCTGCATGTTCACACTCGCAGCCATGCTATACAATTGGCTTTCCACTAAATCCTGATTAGTTCTTGATTTTCCTTCCACACGACCCAGCCTTCAGAAATCGTTGGAATCTCCACTAGAGAATGTTCCATTCATTCACTGCGAATCTGGAATTCCTCTGAACCTCCACTCCCGGCAGGTTTTCGTTACACCACTGTTGAATGTCCAAGTAACCCAATGTTTTAAGTGTTTTCTTCACAAGCGCAGTGGTGCTGTTCAATTGGCTATCCACTCAACCCTGGCCAGCTCTACATTTTCCTGTCCACACCACAGAGACTGGAGAAATCATTGTTATCTCCACTACAGAATGTTCCATTCATTCACAGCGAATCTGGAATTCATCTGAATCTCCACTCCCGGCAGGTTTTCGTGACACCACTGGTAAATATCCAAGTAAGCCAATGCTGGTTTTAAGTGGCCTGCTCATACTCTCAGCCGTGCTGTTCAATTTGCTATCCACTCAACCCTCTTCAGCTCCATTTTCCTGTCCACATAACCCAAACTTCAGAAACAATTGGTATCTCCTCCACAGAATGTTCCATTCATTGACGGCAAATCTGAAATTCATCTAATTCTCAACTCCCGTCAGGTTTTCGTTACACCACTTGTGAATGTCCAATTAAGCCAAAGCTGGTTTTCAGTGGCCTGTTCTTACTACGAGACGTGCTGTTCATTTGGCTATCCATTCCACCCTGTTCAGCTCTACATTTTCGTGTCCACAAAACCCAGCCTTCAGAAATCATTGGAATCACCACTAGAGAATGTTCCATTCATTCACTGCGAATCTGGAATTCATCTGAATCTCCACTCCCGGCAGGTTTTCATTGCACCACTGCTGAATGTTCAAGTAACGCAATGATGGTTTTCAGCGGTCTATTCACACTCGAACCCGTGCTGTTCACGGTCTAGCGACTCAACACTGGTGAGTTCTTCTTTTTCCAGTTCAGACAATACAAACCTCAGAAACCATTGCAATCTACACTACAGAATGTTTCATTCATTCAGGCGAATCTTGAATTCATCTTGTTCTCCACTCCCAGCAGGTTTTCGTTTCACCACTGGTGAATGTCCAAGCAACCCAAGGCTGGTTTCAGCTGCGTGTTAACACTCGCAGCCGTGCTGTTCAATTGGCTATCCAGTGAACGCTGGTTAGCTCTTGATTTTCCTTCCACACACCGAGCCTTCAGAAATCATTCTTATCTCCACTTCAGAATGTTCCATTCGTTCCCTGCGAATCTGGAATTCCTCTGACTCTCCACACCAGGCAGATTTTCCTAACAACACTGGTGAATGACCAGGTAATCCAATGCTGGTTTTCAGCGGCTGTTCACACTCACAGCCTTGCTGTTCAATTGGCAATCCAGTCAAACCTAGTCAGCTCTTCATTTTCCTGTCCACACAACCCAGCGTTCAGAACTCATTGGAATCTCTACTACAGAAATTTCCATTCATTCACTGTGAATCTGGAAATACTCTGAATCTGCATTCCAGGAAGGCTTTCGTTACACCACTGATGAATGTCCAAGTAATGCAATGCTGCTTCTTAGTGGTCTGTTCACACTCGAAACCGTGCTGTTCATTGGCTATCCACTCAATATCGGTCAGCTCTTCAATATCCTGTCCAGACTATCCAGATTCCTAAATGTTGGCAATCACCACTACAGAATGTTCCATTCAATCACGCGAATCTGGAATTCATCAGAGTCTCCACTCCTGGAAGGTTTTCGTGACACCACTGGTAAATGTCCAAGGAAGACAATGCTGGTTTTAAGCCGCCTGCTAACACACTCAGCCGTGCTGTTCAATTTGCTATCCACCCAACCCTATTCAGCTCTACATTTTCCTGTCCTCATAACCCAACCTTCAGAAATAATTGGTATCTCCTCCACAGAATGTTCCGTTCATTCACTGCGAATCTTAAATTCATCTGACTCTCAACTCCCGGCGGGTTATCGTTACACCACTTGTGAATGTCCAAGTAAGCCAATGCTGGTTTTCAGTGGCCTGTTCATACTAAGAGACGTGCTGTTCATTTGGCTATCCACTCCACCCTGTTCAGCTCTACATTCTCGTGTCCACAAAACCCAGCCTTCAGAAATCATTGGAATCACCACTAGAGAATGTTCCATTCATTCACTGCGAATCTGGAATTCCTCTGAACCTCCACTCCTGGCAGGTTTTCGTTACGCCACTGGTGAATGTCCAAGTAACTCAATACTGGTTTTCAGAGGCATGTTCAACTCGCAGAAGTGCTGTTCAATGGGCTATCCACTCAATATTGGTCAGCTCTTCATTTTCCTCTCCACACAAACCAGCCTTCAGAAATCATTGGGCTCTCCACTACAGACTGTTCCATTCATTCACTGCGATTCTGCAATTCATCTGACTCTCCGCTCCAGGCAGGTTTTCATTACAGCACTGGTGAATGACCAAGTAATCCAATGCTGGTTTTCAGCCGCCTTTTCACACTCGCAGTGTGCTGTTCAATTGTCTATCCACTCAAACCTGGTCAGCCTTTCATTTTCTTTTCCACAATATCAGACTTCAGAAATCATTGGAATCGCCAGTACAGAATGTTCCATTCATTCACTGCCAATCTGGAATTCATCTGAATCTGCACTCCAGGTAGGCTTTCATTACACCACTTATGAATGTCCAAGTAACACAATGCTGGTTTTCAGCGGTCTGTTCACACTCTAAGCCCTGCTTTTTACTGGGTATCCACACAACTGTGGTCAGCTCTTCATTTTCATGTCCAAACAATCCAGACTTGAGAAATCATTGCAATCTCCAGTACAGAATGTTCCATTCATTCACTGCGAATCTGGAATTCAACTGAATCTCCACTACCTGCAGATTTATCTTACACCACTTGTGAATGTCCAAGTAAAACAATGCTGGTTTTCAGAGGCCTGTCCATGTTCGCAGTCGTGCTGTTCAATTGGCTATCCACTCAACCTGTTTTGCTCCTCATTTTCCTGTGCACACAACCCAGCCTTCAGAAATCATTGTAATCTCCACTACAGGATGTTCCATTCATTCACTGGGAATCTGGAATTCATCTGAATCTGCACTCCACGCAGGCTTTCGTTACACCACTGCTGAAAGTCGAAGTAATGCAATACTGGTTTTCAGTGGTCTGTTCACATTCGAAGCCGAGGCTTTTTACAGGCTATCCACTCAACACTGGTCAGCTCTTCATTTTCGTGTCCCCACAATCCAGATTTCAGAAATCATTGCAATCTCCACTACAGAATGTTCCATTCATTCACTGCGAGTCTGGAGTTTATCTGATTCTCCACTCCCGCCTGGTTAACATTACACCACTTGTGAATGTCCAAGTAAGCCAATGCTGGTTTTCAGAGGCCTGTTCATACTCGCAGCCGTGCTGTTTAATTGACAATTCACTCCACCCTGTTCAGCTCTTCATTGTCCCACCACACTACCAGCCTTCAGAAATCTTTGTTATCTCCACTACAGAATGTTCCATTCATTCACTGCGAATCTGGAATTCATCTGACTCTCAACTCCACGCAGGTTTTCATTACACCACTGTTGAATGTCCAAGTAACCCAATGCTGGTTTTCAGCGGCCTGTTCATATTCGCAGCCCTGCTGTTTACTTGGCTATCGATTCAAGCCTGGTCAGCTCTTCATTTTCCTGTCCACACAACACAGGCTTCAGAAATCATTGGAATCTCCTCTACAGAATGTTCCATTCATTCACTGCGAATGTGGAATTCAACTGACTCTCCACTCCATGCAGGTTTTCCTTACACCACTGATGAATGTCCAAGTAACCCAATGCTGGTTTTCAGCTGCATGTTCACACTCGCAGCCATGCTATACAATTGGCTTTCCACTAAATCCTGATTAGTTCTTGATTTTCCTTCCACACGACCCAGCCTTCAGAAATCGTTGGAATCTCCACTAGAGAATGTTCCATTCATTCACTGCGAATCTGGAATTCCTCTGAACCTCCACTCCCGGCAGGTTTTCGTTACACCACTGTTGAATGTCCAAGTAACCCAATGTTTTAAGTGTTTTCTTCACAAGCGCAGTGGTGCTGTTCAATTGGCTATCCACTCAACCCTGGCCAGCTCTACATTTTCCTGTCCACACCACAGAGACTGGAGAAATCATTGTTATCTCCACTACAGAATGTTCCATTCATTCACAGCGAATCTGGAATTCATCTGAATCTCCACTCCCGGCAGGTTTTCGTGACACCACTGGTAAATATCCAAGTAAGCCAATGCTGGTTTTAAGTGGCCTGCTCATACTCTCAGCCGTGCTGTTCAATTTGCTATCCACTCAACCCTCTTCAGCTCCATTTTCCTGTCCACATAACCCAAACTTCAGAAACAATTGGTATCTCCTCCACAGAATGTTCCATTCATTGACGGCAAATCTGAAATTCATCTAATTCTCAACTCCCGTCAGGTTTTCGTTACACCACTTGTGAATGTCCAATTAAGCCAAAGCTGGTTTTCAGTGGCCTGTTCTTACTACGAGACGTGCTGTTCATTTGGCTATCCATTCCACCCTGTTCAGCTCTACATTTTCGTGTCCACAAAACCCAGCCTTCAGAAATCATTGGAATCACCACTAGAGAATGTTCCATTCATTCACTGCGAATCTGGAATTCATCTGAATCTCCACTCCCGGCAGGTTTTCATTGCACCACTGCTGAATGTTCAAGTAACGCAATGATGGTTTTCAGCGGTCTATTCACACTCGAACCCGTGCTGTTCACGGTCTAGCGACTCAACACTGGTGAGTTCTTCTTTTTCCAGTTCAGACAATACAAACCTCAGAAACCATTGCAATCTACACTACAGAATGTTTCATTCATTCAGGCGAATCTTGAATTCATCTTGTTCTCCACTCCCAGCAGGTTTTCGTTTCACCACTGGTGAATGTCCAAGCAACCCAAGGCTGGTTTCAGCTGCGTGTTAACACTCGCAGCCGTGCTGTTCAATTGGCTATCCAGTGAACGCTGGTTAGCTCTTGATTTTCCTTCCACACACCGAGCCTTCAGAAATCATTCTTATCTCCACTTCAGAATGTTCCATTCGTTCCCTGCGAATCTGGAATTCCTCTGACTCTCCACACCAGGCAGATTTTCCTAACAACACTGGTGAATGACCAGGTAATCCAATGCTGGTTTTCAGCGGCTGTTCACACTCACAGCCTTGCTGTTCAATTGGCAATCCAGTCAAACCTAGTCAGCTCTTCATTTTCCTGTCCACACAACCCAGCGTTCAGAAATCATTGGAATCTCTACTACAGAAATTTCCATTCATTCACTGTGAATCTGGAAATACTCTGAATCTGCATTCCAGGAAGGCTTTCGTTACACCACTGATGAATGTCCAAGTAATGCAATGCTGCTTCTTAGTGGTCTGTTCACACTCGAAACCGTGCTGTTCATTGGCTATCCACTCAATATCGGTCAGCTCTTCAATATCCTGTCCAGACTATCCAGATTCCTAAATGTTGGCAATCACCACTACAGAATGTTCCATTCAATCACGCGAATCTGGAATTCATCAGAGTCTCCACTCCTGGAAGGTTTTCGTGACACCACTGGTAAATGTCCAAGGAAGACAATGCTGGTTTTAAGCCGCCTGCTAACACACTCAGCCGTGCTGTTCAATTTGCTATCCACCCAACCCTATTCAGCTCTACATTTTCCTGTCCTCATAACCCAACCTTCAGAAATAATTGGTATCTCCTCCACAGAATGTTCCGTTCATTCACTGCGAATCTTAAATTCATCTGACTCTCAACTCCCGGCGGGTTATCGTTACACCACTTGTGAATGTCCAAGTAAGCCAATGCTGGTTTTCAGTGGCCTGTTCATACTAAGAGACGTGCTGTTCATTTGGCTATCCACTCCACCCTGTTCAGCTCTACATTCTCGTGTCCACAAAACCCAGCCTTCAGAAATCATTGGAATCACCACTAGAGAATGTTCCATTCATTCACTGCGAATCTGGAATTCCTCTGAACCTCCACTCCTGGCAGGTTTTCGTTACGCCACTGGTGAATGTCCAAGTAACTCAATACTGGTTTTCAGAGGCATGTTCAACTCGCAGAAGTGCTGTTCAATGGGCTATCCACTCAATATTGGTCAGCTCTTCATTTTCCTCTCCACACAAACCAGCCTTCAGAAATCATTGGGCTCTCCACTACAGACTGTTCCATTCATTCACTGCGATTCTGCAATTCATCTGACTCTCCGCTCCAGGCAGGTTTTCATTACAGCACTGGTGAATGACCAAGTAATCCAATGCTGGTTTTCAGCCGCCTTTTCACACTCGCAGTGTGCTGTTCAATTGTCTATCCACTCAAACCTGGTCAGCCTTTCATTTTCTTTTCCACAATATCAGACTTCAGAAATCATTGGAATCGCCAGTACAGAATGTTCCATTCATTCACTGCCAATCTGGAATTCATCTGAATCTGCACTCCAGGTAGGCTTTCATTACACCACTTATGAATGTCCAAGTAACACAATGCTGGTTTTCAGCGGTCTGTTCACACTCTAAGCCCTGCTTTTTACTGGGTATCCACACAACTGTGGTCAGCTCTTCATTTTCATGTCCAAACAATCCAGACTTGAGAAATCATTGCAATCTCCAGTACAGAATGTTCCATTCATTCACTGCGAATCTGGAATTCAACTGAATCTCCACTACCTGCAGATTTATCTTACACCACTTGTGAATGTCCAAGTAAAACAATGCTGGTTTTCAGAGGCCTGTTCATGTTCGCAGTCGTGCTGTTCAATTGGCTATCCACTCAACCTGTTTTGCTCCTCATTTTCCTGTGCACACAACCCAGCCTTCAGAAATCATTGTAATCTCCACTACAGGATGTTCCATTCATTCACTGGGAATCTGGAATTCATCTGAATCTGCACTCCACGCAGGCTTTCGTTACACCACTGCTGAAAGTCGAAGTAATGCAATACTGGTTTTCAGTGGTCTGTTCACATTCGAAGCCGAGGCTTTTTACAGGCTATCCACTCAACACTGGTCAGCTCTTCATTTTCGTGTCCCCACAATCCAGATTTCAGAAATCATTGCAATCTCCACTACAGAATGTTCCATTCATTCACTGCGAGTCTGGAGTTTATCTGATTCTCCACTCCCGCCTGGTTAACATTACACCACTTGTGAATGTCCAAGTAAGCCAATGCTGGTTTTCAGAGGCCTGTTCATACTCGCAGCCGTGCTGTTTAATTGACAATTCACTCCACCCTGTTCAGCTCTTCATTGTCCCACCACACTACCAGCCTTCAGAAATCTTTGTTATCTCCACTACAGAATGTTCCATTCATTCACTGCGAATCTGGAATTCATCTGACTCTCAACTCCACGCAGGTTTTCATTACACCACTGTTGAATGTCCAAGTAACCCAATGCTGGTTTTCAGCGGCCTGTTCATATTCGCAGCCCTGCTGTTTACTTGGCTATCGATTCAAGCCTGGTCAGCTCTTCATTTTCCTGTCCACACAACACAGGCTTCAGAAATCATTGGAATCTCCTCTACAGAATGTTCCATTCATTCACTGCGAATGTGGAATTCAACTGACTCTCCACTCCATGCAGGTTTTCCTTACACCACTGATGAATGTCCAAGTAACCCAATGCTGGTTTTCAGCTGCATGTTCACACTCGCAGCCATGCTATACAATTGGCTTTCCACTAAATCCTGATTAGTTCTTGATTTTCCTTCCACACGACCCAGCCTTCAGAAATCGTTGGAATCTCCACTAGAGAATGTTCCATTCATTCACTGCGAATCTGGAATTCCTCTGAACCTCCACTCCCGGCAGGTTTTCGTTACACCACTGTTGAATGTCCAAGTAACCCAATGTTTTAAGTGTTTTCTTCACAAGCGCAGTGGTGCTGTTCAATTGGCTATCCACTCAACCCTGGCCAGCTCTACATTTTCCTGTCCACACCACAGAGACTGGAGAAATCATTGTTATCTCCACTACAGAATGTTCCATTCATTCACAGCGAATCTGGAATTCATCTGAATCTCCACTCCCGGCAGGTTTTCGTGACACCACTGGTAAATATCCAAGTAAGCCAATGCTGGTTTTAAGTGGCCTGCTCATACTCTCAGCCGTGCTGTTCAATTTGCTATCCACTCAACCCTCTTCAGCTCCATTTTCCTGTCCACATAACCCAAACTTCAGAAACAATTGGTATCTCCTCCACAGAATGTTCCATTCATTGACGGCAAATCTGAAATTCATCTAATTCTCAACTCCCGTCAGGTTTTCGTTACACCACTTGTGAATGTCCAATTAAGCCAAAGCTGGTTTTCAGTGGCCTGTTCTTACTACGAGACGTGCTGTTCATTTGGCTATCCATTCCACCCTGTTCAGCTCTACATTTTCGTGTCCACAAAACCCAGCCTTCAGAAATCATTGGAATCACCACTAGAGAATGTTCCATTCATTCACTGCGAATCTGGAATTCATCTGAATCTCCACTCCCGGCAGGTTTTCATTGCACCACTGCTGAATGTTCAAGTAACGCAATGATGGTTTTCAGCGGTCTATTCACACTCGAACCCGTGCTGTTCACGGTCTAGCGACTCAACACTGGTGAGTTCTTCTTTTTCCAGTTCAGACAATACAAACCTCAGAAACCATTGCAATCTACACTACAGAATGTTTCATTCATTCAGGCGAATCTTGAATTCATCTTGTTCTCCACTCCCAGCAGGTTTTCGTTTCACCACTGGTGAATGTCCAAGCAACCCAAGGCTGGTTTCAGCTGCGTGTTAACACTCGCAGCCGTGCTGTTCAATTGGCTATCCAGTGAACGCTGGTTAGCTCTTGATTTTCCTTCCACACACCGAGCCTTCAGAAATCATTCTTATCTCCACTTCAGAATGTTCCATTCGTTCCCTGCGAATCTGGAATTCCTCTGACTCTCCACACCAGGCAGATTTTCCTAACAACACTGGTGAA
Source organism: Sorex fumeus (assembly GCF_029834395.1). Taxonomy (NCBI): domain Eukaryota; kingdom Metazoa; phylum Chordata; class Mammalia; order Eulipotyphla; family Soricidae; genus Sorex; species Sorex fumeus. Next base: position 542,483 of record NW_026606257.1, on the reverse strand, counting down.
TGACCAGGTAATCCAATGCTGGTTTTCAGCGGCTGTTCACACTCACAGCCTTGCTGTTCAATTGGCAATCCAGTCAAACCTAGTCAGCTCTTCATTTTCCTGTCCACACAACCCAGCGTTCAGAAATCATTGGAATCTCTACTACAGAAATTTCCATTCATTCACTGTGAATCTGGAAATACTCTGAATCTGCATTCCAGGAAGGCTTTCGTTACACCACTGATGAATGTCCAAGTAATGCAATGCTGCTTCTTAGTGGTCTGTTCACACTCGAAACCGTGCTGTTCATTGGCTATCCACTCAATATCGGTCAGCTCTTCAATATCCTGTCCAGACTATCCAGATTCCTAAATGTTGGCAATCACCACTACAGAATGTTCCATTCAATCACGCGAATCTGGAATTCATCAGAGTCTCCACTCCTGGAAGGTTTTCGTGACACCACTGGTAAATGTCCAAGGAAGACAATGCTGGTTTTAAGCCGCCTGCTAACACACTCAGCCGTGCTGTTCAATTTGCTATCCACCCAACCCTATTCAGCTCTACATTTTCCTGTCCTCATAACCCAACCTTCAGAAATAATTGGTATCTCCTCCACAGAATGTTCCGTTCATTCACTGCGAATCTTAAATTCATCTGACTCTCAACTCCCGGCGGGTTATCGTTACACCACTTGTGAATGTCCAAGTAAGCCAATGCTGGTTTTCAGTGGCCTGTTCATACTAAGAGACGTGCTGTTCATTTGGCTATCCACTCCACCCTGTTCAGCTCTACATTCTCGTGTCCACAAAACCCAGCCTTCAGAAATCATTGGAATCACCACTAGAGAATGTTCCATTCATTCACTGCGAATCTGGAATTCCTCTGAACCTCCACTCCTGGCAGGTTTTCGTTACGCCACTGGTGAATGTCCAAGTAACTCAATACTGGTTTTCAGAGGCATGTTCAACTCGCAGAAGTGCTGTTCAATGGGCTATCCACTCAATATTGGTCAGCTCTTCATTTTCCTCTCCACACAAACCAGCCTTCAGAAATCATTGGGCTCTCCACTACAGACTGTTCCATTCATTCACTGCGATTCTGCAATTCATCTGACTCTCCGCTCCAGGCAGGTTTTCATTACAGCACTGGTGAATGACCAAGTAATCCAATGCTGGTTTTCAGCCGCCTTTTCACACTCGCAGTGTGCTGTTCAATTGTCTATCCACTCAAACCTGGTCAGCCTTTCATTTTCTTTTCCACAATATCAGACTTCAGAAATCATTGGAATCGCCAGTACAGAATGTTCCATTCATTCACTGCCAATCTGGAATTCATCTGAATCTGCACTCCAGGTAGGCTTTCATTACACCACTTATGAATGTCCAAGTAACACAATGCTGGTTTTCAGCGGTCTGTTCACACTCTAAGCCCTGCTTTTTACTGGGTATCCACACAACTGTGGTCAGCTCTTCATTTTCATGTCCAAACAATCCAGACTTGAGAAATCATTGCAATCTCCAGTACAGAATGTTCCATTCATTCACTGCGAATCTGGAATTCAACTGAATCTCCACTACCTGCAGATTTATCTTACACCACTTGTGAATGTCCAAGTAAAACAATGCTGGTTTTCAGAGGCCTGTTCATGTTCGCAGTCGTGCTGTTCAATTGGCTATCCACTCAACCTGTTTTGCTCCTCATTTTCCTGTGCACACAACCCAGCCTTCAGAAATCATTGTAATCTCCACTACAGGATGTTCCATTCATTCACTGGGAATCTGGAATTCATCTGAATCTGCACTCCACGCAGGCTTTCGTTACACCACTGCTGAAAGTCGAAGTAATGCAATACTGGTTTTCAGTGGTCTGTTCACATTCGAAGCCGAGGCTTTTTACAGGCTATCCACTCAACACTGGTCAGCTCTTCATTTTCGTGTCCCCACAATCCAGATTTCAGAAATCATTGCAATCTCCACTACAGAATGTTCCATTCATTCACTGCGAGTCTGGAGTTTATCTGATTCTCCACTCCCGCCTGGTTAACATTACACCACTTGTGAATGTCCAAGTAAGCCAATGCTGGTTTTCAGAGGCCTGTTCATACTCGCAGCCGTGCTGTTTAATTGACAATTCACTCCACCCTGTTCAGCTCTTCATTGTCCCACCACACTACCAGCCTTCAGAAATCTTTGTTATCTCCACTACAGAATGTTCCATTCATTCACTGCGAATCTGGAATTCATCTGACTCTCAACTCCACGCAGGTTTTCATTACACCACTGTTGAATGTCCAAGTAACCCAATGCTGGTTTTCAGCGGCCTGTTCATATTCGCAGCCCTGCTGTTTACTTGGCTATCGATTCAAGCCTGGTCAGCTCTTCATTTTCCTGTCCACACAACACAGGCTTCAGAAATCATTGGAATCTCCTCTACAGAATGTTCCATTCATTCACTGCGAATGTGGAATTCAACTGACTCTCCACTCCATGCAGGTTTTCCTTACACCACTGATGAATGTCCAAGTAACCCAATGCTGGTTTTCAGCTGCATGTTCACACTCGCAGCCATGCTATACAATTGGCTTTCCACTAAATCCTGATTAGTTCTTGATTTTACTTCCACACGACCCAGCCTTCAGAAATCGTTGGAATCTCCACTAGAGAATGTTCCATTCATTCACTGCGAATCTGGAATTCCTCTGAACCTCCACTCCCGGCAGGTTTTCGTTACACCACTGTTGAATGTCCAAGTAACCCAATGTTTTAAGTGTTTTCTTCACAAGCGCAGTGGTGCTGTTCAACTGGCTATCCACTCAACCCTGGCCAGCTCTACATTTTCCTGTCCACACCACAGAGACTGGAGAAATCATTGTTAACTCCACTACAGAATGTTCCATTCATTCACAGCGAATCTGGAATTCATCTGAATCTCCACTCCCGGCAGGTTTTCGTGACACCACTGGTAAATATCCAAGTAAGCCAATGCTGGTTTTAAGTGGCCTGCTCATACTCTCAGCCGTGCTGTTCAATTTGCTATCCACTCAACCCTCTTCAGCTCCATTTTCCTGTCCACATAACCCAAACTTCAGAAACAATTGGTATCTCCTCCACAGAATGTTCCATTCATTGACGGCAAATCTGAAATTCATCTAATTCTCAACTCCCGTCAGGTTTTCGTTACACCACTTGTGAATGTCCAATTAAGCCAAAGCTGGTTTTCAGTGGCCTGTTCTTACTACGAGACGTGCTGTTCATTTGGCTATCCATTCCACCCTGTTCAGCTCTACATTTTCGTGTCCACAAAACCCAGCCTTCAGAAATCATTGGAATCACCACTAGAGAATGTTCCATTCATTCACTGCGAATCTGGAATTCATCTGAATCTCCACTCCCGGCAGGTTTTCATTGCACCACTGCTGAATGCTCAAGTAACGCAATGATGGTTTTCAGCGGTCTATTCACACTCGAACCCGTGCTGTTCACGGTCTAGCGACTCAACACTGGTGAGTTCTTCTTTTTCCAGTTCAGACAATACAAACCTCAGAAACCATTGCAATCTACACTACAGAATGTTTCATTCATTCAGGCGAATCTTGAATTCATCTTGTTCTCCACTCCCAGCAGGTTTTCGTTTCACCACTGGTGAATGTCCAAGCAACCCAAGGCTGGTTTCAGCTGCGTGTTAACACTCGCAGCCGTGCTGTTCAATTGGCTATCCAGTGAACGCTGGTTAGCTCTTGATTTTCCTTCCACACACCGAGCCTTCAGAAATCATTCTTATCTCCACTTCAGAATGTTCCATTCGTTCCCTGCGAATCTGGAATTCCTCTGACTCTCCACACCAGGCAGATTTTCCTAACAACACTGGTGAATGACCAGGTAATCCAATGCTGGTTTTCAGCGGCTGTTCACACTCACAGCCTTGCTGTTCAATTGGCAATCCAGTCAAACCTAGTCAGCTCTTCATTTTCCTGTCCACACAACCCAGCGTTCAGAAATCATTGGAATCTCTACTACAGAAATTTCCATTCATTCACTGTGAATCTGGAAATACTCTGAATCTGCATTCCAGGAAGGCTTTCGTTACACCACTGATGAATGTCCAAGTAATGCAATGCTGCTTCTTAGTGGTCTGTTCACACTCGAAACCGTGCTGTTCATTGGCTATCCACTCAATATCGGTCAGCTCTTCAATATCCTGTCCAGACTATCCAGATTCCTAAATGTTGGCAATCACCACTACAGAATGTTCCATTCAATCACGCGAATCTGGAATTCATCAGAGTCTCCACTCCTGGAAGGTTTTCGTGACACCACTGGTAAATGTCCAAGGAAGACAATGCTGGTTTTAAGCCGCCTGCTAACACACTCAGCCGTGCTGTTCAATTTGCTATCCACCCAACCCTATTCAGCTCTACATTTTCCTGTCCTCATAACCCAACCTTCAGAAATAATTGGTATCTCCTCCACAGAATGTTCCGTTCATTCACTGCGAATCTTAAATTCATCTGACTCTCAACTCCCGGCGGGTTATCGTTACACCACTTGTGAATGTCCAAGTAAGCCAATGCTGGTTTTCAGTGGCCTGTTCATACTAAGAGACGTGCTGTTCATTTGGCTATCCACTCCACCCTGTTCAGCTCTACATTCTCGTGTCCACAAAACCCAGCCTTCAGAAATCATTGGAATCACCACTAGAGAATGTTCCATTCATTCACTGCGAATCTGGAATTCATCTGAACCTCCACTCCTGGCAGGTTTTCGTTACGCCACTGGTGAATGTCCAAGTAACTCAATACTGGTTTTCAGAGGCATGTTCAACTCGCAGAAGTGCTGTTCAATGGGCTATCCACTCAATATTGGTCAGCTCTTCATTTTCCTCTCCACACAAACCAGCCTTCAGAAATCATTGGGCTCTCCACTACAGACTGTTCCATTCATTCACTGCGATTCTGCAATTCATCTGACTCTCCGCTCCAGGCAGGTTTTCATTACAGCACTGGTGAATGACCAAGTAATCCAATGCTGGTTTTCAGCCGCCTTTTCACACTCGCAGTGTGCTGTTCAATTGTCTATCCACTCAAACCTGGTCAGCCTTTCATTTTCTTTTCCACAATATCAGACTTCAGAAATCATTGGAATCGCCAGTACAGAATGTTCCATTCATTCACTGCCAATCTGGAATTCATCTGAATCTGCACTCCAGGTAGGCTTTCATTACACCACTTATGAATGTCCAAGTAACACAATGCTGGTTTTCAGCGGTCTGTTCACACTCTAAGCCCTGCTTTTTACTGGGTATCCACACAACTGTGGTCAGCTCTTCATTTTCATGTCCAAACAATCCAGACTTGAGAAATCATTGCAATCTCCAGTACAGAATGTTCCATTCATTCACTGCGAATCTGGAATTCAACTGAATCTCCACTACCTGCAGATTTATCTTACACCACTTGTGAATGTCCAAGTAAAACAATGCTGGTTTTCAGAGGCCTGTTCATGTTCGCAGTCGTGCTGTTCAATTGGCTATCCACTCAACCTGTTTTGCTCCTCATTTTCCTGTGCACACAACCCAGCCTTCAGAAATCATTGTAATCTCTACTACAGGATGTTCCATTCATTCACTGGGAATCTGGAATTCATCTGAATCTGCACTCCACGCAGGCTTTCGTTACACCACTGCTGAAAGTCGAAGTAATGCAATACTGGTTTTCAGTGGTCTGTTCACATTCGAAGCCGAGGCTTTTTACAGGCTATCCACTCAACACTGGTCAGCTCTTCATTTTCGTGTCCCCACAATCCAGATTTCAGAAATCATTGCAATCTCCACTACAGAATGTTCCATTCATTCACTGCGAGTCTGGAGTTTATCTGATTCTCCACTCCCGCCTGGTTAACATTACACCACTTGTGAATGTCCAAGTAAGCCAATGCTGGTTTTCAGAGGCCTGTTCATACTCGCAGCCGTGCTGTTTAATTGACAATTCACTCCACCCTGTTCAGCTCTTCATTGTCCCACCACACTACCAGCCTTCAGAAATCTTTGTTATCTCCACTACAGAATGTTCCATTCATTCACTGCGAATCTGGAATTCATCTGACTCTCAACTCCACGCAGGTTTTCATTACACCACTGTTGAATGTCCAAGTAACCCAATGCTGGTTTTCAGCGGCCTGTTCATATTCGCAGCCCTGCTGTTTACTTGGCTATCGATTCAAGCCTGGTCAGCTCTTCATTTTCCTGTCCACACAACACAGGCTTCAGAAATCATTGGAATCTCCTCTACAGAATGTTCCATTCATTCACTGCGAATGTGGAATTCAACTGACTCTCCACTCCATGCAGGTTTTCCTTACACCACTGATGAATGTCCAAGTAACCCAATGCTGGTTTTCAGCTGCATGTTCACACTCGCAGCCATGCTATACAATTGGCTTTCCACTAAATCCTGATTAGTTCTTGATTTTCCTTCCACACGACCCAGCCTTCAGAAATCGTTGGAATCTCCACTAGAGAATGTTCCATTCATTCACTGCGAATCTGGAATTCCTCTGAACCTCCACTCCCGGCAGGTTTTCGTTACACCACTGTTGAATGTCCAAGTAACCCAATGTTTTAAGTGTTTTCTTCACAAGCGCAGTGGTGCTGTTCAATTGGCTATCCACTCAACCCTGGCCAGCTCTACATTTTCCTGTCCACACCACAGAGACTGGAGAAATCATTGTTATCTCCACTACAGAATGTTCCATTCATTCACAGCGAATCTGGAATTCATCTGAATCTCCACTCCCGGCAGGTTTTCGTGACACCACTGGTAAATATCCAAGTAAGCCAATGCTGGTTTTAAGTGGCCTGCTCATACTCTCAGCCGTGCTGTTCAATTTGCTATCCACTCAACCCTCTTCAGCTCCATTTTCCTGTCCACATAACCCAAACTTCAGAAACAATTGGTATCTCCTCCACAGAATGTTCCATTCATTGACGGCAAATCTGAAATTCATCTAATTCTCAACTCCCGTCAGGTTTTCGTTACACCACTTGTGAATGTCCAATTAAGCCAAAGCTGGTTTTCAGTGGCCTGTTCTTACTACGAGACGTGCTGTTCATTTGGCTATCCATTCCACCCTGTTCAGCTCTACATTTTCGTGTCCACAAAACCCAGCCTTCAGAAATCATTGGAATCACCACTAGAGAATGTTCCATTCATTCACTGCGAATCTGGAATTCATCTGAATCTCCACTCCCGGCAGGTTTTCATTGCACCACTGCTGAATGTTCAAGTAACGCAATGATGGTTTTCAGCGGTCTATTCACACTCGAACCCGTGCTGTTCACGGTCTAGCGACTCAACACTGGTGAGTTCTTCTTTTTCCAGTTCAGACAATACAAACCTCAGAAACCATTGCAATCTACACTACAGAATGTTTCATTCATTCAGGCGAATCTTGAATTCATCTTGTTCTCCACTCCCAGCAGGTTTTCGTTTCACCACTGGTGAATGTCCAAGCAACCCAAGGCTGGTTTCAGCTGCGTGTTAACACTCGCAGCCGTGCTGTTCAATTGGCTATCCAGTGAACGCTGGTTAGCTCTTGATTTTCCTTCCACACACCGAGCCTTCAGAAATCATTCTTATCTCCACTTCAGAATGTTCCATTCGTTCCCTGCGAATCTGGAATTCCTCTGACTCTCCACACCAGGCAGATTTTCCTAACAACACTGGTGAATGACCAGGTAATCCAATGCTGGTTTTCAGCGGCTGTTCACACTCACAGCCTTGCTGTTCAATTGGCAATCCAGTCAAACCTAGTCAGCTCTTCATTTTCCTGTCCACACAACCCAGCGTTCAGAAATCATTGGAATCTCTACTACAGAAATTTCCATTCATTCACTGTGAATCTGGAAATACTCTGAATCTGCATTCCAGGAAGGCTTTCGTTACACCACTGATGAATGTCCAAGTAATGCAATGCTGCTTCTTAGTGGTCTGTTCACACTCGAAACCGTGCTGTTCATTGGCTATCCACTCAATATCGGTCAGCTCTTCAATATCCTGTCCAGACTATCCAGATTCCTAAATGTTGGCAATCACCACTACAGAATGTTCCATTCAATCACGCGAATCTGGAATTCATCAGAGTCTCCACTCCTGGAAGGTTTTCGTGACACCACTGGTAAATGTCCAAGGAAGACAATGCTGGTTTTAAGCCGCCTGCTAACACACTCAGCCGTGCTGTTCAATTTGCTATCCACCCAACCCTATTCAGCTCTACATTTTCCTGTCCTCATAACCCAACCTTCAGAAATAATTGGTATCTCCTCCACAGAATGTTCCGTTCATTCACTGCGAATCTTAAATTCATCTGACTCTCAACTCCCGGCGGGTTATCGTTACACCACTTGTGAATGTCCAAGTAAGCCAATGCTGGTTTTCAGTGGCCTGTTCATACTAAGAGACGTGCTGTTCATTTGGCTATCCACTCCACCCTGTTCAGCTCTACATTCTCGTGTCCACAAAACCCAGCCTTCAGAAATCATTGGAATCACCACTAGAGAATGTTCCATTCATTCACTGCGAATCTGGAATTCATCTGAACCTCCACTCCTGGCAGGTTTTCGTTACGCCACTGGTGAATGTCCAAGTAACTCAATACTGGTTTTCAGAGGCATGTTCAACTCGCAGAAGTGCTGTTCAATGGGCTATCCACTCAATATTGGTCAGCTCTTCATTTTCCTCTCCACACAAACCAGCCTTCAGAAATCATTGGGCTCTCCACTACAGACTGTTCCATTCATTCACTGCGATTCTGCAATTCATCTGACTCTCCGCTCCAGGCAGGTTTTCATTACAGCACTGGTGAATGACCAAGTAATCCAATGCTGGTTTTCAGCCGCCTTTTCACACTCGCAGTGTGCTGTTCAATTGTCTATCCACTCAAACCTGGTCAGCCTTTCATTTTCTTTTCCACAATATCAGACTTCAGAAATCATTGGAATCGCCAGTACAGAATGTTCCATTCATTCACTGCCAATCTGGAATTCATCTGAATCTGCACTCCAGGTGGGCTTTCATTACACCACTTATGAATGTCCAAGTAACACAATGCTGGTTTTCAGCGGTCTGTTCACACTCTAAGCCCTGCTTTTTACTGGGTATCCACACAACTGTGGTCAGCTCTTCATTTTCATGTCCAAACAATCCAGACTTGAGAAATCATTGCAATCTCCAGTACAGAATGTTCCATTCATTCACTGCGAATCTGGAATTCAACTGAATCTCCACTACCTGCAGATTTATCTTACACCACTTGTGAATGTCCAAGTAAAACAATGCTGGTTTTCAGAGGCCTGTTCATGTTCGCAGTCGTGCTGTTCAATTGGCTATCCACTCAACCTGTTTTGCTCCTCATTTTCCTGTGCACACAACCCAGCCTTCAGAAATCATTGTAATCTCCACTACAGGATGTTCCATTCATTCACTGGGAATCTGGAATTCATCTGAATCTGCACTCCACGCAGGCTTTCGTTACACCACTGCTGAAAGTCGAAGTAATGCAATACTGGTTTTCAGTGGTCTGTTCACATTCGAAGCCGAGGCTTTTTACAGGCTATCCACTCAACACTGGTCAGCTCTTCATTTTCGTGTCCCCACAATCCAGATTTCAGAAATCATTGCAATCTCCACTACAGAATGTTCCATTCATTCACTGCGAGTCTGGAGTTTATCTGATTCTCCACTCCCGCCTGGTTAACATTACACCACTTGTGAATGTCCAAGTAAGCCAATGCTGGTTTTCAGAGGCCTGTTCATACTCGCAGCCGTGCTGTTTAATTGACAATTCACTCCACCCTGTTCAGCTCTTCATTGTCCCACCACACTACCAGCCTTCAGAAATCTTTGTTATCTCCACTACAGAATGTTCCATTCATTCACTGCGAATCTGGAATTCATCTGACTCTCAACTCCACGCAGGTTTTCATTACACCACTGTTGAATGTCCAAGTAACCCAATGCTGGTTTTCAGCGGCCTGTTCATATTCGCAGCCCTGCTGTTTACTTGGCTATCGATTCAAGCCTGGTCAGCTCTTCATTTTCCTGTCCACACAACACAGGCTTCAGAAATCATTGGAATCTCCTCTACAGAATGTTCCATTCATTCACTGCGAATGTGGAATTCAACTGACTCTCCACTCCATGCAGGTTTTCCTTACACCACTGATGAATGTCCAAGTAACCCAATGCTGGTTTTCAGCTGCATGTTCACACTCGCAGCCATGCTATACAATTGGCTTTCCACTAAATCCTGATTAGTTCTTGATTTTCCTTCCACACGACCCAGCCTTCAGAAATCGTTGGAATCTCCACTAGAGAATGTTCCATTCATTCACTGCGAATCTGGAATTCCTCTGAACCTCCACTCCCGGCAGGTTTTCGTTACACCACTGTTGAATGTCCAAGTAACCCAATGTTTTAAGTGTTTTCTTCACAAGCGCAGTGGTGCTGTTCAATTGGCTATCCACTCAACCCTGGCCAGCTCTACATTTTCCTGTCCACACCACAGAGACTGGAGAAATCATTGTTATCTCCACTACAGAATGTTCCATTCATTCACAGCGAATCTGGAATTCATCTGAATCTCCACTCCCGGCAGGTTTTCGTGACACCACTGGTAAATATCCAAGTAAGCCAATGCTGGTTTTAAGTGGCCTGCTCATACTCTCAGCCGTGCTGTTCAATTTGCTATCCACTCAACCCTCTTCAGCTCCATTTTCCTGTCCACATAACCCAAACTTCAGAAACAATTGGTATCTCCTCCACAGAATGTTCCATTCATTGACGGCAAATCTGAAATTCATCTAATTCTCAACTCCCGTCAGGTTTTCGTTACACCACTTGTGAATGTCCAATTAAGCCAAAGCTGGTTTTCAGTGGCCTGTTCTTACTACGAGACGTGCTGTTCATTTGGCTATCCATTCCACCCTGTTCAGCTCTACATTTTCGTGTCCACAAAACCCAGCCTTCAGAAATCATTGGAATCACCACTAGAGAATGTTCCATTCATTCACTGCGAATCTGGAATTCATCTGAATCTCCACTCCCGGCAGGTTTTCATTGCACCACTGCTGAATGTTCAAGTAACGCAATGATGGTTTTCAGCGGTCTATTCACACTCGAACCCGTGCTGTTCACGGTCTAGCGACTCAACACTGGTGAGTTCTTCTTTTTCCAGTTCAGACAATACAAACCTCAGAAACCATTGCAATCTACACTACAGAATGTTTCATTCATTCAGGCGAATCTTGAATTCATCTTGTTCTCCACTCCCAGCAGGTTTTCGTTTCACCACTGGTGAATGTCCAAGCAACCCAAGGCTGGTTTCAGCTGCGTGTTAACACTCGCAGCCGTGCTGTTCAATTGGCTATCCAGTGAACGCTGGTTAGCTCTTGATTTTCCTTCCACACACCGAGCCTTCAGAAATCATTCTTATCTCCACTTCAGAATGTTCCATTCGTTCCCTGCGAATCTGGAATTCCTCTGACTCTCCACACCAGGCAGATTTTCCTAACAACACTGGTGAATGACCAGGTAATCCAATGCTGGTTTTCAGCGGCTGTTCACACTCACAGCCTTGCTGTTCAATTGGCAATCCAGTCAAACCTAGTCAGCTCTTCATTTTCCTGTCCACACAACCCAGCGTTCAGAAATCATTGGAATCTCTACTACAGAAATTTCCATTCATTCACTGTGAATCTGGAAATACTCTGAATCTGCATTCCAGGAAGGCTTTCGTTACACCACTGATGAATGTCCAAGTAATGCAATGCTGCTTCTTAGTGGTCTGTTCACACTCGAAACCGTGCTGTTCATTGGCTATCCACTCAATATCGGTCAGCTCTTCAATATCCTGTCCAGACTATCCAGATTCCTAAATGTTGGCAATCACCACTACAGAATGTTCCATTCAATCACGCGAATCTGGAATTCATCAGAGTCTCCACTCCTGGAAGGTTTTCGTGACACCACTGGTAAATGTCCAAGGAAGACAATGCTGGTTTTAAGCCGCCTGCTAACACACTCAGCCGTGCTGTTCAATTTGCTATCCACCCAACCCTATTCAGCTCTACATTTTCCTGTCCTCATAACCCAACCTTCAGAAATAATTGGTATCTCCTCCACAGAATGTTCCGTTCATTCACTGCGAATCTTAAATTCATCTGACTCTCAACTCCCGGCGGGTTATCGTTACACCACTTGTGAATGTCCAAGTAAGCCAATGCTGGTTTTCAGTGGCCTGTTCATACTAAGAGACGTGCTGTTCATTTGGCTATCCACTCCACCCTGTTCAGCTCTACATTCTCGTGTCCACAAAACCCAGCCTTCAGAAATCATTGGAATCACCACTAGAGAATGTTCCATTCATTCACTGCGAATCTGGAATTCATCTGAACCTCCACTCCTGGCAGGTTTTCGTTACGCCACTGGTGAATGTCCAAGTAACTCAATACTGGTTTTCAGAGGCATGTTCAACTCGCAGAAGTGCTGTTCAATGGGCTATCCACTCAATATTGGTCAGCTCTTCATTTTCCTCTCCACACAAACCAGCCTTCAGAAATCATTGGGCTCTCCACTACAGACTGTTCCATTCATTCACTGCGATTCTGCAATTCATCTGACTCTCCGCTCCAGGCAGGTTTTCATTACAGCACTGGTGAATGACCAAGTAATCCAATGCTGGTTTTCAGCCGCCTTTTCACACTCGCAGTGTGCTGTTCAATTGTCTATCCACTCAAACCTGGTCAGCCTTTCATTTTCTTTTCCACAATATCAGACTTCAGAAATCATTGGAATCGCCAGTACAGAATGTTCCATTCATTCACTGCCAATCTGGAATTCATCTGAATCTGCACTCCAGGTGGGCTTTCATTACACCACTTATGAATGTCCAAGTAACACAATGCTGGTTTTCAGCGGTCTGTTCACACTCTAAGCCCTGCTTTTTACTGGGTATCCACACAACTGTGGTCAGCTCTTCATTTTCATGTCCAAACAATCCAGACTTGAGAAATCATTGCAATCTCCAGTACAGAATGTTCCATTCATTCACTGCGAATCTGGAATTCAACTGAATCTCCACTACCTGCAGATTTATCTTACACCACTTGTGAATGTCCAAGTAAAACAATGCTGGTTTTCAGAGGCCTGTTCATGTTCGCAGTCGTGCTGTTCAATTGGCTATCCACTCAACCTGTTTTGCTCCTCATTTTCCTGTGCACACAACCCAGCCTTCAGAAATCATTGTAATCTCCACTACAGGATGTTCCATTCATTCACTGGGAATCTGGAATTCATCTGAATCTGCACTCCACGCAGGCTTTCGTTACACCACTGCTGAAAGTCGAAGTAATGCAATACTGGTTTTCAGTGGTCTGTTCACATTCGAAGCCGAGGCTTTTTACAGGCTATCCACTCAACACTGGTCAGCTCTTCATTTTCGTGTCCCCACAATCCAGATTTCAGAAATCATTGCAATCTCCACTACAGAATGTTCCATTCATTCACTGCGAGTCTGGAGTTTATCTGATTCTCCACTCCCGCCTGGTTAACATTACACCACTTGTGAATGTCCAAGTAAGCCAATGCTGGTTTTCAGAGGCCTGTTCATACTCGCAGCCGTGCTGTTTAATTGACAATTCACTCCACCCTGTTCAGCTCTTCATTGTCCCACCACACTACCAGCCTTCAGAAATCTTTGTTATCTCCACTACAGAATGTTCCATTCATTCACTGCGAATCTGGAATTCATCTGACTCTCAACTCCACGCAGGTTTTCATTACACCACTGTTGAATGTCCAAGTAACCCAATGCTGGTTTTCAGCGGCCTGTTCATATTCGCAGCCCTGCTGTTTACTTGGCTATCGATTCAAGCCTGGTCAGCTCTTCATTTTCCTGTCCACACAACACAGGCTTCAGAAATCATTGGAATCTCCTCTACAGAATGTTCCATTCATTCACTGCGAATGTGGAATTCAACTGACTCTCCACTCCATGCAGGTTTTCCTTACACCACTGATGAATGTCCAAGTAACCCAATGCTGGTTTTCAGCTGCATGTTCACACTCGCAGCCATGCTATACAATTGGCTTTCCACTAAATCCTGATTAGTTCTTGATTTTCCTTCCACACGACCCAGCCTTCAGAAATCGTTGGAATCTCCACTAGAGAATGTTCCATTCATTCACTGCGAATCTGGAATTCCTCTGAACCTCCACTCCCGGCAGGTTTTCGTTACACCACTGTTGAATGTCCAAGTAACCCAATGTTTTAAGTGTTTTCTTCACAAGCGCAGTGGTGCTGTTCAATTGGCTATCCACTCAACCCTGGCCAGCTCTACATTTTCCTGTCCACACCACAGAGACTGGAGAAATCATTGTTATCTCCACTACAGAATGTTCCATTCATTCACAGCGAATCTGGAATTCATCTGAATCTCCACTCCCGGCAGGTTTTCGTGACACCACTGGTAAATATCCAAGTAAGCCAATGCTGGTTTTAAGTGGCCTGCTCATACTCTCAGCCGTGCTGTTCAATTTGCTATCCACTCAACCCTCTTCAGCTCCATTTTCCTGTCCACATAACCCAAACTTCAGAAACAATTGGTATCTCCTCCACAGAATGTTCCATTCATTGACGGCAAATCTGAAATTCATCTAATTCTCAACTCCCGTCAGGTTTTCGTTACACCACTTGTGAATGTCCAATTAAGCCAAAGCTGGTTTTCAGTGGCCTGTTCTTACTACGAGACGTGCTGTTCATTTGGCTATCCATTCCACCCTGTTCAGCTCTACATTTTCGTGTCCACAAAACCCAGCCTTCAGAAATCATTGGAATCACCACTAGAGAATGTTCCATTCATTCACTGCGAATCTGGAATTCATCTGAATCTCCACTCCCGGCAGGTTTTCATTGCACCACTGCTGAATGTTCAAGTAACGCAATGATGGTTTTCAGCGGTCTATTCACACTCGAACCCGTGCTGTTCACGGTCTAGCGACTCAACACTGGTGAGTTCTTCTTTTTCCAGTTCAGACAATACAAACCTCAGAAACCATTGCAATCTACACTACAGAATGTTTCATTCATTCAGGCGAATCTTGAATTCATCTTGTTCTCCACTCCCAGCAGGTTTTCGTTTCACCACTGGTGAATGTCCAAGCAACCCAAGGCTGGTTTCAGCTGCGTGTTAACACTCGCAGCCGTGCTGTTCAATTGGCTATCCAGTGAACGCTGGTTAGCTCTTGATTTTCCTTCCACACACCGAGCCTTCAGAAATCATTCTTATCTCCACTTCAGAATGTTCCATTCGTTCCCTGCGAATCTGGAATTCCTCTGACTCTCCACACCAGGCAGATTTTCCTAACAACACTGGTGAATGACCAGGTAATCCAATGCTGGTTTTCAGCGGCTGTTCACACTCACAGCCTTGCTGTTCAATTGGCAATCCAGTCAAACCTAGTCAGCTCTTCATTTTCCTGTCCACACAACCCAGCGTTCAGAAATCATTGGAATCTCTACTACAGAAATTTCCATTCATTCACTGTGAATCTGGAAATACTCTGAATCTGCATTCCAGGAAGGCTTTCGTTACACCACTGATGAATGTCCAAGTAATGCAATGCTGCTTCTTAGTGGTCTGTTCACACTCGAAACCGTGCTGTTCATTGGCTATCCACTCAATATCGGTCAGCTCTTCAATATCCTGTCCAGACTATCCAGATTCCTAAATGTTGGCAATCACCACTACAGAATGTTCCATTCAATCACGCGAATCTGGAATTCATCAGAGTCTCCACTCCTGGAAGGTTTTCGTGACACCACTGGTAAATGTCCAAGGAAGACAATGCTGGTTTTAAGCCGCCTGCTAACACACTCAGCCGTGCTGTTCAATTTGCTATCCACCCAACCCTATTCAGCTCTACATTTTCCTGTCCTCATAACCCAACCTTCAGAAATAATTGGTATCTCCTCCACAGAATGTTCCGTTCATTCACTGCGAATCTTAAATTCATCTGACTCTCAACTCCCGGCGGGTTATCGTTACACCAATTGTGAATGTCCAAGTAAGCCAATGCTGGTTTTCAGTGGCCTGTTCATACTAAGAGACGTGCTGTTCATTTGGCTATCCACTCCACCCTGTTCAGCTCTACATTCTCGTGTCCACAAAACCCAGCCTTCAGAAATCATTGGAATCACCACTAGAGAATGTTCCATTCATTCACTGCGAATCTGGAATTCCTCTGAACCTCCACTCCTGGCAGGTTTTCGTTACGCCACTGGTGAATGTCCAAGTAACTCAATACTGGTTTTCAGAGGCATGTTCAACTCGCAGAAGTGCTGTTCAATGGGCTATCCACTCAATATTGGTCAGCTCTTCATTTTCCTCTCCACACAAACCAGCCTTCAGAAATCATTGGGCTCTCCACTACAGACTGTTCCATTCATTCACTGCGATTCTGCAATTCATCTGACTCTCCGCTCCAGGCAGGTTTTCATTACAGCACTGGTGAATGACCAAGTAATCCAATGCTGGTTTTCAGCCGCCTTTTCACACTCGCAGTGTGCTGTTCAATTGTCTATCCACTCAAACCTGGTCAGCCTTTCATTTTCTTTTCCACAATATCAGACTTCAGAAATCATTGGAATCGCCAGTACAGAATGTTCCATTCATTCACTGCCAATCTGGAATTCATCTGAATCTGCACTCCAGGTAGGCTTTCATTACACCACTTATGAATGTCCAAGTAACACAATGCTGGTTTTCAGCGGTCTGTTCACACTCTAAGACCTGCTTTTTACTGGGTATCCACACAACTGTGGTCAGCTCTTCATTTTCATGTCCAAACAATCCAGACTTGAGAAATCATTGCAATCTCCAGTACAGAATGTTCCATTCATTCACTGCGAATCTGGAATTCAACTGAATCTCCACTACCTGCAGATTTATCTTACACCACTTGTGAATGTCCAAGTAAAACAATGCTGGTTTTCAGAGGCCTGTTCATGTTCGCAGTCGTGCTGTTCAATTGGCTATCCACTCAACCTGTTTTGCTCCTCATTTTCCTGTGCACACAACCCAGCCTTCAGAAATCATTGTAATCTCCACTACAGGATGTTCCATTCATTCACTGGGAATCTGGAATTCATCTGAATCTGCACTCCACGCAGGCTTTCGTTACACCACTGCTGAAAGTCGAAGTAATGCAATACTGGTTTTCAGTGGTCTGTTCACATTCGAAGCCGAGGCTTTTTACAGGCTATCCACTCAACACTGGTCAGCTCTTCATTTTCGTGTCCCCACAATCCAGATTTCAGAAATCACTGCAATCTCCACTACAGAATGTTCCATTCATTCACTGCGAGTCTGGAGTTTATCTGATTCTCCACTCCCGCCTGGTTAACATTACACCACTTGTGAATGTCCAAGTAAGCCAATGCTGGTTTTCAGAGGCCTGTTCATACTCGCAGCCGTGCTGTTTAATTGACAATTCACTCCACCCTGTTCAGCTCTTCATTGTCCCACCACACTACCAGCCTTCAGAAATCTTTGTTATCTCCACTACAGAATGTTCCATTCATTCACTGCGAATCTGGAATTCATCTGACTCTCAACTCCACGCAGGTTTTCATTACACCACTGTTGAATGTCCAAGTAACCCAATGCTGGTTTTCAGCGGCCTGTTCATATTCGCAGCCCTGCTGTTTACTTGGCTATCGATTCAAGCCTGGTCAGCTCTTCATTTTCCTGTCCACACAACACAGGCTTCAGAAATCATTGGAATCTCCTCTACAGAATGTTCCATTCATTCACTGCGAATGTGGAATTCAACTGACTCTCCACTCCATGCAGGTTTTCCTTACACCACTGATGAATGTCCAAGTAACCCAATGCTGGTTTTCAGCTGCATGTTCACACTCGCAGCCATGCTATACAATTGGCTTTCCACTAAATCCTGATTAGTTCTTGATTTTCCTTCCACACGACCCAGCCTTCAGAAATCGTTGGAATCTCCACTAGAGAATGTTCCATTCATTCACTGCGAATCTGGAATTCCTCTGAACCTCCACTCCCGGCAGGTTTTCGTTACACCACTGTTGAATGTCCAAGTAACCCAATGTTTTAAGTGTTTTCTTCACAAGCGCAGTGGTGCTGTTCAATTGGCTATCCACTCAACCCTGGCCAGCTCTACATTTTCCTGTCCACACCACAGAGACTGGAGAAATCATTGTTATCTCCACTACAGAATGTTCCATTCATTCACAGCGAATCTGGAATTCATCTGAATCTCCACTCCCGGCAGGTTTTCGTGACACCACTGGTAAATATCCAAGTAAGCCAATGCTGGTTTTAAGTGGCCTGCTCATACTCTCAGCCGTGCTGTTCAATTTGCTATCCACTCAACCCTCTTCAGCTCCATTTTCCTGTCCACATAACCCAAACTTCAGAAACAATTGGTATCTCCTCCACAGAATGTTCCATTCATTGACGGCAAATCTGAAATTCATCTAATTCTCAACTCCCGTCAGGTTTTCGTTACACCACTTGTGAATGTCCAATTAAGCCAAAGCTGGTTTTCAGTGGCCTGTTCTTACTACGAGACGTGCTGTTCATTTGGCTATCCATTCCACCCTGTTCAGCTCTACATTTTCGTGTCCACAAAACCCAGCCTTCAGAAATCATTGGAATCACCACTAGAGAATGTTCCATTCATTCACTGCGAATCTGGAATTCATCTGAATCTCCACTCCCGGCAGGTTTTCATTGCACCACTGCTGAATGTTCAAGTAACGCAATGATGGTTTTCAGCGGTCTATTCACACTCGAACCCGTGCTGTTCACGGTCTAGCGACTCAACACTGGTGAGTTCTTCTTTTTCCAGTTCAGACAATACAAACCTCAGAAACCATTGCAATCTACACTACAGAATGTTTCATTCATTCAGGCGAATCTTGAATTCATCTTGTTCTCCACTCCCAGCAGGTTTTCGTTTCACCACTGGTGAATGTCCAAGCAACCCAAGGCTGGTTTCAGCTGCGTGTTAACACTCGCAGCCGTGCTGTTCAATTGGCTATCCAGTGAACGCTGGTTAGCTCTTGATTTTCCTTCCACACACCGAGCCTTCAGAAATCATTCTTATCTCCACTTCAGAATGTTCCATTCGTTCCCTGCGAATCTGGAATTCCTCTGACTCTCCACACCAGGCAGATTTTCCTAACAACACTGGTGAATGACCAGGTAATCCAATGCTGGTTTTCAGCGGCTGTTCACACTCACAGCCTTGCTGTTCAATTGGCAATCCAGTCAAACCTAGTCAGCTCTTCATTTTCCTGTCCACACAACCCAGCGTTCAGAAATCATTGGAATCTCTACTACAGAAATTTCCATTCATTCACTGTGAATCTGAAAATACTCTGAATCTGCATTCCAGGAAGGCTTTCGTTACACCACTGATGAATGTCCAAGTAATGCAATGCTGCTTCTTAGTGGTCTGTTCACACTCGAAACCGTGCTGTTCATTGGCTATCCACTCAATATCGGTCAGCTCTTCAATATCCTGTCCAGACTATCCAGATTCCTAAATGTTGGCAATCACCACTACAGAATGTTCCATTCAATCACGCGAATCTGGAATTCATCAGAGTCTCCACTCCTGGAAGGTTTTCGTGACACCACTGGTAAATGTCCAAGGAAGACAATGCTGGTTTTAAGCCGCCTGCTAACACACTCAGCCGTGCTGTTCAATTTGCTATCCACCCAACCCTATTCAGCTCTACATTTTCCTGTCCTCATAACCCAACCTTCAGAAATAATTGGTATCTCCTCCACAGAATGTTCCGTTCATTCACTGCGAATCTTAAATTCATCTGACTCTCAACTCCCGGCGGGTTATCGTTACACCACTTGTGAATGTCCAAGTAAGCCAATGCTGGTTTTCAGTGGCCTGTTCATACTAAGAGACGTGCTGTTCATTTGGCTATCCACTCCACCCTGTTCAGCTCTACATTTTCGTGTCCACAAAACCCAGCCTTCAGAAATCATTGGAATCACCACTAGAGAATGTTCCATTCATTCACTGCGAATCTGGAATTCATCTGAACCTCCACTCCTGGCAGGTTTTCGTTACGCCACTGGTGAATGTCCAAGTAACTCAATACTGGTTTTCAGAGGCATGTTCAACTCGCAGAAGTGCTGTTCAATGGGCTATCCACTCAATATTGGTCAGCTCTTCATTTTCCTCTCCACACAAACCAGCCTTCAGAAATCATTGGGCTCTCCACTACAGACTGTTCCATTCATTCACTGCGATTCTGCAATTCATCTGACTCTCCGCTCCAGGCAGGTTTTCATTACAGCACTGGTGAATGACCAAGTAATCCAATGCTGGTTTTCAGCCGCCTTTTCACACTCGCAGTGTGCTGTTCAATTGTCTATCCACTCAAACCTGGTCAGCCTTTCATTTTCTTTTCCACAATATCAGACTTCAGAAATCATTGGAATCGCCAGTACAGAATGTTCCATTCATTCACTGCCAATCTGGAATTCATCTGAATCTGCACTCCAGGTAGGCTTTCATTACACCACTTATGAATGTCCAAGTAACACAATGCTGGTTTTCAGCGGTCTGTTCACACTCTAAGCCCTGCTTTTTACTGGGTATCCACACAACTGTGGTCAGCTCTTCATTTTCATGTCCAAACAATCCAGACTTGAGAAATCATTGCAATCTCCAGTACAGAATGTTCCATTCATTCACTGCGAATCTGGAATTCAACTGAATCTCCACTACCTGCAGATTTATCTTACACCACTTGTGAATGTCCAAGTAAAACAATGCTGGTTTTCAGAGGCCTGTTCATGTTCGCAGTCGTGCTGTTCAATTGGCTATCCACTCAACCTGTTTTGCTCCTCATTTTCCTGTGCACACAACCCAGCCTTCAGAAATCATTGTAATCTCCACTACAGGATGTTCCATTCATTCACTGGGAATCTGGAATTCATCTGAATCCACGCAGGCTTTCGTTACACCACTGCTGAAAGTCGAAGTAATGCAATACTGGTTTTCAGTGGTCTGTTCACATTCGAAGCCGAGGCTTTTTACAGGCTATCCACTCAACACTGGTCAGCTCTTCATTTTCGTGTCCCCACAATCCAGATTTCAGAAATCATTGCAATCTCCACTACAGAATGTTCCATTCATTCACTGCGAGTCTGGAGTTTATCTGATTCTCCACTCCCGCCTGGTTAACATTACACCACTTGTGAATGTCCAAGTAAGCCAATGCTGGTTTTCAGAGGCCTGTTCATACTCGCAGCCGTGCTGTTTAATTGACAATTCACTCCACCCTGTTCAGCTCTTCATTGTCCCACCACACTACCAGCCTTCAGAAATCTTTGTTATCTCCACTACAGAATGTTCCATTCATTCACTGCGAATCTGGAATTCATCTGACTCTCAACTCCACGCAGGTTTTCATTACACCACTGTTGAATGTCCAAGTAACCCAATGCTGGTTTTCAGCGGCCTGTTCATATTCGCAGCCCTGCTGTTTACTTGGCTATCGATTCAAGCCTGGTCAGCTCTTCATTTTCCTGTCCACACAACACAGGCTTCAGAAATCATTGGAATCTCCTCTACAGAATGTTCCATTCATTCACTGCGAATGTGGAATTCAACTGACTCTCCACTCCATGCAGGTTTTCCTTACACCACTGATGAATGTCCAAGTAACCCAATGCTGGTTTTCAGCTGCATGTTCACACTCGCAGCCATGCTATACAATTGGCTTTCCACTAAATCCTGATTAGTTCTTGATTTTCCTTCCACACGACCCAGCCTTCAGAAATCGTTGGAATCTCCACTAGAGAATGTTCCATTCATTCACTGCGAATCTGGAATTCCTCTGAACCTCCACTCCCGGCAGGTTTTCGTTACACCACTGTTGAATGTCCAAGTAACCCAATGTTTTAAGTGTTTTCTTCACAAGCGCAGTGGTGCTGTTCAATTGGCTATCCACTCAACCCTGGCCAGCTCTACATTTTCCTGTCCACACCACAGAGACTGGAGAAATCATTGTTATCTCCACTACAGAATGTTCCATTCATTCACAGCGAATCTGGAATTCATCTGAATCTCCACTCCCGGCAGGTTTTCGTGACACCACTGGTAAATATCCAAGTAAGCCAATGCTGGTTTTAAGTGGCCTGCTCATACTCTCAGCCGTGCTGTTCAATTTGCTATCCACTCAACCCTCTTCAGCTCCATTTTCCTGTCCACATAACCCAAATTTCAGAAACAATTGGTATCTCCTCCACAGAATGTTCCATTCATTGACGGCAAATCTGAAATTCATCTAATTCTCAACTCCCGTCAGGTTTTCGTTACACCACTTGTGAATGTCCAATTAAGCCAAAGCTGGTTTTCAGTGGCCTGTTCTTACTACGAGACGTGCTGTTCATTTGGCTATCCATTCCACCCTGTTCAGCTCTACATTTTCGTGTCCACAAAACCCAGCCTTCAGAAATCATTGGAATCACCACTAGAGAATGTTCCATTCATTCACTGCGAATCTGGAATTCATCTGAATCTCCACTCCCGGCAGGTTTTCATTGCACCACTGCTGAATGTTCAAGTAACGCAATGATGGTTTTCAGCGGTCTATTCACACTCGAACCCGTGCTGTTCACGGTCTAGCGACTCAACACTGGTGAGTTCTTCTTTTTCCAGTTCAGACAATACAAACCTCAGAAACCATTGCAATCTACACTACAGAATGTTTCATTCATTCAGGCGAATCTTGAATTCATCTTGTTCTCCACTCCCAGCAGGTTTTCGTTTCACCACTGGTGAATGTCCAAGCAACCCAAGGCTGGTTTCAGCTGCGTGTTAACACTCGCAGCCGTGCTGTTCAATTGGCTATCCAGTGAACGCTGGTTAGCTCTTGATTTTCCTTCCACACACCGAGCCTTCAGAAATCATTCTTATCTCCACTTCAGAATGTTCCATTCGTTCCCTGCGAATCTGGAATTCCTCTGACTCTCCACACCAGGCAGATTTTCCTAACAACACTGGTGAATGACCAGGTAATCCAATGCTGGTTTTCAGCGGCTGTTCACACTCACAGCCTTGCTGTTCAATTGGCAATCCAGTCAAACCTAGTCAGCTCTTCATTTTCCTGTCCACACAACCCAGCGTTCAGAAATCATTGGAATCTCTACTACAGAAATTTCCATTCATTCACTGTGAATCTGGAAATACTCTGAATCTGCATTCCAGGAAGGCTTTCGTTACACCACTGATGAATGTCCAAGTAATGCAATGCTGCTTCTTAGTGGTCTGTTCACACTCGAAACCGTGCTGTTCATTGGCTATCCACTCAATATCGGTCAGCTCTTCAATATCCTGTCCAGACTATCCAGATTCCTAAATGTTGGCAATCACCACTAAAGAATGTTCCATTCAATCACGCGAATCTGGAATTCATCAGAGTCTCCACTCCTGGAAGGTTTTCGTGACACCACTGGTAAATGTCCAAGGAAGACAATGCTGGTTTTAAGCCGCCTGCTAACACACTCAGCCGTGCTGTTCAATTTGCTATCCACCCAACCCTATTCAGCTCTACATTTTCCTGTCCTCATAACCCAACCTTCAGAAATAATTGGTATCTCCTCCACAGAATGTTCCGTTCATTCACTGCGAATCTTAAATTCATCTGACTCTCAACTCCCGGCGGGTTATCGTTACACCACTTGTGAATGTCCAAGTAAGCCAATGCTGGTTTTCAGTGGCCTGTTCATACTAAGAGACGTGCTGTTCATTTGGCTATCCACTCCACCCTGTTCAGCTCTACATTTTCGTGTCCACAAAACCCAGCCTTCAGAAATCATTGGAATCACCACTAGAGAATGTTCCATTCATTCACTGCGAATCTGGAATTCCTCTGAACCTCCACTCCTGGCAGGTTTTCGTTACGCCACTGGTGAATGTCCAAGTAACTCAATACTGGTTTTCAGAGGCATGTTCAACTCGCAGAAGTGCTGTTCAATGGGCTATCCACTCAATATTGGTCAGCTCTTCATTTTCCTCTCCACACAAACCAGCCTTCAGAAATCATTGGGCTCTCCACTACAGACTGTTCCATTCATTCACTGCGATTCTGCAATTCATCTGACTCTCCGCTCCAGGCAGGTTTTCATTACAGCACTGGTGAATGACCAAGTAATCCAATGCTGGTTTTCAGCCGCCTTTTCACACTCGCAGTGTGCTGTTCAATTGTCTATCCACTCAAACCTGGTCAGCCTTTCATTTTCTTTTCCACAATATCAGACTTCAGAAATCATTGGAATCGCCAGTACAGAATGTTCCATTCATTCACTGCCAATCTGGAATTCATCTGAATCTGCACTCCAGGTAGGCTTTCATTACACCACTTATGAATGTCCAAGTAACACAATGCTGGTTTTCAGCGGTCTGTTCACACTCTAAGCCCTGCTTTTTACTGGGTATCCACACAACTGTGGTCAGCTCTTCATTTTCATGTCCAAACAATCCAGACTTGAGAAATCATTGCAATCTCCAGTACAGAATGTTCCATTCATTCACTGCGAATCTGGAATTCAACTGAATCTCCACTACCTGCAGATTTATCTTACACCACTTGTGAATGTCCAAGTAAAACAATGCTGGTTTTCAGAGGCCTGTTCATGTTCGCAGTCGTGCTGTTCAATTGGCTATCCACTCAACCTGTTTTGCTCCTCATTTTCCTGTGCACACAACCCAGCCTTCAGAAATCATTGTAATCTCCACTACAGGATGTTCCATTCATTCACTGGGAATCTGGAATTCATCTGAATCTGCACTCCACGCAGGCTTTCGTTACACCACTGCTGAAAGTCGAAGTAATGCAATACTGGTTTTCAGTGGTCTGTTCACATTCGAAGCCGAGGCTTTTTACAGGCTATCCACTCAACACTGGTCAGCTCTTCATTTTCGTGTCCCCACAATCCAGATTTCAGAAATCATTGCAATCTCCACTACAGAATGTTCCATTCATTCACTGCGAGTCTGGAGTTTATCTGATTCTCCACTCCCGCCTGGTTAACATTACACCACTTGTGAATGTCCAAGTAAGCCAATGCTGGTTTTCAGAGGCCTGTTCATACTCGCAGCCGTGCTGTTTAATTGACAATTCACTCCACCCTGTTCAGCTCTTCATTGTCCCACCACACTACCAGCCTTCAGAAATCTTTGTTATCTCCACTACAGAATGTTCCATTCATTCACTGCGAATCTGGAATTCATCTGACTCTCAACTCCACGCAGGTTTTCATTACACCACTGTTGAATGTCCAAGTAACCCAATGCTGGTTTTCAGCGGCCTGTTCATATTCGCAGCCCTGCTGTTTACTTGGCTATCGATTCAAGCCTGGTCAGCTCTTCATTTTCCTGTCCACACAACACAGGCTTCAGAAATCATTGGAATCTCCTCTACAGAATGTTCCATTCATTCACTGCGAATGTGGAATTCAACTGACTCTCCACTCCATGCAGGTTTTCCTTACACCACTGATGAATGTCCAAGTAACCCAATGCTGGTTTTCAGCTGCATGTTCACACTCGCAGCCATGCTATACAATTGGCTTTCCACTAAATCCTGATTAGTTCTTGATTTTCCTTCCACACGACCCAGCCTTCAGAAATCGTTGGAATCTCCACTAGAGAATGTTCCATTCATTCACTGCGAATCTGGAATTCCTCTGAACCTCCACTCCCGGCAGGTTTTCGTTACACCACTGTTGAATGTCCAAGTAACCCAATGTTTTAAGTGTTTTCTTCACAAGCGCAGTGGTGCTGTTCAATTAGCTATCCACTCAACCCTGGCCAGCTCTACATTTTCCTGTCCACACCACAGAGACTGGAGAAATCATTGTTATCTCCACTACAGAATGTTCCATTCATTCACAGCGAATCTGGAATTCATCTGAATCTCCACTCCCGGCAGGTTTTCGTGACACCACTGGTAAATATCCAAGTAAGCCAATGCTGGTTTTAAGTGGCCTGCTCATACTCTCAGCCGTGCTGTTCAATTTGCTATCCACTCAACCCTCTTTAGCTCCATTTTCCTGTCCACATAACCCAAACTTCAGAAACAATTGGTATCTCCTCCACAGAATGTTCCATTCATTGACGGCAAATCTGAAATTCATCTAATTCTCAACTCCCGTCAGGTTTTCGTTACACCACTTGTGAATGTCCAATTAAGCCAAAGCTGGTTTTCAGTGGCCTGTTCTTACTACGAGACGTGCTGTTCATTTGGCTATCCATTCCACCCTGTTCAGCTCTACATTTTCGTGTCCACAAAACCCAGCCTTCAGAAATCATTGGAATCACCACTAGAGAATGTTCCATTCATTCACTGCGAATCTGGAATTCATCTGAATCTCCACTCCCGGCAGGTTTTCATTGCACCACTGCTGAATGTTCAAGTAACGCAATGATGGTTTTCAGCGGTCTATTCACACTCGAACCCGTGCTGTTCACGGTCTAGCGACTCAACACTGGTGAGTTCTACTTTTTCCAGTTCAGACAATACAAACCTCAGAAACCATTGCAATCTACACTACAGAATGTTTCATTCATTCAGGCGAATCTTGAATTCATCTTGTTCTCCACTCCCAGCAGGTTTTCGTTTCACCACTGGTGAATGTCCAAGCAACCCAAGGCTGGTTTCAGCTGCGTGTTAACACTCGCAGCCGTGCTGTTCAATTGGCTATCCAGTGAACGCTGGTTAGCTCTTGATTTTCCTTCCACACACCGAGCCTTCAGAAATCATTCTTATCTCCACTTCAGAATGTTCCATTCGTTCCCTGCGAATCTGGAATTCCTCTGACTCTCCACACCAGGCAGATTTTCCTAACAACACTGGTGAATGACCAGGTAATCCAATGCTGGTTTTCAGCGGCTGTTCACACTCACAGCCTTGCTGTTCAATTGGCAATCCAGTCAAACCTAGTCAGCTCTTCATTTTCCTGTCCACACAACCCAGCGTTCAGAAATCATTGGAATCTCTACTACAGAAATTTCCATTCATTCACTGTGAATCTGGAAATACTCTGAATCTGCATTCCAGGAAGGCTTTCGTTACACCACTGATGAATGTCCAAGTAATGCAATGCTGCTTCTTAGTGGTCTGTTCACACTCGAAACCGTGCTGTTCATTGGCTATCCACTCAATATCGGTCAGCTCTTCAATATCCTGTCCAGACTATCCAGATTCCTAAATGTTGGCAATCACCACTACAGAATGTTCCATTCAATCACGCGAATCTGGAATTCATCAGAGTCTCCACTCCTGGAAGGTTTTCGTGACACCACTGGTAAATGTCCAAGGAAGACAATGCTGGTTTTAAGCCGCCTGCTAACACACTCAGCCGTGCTGTTCAATTTGCTATCCACCCAACCCTATTCAGCTCTACATTTTCCTGTCCTCATAACCCAACCTTCAGAAATAATTGGTATCTCCTCCACAGAATGTTCCGTTCATTCACTGCGAATCTTAAATTCATCTGACTCTCAACTCCCGGCGGGTTATCGTTACACCACTTGTGAATGTCCAAGTAAGCCAATGCTGGTTTTCAGTGGCCTGTTCATACTAAGAGACGTGCTGTTCATTTGGCTATCCACTCCACCCTGTTCAGCTCTACATTTTCATGTCCACAAAACCCAGCCTTCAGAAATCATTGGAATCACCACTAGAGAATGTTCCATTCATTCACTGCGAATCTGGAATTCATCTGAACCTCCACTCCTGGCAGGTTTTCGTTACGCCACTGGTGAATGTCCAAGTAACTCAATACTGGTTTTCAGAGGCATGTTCAACTCGCAGAAGTGCTGTTCAATGGGCTATCCACTCAATATTGGTCAGCTCTTCATTTTCCTCTCCACACAAACCAGCCTTCAGAAATCATTGGGCTCTCCACTACAGACTGTTCCATTCATTCACTGCGATTCTGCAATTCATCTGACTCTCCGCTCCAGGCAGGTTTTCATTACAGCACTGGTGAATGACCAAGTAATCCAATGCTGGTTTTCAGCCGCCTTTTCACACTCGCAGTGTGCTGTTCAATTGTCTATCCACTCAAACCTGGTCAGCCTTTCATTTTCTTTTCCACAATATCAGACTTCAGAAATCATTGGAATCGCCAGTACAGAATGTTCCATTCATTCACTGCCAATCTGGAATTCATCTGAATCTGCACTCCAGGTAGGCTTTCATTACACCACTTATGAATGTCCAAGTAACACAATGCTGGTTTTCAGCGGTCTGTTCACACTCTAAGCCCTGCTTTTTACTGGGTATCCACACAACTGTGGTCAGCTCTTCATTTTCATGTCCAAACAATCCAGACTTGAGAAATCATTGCAATCTCCAGTACAGAATGTTCCATTCATTCACTGCGAATCTGGAATTCAACTGAATCTCCACTACCTGCAGATTTATCTTACACCACTTGTGAATGTCCAAGTAAAACAATGCTGGTTTTCAGAGGCCTGTTCATGTTCGCAGTCGTGCTGTTCAATTGGCTATCCACTCAACCTGTTTTGCTCCTCATTTTCCTGTGCACACAACCCAGCCTTCAGAAATCATTGTAATCTCCACTACAGGATGTTCCATTCATTCACTGGGAATCTGGAATTCATCTGAATCTGCACTCCACGCAGGCTTTCGTTACACCACTGCTGAAAGTCGAAGTAATGCAATACTGGTTTTCAGTGGTCTGTTCACATTCGAAGCCGAGGCTTTTTACAGGCTATCCACTCAACACTGGTCAGCTCTTCATTTTCGTGTCCCCACAATCCAGATTTCAGAAATCATTGCAATCTCCACTACAGAATGTTCCATTCATTCACTGCGAGTCTGGAGTTTATCTGATTCTCCACTCCCGCCTGGTTAACATTACACCACTTGTGAATGTCCAAGTAAGCCAATGCTGGTTTTCAGAGGCCTGTTCATACTCGCAGCCGTGCTGTTTAATTGACAATTCACTCCACCCTGTTCAGCTCTTCATTGTCCCACCACACTACCAGCCTTCAGAAATCTTTGTTATCTCCACTACAGAATGTTCCATTCATTCACTGCGAATCTGGAATTCATCTGACTCTCAACTCCACGCAGGTTTTCATTACACCACTGTTGAATGTCCAAGTAACCCAATGCTGGTTTTCAGCGGCCTGTTCATATTCGCAGCCCTGCTGTTTACTTGGCTATCGATTCAAGCCTGGTCAGCTCTTCATTTTCCTGTCCACACAACACAGGCTTCAGAAATCATTGGAATCTCCTCTACAGAATGTTCCATTCATTCACTGCGAATGTGGAATTCAACTGACTCTCCACTCCATGCAGGTTTTCCTTACACCACTGATGAATGTCCAAGTAACCCAATGCTGGTTTTCAGCTGCATGTTCACACTCGCAGCCATGCTATACAATTGGCTTTCCACTAAATCCTGATTAGTTCTTGATTTTCCTTCCACACGACCCAGCCTTCAGAAATCGTTGGAATCTCCACTAGAGAATGTTCCATTCATTCACTGCGAATCTGGAATTCCTCTGAACCTCCACTCCCGGCAGGTTTTCGTTACACCACTGTTGAATGTCCAAGTAACCCAATGTTTTAAGTGTTTTCTTCACAAGCGCAGTGGTGCTGTTCAATTGGCTATCCACTCAACCCTGGCCAGCTCTACATTTTCCTGTCCACACCACAGAGACTGGAGAAATCATTGTTATCTCCACTACAGAATGTTCCATTCATTCACAGCGAATCTGGAATTCATCTGAATCTCCACTCCCGGCAGGTTTTCGTGACACCACTGGTAAATATCCAAGTAAGCCAATGCTGGTTTTAAGTGGCCTGCTCATACTCTCAGCCGTGCTGTTCAATTTGCTATCCACTCAACCCTCTTCAGCTCCATTTTCCTGTCCACATAACCCAAACTTCAGAAACAATTGGTATCTCCTCCACAGAATGTTCCATTCATTGACGGCAAATCTGAAATTCATCTAATTCTCAACTCCCGTCAGGTTTTCGTTACACCACTTGTGAATGTCCAATTAAGCCAAAGCTGGTTTTCAGTGGCCTGTTCTTACTACGAGACGTGCTGTTCATTTGGCTATCCATTCCACCCTGTTCAGCTCTACATTTTCGTGTCCACAAAACCCAGCCTTCAGAAATCATTGGAATCACCACTAGAGAATGTTCCATTCATTCACTGCGAATCTGGAATTCATCTGAATCTCCACTCCCGGCAGGTTTTCATTGCACCACTGCTGAATGTTCAAGTAACGCAATGATGGTTTTCAGCGGTCTATTCACACTCGAACCCGTGCTGTTCACGGTCTAGCGACTCAACACTGGTGAGTTCTTCTTTTTCCAGTTCAGACAATACAAACCTCAGAAACCATTGCAATCTACACTACAGAATGTTTCATTCATTCAGGCGAATCTTGAATTCATCTTGTTCTCCACTCCCAGCAGGTTTTCATTTCACCACTGGTGAATGTCCAAGCAACCCAAGGCTGGTTTCAGCTGCGTGTTAACACTCGCAGCCGTGCTGTTCAATTGGCTATCCAGTGAACGCTGGTTAGCTCTTGATTTTCCTTCCACACACCGAGCCTTCAGAAATCATTCTTATCTCCACTTCAGAATGTTCCATTCGTTCCCTGCGAATCTGGAATTCCTCTGACTCTCCACACCAGGCAGATTTTCCTAACAACACTGGTGAATGACCAGGTAATCCAATGCTGGTTTTCAGCGGCTGTTCACACTCACAGCCTTGCTGTTCAATTGGCAATCCAGTCAAACCTAGTCAGCTCTTCATTTTCCTGTCCACACAACCCAGCGTTCAGAAATCATTGGAATCTCTACTACAGAAATTTCCATTCATTCACTGTGAATCTGGAAATACTCTGAATCTGCATTCCAGGAAGGCTTTCGTTACACCACTGATGAATGTCCAAGTAATGCAATGCTGCTTCTTAGTGGTCTGTTCACACTCGAAACCGTGCTGTTCATTGGCTATCCACTCAATATCGGTCAGCTCTTCAATATCCTGTCCAGACTATCCAGATTCCTAAATGTTGGCAATCACCACTACAGAATGTTCCATTCAATCACGCGAATCTGGAATTCATCAGAGTCTCCACTCCTGGAAGGTTTTCGTGACACCACTGGTAAATGTCCAAGGAAGACAATGCTGGTTTTAAGCCGCCTGCTAACACACTCAGCCGTGCTGTTCAATTTGCTATCCACCCAACCCTATTCAGCTCTACATTTTCCTGTCCTCATAACCCAACCTTCAGAAATAATTGGTATCTCCTCCACAGAATGTTCCGTTCATTCACTGCGAATCTTAAATTCATCTGACTCTCAACTCCCGGCGGGTTATCGTTACACCACTTGTGAATGTCCAAGTAAGCCAATGCTGGTTTTCAGTGGCCTGTTCATACTAAGAGACGTGCTGTTCATTTGGCTATCCACTCCACCCTGTTCAGCTCTACATTTTCATGTCCACAAAACCCAGCCTTCAGAAATCATTGGAATCACCACTAGAGAATGTTCCATTCATTCACTGCGAATCTGGAATTCATCTGAACCTCCACTCCTGGCAGGTTTTCGTTACGCCACTGGTGAATGTCCAAGTAACTCAATACTGGTTTTCAGAGGCATGTTCAACTCGCAGAAGTGCTGTTCAATGGGCTATCCACTCAATATTGGTCAGCTCTTCATTTTCCTCTCCACACAAACCAGCCTTCAGAAATCATTGGGCTCTCCACTACAGACTGTTCCATTCATTCACTGCGATTCTGCAATTCATCTGACTCTCCGCTCCAGGCAGGTTTTCATTACAGCACTGGTGAATGACCAAGTAATCCAATGCTGGTTTTCAGCCGCCTTTTCACACTCGCAGTGTGCTGTTCAATTGTCTATCCACTCAAACCTGGTCAGCCTTTCATTTTCTTTTCCACAATATCAGACTTCAGAAATCATTGGAATCGCCAGTACAGAATGTTCCATTCATTCACTGCCAATCTGGAATTCATCTGAATCTGCACTCCAGGTAGGCTTTCATTACACCACTTATGAATGTCCAAGTAACACAATGCTGGTTTTCAGCGGTCTGTTCACACTCTAAGCCCTGCTTTTTACTGGGTATCCACACAACTGTGGTCAGCTCTTCATTTTCATGTCCAAACAATCCAGACTTGAGAAATCATTGCAATCTCCAGTACAGAATGTTCCATTCATTCACTGCGAATCTGGAATTCAACTGAATCTCCACTACCTGCAGATTTATCTTACACCACTTGTGAATGTCCAAGTAAAACAATGCTGGTTTTCAGAGGCCTGTTCATGTTCGCAGTCGTGCTGTTCAATTGGCTATCCACTCAACCTGTTTTGCTCCTCATTTTCCTGTGCACACAACCCAGCCTTCAGAAATCATTGTAATCTCCACTACAGGATGTTCCATTCATTCACTGGGAATCTGGAATTCATCTGAATCTGCACTCCACGCAGGCTTTCGTTACACCACTGCTGAAAGTCGAAGTAATGCAATACTGGTTTTCAGTGGTCTGTTCACATTCGAAGCCGAGGCTTTTTACAGGCTATCCACTCAACACTGGTCAGCTCTTCATTTTCGTGTCCCCACAATCCAGATTTCAGAAATCATTGCAATCTCCACTACAGAATGTTCCATTCATTCACTGCGAGTCTGGAGTTTATCTGATTCTCCACTCCCGCCTGGTTAACATTACACCACTTGTGAATGTCCAAGTAAGCCAATGCTGGTTTTCAGAGGCCTGTTCATACTCGCAGCCGTGCTGTTTAATTGACAATTCACTCCACCCTGTTCAGCTCTTCATTGTCCCACCACACTACCAGCCTTCAGAAATCTTTGTTATCTCCACTACAGAATGTTCCATTCATTCACTGCGAATCTGGAATTCATCTGACTCTCAACTCCACGCAGGTTTTCATTACACCACTGTTGAATGTCCAAGTAACCCAATGCTGGTTTTCAGCGGCCTGTTCATATTCGCAGCCCTGCTGTTTACTTGGCTATCGATTCAAGCCTGGTCAGCTCTTCATTTTCCTGTCCACACAACACAGGCTTCAGAAATCATTGGAATCTCCTCTACAGAATGTTCCATTCATTCACTGCGAATGTGGAATTCAACTGACTCTCCACTCCATGCAGGTTTTCCTTACACCACTGATGAATGTCCAAGTAACCCAATGCTGGTTTTCAGCTGCATGTTCACACTCGCAGCCATGCTATACAATTGGCTTTCCACTAAATCCTGATTAGTTCTTGATTTTCCTTCCACACGACCCAGCCTTCAGAAATCGTTGGAATCTCCACTAGAGAATGTTCCATTCATTCACTGCGAATCTGGAATTCCTCTGAACCTCCACTCCCGGCAGGTTTTCGTTACACCACTGTTGAATGTCCAAGTAACCCAATGTTTTAAGTGTTTTCTTCACAAGCGCAGTGGTGCTGTTCAATTGGCTATCCACTCAACCCTGGCCAGCTCTACATTTTCCTGTCCACACCACAGAGACTGGAGAAATCATTGTTATCTCCACTACAGAATGTTCCATTCATTCACAGCGAATCTGGAATTCATCTGAATCTCCACTCCCGGCAGGTTTTCGTGACACCACTGGTAAATATCCAAGTAAGCCAATGCTGGTTTTAAGTGGCCTGCTCATACTCTCAGCCGTGCTGTTCAATTTGCTATCCACTCAACCCTCTTCAGCTCCATTTTCCTGTCCACATAACCCAAACTTCAGAAACAATTGGTATCTCCTCCACAGAATGTTCCATTCATTGACGGCAAATCTGAAATTCATCTAATTCTCAACTCCCGTCAGGTTTTCGTTACACCACTTGTGAATGTCCAATTAAGCCAAAGCTGGTTTTCAGTGGCCTGTTCTTACTACGAGACGTGCTGTTCATTTGGCTATCCATTCCACCCTGTTCAGCTCTACATTTTCGTGTCCACAAAACCCAGCCTTCAGAAATCATTGGAATCACCACTAGAGAAT
The DNA here is from genome assembly GCF_029834395.1 of Sorex fumeus. Lineage (NCBI taxonomy): Eukaryota > Metazoa > Chordata > Mammalia > Eulipotyphla > Soricidae > Sorex > Sorex fumeus. Next base: position 508,341 of record NW_026606257.1, on the reverse strand, counting down.
GTTCCATTCATTCACTGCGAATCTGGAATTCATCTGAATCTCCACTCCCGGCAGGTTTTCATTGCACCACTGCTGAATGTTCAAGTAACGCAATGATGGTTTTCAGCGGTCTATTCACACTCGAACCCGTGCTGTTCACGGTCTAGCGACTCAACACTGGTGAGTTCTTCTTTTTCCAGTTCAGACAATACAAACCTCAGAAACCATTGCAATCTACACTACAGAATGTTTCATTCATTCAGGCGAATCTTGAATTCATCTTGTTCTCCACTCCCAGCAGGTTTTCGTTTCACCACTGGTGAATGTCCAAGCAACCCAAGGCTGGTTTCAGCTGCGTGTTAACACTCGCAGCCGTGCTGTTCAATTGGCTATCCAGTGAACGCTGGTTAGCTCTTGATTTTCCTTCCACACACCGAGCCTTCAGAAATCATTCTTATCTCCACTTCAGAATGTTCCATTCGTTCCCTGCGAATCTGGAATTCCTCTGACTCTCCACACCAGGCAGATTTTCCTAACAACACTGGTGAATGACCAGGTAATCCAATGCTGGTTTTCAGCGGCTGTTCACACTCACAGCCTTGCTGTTCAATTGGCAATCCAGTCAAACCTAGTCAGCTCTTCATTTTCCTGTCCACACAACCCAGCGTTCAGAAATCATTGGAATCTCTACTACAGAAATTTCCATTCATTCACTGTGAATCTGGAAATACTCTGAATCTGCATTCCAGGAAGGCTTTCGTTACACCACTGATGAATGTCCAAGTAATGCAATGCTGCTTCTTAGTGGTCTGTTCACACTCGAAACCGTGCTGTTCATTGGCTATCCACTCAATATCGGTCAGCTCTTCAATATCCTGTCCAGACTATCCAGATTCCTAAATGTTGGCAATCACCACTACAGAATGTTCCATTCAATCACGCGAATCTGGAATTCATCAGAGTCTCCACTCCTGGAAGGTTTTCGTGACACCACTGGTAAATGTCCAAGGAAGACAATGCTGGTTTTAAGCCGCCTGCTAACACACTCAGCCGTGCTGTTCAATTTGCTATCCACCCAACCCTATTCAGCTCTACATTTTCCTGTCCTCATAACCCAACCTTCAGAAATAATTGGTATCTCCTCCACAGAATGTTCCGTTCATTCACTGCGAATCTTAAATTCATCTGACTCTCAACTCCCGGCGGGTTATCGTTACACCACTTGTGAATGTCCAAGTAAGCCAATGCTGGTTTTCAGTGGCCTGTTCATACTAAGAGACGTGCTGTTCATTTGGCTATCCACTCCACCCTGTTCAGCTCTACATTTTCATGTCCACAAAACCCAGCCTTCAGAAATCATTGGAATCACCACTAGAGAATGTTCCATTCATTCACTGCGAATCTGGAATTCATCTGAACCTCCACTCCTGGCAGGTTTTCGTTATGCCACTGGTGAATGTCCAAGTAACTCAATACTGGTTTTCAGAGGCATGTTCAACTCGCAGAAGTGCTGTTCAATGGGCTATCCACTCAATATTGGTCAGCTCTTCATTTTCCTCTCCACACAAACCAGCCTTCAGAAATCATTGGGCTCTCCACTACAGACTGTTCCATTCATTCACTGCGATTCTGCAATTCATCTGACTCTCCGCTCCAGGCAGGTTTTCATTACAGCACTGGTGAATGACCAAGTAATCCAATGCTGGTTTTCAGCCGCCTTTTCACACTCGCAGTGTGCTGTTCAATTGTCTATCCACTCAAACCTGGTCAGCCTTTCATTTTCTTTTCCACAATATCAGACTTCAGAAATCATTGGAATCGCCAGTACAGAATGTTCCATTCATTCACTGCCAATCTGGAATTCATCTGAATCTGCACTCCAGGTAGGCTTTCATTACACCACTTATGAATGTCCAAGTAACACAATGCTGGTTTTCAGCGGTCTGTTCACACTCTAAGCCCTGCTTTTTACTGGGTATCCACACAACTGTGGTCAGCTCTTCATTTTCATGTCCAAACAATCCAGACTTGAGAAATCATTGCAATCTCCAGTACAGAATGTTCCATTCATTCACTGCGAATCTGGAATTCAACTGAATCTCCACTACCTGCAGATTTATCTTACACCACTTGTGAATGTCCAAGTAAAACAATGCTGGTTTTCAGAGGCCTGTTCATGTTCGCAGTCGTGCTGTTCAATTGGCTATCCACTCAACCTGTTTTGCTCCTCATTTTCCTGTGCACACAACCCAGCCTTCAGAAATCATTGTAATCTCCACTACAGGATGTTCCATTCATTCACTGGGAATCTGGAATTCATCTGAATCTGCACTCCACGCAGGCTTTCGTTACACCACTGCTGAAAGTCGAAGTAATGCAATACTGGTTTTCAGTGGTCTGTTCACATTCGAAGCCGAGGCTTTTTACAGGCTATCCACTCAACACTGGTCAGCTCTTCATTTTCGTGTCCCCACAATCCAGATTTCAGAAATCATTGCAATCTCCACTACAGAATGTTCCATTCATTCACTGCGAGTCTGGAGTTTATCTGATTCTCCACTCCCGCCTGGTTAACATTACACCACTTGTGAATGTCCAAGTAAGCCAATGCTGGTTTTCAGAGGCCTGTTCATACTCGCAGCCGTGCTGTTTAATTGACAATTCACTCCACCCTGTTCAGCTCTTCATTGTCCCACCACACTACCAGCCTTCAGAAATCTTTGTTATCTCCACTACAGAATGTTCCATTCATTCACTGCGAATCTGGAATTCATCTGACTCTCAACTCCACGCAGGTTTTCATTACACCACTGTTGAATGTCCAAGTAACCCAATGCTGGTTTTCAGCGGCCTGTTCATATTCGCAGCCCTGCTGTTTACTTGGCTATCGATTCAAGCCTGGTCAGCTCTTCATTTTCCTGTCCACACAACACAGGCTTCAGAAATCATTGGAATCTCCTCTACAGAATGTTCCATTCATTCACTGCGAATGTGGAATTCAACTGACTCTCCACTCCATGCAGGTTTTCCTTACACCACTGATGAATGTCCAAGTAACCCAATGCTGGTTTTCAGCTGCATGTTCACACTCGCAGCCATGCTATACAATTGGCTTTCCACTAAATCCTGATTAGTTCTTGATTTTCCTTCCACACGACCCAGCCTTCAGAAATCGTTGGAATCTCCACTAGAGAATGTTCCATTCATTCACTGCGAATCTGGAATTCCTCTGAACCTCCACTCCCGGCAGGTTTTCGTTACACCACTGTTGAATGTCCAAGTAACCCAATGTTTTAAGTGTTTTCTTCACAAGCGCAGTGGTGCTGTTCAATTGGCTATCCACTCAACCCTGGCCAGCTCTACATTTTCCTGTCCACACCACAGAGACTGGAGAAATCATTGTTATCTCCACTACAGAATGTTCCATTCATTCACAGCGAATCTGGAATTCATCTGAATCTCCACTCCCGGCAGGTTTTCGTGACACCACTGGTAAATATCCAAGTAAGCCAATGCTGGTTTTAAGTGGCCTGCTCATACTCTCAGCCGTGCTGTTCAATTTGCTATCCACTCAACCCTCTTCAGCTCCATTTTCCTGTCCACATAACCCAAACTTCAGAAACAATTGGTATCTCCTCCACAGAATGTTCCATTCATTGACGGCAAATCTGAAATTCATCTAATTCTCAACTCCCGTCAGGTTTTCGTTACACCACTTGTGAATGTCCAATTAAGCCAAAGCTGGTTTTCAGTGGCCTGTTCTTACTACGAGACGTGCTGTTCATTTGGCTATCCATTCCACCCTGTTCAGCTCTACATTTTCGTGTCCACAAAACCCAGCCTTCAGAAATCATTGGAATCACCACTAGAGAATGTTCCATTCATTCACTGCGAATCTGGAATTCATCTGAATCTCCACTCCCGGCAGGTTTTCATTGCACCACTGCTGAATGTTCAAGTAACGCAATGATGGTTTTCAGCGGTCTATTCACACTCGAACCCGTGCTGTTCACGGTCTAGCGACTCAACACTGGTGAGTTCTTCTTTTTCCAGTTCAGACAATACAAACCTCAGAAACCATTGCAATCTACACTACAGAATGTTTCATTCATTCAGGCGAATCTTGAATTCATCTTGTTCTCCACTCCCAGCAGGTTTTCGTTTCACCACTGGTGAATGTCCAAGCAACCCAAGGCTGGTTTCAGCTGCGTGTTAACACTCGCAGCCGTGCTGTTCAATTGGCTATCCAGTGAACGCTGGTTAGCTCTTGATTTTCCTTCCACACACCGAGCCTTCAGAAATCATTCTTATCTCCACTTCAGAATGTTCCATTCGTTCCCTGCGAATCTGGAATTCCTCTGACTCTCCACACCAGGCAGATTTTCCTAACAACACTGGTGAATGACCAGGTAATCCAATGCTGGTTTTCAGCGGCTGTTCACACTCACAGCCTTGCTGTTCAATTGGCAATCCAGTCAAACCTAGTCAGCTCTTCATTTTCCTGTCCACACAACCCAGCGTTCAGAAATCATTGGAATCTCTACTACAGAAATTTCCATTCATTCACTGTGAATCTGGAAATACTCTGAATCTGCATTCCAGGAAGGCTTTCGTTACACCACTGATGAATGTCCAAGTAATGCAATGCTGCTTCTTAGTGGTCTGTTCACACTCGAAACCGTGCTGTTCATTGGCTATCCACTCAATATCAGTCAGCTCTTCAATATCCTGTCCAGACTATCCAGATTCCTAAATGTTGGCAATCACCACTACAGAATGTTCCATTCAATCACGCGAATCTGGAATTCATCAGAGTCTCCACTCCTGGAAGGTTTTCGTGACACCACTGGTAAATGTCCAAGGAAGACAATGCTGGTTTTAAGCCGCCTGCTAACACACTCAGCCGTGCTGTTCAATTTGCTATCCACCCAACCCTATTCAGCTCTACATTTTCCTGTCCTCATAACCCAACCTTCAGAAATAATTGGTATCTCCTCCACAGAATGTTCCGTTCATTCACTGCGAATCTTAAATTCATCTGACTCTCAACTCCCGGCGGGTTATCGTTCCACCACTTGTGAATGTCCAAGTAAGCCAATGCTGGTTTTCAGTGGCCTGTTCATACTAAGAGACGTGCTGTTCATTTGGCTATCCACTCCACCCTGTTCAGCTCTACATTTTCATGTCCACAAAACCCAGCCTTCAGAAATCATTGGAATCACCACTAGAGAATGTTCCATTCATTCACTGCGAATCTGGAATTCATCTGAACCTCCACTCCTGGCAGGTTTTCGTTATGCCACTGGTGAATGTCCAAGTAACTCAATACTGGTTTTCAGAGGCATGTTCAACTCGCAGAAGTGCTGTTCAATGGGCTATCCACTCAATATTGGTCAGCTCTTCATTTTCCTCTCCACACAAACCAGCCTTCAGAAATCATTGGGCTCTCCACTACAGACTGTTCCATTCATTCACTGCGATTCTGCAATTCATCTGACTCTCCGCTCCAGGCAGGTTTTCATTACAGCACTGGTGAATGACCAAGTAATCCAATGCTGGTTTTCAGCCGCCTTTTCACACTCGCAGTGTGCTGTTCAATTGTCTATCCACTCAAACCTGGTCAGCCTTTCATTTTCTTTTCCACAATATCAGACTTCAGAAATCATTGGAATCGCCAGTACAGAATGTTCCATTCATTCACTGCCAATCTGGAATTCATCTGAATCTGCACTCCAGGTAGGCTTTCATTACACCACTTATGAATGTCCAAGTAACACAATGCTGGTTTTCAGCGGTCTGTTCACACTCTAAGCCCTGCTTTTTACTGGGTATCCACACAACTGTGGTCAGCTCTTCATTTTCATGTCCAAACAATCCAGACTTGAGAAATCATTGCAATCTCCAGTACAGAATGTTCCATTCATTCACTGCGAATCTGGAATTCAACTGAATCTCCACTACCTGCAGATTTATCTTACACCACTTGTGAATGTCCAAGTAAAACAATGCTGGTTTTCAGAGGCCTGTTCATGTTCGCAGTCGTGCTGTTCAATTGGCTATCCACTCAACCTGTTTTGCTCCTCATTTTCCTGTGCACACAACCCAGCCTTCAGAAATCATTGTAATCTCCACTACAGGATGTTCCATTCATTCACTGGGAATCTGGAATTCATCTGAATCTGCACTCCACGCAGGCTTTCGTTACACCACTGCTGAAAGTCGAAGTAATGCAATACTGGTTTTCAGTGGTCTGTTCACATTCGAAGCCGAGGCTTTTTACAGGCTATCCACTCAACACTGGTCAGCTCTTCATTTTCGTGTCCCCACAATCCAGATTTCAGAAATCATTGCAATCTCCACTACAGAATGTTCCATTCATTCACTGCGAGTCTGGAGTTTATCTGATTCTCCACTCCCGCCTGGTTAACATTACACCACTTGTGAATGTCCAAGTAAGCCAATGCTGGTTTTCAGAGGCCTGTTCATACTCGCAGCCGTGCTGTTTAATTGACAATTCACTCCACCCTGTTCAGCTCTTCATTGTCCCACCACACTACCAGCCTTCAGAAATCTTTGTTATCTCCACTACAGAATGTTCCATTCATTCACTGCGAATCTGGAATTCATCTGACTCTCAACTCCACGCAGGTTTTCATTACACCACTGTTGAATGTCCAAGTAACCCAATGCTGGTTTTCAGCGGCCTGTTCATATTCGCAGCCCTGCTGTTTACTTGGCTATCGATTCAAGCCTGGTCAGCTCTTCATTTTCCTGTCCACACAACACAGGCTTCAGAAATCATTGGAATCTCCTCTACAGAATGTTCCATTCATTCACTGCGAATGTGGAATTCAACTGACTCTCCACTCCATGCAGGTTTTCCTTACACCACTGATGAATGTCCAAGTAACCCAATGCTGGTTTTCAGCTGCATGTTCACACTCGCAGCCATGCTATACAATTGGCTTTCCACTAAATCCTGATTAGTTCTTGATTTTCCTTCCACACGACCCAGCCTTCAGAAATCGTTGGAATCTCCACTAGAGAATGTTCCATTCATTCACTGCGAATCTGGAATTCCTCTGAACCTCCACTCCCGGCAGGTTTTCGTTACACCACTGTTGAATGTCCAAGTAACCCAATGTTTTAAGTGTTTTCTTCACAAGCGCAGTGGTGCTGTTCAATTGGCTATCCACTCAACCCTGGCCAGCTCTACATTTTCCTGTCCACACCACAGAGACTGGAGAAATCATTGTTATCTCCACTACAGAATGTTCCATTCATTCACAGCGAATCTGGAATTCATCTGAATCTCCACTCCCGGCAGGTTTTCGTGACACCACTGGTAAATATCCAAGTAAGCCAATGCTGGTTTTAAGTGGCCTGCTCATACTCTCAGCCGTGCTGTTCAATTTGCTATCCACTCAACCCTCTTCAGCTCCATTTTCCTGTCCACATAACCCAAACTTCAGAAACAATTGGTATCTCCTCCACAGAATGTTCCATTCATTGACGGCAAATCTGAAATTCATCTAATTCTCAACTCCCGTCAGGTTTTCGTTACACCACTTGTGAATGTCCAATTAAGCCAAAGCTGGTTTTCAGTGGCCTGTTCTTACTACGAGACGTGCTGTTCATTTGGCTATCCATTCCACCCTGTTCAGCTCTACATTTTCGTGTCCACAAAACCCAGCCTTCAGAAATCATTGGAATCACCACTAGAGAATGTTCCATTCATTCACTGCGAATCTGGAATTCATCTGAATCTCCACTCCCGGCAGGTTTTCATTGCACCACTGCTGAATGTTCAAGTAACGCAATGATGGTTTTCAGCGGTCTATTCACACTCGAACCCGTGCTGTTCACGGTCTAGCGACTCAACACTGGTGAGTTCTTCTTTTTCCAGTTCAGACAATACAAACCTCAGAAACCATTGCAATCTACACTACAGAATGTTTCATTCATTCAGGCGAATCTTGAATTCATCTTGTTCTCCACTCCCAGCAGGTTTTCGTTTCACCACTGGTGAATGTCCAAGCAACCCAAGGCTGGTTTCAGCTGCGTGTTAACACTCGCAGCCGTGCTGTTCAATTGGCTATCCAGTGAACGCTGGTTAGCTCTTGATTTTCCTTCCACACACCGAGCCTTCAGAAATCATTCTTATCTCCACTTCAGAATGTTCCATTCGTTCCCTGCGAATCTGGAATTCCTCTGACTCTCCACACCAGGCAGATTTTCCTAACAACACTGGTGAATGACCAGGTAATCCAATGCTGGTTTTCAGCGGCTGTTCACACTCACAGCCTTGCTGTTCAATTGGCAATCCAGTCAAACCTAGTCAGCTCTTCATTTTCCTGTCCACACAACCCAGCGTTCAGAAATCATTGGAATCTCTACTACAGAAATTTCCATTCATTCACTGTGAATCTGGAAATACTCTGAATCTGCATTCCAGGAAGGCTTTCGTTACACCACTGATGAATGTCCAAGTAATGCAATGCTGCTTCTTAGTGGTCTGTTCACACTCGAAACCGTGCTGTTCATTGGCTATCCACTCAATATCGGTCAGCTCTTCAATATCCTGTCCAGACTATCCAGATTCCTAAATGTTGGCAATCACCACTACAGAATGTTCCATTCAATCACGCGAATCTGGAATTCATCAGAGTCTCCACTCCTGGAAGGTTTTCGTGACACCACTGGTAAATGTCCAAGGAAGACAATGCTGGTTTTAAGCCGCCTGCTAACACACTCAGCCGTGCTGTTCAATTTGCTATCCACCCAACCCTATTCAGCTCTACATTTTCCTGTCCTCATAACCCAACCTTCAGAAATAATTGGTATCTCCTCCACAGAATGTTCCGTTCATTCACTGCGAATCTTAAATTCATCTGACTCTCAACTCCCGGCGGGTTATCGTTACACCACTTGTGAATGTCCAAGTAAGCCAATGCTGGTTTTCAGTGGCCTGTTCATACTAAGAGACGTGCTGTTCATTTGGCTATCCACTCCACCCTGTTCAGCTCTACATTTTCATGTCCACAAAACCCAGCCTTCAGAAATCATTGGAATCACCACTAGAGAATGTTCCATTCATTCACTGCGAATCTGGAATTCATCTGAACCTCCACTCCTGGCAGGTTTTCGTTATGCCACTGGTGAATGTCCAAGTAACTCAATACTGGTTTTCAGAGGCATGTTCAACTCGCAGAAGTGCTGTTCAATGGGCTATCCACTCAATATTGGTCAGCTCTTCATTTTCCTCTCCACACAAACCAGCCTTCAGAAATCATTGGGCTCTCCACTACAGACTGTTCCATTCATTCACTGCGATTCTGCAATTCATCTGACTCTCCGCTCCAGGCAGGTTTTCATTACAGCACTGGTGAATGACCAAGTAATCCAATGCTGGTTTTCAGCCGCCTTTTCACACTCGCAGTGTGCTGTTCAATTGTCTATCCACTCAAACCTGGTCAGCCTTTCATTTTCTTTTCCACAATATCAGACTTCAGAAATCATTGGAATCGCCAGTACAGAATGTTCCATTCATTCACTGCCAATCTGGAATTCATCTGAATCTGCACTCCAGGTAGGCTTTCATTACACCACTTATGAATGTCCAAGTAACACAATGCTGGTTTTCAGCGGTCTGTTCACACTCTAAGCCCTGCTTTTTACTGGGTATCCACACAACTGTGGTCAGCTCTTCATTTTCATGTCCAAACAATCCAGACTTGAGAAATCATTGCAATCTCCAGTACAGAATGTTCCATTCATTCACTGCGAATCTGGAATTCAACTGAATCTCCACTACCTGCAGATTTATCTTACACCACTTGTGAATGTCCAAGTAAAACAATGCTGGTTTTCAGAGGCCTGTTCATGTTCGCAGTCGTGCTGTTCAATTGGCTATCCACTCAACCTGTTTTGCTCCTCATTTTCCTGTGCACACAACCCAGCCTTCAGAAATCATTGTAATCTCCACTACAGGATGTTCCATTCATTCACTGGGAATCTGGAATTCATCTGAATCTGCACTCCACGCAGGCTTTCGTTACACCACTGCTGAAAGTCGAAGTAATGCAATACTGGTTTTCAGTGGTCTGTTCACATTCGAAGCCGAGGCTTTTTACAGGCTATCCACTCAACACTGGTCAGCTCTTCATTTTCGTGTCCCCACAATCCAGATTTCAGAAATCATTGCAATCTCCACTACAGAATGTTCCATTCATTCACTGCGAGTCTGGAGTTTATCTGATTCTCCACTCCCGCCTGGTTAACATTACACCACTTGTGAATGTCCAAGTAAGCCAATGCTGGTTTTCAGAGGCCTGTTCATACTCGCAGCTGTGCTGTTTAATTGACAATTCACTCCACCCTGTTCAGCTCTTCATTGTCCCACCACACTACCAGCCTTCAGAAATCTTTGTTATCTCCACTACAGAATGTTCCATTCATTCACTGCGAATCTGGAATTCATCTGACTCTCAACTCCACGCAGGTTTTCATTACACCACTGTTGAATGTCCAAGTAACCCAATGCTGGTTTTCAGCGGCCTGTTCATATTCGCAGCCCTGCTGTTTACTTGGCTATCGATTCAAGCCTGGTCAGCTCTTCATTTTCCTGTCCACACAACACAGGCTTCAGAAATCATTGGAATCTCCTCTACAGAATGTTCCATTCATTCACTGCGAATGTGGAATTCAACTGACTCTCCACTCCATGCAGGTTTTCCTTACACCACTGATGAATGTCCAAGTAACCCAATGCTGGTTTTCAGCTGCATGTTCACACTCGCAGCCATGCTATACAATTGGCTTTCCACTAAATCCTGATTAGTTCTTGATTTTCCTTCCACACGACCCAGCCTTCAGAAATCGTTGGAATCTCCACTAGAGAATGTTCCATTCATTCACTGCGAATCTGGAATTCCTCTGAACCTCCACTCCCGGCAGGTTTTCGTTACACCACTGTTGAATGTCCAAGTAACCCAATGTTTTAAGTGTTTTCTTCACAAGCGCAGTGGTGCTGTTCAATTGGCTATCCACTCAACCCTGGCCAGCTCTACATTTTCCTGTCCACACCACAGAGACTGGAGAAATCATTGTTATCTCCACTACAGAATGTTCCATTCATTCACAGCGAATCTGGAATTCATCTGAATCTCCACTCCCGGCAGGTTTTCGTGACACCACTGGTAAATATCCAAGTAAGCCAATGCTGGTTTTAAGTGGCCTGCTCATACTCTCAGCCGTGCTGTTCAATTTGCTATCCACTCAACCCTCTTCAGCTCCATTTTCCTGTCCACATAACCCAAACTTCAGAAACAATTGGTATCTCCTCCACAGAATGTTCCATTCATTGACGGCAAATCTGAAATTCATCTAATTCTCAACTCCCGTCAGGTTTTCGTTACACCACTTGTGAATGTCCAATTAAGCCAAAGCTGGTTTTCAGTGGCCTGTTCTTACTACGAGACGTGCTGTTCATTTGGCTATCCATTCCACCCTGTTCAGCTCTACATTTTCGTGTCCACAAAACCCAGCCTTCAGAAATCATTGGAATCACCACTAGAGAATGTTCCATTCATTCACTGCGAATCTGGAATTCATCTGAATCTCCACTCCCGGCAGGTTTTCATTGCACCACTGCTGAATGTTCAAGTAACGCAATGATGGTTTTCAGCGGTCTATTCACACTCGAACCCGTGCTGTTCACGGTCTAGCGACTCAACACTGGTGAGTTCTTCTTTTTCCAGTTCAGACAATACAAACCTCAGAAACCATTGCAATCTACACTACAGAATGTTTCATTCATTCAGGCGAATCTTGAATTCATCTTGTTCTCCACTCCCAGCAGGTTTTCGTTTCACCACTGGTGAATGTCCAAGCAACCCAAGGCTGGTTTCAGCTGCGTGTTAACACTCGCAGCCGTGCTGTTCAATTGGCTATCCAGTGAACGCTGGTTAGCTCTTGATTTTCCTTCCACACACCGAGCCTTCAGAAATCATTCTTATCTCCACTTCAGAATGTTCCATTCGTTCCCTGCGAATCTGGAATTCCTCTGACTCTCCACACCAGGCAGATTTTCCTAACAACACTGGTGAATGACCAGGTAATCCAATGCTGGTTTTCAGCGGCTGTTCACACTCACAGCCTTGCTGTTCAATTGGCAATCCAGTCAAACCTAGTCAGCTCTTCATTTTCCTGTCCACACAACCCAGCGTTCAGAAATCATTGGAATCTCTACTACAGAAATTTCCATTCATTCACTGTGAATCTGGAAATACTCTGAATCTGCATTCCAGGAAGGCTTTCGTTACACCACTGATGAATGTCCAAGTAATGCAATGCTGCTTCTTAGTGGTCTGTTCACACTCGAAACCGTGCTGTTCATTGGCTATCCACTCAATATCGGTCAGCTCTTCAATATCCTGTCCAGACTATCCAGATTCCTAAATGTTGGCAATCACCACTACAGAATGTTCCATTCAATCACGCGAATCTGGAATTCATCAGAGTCTCCACTCCTGGAAGGTTTTCGTGACACCACTGGTAAATGTCCAAGGAAGACAATGCTGGTTTTAAGCCGCCTGCTAACACACTCAGCCGTGCTGTTCAATTTGCTATCCACCCAACCCTATTCAGCTCTACATTTTCCTGTCCTCATAACCCAACCTTCAGAAATAATTGGTATCTCCTCCACAGAATGTTCCGTTCATTCACTGCGAATCTTAAATTCATCTGACTCTCAACTCCCGGCGGGTTATCGTTACACCACTTGTGAATGTCCAAGTAAGCCAATGCTGGTTTTCAGTGGCCTGTTCATACTAAGAGACGTGCTGTTCATTTGGCTATCCACTCCACCCTGTTCAGCTCTACATTTTCATGTCCACAAAACCCAGCCTTCAGAAATCATTGGAATCACCACTAGAGAATGTTCCATTCATTCACTGCGAATCTGGAATTCATCTGAACCTCCACTCCTGGCAGGTTTTCGTTACGCCACTGGTGAATGTCCAAGTAACTCAATACTGGTTTTCAGAGGCATGTTCAACTCGCAGAAGTGCTGTTCAATGGGCTATCCACTCAATATTGGTCAGCTCTTCATTTTCCTCTCCACACAAACCAGCCTTCAGAAATCATTGGGCTCTCCACTACAGACTGTTCCATTCATTCACTGCGATTCTGCAATTCATCTGACTCTCCGCTCCAGGCAGGTTTTCATTACAGCACTGGTGAATGACCAAGTAATCCAATGCTGGTTTTCAGCCGCCTTTTCACACTCGCAGTGTGCTGTTCAATTGTCTATCCACTCAAACCTGGTCAGCCTTTCATTTTCTTTTCCACAATATCAGACTTCAGAAATCATTGGAATCGCCAGTACAGAATGTTCCATTCATTCACTGCCAATCTGGAATTCATCTGAATCTGCACTCCAGGTAGGCTTTCATTACACCACTTATGAATGTCCAAGTAACACAATGCTGGTTTTCAGCGGTCTGTTCACACTCTAAGCCCTGCTTTTTACTGGGTATCCACACAACTGTGGTCAGCTCTTCATTTTCATGTCCAAACAATCCAGACTTGAGAAATCATTGCAATCTCCAGTACAGAATGTTCCATTCATTCACTGCGAATCTGGAATTCAACTGAATCTCCACTACCTGCAGATTTATCTTACACCACTTGTGAATGTCCAAGTAAAACAATGCTGGTTTTCAGAGGCCTGTTCATGTTCGCAGTCGTGCTGTTCAATTGGCTATCCACTCAACCTGTTTTGCTCCTCATTTTCCTGTGCACACAACCCAGCCTTCAGAAATCATTGTAATCTCCACTACAGGATGTTCCATTCATTCACTGGGAATCTGGAATTCATCTGAATCTGCACTCCACGCAGGCTTTCGTTACACCACTGCTGAAAGTCGAAGTAATGCAATACTGGTTTTCAGTGGTCTGTTCACATTCGAAGCCGAGGCTTTTTACAGGCTATCCACTCAACACTGGTCAGCTCTTCATTTTCGTGTCCCCACAATCCAGATTTCAGAAATCATTGCAATCTCCACTACAGAATGTTCCATTCATTCACTGCGAGTCTGGAGTTTATCTGATTCTCCACTCCCGCCTGGTTAACATTACACCACTTGTGAATGTCCAAGTAAGCCAATGCTGGTTTTCAGAGGCCTGTTCATACTCGCAGCCGTGCTGTTTAATTGACAATTCACTCCACCCTGTTCAGCTCTTCATTGTCCCACCACACTACCAGCCTTCAGAAATCTTTGTTATCTCCACTACAGAATGTTCCATTCATTCACTGCGAATCTGGAATTCATCTGACTCTCAACTCCACGCAGGTTTTCATTACACCACTGTTGAATGTCCAAGTAACCCAATGCTGGTTTTCAGCGGCCTGTTCATATTCGCAGCCCTGCTGTTTACTTGGCTATCGATTCAAGCCTGGTCAGCTCTTCATTTTCCTGTCCACACAACACAGGCTTCAGAAATCATTGGAATCTCCTCTACAGAATGTTCCATTCATTCACTGCGAATGTGGAATTCAACTGACTCTCCACTCCATGCAGGTTTTCCTTACACCACTGATGAATGTCCAAGTAACCCAATGCTGGTTTTCAGCTGCATGTTCACACTCGCAGCCATGCTATACAATTGGCTTTCCACTAAATCCTGATTAGTTCTTGATTTTCCTTCCACACGACCCAGCCTTCAGAAATCGTTGGAATCTCCACTAGAGAATGTTCCATTCATTCACTGCGAATCTGGAATTCCTCTGAACCTCCACTCCCGGCAGGTTTTCGTTACACCACTGTTGAATGTCCAAGTAACCCAATGTTTTAAGTGTTTTCTTCACAAGCGCAGTGGTGCTGTTCAATTGGCTATCCACTCAACCCTGGCCAGCTCTACATTTTCCTGTCCACACCACAGAGACTGGAGAAATCATTGTTATCTCCACTACAGAATGTTCCATTCATTCACAGCGAATCTGGAATTCATCTGAATCTCCACTCCCGGCAGGTTTTCGTGACACCACTGGTAAATATCCAAGTAAGCCAATGCTGGTTTTAAGTGGCCTGCTCATACTCTCAGCCGTGCTGTTCAATTTGCTATCCACTCAACCCTCTTCAGCTCCATTTTCCTGTCCACATAACCCAAACTTCAGAAACAATTGGTATCTCCTCCACAGAATGTTCCATTCATTGACGGCAAATCTGAAATTCATCTAATTCTCAACTCCCGTCAGGTTTTCGTTACACCACTTGTGAATGTCCAATTAAGCCAAAGCTGGTTTTCAGTGGCCTGTTCTTACTACGAGACGTGCTGTTCATTTGGCTATCCATTCCACCCTGTTCAGCTCTACATTTTCGTGTCCACAAAACCCAGCCTTCAGAAATCATTGGAATCACCACTAGAGAATGTTCCATTCATTCACTGCGAATCTGGAATTCATCTGAATCTCCACTCCCGGCAGGTTTTCATTGCACCACTGCTGAATGTTCAAGTAACGCAATGATGGTTTTCAGCGGTCTATTCACACTCGAACCCGTGCTGTTCACGGTCTAGCGACTCAACACTGGTGAGTTCTTCTTTTTCCAGTTCAGACAATACAAACCTCAGAAACCATTGCAATCTACACTACAGAATGTTTCATTCATTCAGGCGAATCTTGAATTCATCTTGTTCTCCACTCCCAGCAGGTTTTCGTTTCACCACTGGTGAATGTCCAAGCAACCCAAGGCTGGTTTCAGCTGCGTGTTAACACTCGCAGCCGTGCTGTTCAATTGGCTATCCAGTGAACGCTGGTTAGCTCTTGATTTTCCTTCCACACACCGAGCCTTCAGAAATCATTCTTATCTCCACTTCAGAATGTTCCATTCGTTCCCTGCGAATCTGGAATTCCTCTGACTCTCCACACCAGGCAGATTTTCCTAACAACACTGGTGAATGACCAGGTAATCCAATGCTGGTTTTCAGCGGCTGTTCACACTCACAGCCTTGCTGTTCAATTGGCAATCCAGTCAAACCTAGTCAGCTCTTCATTTTCCTGTCCACACAACCCAGCGTTCAGAAATCATTGGAATCTCTACTACAGAAATTTCCATTCATTCACTGTGAATCTGGAAATACTCTGAATCTGCATTCCAGGAAGGCTTTCGTTACACCACTGATGAATGTCCAAGTAATGCAATGCTGCTTCTTAGTGGTCTGTTCACACTCGAAACCGTGCTGTTCATTGGCTATCCACTCAATATCGGTCAGCTCTTCAATATCCTGTCCAGACTATCCAGATTCCTAAATGTTGGCAATCACCACTACAGAATGTTCCATTCAATCACGCGAATCTGGAATTCATCAGAGTCTCCACTCCTGGAAGGTTTTCGTGACACCACTGGTAAATGTCCAAGGAAGACAATGCTGGTTTTAAGCCGCCTGCTAACACACTCAGCCGTGCTGTTCAATTTGCTATCCACCCAACCCTATTCAGCTCTACATTTTCCTGTCCTCATAACCCAACCTTCAGAAATAATTGGTATCTCCTCCACAGAATGTTCCGTTCATTCACTGCGAATCTTAAATTCATCTGACTCTCAACTCCCGGCGGGTTATCGTTACACCACTTGTGAATGTCCAAGTAAGCCAATGCTGGTTTTCAGTGGCCTGTTCATACTAAGAGACGTGCTGTTCATTTGGCTATCCACTCCACCCTGTTCAGCTCTACATTTTCATGTCCACAAAACCCAGCCTTCAGAAATCATTGGAATCACCACTAGAGAATGTTCCATTCATTCACTGCGAATCTGGAATTCATCTGAACCTCCACTCCTGGCAGGTTTTCGTTATGCCACTGGTGAATGTCCAAGTAACTCAATACTGGTTTTCAGAGGCATGTTCAACTCGCAGAAGTGCTGTTCAATGGGCTATCCACTCAATATTGGTCAGCTCTTCATTTTCCTCTCCACACAAACCAGCCTTCAGAAATCATTGGGCTCTCCACTACAGACTGTTCCATTCATTCACTGCGATTCTGCAATTCATCTGACTCTCCGCTCCAGGCAGGTTTTCATTACAGCACTGGTGAATGACCAAGTAATCCAATGCTGGTTTTCAGCCGCCTTTTCACACTCGCAGTGTGCTGTTCAATTGTCTATCCACTCAAACCTGGTCAGCCTTTCATTTTCTTTTCCACAATATCAGACTTCAGAAATCATTGGAATCGCCAGTACAGAATGTTCCATTCATTCACTGCCAATCTGGAATTCATCTGAATCTGCACTCCAGGTAGGCTTTCATTACACCACTTATGAATGTCCAAGTAACACAATGCTGGTTTTCAGCGGTCTGTTCACACTCTAAGCCCTGCTTTTTACTGGGTATCCACACAACTGTGGTCAGCTCTTCATTTTCATGTCCAAACAATCCAGACTTGAGAAATCATTGCAATCTCCAGTACAGAATGTTCCATTCATTCACTGCGAATCTGGAATTCAACTGAATCTCCACTACCTGCAGATTTATCTTACACCACTTGTGAATGTCCAAGTAAAACAATGCTGGTTTTCAGAGGCCTGTTCATGTTCGCAGTCGTGCTGTTCAATTGGCTATCCACTCAACCTGTTTTGCTCCTCATTTTCCTGTGCACACAACCCAGCCTTCAGAAATCATTGTAATCTCCACTACAGGATGTTCCATTCATTCACTGGGAATCTGGAATTCATCTGAATCTGCACTCCACGCAGGCTTTCGTTACACCACTGCTGAAAGTCGAAGTAATGCAATACTGGTTTTCAGTGGTCTGTTCACATTCGAAGCCGAGGCTTTTTACAGGCTATCCACTCAACACTGGTCAGCTCTTCATTTTCGTGTCCCCACAATCCAGATTTCAGAAATCATTGCAATCTCCACTACAGAATGTTCCATTCATTCACTGCGAGTCTGGAGTTTATCTGATTCTCCACTCCCGCCTGGTTAACATTACACCACTTGTGAATGTCCAAGTAAGCCAATGCTGGTTTTCAGAGGCCTGTTCATACTCGCAGCCGTGCTGTTTAATTGACAATTCACTCCACCCTGTTCAGCTCTTCATTGTCCCACCACACTACCAGCCTTCAGAAATCTTTGTTATCTCCACTACAGAATGTTCCATTCATTCACTGCGAATCTGGAATTCATCTGACTCTCAACTCCACGCAGGTTTTCATTACACCACTGTTGAATGTCCAAGTAACCCAATGCTGGTTTTCAGCGGCCTGTTCATATTCGCAGCCCTGCTGTTTACTTGGCTATCGATTCAAGCCTGGTCAGCTCTTCATTTTCCTGTCCACACAACACAGGCTTCAGAAATCATTGGAATCTCCTCTACAGAATGTTCCATTCATTCACTGCGAATGTGGAATTCAACTGACTCTCCACTCCATGCAGGTTTTCCTTACACCACTGATGAATGTCCAAGTAACCCAATGCTGGTTTTCAGCTGCATGTTCACACTCGCAGCCATGCTATACAATTGGCTTTCCACTAAATCCTGATTAGTTCTTGATTTTCCTTCCACACGACCCAGCCTTCAGAAATCGTTGGAATCTCCACTAGAGAATGTTCCATTCATTCACTGCGAATCTGGAATTCCTCTGAACCTCCACTCCCGGCAGGTTTTCGTTACACCACGGTTGAATGTCCAAGTAACCCAATGTTTTAAGTGTTTTCTTCACAAGCGCAGTGGTGCTGTTCAATTGGCTATCCACTCAACCCTGGCCAGCTCTACATTTTCCTGTCCACACCACAGAGACTGGAGAAATCATTGTTATCTCCACTACAGAATGTTCCATTCATTCACAGCGAATCTGGAATTCATCTGAATCTCCACTCCCGGCAGGTTTTCGTGACACCACTGGTAAATATCCAAGTAAGCCAATGCTGGTTTTAAGTGGCCTGCTCATACTCTCAGCCGTGCTGTTCAATTTGCTATCCACTCAACCCTCTTCAGCTCCATTTTCCTGTCCACATAACCCAAACTTCAGAAACAATTGGTATCTCCTCCACAGAATGTTCCATTCATTGACGGCAAATCTGAAATTCATCTAATTCTCAACTCCCGTCAGGTTTTCGTTACACCACTTGTGAATGTCCAATTAAGCCAAAGCTGGTTTTCAGTGGCCTGTTCTTACTACGAGACGTGCTGTTCATTTGGCTATCCATTCCACCCTGTTCAGCTCTACATTTTCGTGTCCACAAAACCCAGCCTTCAGAAATCATTGGAATCACCACTAGAGAATGTTCCATTCATTCACTGCGAATCTGGAATTCATCTGAATCTCCACTCCCGGCAGGTTTTCATTGCACCACTGCTGAATGTTCAAGTAACGCAATGATGGTTTTCAGCGGTCTATTCACACTCGAACCCGTGCTGTTCACGGTCTAGCGACTCAACACTGGTGAGTTCTTCTTTTTCCAGTTCAGACAATACAAACCTCAGAAACCATTGCAATCTACACTACAGAATGTTTCATTCATTCAGGCGAATCTTGAATTCATCTTGTTCTCCACTCCCAGCAGGTTTTCGTTTCACCACTGGTGAATGTCCAAGCAACCCAAGGCTGGTTTCAGCTGCGTGTTAACACTCGCAGCCGTGCTGTTCAATTGGCTATCCAGTGAACGCTGGTTAGCTCTTGATTTTCCTTCCACACACCGAGCCTTAAGAAATCATTCTTATCTCCACTTCAGAGTGTTCCATTCGTTCCCTGCGAATCTGGAATTCCTCTGACTCTCCACACCAGGAAGATTTTCCTAACAACACTGGTGAATGACCAGGTAATCCAATGCTGGTTTTCAGCGGCTGTTCACACTCACAGCCTTGCTGTTCAATTGGCAATCCAGTCAAACCTAGTCAGCTCTTCATTTTCCTGTCCACACAACCCAGCGTTCAGAAATCATTGGAATCTCTACTACAGAAATTTCCATTCATTCACTGTGAATCTGGAAATAATCTGAATCTGCATTCCAGGAAGGCTTTCGTTACACCACTGATGAATGTCCAAGTAATGCAATGCTGCTTCTTAGTGGTCTGTTCACACTCGAAACCGTGCTGTTCATTGGCTATCCACTCAATATCGGTCAGCTCTTCAATATCCTGTCCAGACTATCCAGATTCCTAAATGTTGGCAATCACCACTACAGAATGTTCCATTCAATCACGCGAATCTGGAATTCATCAGAGTCTCCACTCCTGGAAGGTTTTCGTGACACCACTGGTAAATGTCCAAGGAAGACAATGCTGGTTTTAAGCCGCCTGCTAACACACTCAGCCGTGCTGTTCAATTTGCTATCCACCCAACCCTATTCAGCTCTACATTTTCCTGTCCTCATAACCCAACCTTCAGAAATAATTGGTATCTCCTCCACAGAATGTTCCGTTCATTCACTGCGAATCTTAAATTCATCTGACTCTCAACTCCCGGCGGGTTATCGTTACACCACTTGTGAATGTCCAAGTAAGCCAATGCTGGTTTTCAGTGGCCTGTTCATACTAAGAGACGTGCTGTTCATTTGGCTATCCACTCCACCCTGTTCAGCTCTACATTCTCGTGTCCACAAAACCCAGCCTTCAGAAATCATTGGAATCACCACTAGAGAATGTTCCATTCATTCACTGCGAATCTGGAATTCCTCTGAACCTCCACTCCTGGCAGGTTTTCGTTACGCCACTGGTGAATGTCCAAGTAACTCAATACTGGTTTTCAGAGGCATGTTCAACTCGCAGAAGTGCTGTTCAATGGGCTATCCACTCAATATTGGTCAGCTCTTCATTTTCCTCTCCACACAAACCAGCCTTCAGAAATCATTGGGCTCTCCACTACAGACTGTTCCATTCATTCACTGCGATTCTGCAATTCATCTGACTCTCCGCTCCAGGCAGGTTTTCATTACAGCACTGGTGAATGACCAAGTAATCCAATGCTGGTTTTCAGCCGCCTTTTCACACTCGCAGTGTGCTGTTCAATTGTCTATCCACTCAAACCTGGTCAGCCTTTCATTTTCTTTTCCACAATATCAGACTTCAGAAATCATTGGAATCGCCAGTACAGAATGTTCCATTCATTCACTGCCAATCTGGAATTCATCTGAATCTGCACTCCAGGTAGGCTTTCATTACACCACTTATGAATGTCCAAGTAACACAATGCTGGTTTTCAGCGGTCTGTTCACACTCTAAGCCCTGCTTTTTACTGGGTATCCACACAACTGTGGTCAGCTCTTCATTTTCATGTCCAAACAATCCAGACTTGAGAAATCATTGCAATCTCCAGTACAGAATGTTCCATTCATTCACTGCGAATCTGGAATTCAACTGAATCTCCACTACCTGCAGATTTATCTTACACCACTTGTGAATGTCCAAGTAAAACAATGCTGGTTTTCAGAGGCCTGTTCATGTTCGCAGTCGTGCTGTTCAATTGGCTATCCACTCAACCTGTTTTGCTCCTCATTTTCCTGTGCACACAACCCAGCCTTCAGAAATCATTGTAATCTCCACTACAGGATGTTCCATTCATTCACTGGGAATCTGGAATTCATCTGAATCTGCACTCCACGCAGGCTTTCGTTACACCACTGCTGAAAGTCGAAGTAATGCAATACTGGTTTTCAGTGGTCTGTTCACATTCGAAGCCGAGGCTTTTTACAGGCTATCCACTCAACACTGGTCAGCTCTTCATTTTCGTGTCCCCACAATCCAGATTTCAGAAATCATTGCAATCTCCACTACAGAATGTTCCATTCATTCACTGCGAGTCTGGAGTTTATCTGATTCTCCACTCCCGCCTGGTTAACATTACACCACTTGTGAATGTCCAAGTAAGCCAATGCTGGTTTTCAGAGGCCTGTTCATACTCGCAGCCGTGCTGTTTAATTGACAATTCACTCCACCCTGTTCAGCTCTTCATTGTCCCACCACACTACCAGCCTTCAGAAATCTTTGTTATCTCCACTACAGAATGTTCCATTCATTCACTGCGAATCTGGAATTCATCTGACTCTCAACTCCACGCAGGTTTTCATTACACCACTGTTGAATGTCCAAGTAACCCAATGCTGGTTTTCAGCGGCCTGTTCATATTCGCAGCCCTGCTGTTTACTTGGCTATCGATTCAAGCCTGGTCAGCTCTTCATTTTCCTGTCCACACAACACAGGCTTCAGAAATCATTGGAATCTCCTCTACAGAATGTTCCATTCATTCACTGCGAATGTGGAATTCAACTGACTCTCCACTCCATGCAGGTTTTCCTTACACCACTGATGAATGTCCAAGTAACCCAATGCTGGTTTTCAGCTGCATGTTCACACTCGCAGCCATGCTATACAATTGGCTTTCCACTAAATCCTGATTAGTTCTTGATTTTCCTTCCACACGACCCAGCCTTCAGAAATCGTTGGAATCTCCACTAGAGAATGTTCCATTCATTCACTGCGAATCTGGAATTCCTCTGAACCTCCACTCCCGGCAGGTTTTCGTTACACCACTGTTGAATGTCCAAGTAACCCAATGTTTTAAGTGTTTTCTTCACAAGCGCAGTGGTGCTGTTCAATTGGCTATCCACTCAACCCTGGCCAGCTCTACATTTTCCTGTCCACACCACAGAGACTGGAGAAATCATTGTTATCTCCACTACAGAATGTTCCATTCATTCACAGCGAATCTGGAATTCATCTGAATCTCCACTCCCGGCAGGTTTTCGTGACACCACTGGTAAATATCCAAGTAAGCCAATGCTGGTTTTAAGTGGCCTGCTCATACTCTCAGCCGTGCTGTTCAATTTGCTATCCACTCAACCCTCTTCAGCTCCATTTTCCTGTCCACATAACCCAAACTTCAGAAACAATTGGTATCTCCTCCACAGAATGTTCCATTCATTGACGGCAAATCTGAAATTCATCTAATTCTCAACTCCCGTCAGGTTTTCGTTACACCACTTGTGA
Source organism: Sorex fumeus (assembly GCF_029834395.1). Classification (NCBI taxonomy): domain Eukaryota; kingdom Metazoa; phylum Chordata; class Mammalia; order Eulipotyphla; family Soricidae; genus Sorex; species Sorex fumeus. Next base: position 485,375 of record NW_026606257.1, on the reverse strand, counting down.
ATGTCCAATTAAGCCAAAGCTGGTTTTCAGTGGCCTGTTCTTACTACGAGACGTGCTGTTCATTTGGCTATCCATTCCACCCTGTTCAGCTCTACATTTTCGTGTCCACAAAACCCAGCCTTCAGAAATCATTGGAATCACCACTAGAGAATGTTCCATTCATTCACTGCGAATCTGGAATTCATCTGAATCTCCACTCCCGGCAGGTTTTCATTGCACCACTGCTGAATGTTCAAGTAACGCAATGATGGTTTTCAGCGGTCTATTCACACTCGAACCCGTGCTGTTCACGGTCTAGCGACTCAACACTGGTGAGTTCTTCTTTTTCCAGTTCAGACAATACAAACCTCAGAAACCATTGCAATCTACACTACAGAATGTTTCATTCATTCAGGCGAATCTTGAATTCATCTTGTTCTCCACTCCCAGCAGGTTTTCGTTTCACCACTGGTGAATGTCCAAGCAACCCAAGGCTGGTTTCAGCTGCGTGTTAACACTCGCAGCCGTGCTGTTCAATTGGCTATCCAGTGAACGCTGGTTAGCTCTTGATTTTCCTTCCACACACCGAGCCTTCAGAAATCATTCTTATCTCCACTTCAGAGTGTTCCATTCGTTCCCTGCGAATCTGGAATTCCTCTGACTCTCCACACCAGGCAGATTTTCCTAACAACACTGGTGAATGACCAGGTAATCCAATGCTGGTTTTCAGCGGCTGTTCACACTCACAGCCTTGCTGTTCAATTGGCAATCCAGTCAAACCTAGTCAGCTCTTCATTTTCCTGTCCACACAACCCAGCCTTCAGAAATCATTGGAATCTCTACTACAGAAATTTCCATTCATTCACTGTGAATCTGGAAATAATCTGAATCTGCATTCCAGGAAGGCTTTCGTTACACCACTGATGAATGTCCAAGTAATGCAATGCTGCTTCTTAGTGGTCTGTTCACACTCGAAACCGTGCTGTTCATTGGCTATCCACTCAATATCGGTCAGCTCTTCAATATCCTGTCCAGACTATCCAGATTCCTAAATGTTGGCAATCACCACTACAGAATGTTCCATTCAATCACGCGAATCTGGAATTCATCAGAGTCTCCACTCCTGGAAGGTTTTCGTGACACCACTGGTAAATGTCCAAGGAAGACAATGCTGGTTTTAAGCCGCCTGCTAACACACTCAGCCGTGCTGTTCAATTTGCTATCCACCCAACCCTATTCAGCTCTACATTTTCCTGTCCTCATAACCCAACCTTCAGAAATAATTGGTATCTCCTCCACAGAATGTTCCGTTCATTCACTGCGAATCTTAAATTCAGCTGACTCTCAACTCCCGGCGGGTTATCGTTACACCACTTGTGAATGTCCAAGAAAGCCAATGCTGGTTTTCAGTGGCCTGTTCATACTAAGAGACGTGCTGTTCATTTGGCTATCCACTCCACCCTGTTCAGCTCTACATTCTCGTGTCCACAAAACCCAGCCTTCAGAAATCATTGGAATCACCACTAGAGAATGTTCCATTCATTCACTGCGAATCTGGAATTCCTCTGAACCTCCACTCCTGGCAGGTTTTCGTTACGCCACTGGTGAATGTCCAAGTAACTCAATACTGGTTTTCAGAGGCATGTTCAACTCGCAGAAGTGCTGTTCAATGGGCTATCCACTCAATATTGGTCAGCTCTTCATTTTCCTCTCCACACAAACCAGCCTTCAGAAATCATTGGGCTCTCCACTACAGACTGTTCCATTCATTCACTGCGATTCTGCAATTCATCTGACTCTCCGCTCCAGGCAGGTTTTCATTACAGCACTGGTGAATGACCAAGTAATCCAATGCTGGTTTTCAGCCGCCTTTTCACACTCGCAGTGTGCTGTTCAATTGTCTATCCACTCAAACCTGGTCAGCCTTTCATTTTCTTTTCCACAATATCAGACTTCAGAAATCATTGGAATCGCCAGTACAGAATGTTCCATTCATTCACTGCCAATCTGGAATTCATCTGAATCTGCACTCCAGGTAGGCTTTCATTACACCACTTATGAATGTCCAAGTAACACAATGCTGGTTTTCAGCGGTCTGTTCACACTCTAAGCCCTGCTTTTTACTGGGTATCCACACAACTGTGGTCAGCTCTTCATTTTCATGTCCAAACAATCCAGACTTGAGAAATCATTGCAATCTCCAGTACAGAATGTTCCATTCATTCACTGCGAATCTGGAATTCAACTGAATCTCCACTACCTGCAGATTTATCTTACACCACTTGTGAATGTCCAAGTAAAACAATGCTGGTTTTCAGAGGCCTGTTCATGTTCGCAGTCGTGCTGTTCAATTGGCTATCCACTCAACCTGTTTTGCTCCTCATTTTCCTGTGCACACAACCCAGCCTTCAGAAATCATTGTAATCTCCACTACAGGATGTTCCATTCATTCACTGGGAATCTGGAATTCATCTGAATCTGCACTCCACGCAGGCTTTCGTTACACCACTGCTGAAAGTCGAAGTAATGCAATACTGGTTTTCAGTGGTCTGTTCACATTCGAAGCCGAGGCTTTTTACAGGCTATCCACTCAACACTGGTCAGCTCTTCATTTTCGTGTCCCCACAATCCAGATTTCAGAAATCATTGCAATCTCCACTACAGAATGTTCCATTCATTCACTGCGAGTCTGGAGTTTATCTGATTCTCCACTCCCGCCTGGTTAACATTACACCACTTGTGAATGTCCAAGTAAGCCAATGCTGGTTTTCAGAGGCCTGTTCATACTCGCAGCCGTGCTGTTTAATTGACAATTCACTCCACCCTGTTCAGCTCTTCATTGTCCCACCACACTACCAGCCTTCAGAAATCTTTGTTATCTCCACTACAGAATGTTCCATTCATTCACTGCGAATCTGGAATTCATCTGACTCTCAACTCCACGCAGGTTTTCATTACACCACTGTTGAATGTCCAAGTAACCCAATGCTGGTTTTCAGCGGCCTGTTCATATTCGCAGCCCTGCTGTTTACTTGGCTATCGATTCAAGCCTGGTCAGCTCTTCATTTTCCTGTCCACACAACACAGGCTTCAGAAATCATTGGAATCTCCTCTACAGAATGTTCCATTCATTCACTGCGAATGTGGAATTCAACTGACTCTCCACTCCATGCAGGTTTTCCTTACACCACTGATGAATGTCCAAGTAACCCAATGCTGGTTTTCAGCTGCATGTTCACACTCGCAGCCATGCTATACAATTGGCTTTCCACTAAATCCTGATTAGTTCTTGATTTTCCTTCCACACGACCCAGCCTTCAGAAATCGTTGGAATCTCCACTAGAGAATGTTCCATTCATTCACTGCGAATCTGGAATTCCTCTGAACCTCCACTCCCGGCAGGTTTTCGTTACACCACGGTTGAATGTCCAAGTAACCCAATGTTTTAAGTGTTTTCTTCACAAGCGCAGTGGTGCTGTTCAATTGGCTATCCACTCAACCCTGGCCAGCTCTACATTTTCCTGTCCACACCACAGAGACTGGAGAAATCATTGTTATCTCCACTACAGAATGTTCCATTCATTCACAGCGAATCTGGAATTCATCTGAATCTCCACTCCCGGCAGGTTTTCGTGACACCACTGGTAAATATCCAAGTAAGCCAATGCTGGTTTTAAGTGGCCTGCTCATACTCTCAGCCGTGCTGTTCAATTTGCTATCCACTCAACCCTCTTCAGCTCCATTTTCCTGTCCACATAACCCAAACTTCAGAAACAATTGGTATCTCCTCCACAGAATGTTCCATTCATTGACGGCAAATCTGAAATTCATCTAATTCTCAACTCCCGTCAGGTTTTCGTTACACCACTTGTGAATGTCCAATTAAGCCAAAGCTGGTTTTCAGTGGCCTGTTCTTACTACGAGACGTGCTGTTCATTTGGCTATCCATTCCACCCTGTTCAGCTCTACATTTTCGTGTCCACAAAACCCAGCCTTCAGAAATCATTGGAATCACCACTAGAGAATGTTCCATTCATTCACTGCGAATCTGGAATTCATCTGAATCTCCACTCCCGGCAGGTTTTCATTGCACCACTGCTGAATGTTCAAGTAACGCAATGATGGTTTTCAGCGGTCTATTCACACTCGAACCCGTGCTGTTCACGGTCTAGCGACTCAACACTGGTGAGTTCTTCTTTTTCCAGTTCAGACAATACAAACCTCAGAAACCATTGCAATCTACACTACAGAATGTTTCATTCATTCAGGCGAATCTTGAATTCATCTTGTTCTCCACTCCCAGCAGGTTTTCGTTTCACCACTGGTGAATGTCCAAGCAACCCAAGGCTGGTTTCAGCTGCGTGTTAACACTCGCAGCCGTGCTGTTCAATTGGCTATCCAGTGAACGCTGGTTAGCTCTTGATTTTCCTTCCACACACCGAGCCTTCAGAAATAATTCTTATCTCCACTTCAGAATGTTCCATTCGTTCCCTGCGAATCTGGAATTCCTCTGACTCTCCACACCAGGCAGATTTTCCTAACAACACTGGTGAATGACCAGGTAATCCAATGCTGGTTTTCAGCGGCTGTTCACACTCACAGCCTTGCTGTTCAATTGGCAATCCAGTCAAACCTAGTCAGCTCTTCATTTTCCTGTCCACACAACCCAGCGTTCAGAAATCATTGGAATCTCTACTACAGAAATTTCCATTCATTCACTGTGAATCTGGAAATAATCTGAATCTGCATTCCAGGAAGGCTTTCGTTACACCACTGATGAATGTCCAAGTAATGCAATGCTGCTTCTTAGTGGTCTGTTCACACTCGAAACCGTGCTGTTCATTGGCTATCCACTCAATATCGGTCAGCTCTTCAATATCCTGTCCAGACTATCCAGATTCCTAAATGTTGGCAATCACCACTACAGAATGTTCCATTCAATCACGCGAATCTGGAATTCATCAGAGTCTCCACTCCTGGAAGGTTTTCGTGACACCACTGGTAAATGTCCAAGGAAGACAATGCTGGTTTTAAGCCGCCTGCTAACACACTCAGCCGTGCTGTTCAATTTGCTATCCACCCAACCCTATTCAGCTCTACATTTTCCTGTCCTCATAACCCAACCTTCAGAAATAATTGGTATCTCCTCCACAGAATGTTCCGTTCATTCACTGCGAATCTTAAATTCAGCTGACTCTCAACTCCCGGCGGGTTATCGTTACACCACTTGTGAATGTCCAAGTAAGCCAATGCTGGTTTTCAGTGGCCTGTTCATACTAAGAGACGTGCTGTTCATTTGGCTATCCACTCCACCCTGTTCAGCTCTACATTCTCGTGTCCACAAAACCCAGCCTTCAGAAATCATTGGAATCACCACTAGAGAATGTTCCATTCATTCACTGCGAATCTGGAATTCATCTGAACCTCCACTCCTGGCAGGTTTTCGTTACGCCACTGGTGAATGTCCAAGTAACTCAATACTGGTTTTCAGAGGCATGTTCAACTCGCAGAAGTGCTGTTCAATGGGCTATCCACTCAATATTGGTCAGCTCTTCATTTTCCTCTCCACACAAACCAGCCTTCAGAAATCATTGGGCTCTCCACTACAGACTGTTCCATTCATTCACTGCGATTCTGCAATTCATCTGACTCTCCGCTCCAGGCAGGTTTTCATTACAGCACTGGTGAATGACCAAGTAATCCAATGCTGGTTTTCAGCCGCCTTTTCACACTCGCAGTGTGCTGTTCAATTGTCTATCCACTCAAACCTGGTCAGCCTTTCATTTTCTTTTCCACAATATCAGACTTCAGAAATCATTGGAATCGCCAGTACAGAATGTTCCATTCATTCACTGCCAATCTGGAATTCATCTGAATCTGCACTCCAGGTAGGCTTTCATTACACCACTTATGAATGTCCAAGTAACACAATGCTGGTTTTCAGCGGTCTGTTCACACTCTAAGCCCTGCTTTTTACTGGGTATCCACACAACTGTGGTCAGCTCTTCATTTTCATGTCCAAACAATCCAGACTTGAGAAATCATTGCAATCTCCAGTACAGAATGTTCCATTCATTCACTGCGAATCTGGAATTCAACTGAATCTCCACTACCTGCAGATTTATCTTACACCACTTGTGAATGTCCAAGTAAAACAATGCTGGTTTTCAGAGGCCTGTTCATGTTCGCAGTCGTGCTGTTCAATTGGCTATCCACTCAACCTGTTTTGCTCCTCATTTTCCTGTGCACACAACCCAGCCTTCAGAAATCATTGTAATCTCCACTACAGGATGTTCCATTCATTCACTGGGAATCTGGAATTCATCTGAATCTGCACTCCACGCAGGCTTTCGTTACACCACTGCTGAAAGTCGAAGTAATGCAATACTGGTTTTCAGTGGTCTGTTCACATTCGAAGCCGAGGCTTTTTACAGGCTATCCACTCAACACTGGTCAGCTCTTCATTTTCGTGTCCCCACAATCCAGATTTCAGAAATCATTGCAATCTCCACTACAGAATGTTCCATTCATTCACTGCGAGTCTGGAGTTTATCTGATTCTCCACTCCCGCCTGGTTAACATTACACCACTTGTGAATGTCCAAGTAAGCCAATGCTGGTTTTCAGAGGCCTGTTCATACTCGCAGCCGTGCTGTTTAATTGACAATTCACTCCACCCTGTTCAGCTCTTCATTGTCCCACCACACTACCAGCCTTCAGAAATCTTTGTTATCTCCACTACAGAATGTTCCATTCATTCACTGCGAATCTGGAATTCATCTGACTCTCAACTCCACGCAGGTTTTCATTACACCACTGTTGAATGTCCAAGTAACCCAATGCTGGTTTTCAGCGGCCTGTTCATATTCGCAGCCCTGCTGTTTACTTGGCTATCGATTCAAGCCTGGTCAGCTCTTCATTTTCCTGTCCACACAACACAGGCTTCAGAAATCATTGGAATCTCCTCTACAGAATGTTCCATTCATTCACTGCGAATGTGGAATTCAACTGACTCTCCACTCCATGCAGGTTTTCCTTACACCACTGATGAATGTCCAAGTAACCCAATGCTGGTTTTCAGCTGCATGTTCACACTCGCAGCCATGCTATACAATTGGCTTTCCACTAAATCCTGATTAGTTCTTGATTTTCCTTCCACACGACCCAGCCTTCAGAAATCGTTGGAATCTCCACTAGAGAATGTTCCATTCATTCACTGCGAATCTGGAATTCCTCTGAACCTCCACTCCCGGCAGGTTTTCGTTACACCACTGTTGAATGTCCAAGTAACCCAATGTTTTAAGTGTTTTCTTCACAAGCGCAGTGGTGCTGTTCAATTGGCTATCCACTCAACCCTGGCCAGCTCTACATTTTCCTGTCCACACCACAGAGACTGGAGAAATCATTGTTATCTCCACTACAGAATGTTCCATTCATTCACAGCGAATCTGGAATTCATCTGAATCTCCACTCCCGGCAGGTTTTCGTGACACCACTGGTAAATATCCAAGTAAGCCAATGCTGGTTTTAAGTGGCCTGCTCATACTCTCAGCCGTGCTGTTCAATTTGCTATCCACTCAACCCTCTTCAGCTCCATTTTCCTGTCCACATAACCCAAACTTCAGAAACAATTGGTATCTCCTCCACAGAATGTTCCATTCATTGACGGCAAATCTGAAATTCATCTAATTCTCAACTCCCGTCAGGTTTTCGTTACACCACTTGTGAATGTCCAATTAAGCCAAAGCTGGTTTTCAGTGGCCTGTTCTTACTACGAGACGTGCTGTTCATTTGGCTATCCATTCCACCCTGTTCAGCTCTACATTTTCGGGTCCACAAAACCCAGCCTTCAGAAATCATTGGAATCACCACTAGAGAATGTTCCATTCATTCACTGCGAATCTGGAATTCATCTGAATCTCCACTCCCGGCAGGTTTTCATTGCACCACTGCTGAATGTTCAAGTAACGCAATGATGGTTTTCAGCGGTCTATTCACACTCGAACCCGTGCTGTTCACGGTCTAGCGACTCAACACTGGTGAGTTCTTCTTTTTCCAGTTCAGACAATACAAACCTCAGAAACCATTGCAATCTACACTACAGAATGTTTCATTCATTCAGGCGAATCTTGAATTCATCTTGTTCTCCACTCCCAGCAGGTTTTCGTTTCACCACTGGTGAATGTCCAAGCAACCCAAGGCTGGTTTCAGCTGCGTGTTAACACTCGCAGCCGTGCTGTTCAATTGGCTATCCAGTGAACGCTGGTTAGCTCTTGATTTTCCTTCCACACACCGAGCCTTCAGAAATCATTCTTATCTCCACTTCAGAGTGTTCCATTCGTTCATTGCGAATCTGGAATTCCTCTGACTCTCCACACCAGGCAGATTTTCCTAACAACACTGGTGAATGACCAGGTAATCCAATGCTGGTTTTCAGCGGCTGTTCACACTCACAGCCTTGCTGTTCAATTGGCAATCCAGTCAAACCTAGTCAGCTCTTCATTTTCCTGTCCACACAACCCAGCGTTCAGAAATCATTGGAATCTCTACTACAGAAATTTCCATTCATTCACTGTGAATCTGGAAATACTCTGAATCTGCATTCCAGGAAGGCTTTCGTTACACCACTGATGAATGTCCAAGTAATGCAATGCTGCTTCTTAGTGGTCTGTTCACACTCGAAACCGTGCTGTTCATTGGCTATCCACTCAATATCGGTCAGCTCTTCAATATCCTGTCCAGACTATCCAGATTCCTAAATGTTGGCAATCACCACTACAGAATGTTCCATTCAATCACGCGAATCTGGAATTCATCAGAGTCTCCACTCCTGGAAGGTTTTCGTGACACCACTGGTAAATGTCCAAGGAAGACAATGCTGGTTTTAAGCCGCCTGCTAACACACTCAGCCGTGCTGTTCAATTTGCTATCCACCCAACCCTATTCAGCTCTACATTTTCCTGTCCTCATAACCCAACCTTCAGAAATAATTGGTATCTCCTCCACAGAATGTTCCGTTCATTCACTGCGAATCTTAAATTCATCTGACTCTCAACTCCCGGCGGGTTATCGTTACACCACTTGTGAATGTCCAAGTAAGCCAATGCTGGTTTTCAGTGGCCTGTTCATACTAAGAGACGTGCTGTTCATTTGGCTATCCACTCCACCCTGTTCAGCTCTACATTCTCGTGTCCACAAAACCCAGCCTTCAGAAATCATTGGAATCACCACTAGAGAATGTTCCATTCATTCACTGCGAATCTGGAATTCCTCTGAACCTCCACTCCTGGCAGGTTTTCGTTACGCCACTGGTGAATGTCCAAGTAACTCAATACTGGTTTTCAGAGGCATGTTCAACTCGCAGAAGTGCTGTTCAATGGGCTATCCACTCAATATTGGTCAGCTCTTCATTTTCCTCTCCACACAAACCAGCCTTCAGAAATCATTGGGCTCTCCACTACAGACTGTTCCATTCATTCACTGCGATTCTGCAATTCATCTGACTCTCCGCTCCAGGCAGGTTTTCATTACAGCACTGGTGAATGACCAAGTAATCCAATGCTGGTTTTCAGCCGCCTTTTCACACTCGCAGTGTGCTGTTCAATTGTCTATCCACTCAAACCTGGTCAGCCTTTCATTTTCTTTTCCACAATATCAGACTTCAGAAATCATTGGAATCGCCAGTACAGAATGTTCCATTCATTCACTGCCAATCTGGAATTCATCTGAATCTGCACTCCAGGTAGGCTTTCATTACACCACTTATGAATGTCCAAGTAACACAATGCTGGTTTTCAGCGGTCTGTTCACACTCTAAGCCCTGCTTTTTACTGGGTATCCACACAACTGTGGTCAGCTCTTCATTTTCATGTCCAAACAATCCAGACTTGAGAAATCATTGCAATCTCCAGTACAGAATGTTCCATTCATTCACTGCGAATCTGGAATTCAACTGAATCTCCACTACCTGCAGATTTATCTTACACCACTTGTGAATGTCCAAGTAAAACAATGCTGGTTTTCAGAGGCCTGTTCATGTTCGCAGTCGTGCTGTTCAATTGGCTATCCACTCAACCTGTTTTGCTCCTCATTTTCCTGTGCACACAACCCAGCCTTCAGAAATCATTGTAATCTCCACTACAGGATGTTCCATTCATTCACTGGGAATCTGGAATTCATCTGAATCTGCACTCCACGCAGGCTTTCGTTACACCACTGCTGAAAGTCGAAGTAATGCAATACTGGTTTTCAGTGGTCTGTTCACATTCGAAGCCGAGGCTTTTTACAGGCTATCCACTCAACACTGGTCAGCTCTTCATTTTCGTGTCCCCACAATCCAGATTTCAGAAATCATTGCAATCTCCACTACAGAATGTTCCATTCATTCACTGCGAGTCTGGAGTTTATCTGATTCTCCACTCCCGCCTGGTTAACATTACACCACTTGTGAATGTCCAAGTAAGCCAATGCTGGTTTTCAGAGGCCTGTTCATACTCGCAGCCGTGCTGTTTAATTGACAATTCACTCCACCCTGTTCAGCTCTTCATTGTCCCACCACACTACCAGCCTTCAGAAATCTTTGTTATCTCCACTACAGAATGTTCCATTCATTCACTGCGAATCTGGAATTCATCTGACTCTCAACTCCACGCAGGTTTTCATTACACCACTGTTGAATGTCCAAGTAACCCAATGCTGGTTTTCAGCGGCCTGTTCATATTCGCAGCCCTGCTGTTTACTTGGCTATCGATTCAAGCCTGGTCAGCTCTTCATTTTCCTGTCCACACAACACAGGCTTCAGAAATCATTGGAATCTCCTCTACAGAATGTTCCATTCATTCACTGCGAATGTGGAATTCAACTGACTCTCCACTCCATGCAGGTTTTCCTTACACCACTGATGAATGTCCAAGTAACCCAATGCTGGTTTTCAGCTGCATGTTCACACTCGCAGCCATGCTATACAATTGGCTTTCCACTAAATCCTGATTAGTTCTTGATTTTCCTTCCACACGACCCAGCCTTCAGAAATCGTTGGAATCTCCACTAGAGAATGTTCCATTCATTCACTGCGAATCTGGAATTCCTCTGAACCTCCACTCCCGGCAGGTTTTCGTTACACCACTGTTGAATGTCCAAGTAACCCAATGTTTTAAGTGTTTTCTTCACAAGCGCAGTGGTGCTGTTCAATTGGCTATCCACTCAACCCTGGCCAGCTCTACATTTTCCTGTCCACACCACAGAGACTGGAGAAATCATTGTTATCTCCACTACAGAATGTTCCATTCATTCACAGCGAATCTGGAATTCATCTGAATCTCCACTCCCGGCAGGTTTTCGTGACACCACTGGTAAATATCCAAGTAAGCCAATGCTGGTTTTAAGTGGCCTGCTCATACTCTCAGCCGTGCTGTTCAATTTGCTATCCACTCAACCCTCTTCAGCTCCATTTTCCTGTCCACATAACCCAAACTTCAGAAACAATTGGTATCTCCTCCACAGAATGTTCCATTCATTGACGGCAAATCTGAAATTCATCTAATTCTCAACTCCCGTCAGGTTTTCGTTACACCACTTGTGAATGTCCAATTAAGCCAAAGCTGGTTTTCAGTGGCCTGTTCTTACTACGAGACGTGCTGTTCATTTGGCTATCCATTCCACCCTGTTCAGCTCTACATTTTCGTGTCCACAAAACCCAGCCTTCAGAAATCATTGGAATCACCACTAGAGAATGTTCCATTCATTCACTGCGAATCTGGAATTCATCTGAATCTCCACTCCCGGCAGGTTTTCATTGCACCACTGCTGAATGTTCAAGTAACGCAATGATGGTTTTCAGCGGTCTATTCACACTCGAACCCGTGCTGTTCACGGTCTAGCGACTCAACACTGGTGAGTTCTTCTTTTTCCAGTTCAGACAATACAAACCTCAGAAACCATTGCAATCTACACTACAGAATGTTTCATTCATTCAGGCGAATCTTGAATTCATCTTGTTCTCCACTCCCAGCAGGTTTTCGTTTCACCACTGGTGAATGTCCAAGCAACCCAAGGCTGGTTTCAGCTGCGTGTTAACACTCGCAGCCGTGCTGTTCAATTGGCTATCCAGTGAACGCTGGTTAGCTCTTGATTTTCCTTCCACACACCGAGCCTTCAGAAATCATTCTTATCTCCACTTCAGAGTGTTCCATTCGTTCCCTGCGAATCTGGAATTCCTCTGACTCTCCACACCAGGCAGATTTTCCTAACAACACTGGTGAATGACCAGGTAATCCAATGCTGGTTTTCAGCAGCTGTTCACACTCACAGCCTTGCTGTTCAATTGGCAATCCAGTCAAACCTAGTCAGCTCTTCATTTTCCTGTCCACACAACCCAGCGTTCAGAAATCATTGGAATCTCTACTACAGAAATTTCCATTCATTCACTGTGAATCTGGAAATACTCTGAATCTGCATTCCAGGAAGGCTTTCGTTACACCACTGATGAATGTCCAAGTAATGCAATGCTGCTTCTTAGTGGTCTGTTCACACTCGAAACCGTGCTGTTCATTGGCTATCCACTCAATATCGGTCAGCTCTTCAATATCCTGTCCAGACTATCCAGATTCCTAAATGTTGGCAATCACCACTACAGAATGTTCCATTCAATCACGCGAATCTGGAATTCATCAGAGTCTCCACTCCTGGAAGGTTTTCGTGACACCACTGGTAAATGTCCAAGGAAGACAATGCTGGTTTTAAGCCGCCTGCTAACACACTCAGCCGTGCTGTTCAATTTGCTATCCACCCAACCCTATTCAGCTCTACATTTTCCTGTCCTCATAACCCAACCTTCAGAAATAATTGGTATCTCCTCCACAGAATGTTCCGTTCATTCACTGCGAATCTTAAATTCATCTGACTCTCAACTCCCGGCGGGTTATCGTTACACCACTTGTGAATGTCCAAGTAAGCCAATGCTGGTTTTCAGTGGCCTGTTCATACTAAGAGACGTGCTGTTCATTTGGCTATCCACTCCACCCTGTTCAGCTCTACATTCTCGTGTCCACAAAACCCAGCCTTCAGAAATCATTGGAATCACCACTAGAGAATGTTCCATTCATTCACTGCGAATCTGGAATTCCTCTGAACCTCCACTCCTGGCAGGTTTTCGTTACGCCACTGGTGAATGTCCAAGTAACTCAATACTGGTTTTCAGAGGCATGTTCAACTCGCAGAAGTGCTGTTCAATGGGCTATCCACTCAATATTGGTCAGCTCTTCATTTTCCTCTCCACACAAACCAGCCTTCAGAAATCATTGGGCTCTCCACTACAGACTGTTCCATTCATTCACTGCGATTCTGCAATTCATCTGACTCTCCGCTCCAGGCAGGTTTTCATTACAGCACTGGTGAATGACCAAGTAATCCAATGCTGGTTTTCAGCCGCCTTTTCACACTCGCAGTGTGCTGTTCAATTGTCTATCCACTCAAACCTGGTCAGCCTTTCATTTTCTTTTCCACAATATCAGACTTCAGAAATCATTGGAATCGCCAGTACAGAATGTTCCATTCATTCACTGCCAATCTGGAATTCATCTGAATCTGCACTCCAGGTAGGCTTTCATTACACCACTTATGAATGTCCAAGTAACACAATGCTGGTTTTCAGCGGTCTGTTCACACTCTAAGCCCTGCTTTTTACTGGGTATCCACACAACTGTGGTCAGCTCTTCATTTTCATGTCCAAACAATCCAGACTTGAGAAATCATTGCAATCTCCAGTACAGAATGTTCCATTCATTCACTGCGAATCTGGAATTCAACTGAATCTCCACTACCTGCAGATTTATCTTACACCACTTGTGAATGTCCAAGTAAAACAATGCTGGTTTTCAGAGGCCTGTTCATGTTCGCAGTCGTGCTGTTCAATTGGCTATCCACTCAACCTGTTTTGCTCCTCATTTTCCTGTGCACACAACCCAGCCTTCAGAAATCATTGTAATCTCCACTACAGGATGTTCCATTCATTCACTGGGAATCTGGAATTCATCTGAATCTGCACTCCACGCAGGCTTTCGTTACACCACTGCTGAAAGTCGAAGTAATGCAATACTGGTTTTCAGTGGTCTGTTCACATTCGAAGCCGAGGCTTTTTACAGGCTATCCACTCAACACTGGTCAGCTCTTCATTTTCGTGTCCCCACAATCCAGATTTCAGAAATCATTGCAATCTCCACTACAGAATGTTCCATTCATTCACTGCGAGTCTGGAGTTTATCTGATTCTCCACTCCCGCCTGGTTAACATTACACCACTTGTGAATGTCCAAGTAAGCCAATGCTGGTTTTCAGAGGCCTGTTCATACTCGCAGCCGTGCTGTTTAATTGACAATTCACTCCACCCTGTTCAGCTCTTCATTGTCCCACCACACTACCAGCCTTCAGAAATCTTTGTTATCTCCACTACAGAATCTTCCATTCATTCACTGCGAATCTGGAATTCATCTGACTCTCAACTCCACGCAGGTTTTCATTACACCACTGTTGAATGTCCAAGTAACCCAATGCTGGTTTTCAGCGGCCTGTTCATATTCGCAGCCCTGCTGTTTACTTGGCTATCGATTCAAGCCTGGTCAGCTCTTCATTTTCCTGTCCACACAACACAGGCTTCAGAAATCATTGGAATCTCCTCTACAGAATGTTCCATTCATTCACTGCGAATGTGGAATTCAACTGACTCTCCACTCCATGCAGGTTTTCCTTACACCACTGATGAATGTCCAAGTAACCCAATGCTGGTTTTCAGCTGCATGTTCACACTCGCAGCCATGCTATACAATTGGCTTTCCACTAAATCCTGATTAGTTCTTGATTTTCCTTCCACACGACCCAGCCTTCAGAAATCGTTGGAATCTCCACTAGAGAATGTTCCATTCATTCACTGCGAATCTGGAATTCCTCTGAACCTCCACTCCCGGCAGGTTTTCGTTACACCACTGTTGAATGTCCAAGTAACCCAATGTTTTAAGTGTTTTCTTCACAAGCGCAGTGGTGCTGTTCAATTGGCTATCCACTCAACCCTGGCCAGCTCTACATTTTCCTGTCCACACCACAGAGACTGGAGAAATCATTGTTATCTCCACTACAGAATGTTCCATTCATTCACAGCGAATCTGGAATTCATCTGAATCTCCACTCCCGGCAGGTTTTCGTGACACCACTGGTAAATATCCAAGTAAGCCAATGCTGGTTTTAAGTGGCCTGCTCATACTCTCAGCCGTGCTGTTCAATTTGCTATCCACTCAACCCTCTTCAGCTCCATTTTCCTGTCCACATAACCCAAACTTCAGAAACAATTGGTATCTCCTCCACAGAATGTTCCATTCATTGACGGCAAATCTGAAATTCATCTAATTCTCAACTCCCGTCAGGTTTTCGTTACACCACTTGTGAATGTCCAATTAAGCCAAAGCTGGTTTTCAGTGGCCTGTTCTTACTACGAGACGTGCTGTTCATTTGGCTATCCATTCCACCCTGTTCAGCTCTACATTTTCGTGTCCACAAAACCCAGCCTTCAGAAATCATTGGAATCACCACTAGAGAATGTTCCATTCATTCACTGCGAATCTGGAATTCATCTGAATCTCCACTCCCGGCAGGTTTTCATTGCACCACTGCTGAATGTTCAAGTAACGCAATGATGGTTTTCAGCGGTCTATTCACACTCGAACCCGTGCTGTTCACGGTCTAGCGACTCAACACTGGTGAGTTCTTCTTTTTCCAGTTCAGACAATACAAACCTCAGAAACCATTGCAATCTACACTACAGAATGTTTCATTCATTCAGGCGAATCTTGAATTCATCTTGTTCTCCACTCCCAGCAGGTTTTCGTTTCACCACTGGTGAATGTCCAAGCAACCCAAGGCTGGTTTCAGCTGCGTGTTAACACTCGCAGCCGTGCTGTTCAATTGGCTATCCAGTGAACGCTGGTTAGCTCTTGATTTTCCTTCCACACACCGAGCCTTCAGAAATCATTCTTATCTCCACTTCAGAATGTTCCATTCGTTCCCTGCGAATCTGGAATTCCTCTGACTCTCCACACCAGGCAGATTTTCCTAACAACACTGGTGAATGACCAGGTAATCCAATGCTGGTTTTCAGCGGCTGTTCACACTCACAGCCTTGCTGTTCAATTGGCAATCCAGTCAAACCTAGTCAGCTCTTCATTTTCCTGTCCACACAACCCAGCGTTCAGAAATCATTGGAATCTCTACTACAGAAATTTCCATTCATTCACTGTGAATCTGGAAATACTCTGAATCTGCATTCCAGGAAGGCTTTCGTTACACCACTGATGAATGTCCAAGTAATGCAATGCTGCTTCTTAGTGGTCTGTTCACACTCGAAACCGTGCTGTTCATTGGCTATCCACTCAATATCGGTCAGCTCTTCAATATCCTGTCCAGACTATCCAGATTCCTAAATGTTGGCAATCACCACTACAGAATGTTCCATTCAATCACGCGAATCTGGAATTCATCAGAGTCTCCACTCCTGGAAGGTTTTCGTGACACCACTGGTAAATGTCCAAGGAAGACAATGCTGGTTTTAAGCCGCCTGCTAACACACTCAGCCGTGCTGTTCAATTTGCTATCCACCCAACCCTATTCAGCTCTACATTTTCCTGTCCTCATAACCCAACCTTCAGAAATAATTGGTATCTCCTCCACAGAATGTTCCGTTCATTCACTGCGAATCTTAAATTCATCTGACTCTCAACTCCCGGCGGGTTATCGTTACACCACTTGTGAATGTCCAAGTAAGCCAATGCTGGTTTTCAGTGGCCTGTTCATACTAAGAGACGTGCTGTTCATTTGGCTATCCACTCCACCCTGTTCAGCTCTACATTCTCGTGTCCACAAAACCCAGCCTTCAGAAATCATTGGAATCACCACTAGAGAATGTTCCATTCATTCACTGCGAATCTGGAATTCCTCTGAACCTCCACTCCTGGCAGGTTTTCGTTACGCCACTGGTGAATGTCCAAGTAACTCAATACTGGTTTTCAGAGGCATGTTCAACTCGCAGAAGTGCTGTTCAATGGGCTATCCACTCAATATTGGTCAGCTCTTCATTTTCCTCTCCACACAAACCAGCCTTCAGAAATCATTGGGCTCTCCACTACAGACTGTTCCATTCATTCACTGCGATTCTGCAATTCATCTGACTCTCCGCTCCAGGCAGGTTTTCATTACAGCACTGGTGAATGACCAAGTAATCCAATGCTGGTTTTCAGCCGCCTTTTCACACTCGCAGTGTGCTGTTCAATTGTCTATCCACTCAAACCTGGTCAGCCTTTCATTTTCTTTTCCACAATATCAGACTTCAGAAATCATTGGAATCGCCAGTACAGAATGTTCCATTCATTCACTGCCAATCTGGAATTCATCTGAATCTGCACTCCAGGTAGGCTTTCATTACACCACTTATGAATGTCCAAGTAACACAATGCTGGTTTTCAGCGGTCTGTTCACACTCTAAGCCCTGCTTTTTACTGGGTATCCACACAACTGTGGTCAGCTCTTCATTTTCATGTCCAAACAATCCAGACTTGAGAAATCATTGCAATCTCCAGTACAGAATGTTCCATTCATTCACTGCGAATCTGGAATTCAACTGAATCTCCACTACCTGCAGATTTATCTTACACCACTTGTGAATGTCCAAGTAAAACAATGCTGGTTTTCAGAGGCCTGTTCATGTTCGCAGTCGTGCTGTTCAATTGGCTATCCACTCAACCTGTTTTGCTCCTCATTTTCCTGTGCACACAACCCAGCCTTCAGAAATCATTGTAATCTCCACTACAGGATGTTCCATTCATTCACTGGGAATCTGGAATTCATCTGAATCTGCACTCCACGCAGGCTTTCGTTACACCACTGCTGAAAGTCGAAGTAATGCAATACTGGTTTTCAGTGGTCTGTTCACATTCGAAGCCGAGGCTTTTTACAGGCTATCCACTCAACACTGGTCAGCTCTTCATTTTCGTGTCCCCACAATCCAGATTTCAGAAATCATTGCAATCTCCACTACAGAATGTTCCATTCATTCACTGCGAGTCTGGAGTTTATCTGATTCTCCACTCCCGCCTGGTTAACATTACACCACTTGTGAATGTCCAAGTAAGCCAATGCTGGTTTTCAGAGGCCTGTTCATACTCGCAGCCGTGCTGTTTAATTGACAATTCACTCCACCCTGTTCAGCTCTTCATTGTCCCACCACACTACCAGCCTTCAGAAATCTTTGTTATCTCCACTACAGAATGTTCCATTCATTCACTGCGAATCTGGAATTCATCTGACTCTCAACTCCACGCAGGTTTTCATTACACCACTGTTGAATGTCCAAGTAACCCAATGCTGGTTTTCAGCGGCCTGTTCATATTCGCAGCCCTGCTGTTTCCTTGGCTATCGATTCAAGCCTGGTCAGCTCTTCATTTTCCTGTCCACACAACACAGGCTTCAGAAATCATTGGAATCTCCTCTACAGAATGTTCCATTCATTCACTGCGAATGTGGAATTCATCTGAACCTCCACTCCTGGCAGGTTTTCGTTACGCCACTGGTGAATGTCCAAGTAACTCAATACTGGTTTTCAGAGGCATGTTCAACTCGCAGAAGTGCTGTTCAATGGGCTATCCACTCAATATTGGTCAGCTCTTCATTTTCCTCTCCACACAAACCAGCCTTCAGAAATCATTGGGCTCTCCACTACAGACTGTTCCATTCATTCACTGCGATTCTGCAATTCATCTGACTCTCCGCTCCAGGCAGGTTTTCATTACAGCACTGGTGAATGACCAAGTAATCCAATGCTGGTTTTCAGCCGCCTTTTCACACTCGCAGTGTGCTGTTGAATTGTCTATCCACTCAAACCTGGTCAGCCTTTCATTTTCTTTTCCACAATATCAGACTTCAGAAATCATTGGAATCGCCAGTACAGAATGTTCCATTCATTCACTGCCAATCTGGAATTCATCTGAATCTGCACTCCAGGTAGGCTTTCATTACACCACTTATGAATGTCCAAGTAACACAATGCTGGTTTTCAGCGGTCTGTTCACACTCTAAGCCCTGCTTTTTACTGGGTATCCACACAACTGTGGTCAGCTCTTCATTTTCATGTCCAAACAATCCAGACTTGAGAAATCATTGCAATCTCCAGTACAGAATGTTCCATTCATTCACTGCGAATCTGGAATTCAACTGAATCTCCACTACCTGCAGATTTATCTTACACCACTTGTGAATGTCCAAGTAAAACAATGCTGGTTTTCAGAGGCCTGTTCATGTTCGCAGTCGTGCTGTTCAATTGGCTATCCACTCAACCTGTTTTGCTCCTCATTTTCCTGTGCACACAACCCAGCCTTCAGAAATCATTGTAATCTCCACTACAGGATGTTCCATTCATTCACTGGGAATCTGGAATTCATCTGAATCTGCACTCCACGCAGGCTTTCGTTACACCACTGCTGAAAGTCGAAGTAATGCAATACTGGTTTTCAGTGGTCTGTTCACATTCGAAGCCGAGGCTTTTTACAGGCTATCCACTCAACACTGGTCAGCTCTTCATTTTCGTGTCCCCACAATCCAGATTTCAGAAATCATTGCAATCTCCACTACAGAATGTTCCATTCATTCACTGCGAGTCTGGAGTTTATCTGATTCTCCACTCCCGCCTGGTTAACATTACACCACTTGTGAATGTCCAAGTAAGCCAATGCTGGTTTTCAGAGGCCTGTTCATACTCGCAGCCGTGCTGTTTAATTGATAATTCACTCCACCCTGTTCAGCTCTTCATTGTCCCACCACACTACCAGCCTTCAGAAATCTTTGTTATCTCCACTACAGAATGTTCCATTCATTCACTGCGAATCTGGAATTCATCTGACTCTCAACTCCACGCAGGTTTTCATTACACCACTGTTGAATGTCCAAGTAACCCAATGCTGGTTTTCAGCGGCCTGTTCATATTCGCAGCCCTGCTGTTTACTTGGCTATCGATTCAAGCCTGGTCAGCTCTTCATTTTCCTGTCCACACAACACAGGCTTCAGAAATCATTGGAATCTCCTCTACAGAATGTTCCATTCATTCACTGCGAATGTGGAATTCAACTGACTCTCCACTCCATGCAGGTTTTCCTTACACCACTGATGAATGTCCAAGTAACCCAATGCTGGTTTTCAGCTGCATGTTCACACTCGCAGCCATGCTATACAATTGGCTTTCCACTAAATCCTGATTAGTTCTTGATTTTCCTTCCACACGACCCAGCCTTCAGAAATCGTTGGAATCTCCACTAGAGAATGTTCCATTCATTCACTGCGAATCTGGAATTCCTCTGAACCTCCACTCCCGGCAGGTTTTCGTTACACCACTGTTGAATGTCCAAGTAACCCAATGTTTTAAGTGTTTTCTTCACAAGCGCAGTGGTGCTGTTCAATTGGCTATCCACTCAACCCTGGCCAGCTCTACATTTTCCTGTCCACACCACAGAGACTGGAGAAATCATTGTTATCTCCACTACAGAATGTTCCATTCATTCACAGCGAATCTGGAATTCATCTGAATCTCCACTCCCGGCAGGTTTTCGTGACACCACTGGTAAATATCCAAGTAAGCCAATGCTGGTTTTAAGTGGCCTGCTCATACTCTCAGCCGTGCTGTTCAATTTGCTATCCACTCAACCCTCTTCAGCTCCATTTTCCTGTCCACATAACCCAAACTTCAGAAACAATTGGTATCTCCTCCACAGAATGTTCCATTCATTGACGGCAAATCTGAAATTCATCTAATTCTCAACTCCCGTCAGGTTTTCGTTACACCACTTGTGAATGTCCAATTAAGCCAAAGCTGGTTTTCAGTGGCCTGTTCTTACTACGAGACGTGCTGTTCATTTGGCTATCCATTCCACCCTGTTCAGCTCTACATTTTCGTGTCCACAAAACCCAGCCTTCAGAAATCATTGGAATCACCACTAGAGAATGTTCCATTCATTCACTGCGAATCTGGAATTCATCTGAATCTCCACTCCCGGCAGGTTTTCATTGCACCACTGCTGAATGTTCAAGTAACGCAATGATGGTTTTCAGCGGTCTATTCACACTCGAACCCGTGCTGTTCACGGTCTAGCGACTCAACACTGGTGAGTTCTTCTTTTTCCAGTTCAGACAATACAAACCTCAGAAACCATTGCAATCTACACTACAGAATGTTTCATTCATTCAGGCGAATCTTGAATTCATCTTGTTCTCCACTCCCAGCAGGTTTTCGTTTCACCACTGGTGAATGTCCAAGCAACCCAAGGCTGGTTTCAGCTGCGTGTTAACACTCGCAGCCGTGCTGTTCAATTGGCTATCCAGTGAACGCTGGTTAGCTCTTGATTTTCCTTCCACACACCGAGCCTTCAGAAATCATTCTTATCTCCACTTCAGAATGTTCCATTCGTTCCCTGCGAATCTGGAATTCCTCTGACTCTCCACACCAGGCAGATTTTCCTAACAACACTGGTGAATGACCAGGTAATCCA
Source organism: Sorex fumeus (assembly GCF_029834395.1). Classification (NCBI taxonomy): domain Eukaryota; kingdom Metazoa; phylum Chordata; class Mammalia; order Eulipotyphla; family Soricidae; genus Sorex; species Sorex fumeus. The sequence continues at coordinate 463,826 of NW_026606257.1, read as the reverse complement.
ATGCTGGTTTTCAGCGGCTGTTCACACTCACAGCCTTGCTGTTCAATTGGCAATCCAGTCAAACCTAGTCAGCTCTTCATTTTCCTGTCCACACAACCCAGCGTTCAGAAATCATTGGAATCTCTACTACAGAAATTTCCATTCATTCACTGTGAATCTGGAAATACTCTGAATCTGCATTCCAGGAAGGCTTTCGTTACACCACTGATGAATGTCCAAGTAATGCAATGCTGCTTCTTAGTGGTCTGTTCACACTCGAAACCGTGCTGTTCATTGGCTATCCACTCAATATCGGTCAGCTCTTCAATATCCTGTCCAGACTATCCAGATTCCTAAATGTTGGCAATCACCACTACAGAATGTTCCATTCAATCACGCGAATCTGGAATTCATCAGAGTCTCCACTCCTGGAAGGTTTTCGTGACACCACTGGTAAATGTCCAAGGAAGACAATGCTGGTTTTAAGCCGCCTGCTAACACACTCAGCCGTGCTGTTCAATTTGCTATCCACCCAACCCTATTCAGCTCTACATTTTCCTGTCCTCATAACCCAACCTTCAGAAATAATTGGTATCTCCTCCACAGAATGTTCCGTTCATTCACTGCGAATCTTAAATTCATCTGACTCTCAACTCCCGGCGGGTTATCGTTACACCACTTGTGAATGTCCAAGTAAGCCAATGCTGGTTTTCAGTGGCCTGTTCATACTAAGAGACGTGCTGTTCATTTGGCTATCCACTCCACCCTGTTCAGCTCTACATTCTCGTGTCCACAAAACCCAGCCTTCAGAAATCATTGGAATCACCACTAGAGAATGTTCCATTCATTCACTGCGAATCTGGAATTCCTCTGAACCTCCACTCCTGGCAGGTTTTCGTTACGCCACTGGTGAATGTCCAAGTAACTCAATACTGGTTTTCAGAGGCATGTTCAACTCGCAGAAGTGCTGTTCAATGGGCTATCCACTCAATATTGGTCAGCTCTTCATTTTCCTCTCCACACAAACCAGCCTTCAGAAATCATTGGGCTCTCCACTACAGACTGTTCCATTCATTCACTGCGATTCTGCAATTCATCTGACTCTCCGCTCCAGGCAGGTTTTCATTACAGCACTGGTGAATGACCAAGTAATCCAATGCTGGTTTTCAGCCGCCTTTTCACACTCGCAGTGTGCTGTTCAATTGTCTATCCACTCAAACCTGGTCAGCCTTTCATTTTCTTTTCCACAATATCAGACTTCAGAAATCATTGGAATCGCCAGTACAGAATGTTCCATTCATTCACTGCCAATCTGGAATTCATCTGAATCTGCACTCCAGGTAGGCTTTCATTACACCACTTATGAATGTCCAAGTAACACAATGCTGGTTTTCAGCGGTCTGTTCACACTCTAAGCCCTGCTTTTTACTGGGTATCCACACAACTGTGGTCAGCTCTTCATTTTCATGTCCAAACAATCCAGACTTGAGAAATCATTGCAATCTCCAGTACAGAATGTTCCATTCATTCACTGCGAATCTGGAATTCAACTGAATCTCCACTACCTGCAGATTTATCTTACACCACTTGTGAATGTCCAAGTAAAACAATGCTGGTTTTCAGAGGCCTGTTCATGTTCGCAGTCGTGCTGTTCAATTGGCTATCCACTCAACCTGTTTTGCTCCTCATTTTCCTGTGCACACAACCCAGCCTTCAGAAATCATTGTAATCTCCACTACAGGATGTTCCATTCATTCACTGGGAATCTGGAATTCATCTGAATCTGCACTCCACGCAGGCTTTCGTTACACCACTGCTGAAAGTCGAAGTAATGCAATACTGGTTTTCAGTGGTCTGTTCACATTCGAAGCCGAGGCTTTTTACAGGCTATCCACTCAACACTGGTCAGCTCTTCATTTTCGTGTCCCCACAATCCAGATTTCAGAAATCATTGCAATCTCCACTACAGAATGTTCCATTCATTCACTGCGAGTCTGGAGTTTATCTGATTCTCCACTCCCGCCTGGTTAACATTACACCACTTGTGAATGTCCAAGTAAGCCAATGCTGGTTTTCAGAGGCCTGTTCATACTCGCAGCCGTGCTGTTTAATTGACAATTCACTCCACCCTGTTCAGCTCTTCATTGTCCCACCACACTACCAGCCTTCAGAAATCTTTGTTATCTCCACTACAGAATGTTCCATTCATTCACTGCGAATCTGGAATTCATCTGACTCTCAACTCCACGCAGGTTTTCATTACACCACTGTTGAATGTCCAAGTAACCCAATGCTGGTTTTCAGCGGCCTGTTCATATTCGCAGCCCTGCTGTTTACTTGGCTATCGATTCAAGCCTGGTCAGCTCTTCATTTTCCTGTCCACACAACACAGGCTTCAGAAATCATTGGAATCTCCTCTACAGAATGTTCCATTCATTCACTGCGAATGTGGAATTCAACTGACTCTCCACTCCATGCAGGTTTTCCTTACACCACTGATGAATGTCCAAGTAACCCAATGCTGGTTTTCAGCTGCATGTTCACACTCGCAGCCATGCTATACAATTGGCTTTCCACTAAATCCTGATTAGTTCTTGATTTTCCTTCCACACGACCCAGCCTTCAGAAATCGTTGGAATCTCCACTAGAGAATGTTCCATTCATTCACTGCGAATCTGGAATTCCTCTGAACCTCCACTCCCGGCAGGTTTTCGTTACACCACTGTTGAATGTCCAAGTAACCCAATGTTTTAAGTGTTTTCTTCACAAGCGCAGTGGTGCTGTTCAATTGGCTATCCACTCAACCCTGGCCAGCTCTACATTTTCCTGTCCACACCACAGAGACTGGAGAAATCATTGTTATCTCCACTACAGAATGTTCCATTCATTCACAGCGAATCTGGAATTCATCTGAATCTCCACTCCCGGCAGGTTTTCGTGACACCACTGGTAAATATCCAAGTAAGCCAATGCTGGTTTTAAGTGGCCTGCTCATACTCTCAGCCGTGCTGTTCAATTTGCTATCCACTCAACCCTCTTCAGCTCCATTTTCCTGTCCACATAACCCAAACTTCAGAAACAATTGGTATCTCCTCCACAGAATGTTCCATTCATTGACGGCAAATCTGAAATTCATCTAATTCTCAACTCCCGTCAGGTTTTCGTTACACCACTTGTGAATGTCCAATTAAGCCAAAGCTGGTTTTCAGTGGCCTGTTCTTACTACGAGACGTGCTGTTCATTTGGCTATCCATTCCACCCTGTTCAGCTCTACATTTTCGTGTCCACAAAACCCAGCCTTCAGAAATCATTGGAATCACCACTAGAGAATGTTCCATTCATTCACTGCGAATCTGGAATTCATCTGAATCTCCACTCCCGGCAGGTTTTCATTGCACCACTGCTGAATGTTCAAGTAACGCAATGATGGTTTTCAGCGGTCTATTCACACTCGAACCCGTGCTGTTCACGGTCTAGCGACTCAACACTGGTGAGTTCTTCTTTTTCCAGTTCAGACAATACAAACCTCAGAAACCATTGCAATCTACACTACAGAATGTTTCATTCATTCAGGCGAATCTTGAATTCATCTTGTTCTCCACTCCCAGCAGGTTTTCGTTTCACCACTGGTGAATGTCCAAGCAACCCAAGGCTGGTTTCAGCTGCGTGTTAACACTCGCAGCCGTGCTGTTCAATTGGCTATCCAGTGAACGCTGGTTAGCTCTTGATTTTCCTTCCACACACCGAGCCTTCAGAAATCATTCTTATCTCCACTTCAGAATGTTCCATTCGTTCCCTGCGAATCTGGAATTCCTCTGACTCTCCACACCAGGCAGATTTTCCTAACAACACTGGTGAATGACCAGGTAATCCAATGCTGGTTTTCAGCGGCTGTTCACACTCACAGCCTTGCTGTTCAATTGGCAATCCAGTCAAACCTAGTCAGCTCTTCTTCATTTTCCTGTCCACACAACCCAGCGTTCAGAAATCATTGGAATCTCTACTACAGAAATTTCCATTCATTCACTGTGAATCTGGAAATAATCTGAATCTGCATTCCAGGAAGGCTTTCGTTACACCACTGATGAATGTCCAAGTAATGCAATGCTGCTTCTTAGTGGTCTGTTCACACTCGAAACCGTGCTGTTCATTGGCTATCCACTCAATATCGGTCAGCTCTTCAATATCCTGTCCAGACTATCCAGATTTCTAAATGTTGGCAATCACCACTACAGAATGTTCCATTCAATCACGCGAATCTGGAATTCATCAGAGTCTCCACTCCTGGAAGGTTTTCGTGACACCACTGGTAAATGTCCAAGGAAGACAATGCTGGTTTTAAGCCGCCTGCTAACACACTCAGCCGTGCTGTTCAATTTGCTATCCACCCAACCCTATTCAGCTCTACATTTTCCTGTCCTCATAACCCAACCTTCAGAAATAATTGGTATCTCCTCCACAGAATGTTCCGTTCATTCACTGCGAATCTTAAATTCATCTGACTCTCAACTCCCGGCGGGTTATCGTTACACCACTTGTGAATGTCCAAGTAAGCCAATGCTGGTTTTCAGTGGCCTGTTCATACTAAGAGACGTGCTGTTCATTTGGCTATCCACTCCACCCTGTTCAGCTCTACATTTTCGTGTCCACAAAACCCAGCCTTCAGAAATCATTGGAATCACCACTAGAGAATGTTCCATTCATTCACTGCGAATCTGGAATTCATCTGAACCTCCACTCCTGGCAGGTTTTCGTTACGCCACTGGTGAATGTCCAAGAAACTCAATACTGGTTTTCAGAGGCATGTTCAACTCGCAGAAGTGCTGTTCAATGGGCTATCCACTCAATATTGGTCAGCTCTTCATTTTCCTCTCCACACAAACCAGCCTTCAGAAATCATTGGGATCTCCACTACAGACTGTTCCATTCATTCACTGCGATTCTGCAATTCATCTGACTCTCCGCTCCAGGCAGGTTTTCATTACAGCACTGGTGAATGACCAAGTAATCCAATGCTGGTTTTCAGCCGCCTTTTCACACTCGCAGTGTGCTGTTCAATTGTCTATCCACTCAAACCTGGTCAGCCTTTCATTTTCTTTTCCACAATATCAGACTTCAGAAATCATTGGAATCGCCAGTACAGAATGTTCCATTCATTCACTGCCAATCTGGAATTCATCTGAATCTGCACTCCAGGTAGGCTTTCATTACACCACTTATGAATGTCCAAGTAACACAATGCTGGTTTTCAGCGGTCTGTTCACACTCTAAGCCCTGCTTTTTACTGGGTATCCACACAACTGTGGTCAGCTCTTCATTTTCATGTCCAAACAATCCAGACTTGAGAAATCATTGCAATCTCCAGTACAGAATGTTCCATTCATTCACTGCGAATCTGGAATTCAACTGAATCTCCACTACCTGCAGATTTATCTTACACCACTTGTGAATGTCCAAGTAAAACAATGCTGGTTTTCAGAGGCCTGTTCATGTTCGCAGTCGTGCTGTTCAATTGGCTATCCACTCAACCTGTTTTGCTCCTCATTTTCCTGTGCACACAACCCAGCCTTCAGAAATCATTGTAATCTCCACTACAGGATGTTCCATTCATTCACTGGGAATCTGGAATTCATCTGAATCTGCACTCCACGCAGGCTTTCGTTACACCACTGCTGAAAGTCGAAGTAATGCAATACTGGTTTTCAGTGGTCTGTTCACATTCGAAGCCGAGGCTTTTTACAGGCTATCCACTCAACACTGGTCAGCTCTTCATTTTCGTGTCCCCACAATCCAGATTTCAGAAATCATTGCAATCTCCACTACAGAATGTTCCATTCATTCACTGCGAGTCTGGAGTTTATCTGATTCTCCACTCCCGCCTGGTTAACATTACACCACTTGTGAATGTCCAAGTAAGCCAATGCTGGTTTTCAGAGGCCTGTTCATACTCGCAGCCGTGCTGTTTAATTGACAATTCACTCCACCCTGTTCAGCTCTTCATTGTCCCACCACACTACCAGCCTTCAGAAATCTTTGTTATCTCCACTACAGAATGTTCCATTCATTCACTGCGAATCTGGAATTCATCTGACTCTCAACTCCACGCAGGTTTTCATTACACCACTGTTGAATGTCCAAGTAACCCAATGCTGGTTTTCAGCGGCCTGTTCATATTCGCAGCCCTGCTGTTTACTTGGCTATCGATTCAAGCCTGGTCAGCTCTTCATTTTCCTGTCCACACAACACAGGCTTCAGAAATCATTGGAATCTCCTCTACAGAATGTTCCATTCATTCACTGCGAATGTGGAATTCAACTGACTCTCCACTCCATGCAGGTTTTCCTTACACCACTGATGAATGTCCAAGTAACCCAATGCTGGTTTTCAGCTGCATGTTCACACTCGCAGCCATGCTATACAATTGGCTTTCCACTAAATCCTGATTAGTTCTTGATTTTCCTTCCACACGACCCAGCCTTCAGAAATCGTTGGAATCTCCACTAGAGAATGTTCCATTCATTCACTGCGAATCTGGAATTCCTCTGAACCTCCACTCCCGGCAGGTTTTCGTTACACCACTGTTGAATGTCCAAGTAACCCAATGTTTTAAGTGTTTTCTTCACAAGCGCAGTGGTGCTGTTCAATTGGCTATCCACTCAACCCTGGCCAGCTCTACATTTTCCTGTCCACACCACAGAGACTGGAGAAATCATTGTTATCTCCACTACAGAATGTTCCATTCATTCACAGCGAATCTGGAATTCATCTGAATCTCCACTCCCGGCAGGTTTTCGTGACACCACTGGTAAATATCCAAGTAAGCCAATGCTGGTTTTAAGTGGCCTGCTCATACTCTCAGCCGTGCTGTTCAATTTGCTATCCACTCAACCCTCTTCAGCTCCATTTTCCTGTCCACATAACCCAAACTTCAGAAACAATTGGTATCTCCTCCACAGAATGTTCCATTCATTGACGGCAAATCTGAAATTCATCTAATTCTCAACTCCCGTCAGGTTTTCGTTACACCACTTGTGAATGTCCAATTAAGCCAAAGCTGGTTTTCAGTGGCCTGTTCTTACTACGAGACGTGCTGTTCATTTGGCTATTCATTCCACCCTGTTCAGCTCTACATTTTCGTGTCCACAAAACCCAGCCTTCAGAAATCATTGGAATCACCACTAGAGAATGTTCCATTCATTCACTGCGAATCTGGAATTCATCTGAATCTCCACTCCCGGCAGGTTTTCATTGCACCACTGCTGAATGTTCAAGTAACGCAATGATGGTTTTCAGCGGTCTATTCACACTCGAACCCGTGCTGTTCACGGTCTAGCGACTCAACACTGGTGAGTTCTTCTTTTTCCAGTTCAGACAATACAAACCTCAGAAACCATTGCAATCTACACTACAGAATGTTTCATTCATTCAGGCGAATCTTGAATTCATCTTGTTCTCCACTCCCAGCAGGTTTTCGTTTCACCACTGGTGAATGTCCAAGCAACCCAAGGCTGGTTTCAGCTGCGTGTTAACACTCGCAGCCGTGCTTTTCAATTGGCTATCCAGTGAACGCTGGTTAGCTCTTGATTTTCCTTCCACACACCGAGCCTTCAGAAATCATTCTTATCTCCACTTCAGAATGTTCCATTCGTTCCCTGCGAATCTGGAATTCCTCTGACTCTCCACACCAGGCAGATTTTCCTAACAACACTGGTGAATGACCAGGTAATCCAATGCTGGTTTTCAGCGGCTGTTCACACTCACAGCCTTGCTGTTCAATTGGCAATCCAGTCAAACCTAGTCAGCTCTTCATTTTCCTGTCCACACAACCCAGCGTTCAGAAATCATTGGAATCTCTACTACAGAAATTTCCATTCATTCACTGTGAATCTGGAAATAATCTGAATCTGCATTCCAGGAAGGCTTTCGTTACACCACTGATGAATGTCCAAGTAATGCAATGCTGCTTCTTAGTGGTCTGTTCACACTCGAAACCGTGCTGTTCATTGGCTATCCACTCAATATCGGTCAGCTCTTCAATATCCTGTCCAGACTATCCAGATTCCTAAATGTTGGCAATCACCACTACAGAATGTTCCATTCAATCACGCGAATCTGGAATTCATCAGAGTCTCCACTCCTGGAAGGTTTTCGTGACACCACTGGTAAATGTCCAAGGAAGACAATGCTGGTTTTAAGCCGCCTGCTAACACACTCAGCCGTGCTGTTCAATTTGCTATCCACCCAACCCTATTCAGCTCTACATTTTCCTGTCCTCATAACCCAACCTTCAGAAATAATTGGTATCTCCTCCACAGAATGTTCCGTTCATTCACTGCGAATCTTAAATTCATCTGACTCTCAACTCCCGGCGGGTTATCGTTACACCACTTGTGAATGTCCAAGTAAGCCAATGCTGGTTTTCAGTGGCCTGTTCATACTAAGAGACGTGCTGTTCATTTGGCTATCCACTCCACCCTGTTCAGCTCTACATTCTCGTGTCCACAAAACCCAGCCTTCAGAAATCATTGGAATCACCACTAGAGAATGTTCCATTCATTCACTGCGAATCTGGAATTCATCTGAACCTCCACTCCTGGCAGGTTTTCGTTACGCCACTGGTGAATGTCCAAGTAACTCAATACTGGTTTTCAGAGGCATGTTCAACTCGCAGAAGTGCTGAACAATGGGCTATCCACTCAATATTGGTCAGCTCTTCATTTTCCTCTCCACACAAACCAGCCTTCAGAAATCATTGGGCTCTCCACTACAGACTGTTCCATTCATTCACTGCGATTCTGCAATTCATCTGACTCTCCGCTCCAGGCAGGTTTTCATTACAGCACTGGTGAATGACCAAGTAATCCAATGCTGGTTTTCAGCCGCCTTTTCACACTCGCAGTGTGCTGTTCAATTGTCTATCCACTCAAACCTGGTCAGCCTTTCATTTTCTTTTCCACAATATCAGACTTCAGAAATCATTGGAATCGCCAGTACAGAATGTTCCATTCATTCACTGCCAATCTGGAATTCATCTGAATCTGCACTCCAGGTAGGCTTTCATTACACCACTTATGAATGTCCAAGTAACACAATGCTGGTTTTCAGCGGTCTGTTCACACTCTAAGCCCTGCTTTTTACTGGGTATCCACACAACTGTGGTCAGCTCTTCATTTTCATGTCCAAACAATCCAGACTTGAGAAATCATTGCAATCTCCAGTACAGAATGTTCCATTCATTCACTGCGAATCTGGAATTCAACTGAATCTCCACTACCTGCAGATTTATCTTACACCACTTGTGAATGTCCAAGTAAAACAATGCTGGTTTTCAGAGGCCTGTTCATGTTCGCAGTCGTGCTGTTCAATTAGCTATCCACTCAACCTGTTTTGCTCCTCATTTTCCTGTGCACACAACCCAGCCTTCAGAAATCATTGTAATCTCCACTACAGGATGTTCCATTCATTCACTGGGAATCTGGAATTCATCTGAATCTGCACTCCACGCAGGCTTTCATTACACCACTGCTGAAAGTCGAAGTAATGCAATACTGGTTTTCAGTGGTCTGTTCACATTCGAAGCCGAGGCTTTTTACAGGCTATCCACTCAACACTGGTCAGCTCTTCATTTTCGTGTCCCCACAATCCAGATTTCAGAAATCATTGCAATCTCCACTACAGAATGTTCCATTCATTCACTGCGAGTCTGGAGTTTATCTGATTCTCCACTCCCGCCTGGTTAACTTTACACCACTTGTGAATGTCCAAGTAAGCCAATGCTGGTTTTCAGAGGCCTGTTCATACTCGCAGCCGTGCTGTTTAATTGACAATTCACTCCACCCTGTTCAGCTCTTCATTGTCCCACCACACTACCAGCCTTCAGAAATCTTTGTTATCTCCACTACAGAATGTTCCATTCATTCACTGCGAATCTGGAATTCATCTGACTCTCAACTCCACGCAGGTTTTCATTACACCACTGTTGAATGTCCAAGTAACCCAATGCTGGTTTTCAGCGGCCTGTTCATATTCGCAGCCCTGCTGTTTACTTGGCTATCGATTCAAGCCTGGTCAGCTCTTCATTTTCCTGTCCACACAACACAGGCTTCAGAAATCATTGGAATCTCCTCTACAGAATGTTCCATTCATTCACTGCGAATGTGGAATTCAACTGACTCTCCACTCCATGCAGGTTTTCCTTACACCACTGATGAATGTCCAAGTAACCCAATGCTGGTTTTCAGCTGCATGTTCACACTCGCAGCCATGCTATACAATTGGCTTTCCACTAAATCCTGATTAGTTCTTGATTTTCCTTCCACAGGACCCAGCCTTCAGAAATCGTTGGAATCTCCACTAGAGAATGTTCCATTCATTCACTGCGAATCTGGAATTCCTCTGAACCTCCACTCCCGGCAGGTTTTCGTTACACCACTGTTGAATGTCCAAGTAACCCAATGTTTTAAGTGTTTTCTTCACAAGCGCAGTGGTGCTGTTCAATTGGCTATCCACTCAACCCTGGCCAGCTCTACATTTTCCTGTCCACACCACAGAGACTGGAGAAATCATTGTTATCTCCACTACAGAATGTTCCATTCATTCACAGCGAATCTGGAATTCATCTGAATCTCCACTCCCGGCAGGTTTTCGTGACACCACTGGTAAATATCCAAGTAAGCCAATGCTGGTTTTAAGTGGCCTGCTCATACTCTCAGCCGTGCTGTTCAATTTGCTATCCACTCAACCCTCTTCAGCTCCATTTTCCTGTCCACATAACCCAAACTTCAGAAACAATTGGTATCTCCTCCACAGAATGTTCCATTCATTGACGGCAAATCTGAAATTCATCTAATTCTCAACTCCCGTCAGGTTTTCGTTACACCACTTGTGAATGTCCAATTAAGCCAAAGCTGGTTTTCAGTGGCCTGTTCTTACTACGAGACGTGCTGTTCATTTGGCTATCCATTCCACCCTGTTCAGCTCTACATTTTCGTGTCCACAAAACCCAGCCTTCAGAAATCATTGGAATCACCACTAGAGAATGTTCCATTCATTCACTGCGAATCTGGAATTCATCTGAATCTCCACTCCCGGCAGGTTTTCATTGCACCACTGCTGAATGTTCAAGTAACGCAATGATGGTTTTCAGCGGTCTATTCACACTCGAACCCGTGCTGTTCACGGTCTAGCGACTCAACACTGGTGAGTTCTTCTTTTTCCAGTTCAGACAATACAAACCTCAGAAACCATTGCAATCTACACTACAGAATGTTTCATTCATTCAGGCGAATCTTGAATTCATCTTGTTCTCCACTCCCAGCAGGTTTTCGTTTCACCACTGGTGAATGTCCAAGCAACCCAAGGCTGGTTTCAGCTGCGTGTTAACACTCGCAGCCGTGCTGTTCAATTGGCTATCCAGTGAACGCTGGTTAGCTCTTGATTTTCCTTCCACACACCGAGCCTTCAGAAATCATTCTTATCTCCACTTCAGAATGTTCCATTCGTTCCCTGCGAATCTGGAATTCCTCTGACTCTCCACACCAGGCAGATTTTCCTAACAACACTGGTGAATGACCAGGTAATCCAATGCTGGTTTTCAGCGGCTGTTCACACTCACAGCCTTGCTGTTCAATTGGCAATCCAGTCAAACCTAGTCAGCTCTTCATTTTCCTGTCCACACAACCCAGCGTTCAGAAATCATTGGAATCTCTACTACAGAAATTTCCATTCATTCACTGTGAATCTGGAAATACTCTGAATCTGCATTCCAGGAAGGCTTTCGTTACACCACTGATGAATGTCCAAGTAATGCAATGCTGCTTCTTAGTGGTCTGTTCACACTCGAAACCGTGCTGTTCATTGGCTATCCACTCAATATCGGTCAGCTCTTCAATATCCTGTCCAGACTATCCAGATTCCTAAATGTTGGCAATCACCACTACAGAATGTTCCATTCAATCACGCGAATCTGGAATTCATCAGAGTCTCCACTCCTGGAAGGTTTTCGTGACACCACTGGTAAATGTCCAAGGAAGACAATGCTGGTTTTAAGCCGCCTGCTAACACACTCAGCCGTGCTGTTCAATTTGCTATCCACCCAACCCTATTCAGCTCTACATTTTCCTGTCCTCATAACCCAACCTTCAGAAATAATTGGTATCTCCTCCACAGAATGTTCCGTTCATTCACTGCGAATCTTAAATTCATCTGACTCTCAACTCCCGGCGGGTTATCGTTACACCACTTGTGAATGTCCAAGTAAGCCAATGCTGGTTTTCAGTGGCCTGTTCATACTAAGAGACGTGCTGTTCATTTGGCTATCCACTCCACCCTGTTCAGCTCTACATTCTCGTGTCCACAAAACCCAGCCTTCAGAAATCATTGGAATCACCACTAGAGAATGTTCCATTCATTCACTGCGAATCTGGAATTCATCTGAACCTCCACTCCTGGCAGGTTTTCGTTACGCCACTGGTGAATGTCCAAGTAACTCAATACTGGTTTTCAGAGGCATGTTCAACTCGCAGAAGTGCTGTTCAATGGGCTATCCACTCAATATTGGTCAGCTCTTCATTTTCCTCTCCACACAAACCAGCCTTCAGAAATCATTGGGCTCTCCACTACAGACTGTTCCATTCATTCACTGCGATTCTGCAATTCATCTGACTCTCCGCTCCAGGCAGGTTTTCATTACAGCACTGGTGAATGACCAAGTAATCCAATGCTGGTTTTCAGCCGCCTTTTCACACTCGCAGTGTGCTGTTCAATTGTCTATCCACTCAAACCTGGTCAGCCTTTCATTTTCTTTTCCACAATATCAGACTTCAGAAATCATTGGAATCGCCAGTACAGAATGTTCCATTCATTCACTGCCAATCTGGAATTCATCTGAATCTGCACTCCAGGTAGGCTTTCATTACACCACTTATGAATGTCCAAGTAACACAATGCTGGTTTTCAGCGGTCTGTTCACACTCTAAGCCCTGCTTTTTACTGGGTATCCACACAACTGTGGTCAGCTCTTCATTTTCATGTCCAAACAATCCAGACTTGAGAAATCATTGCAATCTCCAGTACAGAATGTTCCATTCATTCACTGCGAATCTGGAATTCAACTGAATCTCCACTACCTGCAGATTTATCTTACACCACTTGTGAATGTCCAAGTAAAACAATGCTGGTTTTCAGAGGCCTGTTCATGTTCGCAGTCGTGCTGTTCAATTGGCTATCCACTCAACCTGTTTTGCTCCTCATTTTCCTGTGCACACAACCCAGCCTTCAGAAATCATTGTAATCTCCACTACAGGATGTTCCATTCATTCACTGGGAATCTGGAATTCATCTGAATCTGCACTCCACGCAGGCTTTCATTACACCACTGCTGAAAGTCGAAGTAATGCAATACTGGTTTTCAGTGGTCTGTTCACATTCGAAGCCGAGGCTTTTTACAGGCTATCCACTCAACACTGGTCAGCTCTTCATTTTCGTGTCCCCACAATCCAGATTTCAGAAATCATTGCAATCTCCACTACAGAATGTTCCATTCATTCACTGCGAGTCTGGAGTTTATCTGATTCTCCACTCCCGCCTGGTTAACATTACACCACTTGTGAATGTCCAAGTAAGCCAATGCTGGTTTTCAGAGGCCTGTTCATACTCGCAGCCGTGCTGTTTAATTGACAATTCACTCCACCCTGTTCAGCTCTTCATTGTCCCACCACACTACCAGCCTTCAGAAATCTTTGTTATCTCCACTACAGAATGTTCCATTCATTCACTGCGAATCTGGAATTCATCTGACTCTCAACTCCACGCAGGTTTTCATTACACCACTGTTGAATGTCCAAGTAACCCAATGCTGGTTTTCAGCGGCCTGTTCATATTCGCAGCCCTGCTGTTTACTTGGCTATCGATTCAAGCCTGGTCAGCTCTTCATTTTCCTGTCCACACAACACAGGCTTCAGAAATCATTGGAATCTCCTCTACAGAATGTTCCATTCATTCACTGCGAATGTGGAATTCAACTGACTCTCCACTCCATGCAGGTTTTCCTTACACCACTGATGAATGTCCAAGTAACCCAATGCTGGTTTTCAGCTGCATGTTCACACTCGCAGCCATGCTATACAATTGGCTTTCCACTAAATCCTGATTAGTTCTTGATTTTCCTTCCACACGACCCAGCCTTCAGAAATCGTTGGAATCTCCACTAGAGAATGTTCCATTCATTCACTGCGAATCTGGAATTCCTCTGAACCTCCACTCCCGGCAGGTTTTCGTTACACCACTGTTGAATGTCCAAGTAACCCAATGTTTTAAGTGTTTTCTTCACAAGCGCAGTGGTGCTGTTCAATTGGCTATCCACTCAACCCTGGCCAGCTCTACATTTTCCTGTCCACACCACAGAGACTGGAGAAATCATTGTTATCTCCACTACAGAATGTTCCATTCATTCACAGCGAATCTGGAATTCATCTGAATCTCCACTCCCGGCAGGTTTTCGTGACACCACTGGTAAATATCCAAGTAAGCCAATGCTGGTTTTAAGTGGCCTGCTCATACTCTCAGCCGTGCTGTTCAATTTGCTATCCACTCAACCCTCTTCAGCTCCATTTTCCTGTCCACATAACCCAAACTTCAGAAACAATTGGTATCTCCTCCACAGAATGTTCCATTCATTGACGGCAAATCTGAAATTCATCTAATTCTCAACTCCCGTCAGGTTTTCGTTACACCACTTGTGAATGTCCAATTAAGCCAAAGCTGGTTTTCAGTGGCCTGTTCTTACTACGAGACGTGCTGTTCATTTGGCTATCCATTCCACCCTGTTCAGCTCTACATTTTTGTGTCCACAAAACCCAGCCTTCAGAAATCATTGGAATCACCACTAGAGAATGTTCCATTCATTCACTGCGAATCTGGAATTCATCTGAATCTCCACTCCCGGCAGGTTTTCATTGCACCACTGCTGAATGTTCAAGTAACGCAATGATGGTTTTCAGCGGTCTATTCACACTCGAACCCGTGCTGTTCACGGTCTAGCGACTCAACACTGGTGAGTTCTTCTTTTTCCAGTTCAGACAATACAAACCTCAGAAACCATTGCAATCTACACTACAGAATGTTTCATTCATTCAGGCGAATCTTGAATTCATCTTGTTCTCCACTCCCAGCAGGTTTTCATTTCACCACTGGTGAATGTCCAAGCAACCCAAGGCTGGTTTCAGCTGCGTGTTAACACTCGCAGCCGTGCTTTTCAATTGGCTATCCAGTGAACGCTGGTTAGCTCTTGATTTTCCTTCCACACACCGAGCCTTCAGAAATCATTCTTATCTCCACTTCAGAATGTTCCATTCGTTCCCTGCGAATCTGGAATTCCTCTGACTCTCCACACCAGGCAGATTTTCCTAACAACACTGGTGAATGACCAGGTAATCCAATGCTGGTTTTCAGCGGCTGTTCACACTCACAGCCTTGCTGTTCAATTGGCAATCCAGTCAAACCTAGTCAGCTCTTCATTTTCCTGTCCACACAACCCAGCGTTCAGAAATCATTGGAATCTCTACTACAGAAATTTCCATTCATTCACTGTGAATCTGGAAATAATCTGAATCTGCATTCCAGGAAGGCTTTCGTTACACCACTGATGAATGTCCAAGTAATGCAATGCTGCTTCTTAGTGGTCTGTTCACACTCGAAACCGTGCTGTTCATTGGCTATCCACTCAATATCGGTCAGCTCTTCAATATCCTGTCCAGACTATCCAGATTCCTAAATGTTGGCAATCACCACTACAGAATGTTCCATTCAATCACGCGAATCTGGAATTCATCAGAGTCTCCACTCCTGGAAGGTTTTCGTGACACCACTGGTAAATGTCCAAGGAAGACAATGCTGGTTTTAAGCCGCCTGCTAACACACTCAGCCGTGCTGTTCAATTTGCTATCCACCCAACCCTATTCAGCTCTACATTTTCCTGTCCTCATAACCCAACCTTCAGAAATAATTGGTATCTCCTCCACAGAATGTTCCGTTCATTCACTGCGAATCTTAAATTCATCTGACTCTCAACTCCCGGCGGGTTATCGTTACACCACTTGTGAATGTCCAAGTAAGCCAATGCTGGTTTTCAGTGGCCTGTTCATACTAAGAGACGTGCTGTTCATTTGGCTATCCACTCCACCCTGTTCAGCTCTACATTCTCGTGTCCACAAAACCCAGCCTTCAGAAATCATTGGAATCACCACTAGAGAATGTTCCATTCATTCACTGCGAATCTGGAATTCATCTGAACCTCCACTCCTGGCAGGTTTTCGTTACGCCACTGGTGAATGTCCAAGTAACTCAATACTGGTTTTCAGAGGCATGTTCAACTCGCAGAAGTGCTATTCAATGGGCTATCCACTCAATATTGGTCAGCTCTTCATTTTCCTCTCCACACAAACCAGCCTTCAGAAATCATTGGGCTCTCCACTACAGACTGTTCCATTCATTCACTGCGATTCTGCAATTCATCTGACTCTCCGCTCCAGGCAGGTTTTCATTACAGCACTGGTGAATGACCAAGTAATCCAATGCTGGTTTTCAGCCGCCTTTTCACACTCGCAGTGTGCTGTTCAATTGTCTATCCACTCAAACCTGGTCAGCCTTTCATTTTCTTTTCCACAATATCAGACTTCAGAAATCATTGGAATCGCCAGTACAGAATGTTCCAGTCATTCACTGCCAATCTGGAATTCATCTGAATCTGCACTCCAGGTAGGCTTTCATTACACCACTTATGAATGTCCAAGTAACACAATGCTGGTTTTCAGCGGTCTGTTCACACTCTAAGCCCTGCTTTTTACTGGGTATCCACACAACTGTGGTCAGCTCTTCATTTTCATGTCCAAACAATCCAGACTTGAGAAATCATTGCAATCTCCAGTACAGAATGTTCCATTCATTCACTGCGAATCTGGAATTCAACTGAATCTCCACTACCTGCAGATTTATCTTACACCACTTGTGAATGTCCAAGTAAAACAATGCTGGTTTTCAGAGGCCTGTTCATGTTCGCAGTCGTGCTGTTCAATTGGCTATCCACTCAACCTGTTTTGCTCCTCATTTTCCTGTGCACACAACCCAGCCTTCAGAAATCATTGTAATCTCCACTACAGGATGTTCCATTCATTCACTGGGAATCTGGAATTCATCTGAATCTGCACTCCACGCAGGCTTTCGTTACACCACTGCTGAAAGTCGAAGTAATGCAATACTGGTTTTCAGTGGTCTGTTCACATTCGAAGCCGAGGCTTTTTACAGGCTATCCACTCAACACTGGTCAGCTCTTCATTTTCGTGTCCCCACAATCCAGATTTCAGAAATCATTGCAATCTCCACTACAGAATGTTCCATTCATTCACTGCGAGTCTGGAGTTTATCTGATTCTCCACTCCCGCCTGGTTAACATTACACCACTTGTGAATGTCCAAGTAAGCCAATGCTGGTTTTCAGAGGCCTGTTCATACTCGCAGCCGTGCTGTTTAATTGACAATTCACTCCACCCTGTTCAGCTCTTCATTGTCCCACCACACTACCAGCCTTCAGAAATCTTTGTTATCTCCACTACAGAATGTTCCATTCATTCACTGCGAATCTGGAATTCATCTGACTCTCAACTCCACGCAGGTTTTCATTACACCACTGTTGAATGTCCAAGTAACCCAATGCTGGTTTTCAGCGGCCTGTTCATATTCGCAGCCCTGCTGTTTACTTGGCTATCGATTCAAGCCTGGTCAGCTCTTCATTTTCCTGTCCACACAACACAGGCTTCAGAAATCATTGGAATCTCCTCTACAGAATGTTCCATTCATTCACTGCGAATGTGGAATTCAACTGACTCTCCACTCCATGCAGGTTTTCCTTACACCACTGATGAATGTCCAAGTAACCCAATGCTGGTTTTCAGCTGCATGTTCACACTCGCAGCCATGCTATACAATTGGCTTTCCACTAAATCCTGATTAGTTCTTGATTTTCCTTCCACACGACCCAGCCTTCAGAAATCGTTGGAATCTCCACTAGAGAATGTTCCATTCATTCACTGCGAATCTGGAATTCCTCTGAACCTCCACTCCCGGCAGGTTTTCGTTACACCACTGTTGAATGTCCAAGTAACCCAATGTTTTAAGTGTTTTCTTCACAAGCGCAGTGGTGCTGTTCAATTGGCTATCCACTCAACCCTGGCCAGCTCTACATTTTCCTGTCCACACCACAGAGACTGGAGAAATCATTGTTATCTCCACTACAGAATGTTCCATTCATTCACAGCGAATCTGGAATTCATCTGAATCTCCACTCCCGGCAGGTTTTCGTGACACCACTGGTAAATATCCAAGTAAGCCAATGCTGGTTTTAAGTGGCCTGCTCATACTCTCAGCCGTGCTGTTCAATTTGCTATCCACTCAACCCTCTTCAGCTCCATTTTCCTGTCCACATAACCCAAACTTCAGAAACAATTGGTATCTCCTCCACAGAATGTTCCATTCATTGACGGCAAATCTGAAATTCATCTAATTCTCAACTCCCGTCAGGTTTTCGTTACACCACTTGTGAATGTCCAATTAAGCCAAAGCTGGTTTTCAGTGGCCTGTTCTTACTACGAGACGTGCTGTTCATTTGGCTATCCATTCCACCCTGTTCAGCTCTACATTTTTGTGTCCACAAAACCCAGCCTTCAGAAATCATTGGAATCACCACTAGAGAATGTTCCATTCATTCACTGCGAATCTGGAATTCATCTGAATCTCCACTCCCGGCAGGTTTTCATTGCACCACTGCTGAATGTTCAAGTAACGCAATGATGGTTTTCAGCGGTCTATTCACACTCGAACCCGTGCTGTTCACGGTCTAGCGACTCAACACTGGTGAGTTCTTCTTTTTCCAGTTCAGACAATACAAACCTCAGAAACCATTGCAATCTACACTACAGAATGTTTCATTCATTCAGGCGAATCTTGAATTCATCTTGTTCTCCACTCCCAGCAGGTTTTCGTTTCACCACTGGTGAATGTCCAAGCAACCCAAGGCTGGTTTCAGCTGCGTGTTAACACTCGCAGCCGTGCTTTTCAATTGGCTATCCAGTGAACGCTGGTTAGCTCTTGATTTTCCTTCCACACACCGAGCCTTCAGAAATCATTCTTATCTCCACTTCAGAATGTTCCATTCGTTCCCTGCGAATCTGGAATTCCTCTGACTCTCCACACCAGGCAGATTTTCCTAACAACACTGGTGAATGACCAGGTAATCCAATGCTGGTTTTCAGCGGCTGTTCACACTCACAGCCTTGCTGTTCAATTGGCAATCCAGTCAAACCTAGTCAGCTCTTCATTTTCCTGTCCACACAACCCAGCGTTCAGAAATCATTGGAATCTCTACTACAGAAATTTCCATTCATTCACTGTGAATCTGGAAATACTCTGAATCTGCATTCCAGGAAGGCTTTCGTTACACCACTGATGAATGTCCAAGTAATGCAATGCTGCTTCTTAGTGGTCTGTTCACACTCGAAACCGTGCTGTTCATTGGCTATCCACTCAATATCGGTCAGCTCTTCAATATCCTGTCCAGACTATCCAGATTCCTAAATGTTGGCAATCACCACTACAGAATGTTCCATTCAATCACGCGAATCTGGAATTCATCAGAGTCTCCACTCCTGGAAGGTTTTCGTGACACCACTGGTAAATGTCCAAGGAAGACAATGCTGGTTTTAAGCCGCCTGCTAACACACTCAGCCGTGCTGTTCAATTTGCTATCCACCCAACCCTATTCAGCTCTACATTTTCCTGTCCTCATAACCCAACCTTCAGAAATAATTGGTATCTCCTCCACAGAATGTTCCGTTCATTCACTGCGAATCTTAAATTCATCTGACTCTCAACTCCCGGCGGGTTATCGTTACACCACTTGTGAATGTCCAAGTAAGCCAATGCTGGTTTTCAGTGGCCTGTTCATACTAAGAGACGTGCTGTTCATTTGGCTATCCACTCCACCCTGTTCAGCTCTACATTCTCGTGTCCACAAAACCCAGCCTTCAGAAATCATTGGAATCACCACTAGAGAATGTTCCATTCATTCACTGCGAATCTGGAATTCATCTGAACCTCCACTCCTGGCAGGTTTTCGTTACGCCACTGGTGAATGTCCAAGTAACTCAATACTGGTTTTCAGAGGCATGTTCAACTCGCAGAAGTGCTATTCAATGGGCTATCCACTCAATATTGGTCAGCTCTTCATTTTCCTCTCCACACAAACCAGCCTTCAGAAATCATTGGGCTCTCCACTACAGACTGTTCCATTCATTCACTGCGATTCTGCAATTCATCTGACTCTCCGCTCCAGGCAGGTTTTCATTACAGCACTGGTGAATGACCAAGTAATCCAATGCTGGTTTTCAGCCGCCTTTTCACACTCGCAGTGTGCTGTTCAATTGTCTATCCACTCAAACCTGGTCAGCCTTTCATTTTCTTTTCCACAATATCAGACTTCAGAAATCATTGGAATCGCCAGTACAGAATGTTCCATTCATTCACTGCCAATCTGGAATTCATCTGAATCTGCACTCCAGGTAGGCTTTCATTACACCACTTATGAATGTCCAAGTAACACAATGCTGGTTTTCAGCGGTCTGTTCACACTCTAAGCCCTGCTTTTTACTGGGTATCCACACAACTGTGGTCAGCTCTTCATTTTCATGTCCAAACAATCCAGACTTGAGAAATCATTGCAATCTCCAGTACAGAATGTTCCATTCATTCACTGCGAATCTGGAATTCAACTGAATCTCCACTACCTGCAGATTTATCTTACACCACTTGTGAATGTCCAAGTAAAACAATGCTGGTTTTCAGAGGCCTGTTCATGTTCGCAGTCGTGCTGTTCAATTGGCTATCCACTCAACCTGTTTTGCTCCTCATTTTCCTGTGCACACAACCCAGCCTTCAGAAATCATTGTAATCTCCACTACAGGATGTTCCATTCATTCACTGGGAATCTGGAATTCATCTGAATCTGCACTCCACGCAGGCTTTCGTTACACCACTGCTGAAAGTCGAAGTAATGCAATACTGGTTTTCAGTGGTCTGTTCACATTCGAAGCCGAGGCTTTTTACAGGCTATCCACTCAACACTGGTCAGCTCTTCATTTTCGTGTCCCCACAATCCAGATTTCAGAAATCATTGCAATCTCCACTACAGAATGTTCCATTCATTCACTGCGAGTCTGGAGTTTATCTGATTCTCCACTCCCGCCTGGTTAACATTACACCACTTGTGAATGTCCAAGTAAGCCAATGCTGGTTTTCAGAGGCCTGTTCATACTCGCAGCCGTGCTGTTTAATTGACAATTCACTCCACCCTGTTCAGCTCTTCATTGTCCCACCACACTACCAGCCTTCAGAAATCTTTGTTATCTCCACTACAGAATGTTCCATTCATTCACTGCGAATCTGGAATTCATCTGACTCTCAACTCCACGCAGGTTTTCATTACACCACTGTTGAATGTCCAAGTAACCCAATGCTGGTTTTCAGCGGCCTGTTCATATTCGCAGCCCTGCTGTTTACTTGGCTATCGATTCAAGCCTGGTCAGCTCTTCATTTTCCTGTCCACACAACACAGGCTTCAGAAATCATTGGAATCTCCTCTACAGAATGTTCCATTCATTCACTGCGAATGTGGAATTCAACTGACTCTCCACTCCATGCAGGTTTTCCTTACACCACTGATGAATGTCCAAGTAACCCAATGCTGGTTTTCAGCTGCATGTTCACACTCGCAGCCATGCTATACAATTGGCTTTCCACTAAATCCTGATTAGTTCTTGATTTTCCTTCCACAGGACCCAGCCTTCAGAAATCGTTGGAATCTCCACTAGAGAATGTTCCATTCATTCACTGCGAATCTGGAATTCCTCTGAACCTCCACTCCCGGCAGGTTTTCGTTACACCACTGTTGAATGTCCAAGTAACCCAATGTTTTAAGTGTTTTCTTCACAAGCGCAGTGGTGCTGTTCAATTGGCTATCCACTCAACCCTGGCCAGCTCTACATTTTCCTGTCCACACCACAGAGACTGGAGAAATCATTGTTATCTCCACTACAGAATGTTCCATTCATTCACAGCGAATCTGGAATTCATCTGAATCTCCACTCCCGGCAGGTTTTCGTGACACCACTGGTAAATATCCAAGTAAGCCAATGCTGGTTTTAAGTGGCCTGCTCATACTCTCAGCCGTGCTGTTCAATTTGCTATCCACTCAACCCTCTTCAGCTCCATTTTCCTGTCCACATAACCCAAACTTCAGAAACAATTGGTATCTCCTCCACAGAATGTTCCATTCATTGACGGCAAATCTGAAATTCATCTAATTCTCAACTCCCGTCAGGTTTTCGTTACACCACTTGTGAATGTCCAATTAAGCCAAAGCTGGTTTTCAGTGGCCTGTTCTTACTACGAGACGTGCTGTTCATTTGGCTATCCATTCCACCCTGTTCAGCTCTACATTTTCGTGTCCACAAAACCCAGCCTTCAGAAATCATTGGAATCACCACTAGAGAATGTTCCATTCATTCACTGCGAATCTGGAATTCATCTGAATCTCCACTCCCGGCAGGTTTTCATTGCACCACTGCTGAATGTTCAAGTAACGCAATGATGGTTTTCAGCGGTCTATTCACACTCGAACCCGTGCTGTTCACGGTCTAGCGACTCAACACTGGTGAGTTCTTCTTTTTCCAGTTCAGACAATACAAACCTCAGAAACCATTGCAATCTACACTACAGAATGTTTCATTCATTCAGGCGAATCTTGAATTCATCTTGTTCTCCACTCCCAGCAGGTTTTCGTTTCACCACTGGTGAATGTCCAAGCAACCCAAGGCTGGTTTCAGCTGCGTGTTAACACTCGCAGCCGTGCTGTTCAATTGGCTATCCAGTGAACGCTGGTTAGCTCTTGATTTTCCTTCCACACACCGAGCCTTCAGAAATCATTCTTATCTCCACTTCAGAATGTTCCATTCGTTCCCTGCGAATCTGGAATTCCTCTGACTCTCCACACCAGGCAGATTTTCCTAACAACACTGGTGAATGACCAGGTAATCCAATGCTGGTTTTCAGCGGCTGTTCACACTCACAGCCTTGCTGTTCAATTGGCAATCCAGTCAAACCTAGTCAGCTCTTCATTTTCCTGTCCACACAACCCAGCGTTCAGAAATCATTGGAATCTCTACTACAGAAATTTCCATTCATTCACTGTGAATCTGGAAATACTCTGAATCTGCATTCCAGGAAGGCTTTCGTTACACCACTGATGAATGTCCAAGTAATGCAATGCTGCTTCTTAGTGGTCTGTTCACACTCGAAACCGTGCTGTTCATTGGCTATCCACTCAATATCGGTCAGCTCTTCAATATCCTGTCCAGACTATCCAGATTCCTAAATGTTGGCAATCACCACTACAGAATGTTCCATTCAATCACGCGAATCTGGAATTCATCAGAGTCTCCACTCCTGGAAGGTTTTCGTGACACCACTGGTAAATGTCCAAGGAAGACAATGCTGGTTTTAAGCCGCCTGCTAACACACTCAGCCGTGCTGTTCAATTTGCTATCCACCCAACCCTATTCAGCTCTACATTTTCCTGTCCTCATAACCCAACCTTCAGAAATAATTGGTATCTCCTCCACAGAATGTTCCGTTCATTCACTGCGAATCTTAAATTCATCTGACTCTCAACTCCCGGCGGGTTATCGTTACACCACTTGTGAATGTCCAAGTAAGCCAATGCTGGTTTTCAGTGGCCTGTTCATACTAAGAGACGTGCTGTTCATTTGGCTATCCACTCCACCCTGTTCAGCTCTACATTCTCGTGTCCACAAAACCCAGCCTTCAGAAATCATTGGAATCACCACTAGAGAATGTTCCATTCATTCACTGCGAATCTGGAATTCCTCTGAACCTCCACTCCTGGCAGGTTTTCGTTACGCCACTGGTGAATGTCCAAGTAACTCAATACTGGTTTTCAGAGGCATGTTCAACTCGCAGAAGTGCTGTTCAATGGGCTATCCACTCAATATTGGTCAGCTCTTCATTTTCCTCTCCACACAAACCAGCCTTCAGAAATCATTGGGCTCTCCACTACAGACTGTTCCATTCATTCACTGCGATTCTGCAATTCATCTGACTCTCCGCTCCAGGCAGGTTTTCATTACAGCACTGGTGAATGACCAAGTAATCCAATGCTGGTTTTCAGCCGCCTTTTCACACTCGCAGTGTGCTGTTCAATTGTCTATCCACTCAAACCTGGTCAGCCTTTCATTTTCTTTTCCACAATATCAGACTTCAGAAATCATTGGAATCGCCAGTACAGAATGTTCCATTCATTCACTGCCAATCTGGAATTCATCTGAATCTGCACTCCAGGTAGGCTTTCATTACACCACTTATGAATGTCCAAGTAACACAATGCTGGTTTTCAGCGGTCTGTTCACACTCTAAGCCCTGCTTTTTACTGGGTATCCACACAACTGTGGTCAGCTCTTCATTTTCATGTCCAAACAATCCAGACTTGAGAAATCATTGCAATCTCCAGTACAGAATGTTCCATTCATTCACTGCGAATCTGGAATTCAACTGAATCTCCACTACCTGCAGATTTATCTTACACCACTTGTGAATGTCCAAGTAAAACAATGCTGGTTTTCAGAGGCCTGTTCATGTTCGCAGTCGTGCTGTTCAATTGGCTATCCACTCAACCTGTTTTGCTCCTCATTTTCCTGTGCACACAACCCAGCCTTCAGAAATCATTGTAATCTCCACTACAGGATGTTCCATTCATTCACTGGGAATCTGGAATTCATCTGAATCTGCACTCCACGCAGGCTTTCGTTACACCACTGCTGAAAGTCGAAGTAATGCAATACTGGTTTTCAGTGGTCTGTTCACATTCGAAGCCGAGGCTTTTTACAGGCTATCCACTCAACACTGGTCAGCTCTTCATTTTCGTGTCCCCACAATCCAGATTTCAGAAATCATTGCAATCTCCACTACAGAATGTTCCATTCATTCACTGCGAGTCTGGAGTTTATCTGATTCTCCACTCCCGCCTGGTTAACATTACACCACTTGTGAATGTCCAAGTAAGCCAATGCTGGTTTTCAGAGGCCTGTTCATACTCGCAGCCGTGCTGTTTAATTGACAATTCACTCCACCCTGTTCAGCTCTTCATTGTCCCACCACACTACCAGCCTTCAGAAATCTTTGTTATCTCCACTACAGAATGTTCCATTCATTCACTGCGAATCTGGAATTCATCTGACTCTCAACTCCACGCAGGTTTTCATTACACCACTGTTGAATGTCCAAGTAACCCAATGCTGGTTTTCAGCGGCCTGTTCATATTCGCAGCCCTGCTGTTTACTTGGCTATCGATTCAAGCCTGGTCAGCTCTTCATTTTCCTGTCCACACAACACAGGCTTCAGAAATCATTGGAATCTCCTCTACAGAATGTTCCATTCATTCACTGCGAATGTGGAATTCAACTGACTCTCCACTCCATGCAGGTTTTCCTTACACCACTGATGAATGTCCAAGTAACCCAATGCTGGTTTTCAGCTGCATGTTCACACTCGCAGCCATGCTATACAATTGGCTTTCCACTAAATCCTGATTAGTTCTTGATTTTCCTTCCACACGACCCAGCCTTCAGAAATCGTTGGAATCTCCACTAGAGAATGTTCCATTCATTCACTGCGAATCTGGAATTCCTCTGAACCTCCACTCCCGGCAGGTTTTCGTTACACCACTGTTGAATGTCCAAGTAACCCAATGTTTTAAGTGTTTTCTTCACAAGCGCAGTGGTGCTGTTCAATTGGCTATCCACTCAACCCTGGCCAGCTCTACATTTTCCTGTCCACACCACAGAGACTGGAGAAATCATTGTTATCTCCACTACAGAATGTTCCATTCATTCACAGCGAATCTGGAATTCATCTGAATCTCCACTCCCGGCAGGTTTTCGTGACACCACTGGTAAATATCCAAGTAAGCCAATGCTGGTTTTAAGTGGCCTGCTCATACTCTCAGCCGTGCTGTTCAATTTGCTATCCACTCAACCCTCTTCAGCTCCATTTTCCTGTCCACATAACCCAAACTTCAGAAACAATTGGTATCTCCTCCACAGAATGTTCCATTCATTGACGGCAAATCTGAAATTCATCTAATTCTCAACTCCCGTCAGGTTTTCGTTACACCACTTGTGAATGTCCAATTAAGCCAAAGCTGGTTTTCAGTGGCCTGTTCTTACTACGAGACGTGCTGTTCATTTGGCTATCCATTCCACCCTGTTCAGCTCTACATTTTCGTGTCCACAAAACCCAGCCTTCAGAAATCATTGGAATCACCACTAGAGAATGTTCCATTCATTCACTGCGAATCTGGAATTCATCTGAATCTCCACTCCCGGCAGGTTTTCATTGCACCACTGCTGAATGTTCAAGTAACGCAATGATGGTTTTCAGCGGTCTATTCACACTCGAACCCGTGCTGTTCACGGTCTAGCGACTCAACACTGGTGAGTTCTTCTTTTTCCAGTTCAGACAATACAAACCTCAGAAACCATTGCAATCTACACTACAGAATGTTTCATTCATTCAGGCGAATCTTGAATTCATCTTGTTCTCCACTCCCAGCAGGTTTTCGTTTCACCACTGGTGAATGTCCAAGCAACCCAAGGCTGGTTTCAGCTGCGTGTTAACACTCGCAGCCGTGCTGTTCAATTGGCTATCCAGTGAACGCTGGTTAGCTCTTGATTTTCCTTCCACACACCGAGCCTTCAGAAATCATTCTTATCTCCACTTCAGAATGTTCCATTCGTTCCCTGCGAATCTGGAATTCCTCTGACTCTCCACACCAGGCAGATTTTCCTAACAACACTGGTGAATGACCAGGTAATCCAATGCTGGTTTTCAGCGGCTGTTCACACTCACAGCCTTGCTGTTCAATTGGCAATCCAGTCAAACCTAGTCAGCTCTTCATTTTCCTGTCCACACAACCCAGCGTTCAGAAATCATTGGAATCTCTACTACAGAAATTTCCATTCATTCACTGTGAATCTGGAAATACTCTGAATCTGCATTCCAGGAAGGCTTTCGTTACACCACTGATGAATGTCCAAGTAATGCAATGCTGCTTCTTAGTGGTCTGTTCACACTCGAAACCGTGCTGTTCATTGGCTATCCACTCAATATCGGTCAGCTCTTCAATATCCTGTCCAGACTATCCAGATTCCTAAATGTTGGCAATCACCACTACAGAATGTTCCATTCAATCACGCGAATCTGGAATTCATCAGAGTCTCCACTCCTGGAAGGTTTTCGTGACACCACTGGTAAATGTCCAAGGAAGACAATGCTGGTTTTAAGCCGCCTGCTAACACACTCAGCCGTGCTGTTCAATTTGCTATCCACCCAACCCTATTCAGCTCTACATTTTCCTGTCCTCATAACCCAACCTTCAGAAATAATTGGTATCTCCTCCACAGAATGTTCCGTTCATTCACTGCGAATCTTAAATTCATCTGACTCTCAACTCCCGGCGGGTTATCGTTACACCACTTGTGAATGTCCAAGTAAGCCAATGCTGGTTTTCAGTGGCCTGTTCATACTAAGAGACGTGCTGTTCATTTGGCTATCCACTCCACCCTGTTCAGCTCTACATTTTCGTGTCCACAAAACCCAGCCTTCAGAAATCATTGGAATCACCACTAGAGAATGTTCCATTCATTCACTGCGAATCTGGAATTCATCTGAACCTCCACTCCTGGCAGGTTTTCGTTACGCCACTGGTGAATGTCCAAGTAACTCAATACTGGTTTTCAGAGGCATGTTCAACTCGCAGAAGTGCTGTTCAATGGGCTATCCACTCAATATTGGTCAGCTCTTCATTTTCCTCTCCACACAAACCAGCCTTCAGAAATCATTGGGCTCTCCACTACAGACTGTTCCATTCATTCACTGCGATTCTGCAATTCATCTGACTCTCCGCTCCAGGCAGGTTTTCATTACAGCACTGGTGAATGACCAAGTAATCCAATGCTGGTTTTCAGCCGCCTTTTCACACTCGCAGTGTGCTGTTCAATTGTCTATCCACTCAAACCTGGTCAGCCTTTCATTTTCTTTTCCACAATATCAGACTTCAGAAATCATTGGAATCGCCAGTACAGAATGTTCCATTCATTCACTGCCAATCTGGAATTCATCTGAATCTGCACTCCAGGTAGGCTTTCATTACACCACTTATGAATGTCCAAGTAACACAATGCTGGTTTTCAGCGGTCTGTTCACACTCTAAGCCCTGCTTTTTACTGGGTATCCACACAACTGTGGTCAGCTCTTCATTTTCATGTCCAAACAATCCAGACTTGAGAAATCATTGCAATCTCCAGTACAGAATGTTCCATTCATTCACTGCGAATCTGGAATTCAACTGAATCTCCACTACCTGCAGATTTATCTTACACCACTTGTGAATGTCCAAGTAAAACAATGCTGGTTTTCAGAGGCCTGTTCATGTTCGCAGTCGTGCTGTTCAATTGGCTATCCACTCAACCTGTTTTGCTCCTCATTTTCCTGTGCACACAACCCAGCCTTCAGAAATCATTGTAATCTCCACTACAGGATGTTCCATTCATTCACTGGGAATCTGGAATTCATCTGAATCTGCACTCCACGCAGGCTTTCGTTACACCACTGCTGAAAGTCGAAGTAATGCAATACTGGTTTTCAGTGGTCTGTTCACATTCGAAGCCGAGGCTTTTTACAGGCTATCCACTCAACACTGGTCAGCTCTTCATTTTCGTGTCCCCACAATCCAGATTTCAGAAATCATTGCAATCTCCACTACAGAATGTTCCATTCATTCACTGCGAGTCTGGAGTTTATCTGATTCTCCACTCCCGCCTGGTTAACATTACACCACTTGTGAATGTCCAAGTAAGCCAATGCTGGTTTTCAGAGGCCTGTTCATACTCGCAGCCGTGCTGTTTAATTGACAATTCACTCCACCCTGTTCAGCTCTTCATTGTCCCACCACACTACCAGCCTTCAGAAATCTTTGTTATCTCCACTACAGAATCTTCCATTCATTCACTGCGAATCTGGAATTCATCTGACTCTCAACTCCACGCAGGTTTTCATTACACCACTGTTGAATGTCCAAGTAACCCAATGCTGGTTTTCAGCGGCCTGTTCATATTCGCAGCCCTGCTGTTTACTTGGCTATCGATTCAAGCCTGGTCAGCTCTTCATTTTCCTGTCCACACAACACAGGCTTCAGAAATCATTGGAATCTCCTCTACAGAATGTTCCATTCATTCACTGCGAATGTGGAATTCAACTGACTCTCCACTCCATGCAGGTTTTCCTTACACCACTGATGAATGTCCAAGTAACCCAATGCTGGTTTTCAGCTGCATGTTCACACTCGCAGCCATGCTATACAATTGGCTTTCCACTAAATCCTGATTAGTTCTTGATTTTCCTTCCACACGACCCAGCCTTCAGAAATCGTTGGAATCTCCACTAGAGAATGTTCCATTCATTCACTGCGAATCTGGAATTCCTCTGAACCTCCACTCCCGGCAGGTTTTCGTTACACCACTGTTGAATGTCCAAGTAACCCAATGTTTTAAGTGTTTTCTTCACAAGCGCAGTGGTGCTGTTCAATTGGCTATCCACTCAACCCTGGCCAGCTCTACATTTTCCTGTCCACACCACAGAGACTGGAGAAATCATTGTTATCTCCACTACAGAATGTTCCATTCATTCACAGCGAATCTGGAATTCATCTGAATCTCCACTCCCGGCAGGTTTTCGTGACACCACTGGTAAATATCCAAGTAAGCCAATGCTGGTTTTAAGTGGCCTGCTCATACTCTCAGCCGTGCTGTTCAATTTGCTATCCACTCAACCCTCTTCAGCTCCATTTTCCTGTCCACATAACCCAAACTTCAGAAACAATTGGTATCTCCTCCACAGAATGTTCCATTCATTGACGGCAAATCTGAAATTCATCTAATTCTCAACTCCCGTCAGGTTTTCGTTACACCACTTGTGAATGTCCAATTAAGCCAAAGCTGGTTTTCAGTGGCCTGTTCTTACTACGAGACGTGCTGTTCATTTGGCTATCCATTCCACCCTGTTCAGCTCTACATTTTCGTGTCCACAAAACCCAGCCTTCAGAAATCATTGGAATCACCACTAGAGAATGTTCCATTCATTCACTGCGAATCTGGAATTCATCTGAATCTCCACTCCCGGCAGGTTTTCATTGCACCACTGCTGAATGTTCAAGTAACGCAATGATGGTTTTCAGCGGTCTATTCACACTCGAACCCGTGCTGTTCACGGTCTAGCGACTCAACACTGGTGAGTTCTTCTTTTTCCAGTTCAGACAATACAAACCTCAGAAACCATTGCAATCTACACTACAGAATGTTTCATTCATTCAGGCGAATCTTGAATTCATCTTGTTCTCCACTCCCAGCAGGTTTTCGTTTCACCACTGGTGAATGTCCAAGCAACCCAAGGCTGGTTTCAGCTGCGTGTTAACACTCGCAGCCGTGCTGTTCAATTGGCTATCCAGTGAACGCTGGTTAGCTCTTGATTTTCCTTCCACACACCGAGCCTTCAGAAATCATTCTTATCTCCACTTCAGAATGTTCCATTCGTTCCCTGCGAATCTGGAATTCCTCTGACTCTCCACACCAGGCAGATTTTCCTAACAACACTGGTGAATGACCAGGTAATCCAATGCTGGTTTTCAGCGGCTGTTCACACTCACAGCCTTGCTGTTCAATTGGCAATCCAGTCAAACCTAGTCAGCTCTTCATTTTCCTGTCCACACAACCCAGCGTTCAGAAATCATTGGAATCTCTACTACAGAAATTTCCATTCATTCACTGTGAATCTGGAAATACTCTGAATCTGCATTCCAGGAAGGCTTTCGTTACACCACTGATGAATGTCCAAGTAATGCAATGCTGCTTCTTAGTGGTCTGTTCACACTCGAAACCGTGCTGTTCATTGGCTATCCACTCAATATCGGTCAGCTCTTCAATATCCTGTCCAGACTATCCAGATTCCTAAATGTTGGCAATCACCACTACAGAATGTTCCATTCAATCACGCGAATCTGGAATTCATCAGAGTCTCCACTCCTGGAAGGTTTTCGTGACACCACTGGTAAATGTCCAAGGAAGACAATGCTGGTTTTAAGCCGCCTGCTAACACACTCAGCCGTGCTGTTCAATTTGCTATCCACCCAACCCTATTCAGCTCTACATTTTCCTGTCCTCATAACCCAACCTTCAGAAATAATTGGTATCTCCTCCACAGAATGTTCCGTTCATTCACTGCGAATCTTAAATTCATCTGACTCTCAACTCCCGGCGGGTTATCGTTACACCACTTGTGAATGTCCAAGTAAGCCAATGCTGGTTTTCAGTGGCCTGTTCATACTAAGAGACGTGCTGTTCATTTGGCTATCCACTCCACCCTGTTCAGCTCTACATTTTCGTGTCCACAAAACCCAGCCTTCAGAAATCATTGGAATCACCACTAGAGAATGTTCCATTCATTCACTGCGAATCTGGAATTCATCTGAACCTCCACTCCTGGCAGGTTTTCGTTACGCCACTGGTGAATGTCCAAGTAACTCAATACTGGTTTTCAGAGGCATGTTCAACTCGCAGAAGTGCTGTTCAATGGGCTATCCACTCAATATTGGTCAGCTCTTCATTTTCCTCTCCACACAAACCAGCCTTCAGAAATCATTGGGCTCTCCACTACAGACTGTTCCATTCATTCACTGCGATTCTGCAATTCATCTGACTCTCCGCTCCAGGCAGGTTTTCATTACAGCACTGGTGAATGACCAAGTAATCCAATGCTGGTTTTCAGCCGCCTTTTCACACTCGCAGTGTGCTGTTCAATTGTCTATCCACTCAAACCTGGTCAGCCTTTCATTTTCTTTTCCACAATATCAGACTTCAGAAATCATTGGAATCGCCAGTACAGAATGTTCCATTCATTCACTGCCAATCTGGAATTCATCTGAATCTGCACTCCAGGTAGGCTTTCATTACACCACTTATGAATGTCCAAGTAACACAATGCTGGTTTTCAGCGGTCTGTTCACACTCTAAGCCCTGCTTTTTACTGGGTATCCACACAACTGTGGTCAGCTCTTCATTTTCATGTCCAAACAATCCAGACTTGAGAAATCATTGCAATCTCCAGTACAGAATGTTCCATTCATTCACTGCGAATCTGGAATTCAACTGAATCTCCACTACCTGCAGATTTATCTTACACCACTTGTGAATGTCCAAGTAAAACAATGCTGGTTTTCAGAGGCCTGTTCATGTTCGCAGTCGTGCTGTTCAATTGGCTATCCACTCAACCTGTTTTGCTCCTCATTTTCCTGTGCACACAACCCAGCCTTCAGAAATCATTGTAATCTCCACTACAGGATGTTCCATTCATTCACTGGGAATCTGGAATTCATCTGAATCTGCACTCCACGCAGGCTTTCGTTACACCACTGCTGAAAGTCGAAGTAATGCAATACTGGTTTTCAGTGGTCTGTTCACATTCGAAGCCGAGGCTTTTTACAGGCTATCCACTCAACACTGGTCAGCTCTTCATTTTCGTGTCCCCACAATCCAGATTTCAGAAATCATTGCAATCTCCACTACAGAATGTTCCATTCATTCACTGCGAGTCTGGAGTTTATCTGATTCTCCACTCCCGCCTGGTTAACATTACACCACTTGTGAATGTCCAAGTAAGCCAATGCTGGTTTTCAGAGGCCTGTTCATACTCGCAGCCGTGCTGTTTAATTGACAATTCACTCCACCCTGTTCAGCTCTTCATTGTCCCACCACACTACCAGCCTTCAGAAATCTTTGTTATCTCCACTACAGAATGTTCCATTCATTCACTGCGAATCTGGAATTCATCTGACTCTCAACTCCACGCAGGTTTTCATTACACCACTGTTGAATGTCCAAGTAACCCAATGCTGGTTTTCAGCGGCCTGTTCATATTCGCAGCCCTGCTGTTTACTTGGCTATCGATTCAAGCCTGGTCAGCTCTTCATTTTCCTGTCCACACAACACAGGCTTCAGAAATCATTGGAATCTCCTCTACAGAATGTTCCATTCATTCACTGCGAATGTGGAATTCAACTGACTCTCCACTCCATGCAGGTTTTCCTTACACCACTGATGAATGTCCAAGTAACCCAATGCTGGTTTTCAGCTGCATGTTCACACTCGCAGCCATGCTATACAATTGGCTTTCCACTAAATCCTGATTAGTTCTTGATTTTCCTTCCACACGACCCAGCCTTCAGAAATCGTTGGAATCTCCACTAGAGAATGTTCCATTCATTCACTGCGAATCTGGAATTCCTCTGAACCTCCACTCCCGGCAGGTTTTCGTTACACCACTGTTGAATGTCCAAGTAACCCAATGTTTTAAGTGTTTTCTTCACAAGCGCAGTGGTGCTGTTCAATTGGCTATCCACTCAACCCTGGCCAGCTCTACATTTTCCTGTCCACACCACAGAGACTGGAGAAATCATTGTTATCTCCACTACAGAATGTTCCATTCATTCACAGCGAATCTGGAATTCATCTGAATCTCCACTCCCGGCAGGTTTTCGTGACACCACTGGTAAATATCCAAGTAAGCCAATGCTGGTTTTAAGTGGCCTGCTCATACTCTCAGCCGTGCTGTTCAATTTGCTATCCACTCAACCCTCTTCAGCTCCATTTTCCTGTCCACATAACCCAAACTTCAGAAACAATTGGTATCTCCTCCACAGAATGTTCCATTCATTGACGGCAAATCTGAAATTCATCTAATTCTCAACTCCCGTCAGGTTTTCGTTACACCACTTGTGAATGTCCAATTAAGCCAAAGCTGGTTTTCAGTGGCCTGTTCTTACTACGAGACGTGCTGTTCATTTGGCTATCCATTCCACCCTGTTCAGCTCTACATTTTCGTGTCCACAAAACCCAGCCTTCAGAAATCATTGGAATCACCACTAGAGAATGTTCCGTTCATTCACTGCGAATCTGGAATTCATCTGAATCTCCACTCCCGGCAGGTTTTCATTGCACCACTGCTGAATGTTCAAGTAACGCAATGATGGTTTTCAGCGGTCTATTCACACTCGAACCCGTGCTGTTCACGGTCTAGCGACTCAACACTGGTGAGTTCTTCTTTTTCCAGTTCAGACAATACAAACCTCAGAAACCATTGCAATCTACACTACAGAATGTTTCATTCATTCAGGCGAATCTTGAATTCATCTTGTTCTCCACTCCCAGCAGGTTTTCGTTTCACCACTGGTGAATGTCCAAGCAACCCAAGGCTGGTTTCAGCTGCGTGTTAACACTCGCAGCCGTGCTGTTCAATTGGCTATCCAGTGAACGCTGGTTAGCTCTTGATTTTCCTTCCACACACCGAGCCTTCAGAAATCATTCTTATCTCCACTTCAGAATGTTCCATTCGTTCCCTGCGAATCTGGAATTCCTCTGACTCTCCACACCAGGCAGATTTTCCTAACAACACTGGTGAATGACCAGGTAATCCAATGCTGGTTTTCAGCGGCTGTTCACACTCACAGCCTTGCTGTTCAATTGGCAATCCAGTCAAACCTAGTCAGCTCTTCATTTTCCTGTCCGCACAACCCAGCGTTCAGAAATCATTGGAATCTCTACTACAGAAATTTCCATTCATTCACTGTGAATCTGGAAATACTCTGAATCTGCATTCCAGGAAGGCTTTCGTTACACCACTGATGAATGTCCAAGTAATGCAATGCTGCTTCTTAGTGGTCTGTTCACACTCGAAACCGTGCTGTTCATTGGCTATCCACTCAATATCGGTCAGCTCTTCAATATCCTGTCCAGACTATCCAGATTCCTAAATGTTGGCAATCACCACTACAGAATGTTCCATTCAATCACGCGAATCTGGAATTCATCAGAGTCTCCACTCCTGGAAGGTTTTCGTGACACCACTGGTAAATGTCCAAGGAAGACAATGCTGGTTTTAAGCCGCCTGCTAACACACTCAGCCGTGCTGTTCAATTTGCTATCCACCCAACCCTATTCAGCTCTACATTTTCCTGTCCTCATAACCCAACCTTCAGAAATAATTGGTATCTCCTCCACAGAATGTTCCGTTCATTCACTGTGAATCTTAAATTCATCTGACTCTCAACTCCCGGCGGGTTATCGTTACACCACTTGTGAATGTCCAAGTAAGCCAATGCTGGTTTTCAGTGGCCTGTTCATACTAAGAGACGTGCTGTTCATTTGGCTATCCACTCCACCCTGTTCAGCTCTACATTCTCGTGTCCACAAAACCCAGCCTTCAGAAATCATTGGAATCACCACTAGAGAATGTTCCATTCATTCACTGCGAATCTGGAATTCATCTGAACCTCCACTCCTGGCAGGTTTTCGTTACGCCACTGGTGAATGTCCAAGTAACTCAATACTGGTTTTCAGAGGCATGTTCAACTCGCAGAAGTGCTGTTCAATTGGCTATCCACTCAACATGTTTTGCTCCTCATTTTCCTGTGCACACAACCCAGACTTCAGAAATCATTGTAATCTCCACTACAGGATGTTCCATTCATTCACTGGGAATCTGGAATTCATCTGAATCTGCACTCCACGCAGGCTTTCGTTACACCACTGCTGAAAGTCGAAGTAATGCAATACTGGTTTTCAGTGGTCTGTTCACATTCGAAGCCGAGGCTTTTTACAGTAAAGGCTATCCACTCAACACTGGTCAGCTCTTCATTTTCGTGTCCCCACAATCCAGATTTCAGAAATCATTGCAATCTCCACTACAGAATGTTCCATTCATTCACTGCGAATCTGGAATTCATCTGACTCTCAACTCCACGCAGGTTTTCATTACACCACTGTTGAATGTCCAAGTAACCCAATGCTGGTTTTCAGCGGCCTGTTCATATTCGCAGCCCTGCTGTTTACTTGGCTATCGATTCAAGCCTGGTCAGCTCTTCATTTTCCTGTCCACACAACACAGGCTTCAGAAATCATTGGAATCTCCTCTACAGAATGTTCCATTCATTCACTGCGAATGTGGAATTCAACTGACTCTCCACTCCATGCAGGTTTTCCTTACACCACTGATGAATGTCCAAGTAACCCAATGCTGGTTTTCAGCTGCATGTTCACACTCGCAGCCATGCTATACAATTGGCTTTCCACTAAATCCTGATTAGTTCTTGATTTTCCTTCCACACGACCCAGCCTTCAGAAATCGTTGGAATCTCCACTAGAGAATGTTCCATTCATTCACTGCGAATCTGGAATTCCTCTGAACCTCCACTCCCGGCAGGTTTTCGTTACACCACTGTTGAATGTCCAAGTAACCCAATGTTTTAAGTGTTTTCTTCACAAGCGCAGTGGTGCTGTTCAATTGGCTATCCACTCAACCCTGGCCAGCTCTACATTTTCCTGTCCACACCACAGAGACTGGAGAAATCATTGTTATCTCCACTACAGAATGTTCCATTCATTCACAGCGAATCTGGAATTCATCTGAATCTCCACTCCCGGCAGGTTTTCGTGACACCACTGGTAAATATCCAAGTAAGCCAATGCTGGTTTTAAGTGGCCTGCTCATACTCTCAGCCGTGCTGTTCAATTTGCTATCCACTCAACCCTCTTCAGCTCCATTTTCCTGTCCACATAACCCAAACTTCAGAAACAATTGGTATCTCCTCCACAGAATGTTCCATTCATTGACGGCAAATCTGAAATTCATCTAATTCTCAACTCCCGTCAGGTTTTCGTTACACCACTTGTGAATGTCCAATTAAGCCAAAGCTGGTTTTCAGTGGCCTGTTCTTAGTACGAGACGTGCTGTTCATTTGGCTATCCATTCCACCCTGTTCAGCTCTACATTTTCGTGTCCACAAAACCCAGCCTTCAGAAATCATTGGAATCACCACTAGAGAATGTTCCATTCATTCACTGCGAATCTGGAATTCATCTGAATCTCCACTCCCGGCAGGTTTTCATTGCACCACTGCTGAATGTTCAAGTAACGCAATGATGGTTTTCAGCGGTCTATTCACACTCGAACCCGTGCTGTTCACGGTCTAGCGACTCAACACTGGTGAGTTCTTCTTTTTCCAGTTCAGACAATACAAACCTCAGAAACCATTGCAATCTACACTACAGAATGTTTCATTCATTCAGGCGAATCTTGAATTCATCTTGTTCTCCACTCCCAGCAGGTTTTCGTTTCACCACTGGTGAATGTCCAAGCAACCCAAGGCTGGTTTCAGCTGCGTGTTAACACTCGCAGCCGTGCTGTTCAATTGGCTATCCAGTGAACGCTGGTTAGCTCTTGATTTTCCTTCCACACACCGAGCCTTCAGAAATCATTCTTATCTCCACTTCAGAATGTTCCATTCGTACCCTGCGAATCTGGAATTCCTCTGACTCTCCACACCAGGCAGTTTTTCCTAACAACACTGGTGAATGACCAGGTAATCCAATGCTGGTTTTCAGCGGCTGTTCACACTCACAGCCTTGCTGTTCAATTGGCAATCCAGTCAAACCTAGTCAGCTCTTCATTTTCCTGTCCACACAACCCAGCGTTCAGAAATCATTGGAATCTCTACTACAGAAATTTCCATTCATTCACTGTGAATCTGGAAATAATCTGAATCTGCATTCCAGGAAGGCTTTCGTTACACCACTGATGAATGTCCAAGTAATGCAATGCTGCTTCTTAGTGGTCTATTCACACTCGAAACCGTGCTGTTCATTGGCTATCCACTCAATATCGGTCAGCTCTTCAATATCCTGTCCAGACTATCCAGATTCCTAAATGTTGGCAATCACCACTACAGAATGTTCCATTCAATCACGCGAATCTGGAATTCATCAGAGTCTCCACTCCTGGAAGGTTTTCGTGACACCACTGGTAAATGTCCAAGGAAGACAATGCTGGTTTTAAGCCGCCTGCTAACACACTCAGCCGTGCTGTTCAATTTGCTATCCACCCAACCCTATTCAGCTCTACATTTTCCTGTCCTCATAACCCAACCTTCAGAAATAATTGGTATCTCCTCCACAGAATGTTCCGTTCATTCACTGCGAATCTTAAATTCATCTGACTCTCAACTCCCGGCGGGTTATCGTTACACCACTTGTGAATGTCCAAGAAAGCCAATGCTGGTTTTCAGTGGCCTGTTCATACTAAGAGACGTGCTGTTCATTTGGCTATCCACTCCACCCTGTTCAGCTCTACATTCTCGTGTCCACAAAACCCAGCCTTCAGAAATCATTGGAATCACCACTAGAGAATGTTCCATTCATTCACTGCGAATCTGGAATTCCTCTGAACCTCCACTCCTGGCAGGTTTTCGTTACGCCACTGGTGAATGTCCAAGTAACTCAATACTGGTTTTCAGAGGCATGTTCAACTCGCAGAAGTGCTGTTCAATGGGCTATCCACTCAATATTGGTCAGCTCTTCATTTTCCTCTCCACACAAACCAGCCTTCAGAAATCATTGGGCTCTCCACTACAGACTGTTCCATTCATTCACTGCGATTCTGCAATTCATCTGACTCTCCGCTCCAGGCAGGTTTTCATTACAGCACTGGTGAATGACCAAGTAATCCAATGCTGGTTTTCAGCCGCCTTTTCACACTCGCAGTGTGCTGTTCAATTGTCTATCCACTCAAACCTGGTCAGCCTTTCATTTTCTTTTCCACAATATCAGACTTCAGAAATCATTGGAATCGCCAGTACAGAATGTTCCATTCATTCACTGCCAATCTGGAATTCATCTGAATCTGCACTCCAGGTAGGCTTTCATTACACCACTTATGAATGTCCAAGTAACACAATGCTGGTTTTCAGCGGTCTGTTCACACTCTAAGCCCTGCTTTTTACTGGGTATCCACACAACTGTGGTCAGCTCTTCATTTTCATGTCCAAACAATCCAGACTTGAGAAATCATTGCAATCTCCAGTACAGAATGTTCCATTCATTCACTGCGAATCTGGAATTCAACTGAATCTCCACTACCTGCAGATTTATCTTACACCACTTGTGAATGTCCAAGTAAAACAATGCTGGTTTTCAGAGGCCTGTTCATGTTCGCAGTCGTGCTGTTCAATTGGCTATCCACTCAACCTGTTTTGCTCCTCATTTTCCTGTGCACACAACCCAGCCTTCAGAAATCATTGTAATCTCCACTACAGGATGTTCCATTCATTCACTGGGAATCTGGAATTCATCTGAATCTGCACTCCACGCAGGCTTTCGTTACACCACTGCTGAAAGTCGAAGTAATGCAATACTGGTTTTCAGTGGTCTGTTCACATTCGAAGCCGAGGCTTTTTACAGTAAAGGCTATCCACTCAACACTGGTCAGCTCTTCATTTTCGTGTCCCCACAATCCAGATTTCAGAAATCATTGCAATCTCCACTACAGAATGTTCCATTCATTCACTGCGAGTCTGGAGTTTATCTGATTCTCCACTCCCGCCTGGTTAACATTACACCACTTGTGAATGTCCAAGTAAGCCAATGCTGGTTTTCAGAGGCCTGTTCATACTCGCAGCCGTGCTGTTTAATTGACAATTCACTCCACCCTGTTCAGCTCTTCATTGTCCCACCACACTACCAGCCTTCAGAAATCTTTGTTATCTCCACTACAGAATCTTCCATTCATTCACTGCGAATCTGGAATTCATCTGACTCTCAACTCCACGCAGGTTTTCATTACACCACTGTTGAATGTCCAAGTAACCCAATGCTGGTTTTCAGCGGCCTGTTCATATTCGCAGCCCTGCTGTTTACTTGGCTATCGATTCAAGCCTGGTCAGCTCTTCATTTTCCTGTCCACACAACACAGGCTTCAGAAATCATTGGAATCTCCTCTACAGAATGTTCCATTCATTCACTGCGAATGTGGAATTCAACTGACTCTCCACTCCATGCAGGTTTTCCTTACACCACTGATGAATGTCCAAGTAACCCAATGCTGGTTTTCAGCTGCATGTTCACACTCGCAGCCATGCTATACAATTGGCTTTCCACTAAATCCTGATTAGTTCTTGATTTTCCTTCCACACGACCCAGCCTTCAGAAATCGTTGGAATCTCCACTAGAGAATGTTCCATTCATTCACTGCGAATCTGGAATTCCTCTGAACCTCCACTCCCGGCAGGTTTTCGTTACACCACTGTTGAATGTCCAAGTAACCCAATGTTTTAAGTGTTTTCTTCACAAGCGCAGTGGTGCTGTTCAATTGGCTATCCACTCAACCCTGGCCAGCTCTACATTTTCCTGTCCACACCACAGAGACTGGAGAAATCATTGTTATCTCCACTACAGAATGTTCCATTCATTCACAGCGAATCTGGAATTCATCTGAATCTCCACTCCCGGCAGGTTTTCGTGACACCACTGGTAAATATCCAAGTAAGCCAATGCTGGTTTTAAGTGGCCTGCTCATACTCTCAGCCGTGCTGTTCAATTTGCTATCCACTCAACCCTCTTCAGCTCCATTTTCCTGTCCACATAACCCAAACTTCAGAAACAATTGGTATCTCCTCCACAGAATGTTCCATTCATTGACGGCAAATCTGAAATTCATCTAATTCTCAACTCCCGTCAGGTTTTCGTTACACCACTTGTGAATGTCCAATTAAGCCAAAGCTGGTTTTCAGTGGCCTGTTCTTACTACGAGACGTGCTGTTCATTTGGCTATCCATTCCACCCTGTTCAGCTCTACATTTTCGTGTCCACAAAACCCAGCCTTCAGAAATCATTGGAATCACCACTAGAGAATGTTCCATTCATTCACTGCGAATCTGGAATTCATCTGAATCTCCACTCCCGGCAGGTTTTCATTGCACCACTGCTGAATGTTCAAGTAACGCAATGATGGTTTTCAGCGGTCTATTCACACTCGAACCCGTGCTGTTCACGGTCTAGCGACTCAACACTGGTGAGTTCTTCTTTTTCCAGTTCAGACAATACAAACCTCAGAAACCATTGCAATCTACACTACAGAATGTTTCATTCATTCAGGCGAATCTTGAATTCATCTTGTTCTCCACTCCCAGCAGGTTTTCGTTTCACCACTGGTGAATGTCCAAGCAACCCAAGGCTGGTTTCAGCTGCGTGTTAACACTCGCAGCCGTGCTGTTCAATTGGCTATCCAGTGAACGCTGGTTAGCTCTTGATTTTCCTTCCACACACCGAGCCTTCAGAAATCATTCTTATCTCCACTTCAGAATGTTCCATTCGTTCCCTGCGAATCTGGAATTCCTCTGACTCTCCACACCAGGCAGATTTTCCTAACAACACTGGTGAATGACCAGGTAATCCAATGCTGGTTTTCAGCGGCTGTTCACACTCACAGCCTTGCTGTTCAATTGGCAATCCAGTCAAACCTAGTCAGCTCTTCATTTTCCTGTCCACACAACCCAGCGTTCAGAAATCATTGGAATCTCTACTACAGAAATTTCCATTCATTCACTGTGAATCTGGAAATACTCTGAATCTGCATTCCAGGAAGGCTTTCGTTACACCACTGATGAATGTCCAAGTAATGCAATGCTGCTTCTTAGTGGTCTGTTCACACTCGAAACCGTGCTGTTCATTGGCTATCCACTCAATATCGGTCAGCTCTTCAATATCCTGTCCAGACTATCCAGATTCCTAAATGTTGGCAATCACCACTACAGAATGTTCCATTCAATCACGCGAATCTGGAATTCATCAGAGTCTCCACTCCTGGAAGGTTTTCGTGACACCACTGGTAAATGTCCAAGGAAGACAATGCTGGTTTTAAGCCGCCTGCTAACACACTCAGCCGTGCTGTTCAATTTGCTATCCACCCAACCCTATTCAGCTCTACATTTTCCTGTCCTCATAACCCAACCTTCAGAAATAATTGGTATCTCCTCCACAGAATGTTCCGTTCATTCACTGCGAATCTTAAATTCATCTGACTCTCAACTCCCGGCGGGTTATCGTTACACCACTTGTGAATGTCCAAGTAAGCCAATGCTGGTTTTCAGTGGCCTGTTCATACTAAGAGACGTGCTGTTCATTTGGCTATCCACTCCACCCTGCTCAGCTCTACATTCTCGTGTCCACAAAACCCAGCCTTCAGAAATCATTGGAATCACCACTAGAGAATGTTCCATTCATTCACTGCGAATCTGGAATTCCTCTGAACCTCCACTCCTGGCAGGTTTTCGTTACGCCACTGGTGAATGTCCAAGTAACTCAATACTGGTTTTCAGAGGCATGTTCAACTCGCAGAAGTGCTGTTCAATGGGCTATCCACTCAATATTGGTCAGCTCTTCATTTTCCTCTCCACACAAACCAGCCTTCAGAAATCATTGGGCTCTCCACTACAGACTGTTCCATTCATTCACTGCGATTCTGCAATTCATCTGACTCTCCGCTCCAGGCAGGTTTTCATTACAGCACTGGTGAATGACCAAGTAATCCAATGCTGGTTTTCAGCCGCCTTTTCACACTCGCAGTGTGCTGTTCAATTGTCTATCCACTCAAACCTGGTCAGCCTTTCATTTTCTTTTCCACAATATCAGACTTCAGAAATCATTGGAATCGCCAGTACAGAATGTTCCATTCATTCACTGCCAATCTGGAATTCATCTGAATCTGCACTCCAGGTAGGCTTTCATTACACCACTTATGAATGTCCAAGTAACACAATGCTGGTTTTCAGCGGTCTGTTCACACTCTAAGCCCTGCTTTTTACTGGGTATCCACACAACTGTGGTCAGCTCTTCATTTTCATGTCCAAACAATCCAGACTTGAGAAATCATTGCAATCTCCAGTACAGAATGTTCCATTCATTCACTGCGAATCTGGAATTCAACTGAATCTCCACTACCTGCAGATTTATCTTACACCACTTGTGAATGTCCAAGTAAAACAATGCTGGTTTTCAGAGGCCTGTTCATGTTCGCAGTCGTGCTGTTC
Organism: Sorex fumeus; assembly: GCF_029834395.1. Taxonomy (NCBI): domain Eukaryota; kingdom Metazoa; phylum Chordata; class Mammalia; order Eulipotyphla; family Soricidae; genus Sorex; species Sorex fumeus. The sequence goes on along the minus strand of NW_026606257.1, from coordinate 420,704 downwards.
AATTGGCTATCCACTCAACCTGTTTTGCTCCTCATTTTCCTGTGCACACAACCCAGCCTTCAGAAATCATTGTAATCTCCACTACAGGATGTTCCATTCATTCACTGGGAATCTGGAATTCATCTGAATCTGCACTCCACGCAGGCTTTCGTTACACCACTGCTGAAAGTCGAAGTAATGCAATACTGGTTTTCAGTGGTCTGTTCACATTCGAAGCCGAGGCTTTTTACAGGCTATCCACTCAACACTGGTCAGCTCTTCATTTTCGTGTCCCCACAATCCAGATTTCAGAAATCATTGCAATCTCCACTACAGAATGTTCCATTCATTCACTGCGAGTCTGGAGTTTATCTGATTCTCCACTCCCGCCTGGTTAACATTACACCACTTGTGAATGTCCAAGTAAGCCAATGCTGGTTTTCAGAGGCCTGTTCATACTCGCAGCCGTGCTGTTTAATTGACAATTCACTCCACCCTGTTCAGCTCTTCATTGTCCCACCACACTACCAGCCTTCAGAAATCTTTGTTATCTCCACTACAGAATGTTCCATTCATTCACTGCGAATCTGGAATTCATCTGACTCTCAACTCCACGCAGGTTTTCATTACACCACTGTTGAATGTCCAAGTAACCCAATGCCGGTTTTCAGCGGCCTGTTCATATTCGCAGCCCTGCTGTTTACTTGGCTATCGATTCAAGCCTGGTCAGCTCTTCATTTTCCTGTCCACACAACACAGGCTTCAGAAATCATTGGAATCTCCTCTACAGAATGTTCCATTCATTCACTGCGAATGTGGAATTCAACTGACTCTCCACTCCATGCAGGTTTTCCTTACACCACTGATGAATGTCCAAGTAACCCAATGCTGGTTTTCAGCTGCATGTTCACACTCGCAGCCATGCTATACAATTGGCTTTCCACTAAATCCTGATTAGTTCTTGATTTTCCTTCCGCACGACCCAGCCTTCAGAAATCGTTGGAATCTCCACTAGAGAATGTTCCATTCATTCACTGCGAATCTGGAATTCCTCTGAACCTCCACTCCCGGCAGGTTTTCGTTACACCACTGTTGAATGTCCAAGTAACCCAATGTTTTAAGTGTTTTCTTCACAAGCGCAGTGGTGCTGTTCAATTGGCTATCCACTCAACCCTGGCCAGCTCTACATTTTCCTGTCCACACCACAGAGACTGGAGAAATCATTGTTATCTCCACTACAGAATGTTCCATTCATTCACAGCGAATCTGGAATTCATCTGAATCTCCACTCCCGGCAGGTTTTCGTGACACCACTGGTAAATATCCAAGTAAGCCAATGCTGGTTTTAAGTGGCCTGCTCATACTCTCAGCCGTGCTGTTCAATTTGCTATCCACTCAACCCTCTTCAGCTCCATTTTCCTGTCCACATAACCCAAACTTCAGAAACAATTGGTATCTCCTCCACAGAATGTTCCATTCATTGACGGCAAATCTGAAATTCATCTAATTCTCAACTCCCGTCAGGTTTTCGTTACACCACTTGTGAATGTCCAATTAAGCCAAAGCTGGTTTTCAGTGGCCTGTTCTTAGTACGAGACGTGCTGTTCATTTGGCTATCCATTCCACCCTGTTCAGCTCTACATTTTCGTGTCCACAAAACCCAGCCTTCAGAAATCATTGGAATCACCACTAGAGAATGTTCCATTCATTCACTGCGAATCTGGAATTCATCTGAATCTCCACTCCCGGCAGGTTTTCATTGCACCACTGCTGAATGTTCAAGTAACGCAATGATGGTTTTCAGCGGTCTATTCACACTCGAACCCGTGCTGTTCACGGTCTAGCGACTCAACACTGGTGAGTTCTTCTTTTTCCAGTTCAGACAATACAAACCTCAGAAACCATTGCAATCTACACTACAGAATGTTTCATTCATTCAGGCGAATCTTGAATTCATCTTGTTCTCCACTCCCAGCAGGTTTTCGTTTCACCACTGGTGAATGTCCAAGCAACCCAAGGCTGGTTTCAGCTGCGTGTTAACACTCGCAGCCGTGCTGTTCAATTGGCTATCCAGTGAACGCTGGTTAGCTCTTGATTTTCCTTCCACACACCGAGCCTTCAGAAATCATTCTTATCTCCACTTCAGAATGTTCCATTCGTTCCCTGCGAATCTGGAATTCCTCTGACTCTCCACACCAGGCAGATTTTCCTAACAACACTGGTGAATGACCAGGTAATCCAATGCTGGTTTTCAGCGGCTGTTCACACTCACAGCCTTGCTGTTCAATTGGCAATCCAGTCAAACCTAGTCAGCTCTTCATTTTCCTGTCCACACAACCCAGCGTTCAGAAATCATTGGAATCTCTACTACAGAAATTTCCATTCATTCACTGTGAATCTGGAAATACTCTGAATCTGCATTCCAGGAAGGCTTTCGTTACACCACTGATGAATGTCCAAGTAATGCAATGCTGCTTCTTAGTGGTCTGTTCACACTCGAAACCGTGCTGTTCATTGGCTATCCACTCAATATCGGTCAGCTCTTCAATATCCTGTCCAGACTATCCAGATTCCTAAATGTTGGCAATCACCACTACAGAATGTTCCATTCAATCACGCGAATCTGGAATTCATCAGAGTCTCCACTCCTGGAAGGTTTTCGTGACACCACTGGTAAATGTCCAAGGAAGACAATGCTGGTTTTAAGCCGCCTGCTAACACACTCAGCCGTGCTGTTCAATTTGCTATCCACCCAACCCTATTCAGCTCTACATTTTCCTGTCCTCATAACCCAACCTTCAGAAATAATTGGTATCTCCTCCACAGAATGTTCCGTTCATTCACTGCGAATCTTAAATTCATCTGACTCTCAACTCCCGGCGGGTTATCGTTACACCACTTGTGAATGTCCAAGTAAGCCAATGCTGGTTTTCAGTGGCCTGTTCATACTAAGAGACGTGCTGTTCATTTGGCTATCCACTCCACCCTGTTCAGCTCTACATTTTCGTGTCCACAAAACCCAGCCTTCAGAAATCATTGGAATCACCACTAGAGAATGTTCCATTCATTCACTGCGAATCTGGAATTCATCTGAACCTCCACTCCTGGCAGGTTTTCGTTACGCCACTGGTGAATGTCCAAGTAACTCAATACTGGTTTTCAGAGGCATGTTCAACTCGCAGAAGTGCTGTTCAATGGGCTATCCACTCAATATTGGTCAGCTCTTCATTTTCCTCTCCACACAAACCAGCCTTCAGAAATCATTGGGCTCTCCACTACAGACTGTTCCATTCATTCACTGCGATTCTGCAATTCATCTGACTCTCCGCTCCAGGCAGGTTTTCATTACAGCACTGGTGAATGACCAAGTAATCCAATGCTGGTTTTCAGCCGCCTTTTCACACTCGCAGTGTGCTGTTCAATTGTCTATCCACTCAAACCTGGTCAGCCTTTCATTTTCTTTTCCACAATATCAGACTTCAGAAATCATTGGAATCGCCAGTACAGAATGTTCCATTCATTCACTGCCAATCTGGAATTCATCTGAATCTGCACTCCAGGTAGGCTTTCATTACACCACTTATGAATGTCCAAGTAACACAATGCTGGTTTTCAGCGGTCTGTTCACACTCTAAGCCCTGCTTTTTACTGGGTATCCACACAACTGTGGTCAGCTCTTCATTTTCATGTCCAAACAATCCAGACTTGAGAAATCATTGCAATCTCCAGTACAGAATGTTCCATTCATTCACTGCGAATCTGGAATTCAACTGAATCTCCACTACCTGCAGATTTATCTTACACCACTTGTGAATGTCCAAGTAAAACAATGCTGGTTTTCAGAGGCCTGTTCATGTTCGCAGTCGTGCTGTTCAATTGGCTATCCACTCAACCTGTTTTGCTCCTCATTTTCCTGTGCACACAACCCAGCCTTCAGAAATCATTGTAATCTCCACTACAGGATGTTCCATTCATTCACTGGGAATCTGGAATTCATCTGAATCTGCACTCCACGCAGGCTTTCGTTACACCACTGCTGAAAGTCGAAGTAATGCAATACTGGTTTTCAGTGGTCTGTTCACATTCGAAGCCGAGGCTTTTTACAGGCTATCCACTCAACACTGGTCAGCTCTTCATTTTCGTGTCCCCACAATCCAGATTTCAGAAATCATTGCAATCTCCACTACAGAATGTTCCATTCATTCACTGCGAGTCTGGAGTTTATCTGATTCTCCACTCCCGCCTGGTTAACATTACACCACTTGTGAATGTCCAAGTAAGCCAATGCTGGTTTTCAGAGGCCTGTTCATACTCGCAGCCGTGCTGTTTAATTGACAATTCACTCCACCCTGTTCAGCTCTTCATTGTCCCACCACACTACCAGCCTTCAGAAATCTTTGTTATCTCCACTACAGAATGTTCCATTCATTCACTGCGAATCTGGAATTCATCTGACTCTCAACTCCACGCAGGTTTTCATTACACCACTGTTGAATGTCCAAGTAACCCAATGCTGGTTTTCAGCGGCCTGTTCATATTCGCAGCCCTGCTGTTTACTTGGCTATCGATTCAAGCCTGGTCAGCTCTTCATTTTCCTGTCCACACAACACAGGCTTCAGAAATCATTGGAATCTCCTCTACAGAATGTTCCATTCATTCACTGCGAATGTGGAATTCAACTGACTCTCCACTCCATGCAGGTTTTCCTTACACCACTGATGAATGTCCAAGTAACCCAATGCTGGTTTTCAGCTGCATGTTCACACTCGCAGCCATGCTATGCAATTGGCTTTCCACTAAATCCTGATTAGTTCTTGATTTTCCTTCCACACGACCCAGCCTTCAGAAATCGTTGGAATCTCCACTAGAGAATGTTCCATTCATTCACTGCGAATCTGGAATTCCTCTGAACCTCCACTCCCGGCAGGTTTTCGTTACACCACTGTTGAATGTCCAAGTAACCCAATGTTTTAAGTGTTTTCTTCACAAGCGCAGTGGTGCTGTTCAATTGGCTATCCACTCAACCCTGGCCAGCTCTACATTTTCCTGTCCACACCACAGAGACTGGAGAAATCATTGTTATCTCCACTACAGAATGTTCCATTCATTCACAGCGAATCTGGAATTCATCTGAATCTCCACTCCCGGCAGGTTTTCGTGACACCACTGGTAAATATCCAAGTAAGCCAATGCTGGTTTTAAGTGGCCTGCTCATACTCTCAGCCGTGCTGTTCAATTTGCTATCCACTCAACCCTCTTCAGCTCCATTTTCCTGTCCACATAACCCAAACTTCAGAAACAATTGGTATCTCCTCCACAGAATGTTCCATTCATTGACGGCAAATCTGAAATTCATCTAATTCTCAACTCCCGTCAGGTTTTCGTTACACCACTTGTGAATGTCCAATTAAGCCAAAGCTGGTTTACAGTGGCCTGTTCTTACTACGAGACGTGCTGTTCATTTGGCTATCCATTCCACCCTGTTCAGCTCTACATTTTCGTGTCCACAAAACCCAGCCTTCAGAAATCATTGGAATCACCACTAGAGAATGTTCCATTCATTCACTGCGAATCTGGAATTCATCTGAATCTCCACTCCCGGCAGGTTTTCATTGCACCACTGCTGAATGTTCAAGTAACGCAATGATGGTTTTCAGCGGTCTATTCACACTCGAACCCGTGCTGTTCACGGTCTAGCGACTCAACACTGGTGAGTTCTTCTTTTTCCAGTTCAGACAATACAAACCTCAGAAACCATTGCAATCTACACTACAGAATGTTTCATTCATTCAGGCGAATCTTGAATTCATCTTGTTCTCCACTCCCAGCAGGTTTTCGTTTCACCACTGGTGAATATCCAAGCAACCCAAGGCTGGTTTCAGCTGCGTGTTAACACTCGCAGCCGTGCTGTTCAATTGGCTATCCAGTGAACGCTGGTTAGCTCTTGATTTTCCTTCCACACACCGAGCCTTCAGAAATCATTCTTATCTCCACTTCAGAATGTTCCATTCGTTCCCTGCGAATCTGGAATTCCTCTGACTCTCCACACCAGGCAGATTTTCCTAACAACACTGGTGAATGACCAGGTAATCCAATGCTGGTTTTCAGCGGCTGTTCACACTCACAGCCTTGCTGTTCAATTGGCAATCCAGTCAAACCTAGTCAGCTCTTCATTTTCCTGTCCACACAACCCAGCGTTCAGAAATCATTGGAATCTCTACTACAGAAATTTCCATTCATTCACTGTGAATCTGGAAATACTCTGAATCTGCATTCCAGGAAGGCTTTCGTTACACCACTGATGAATGTCCAAGTAATGCAATGCTGCTTCTTAGTGGTCTGTTCACACTCGAAACCGTGCTGTTCATTGGCTATCCACTCAATATCGGTCAGCTCTTCAATATCCTGTCCAGACTATCCAGATTCCTAAATGTTGGCAATCACCACTACAGAATGTTCCATTCAATCACGCGAATCTGGAATTCATCAGAGTCTCCACTCCTGGAAGGTTTTCGTGACACCACTGGTAAATGTCCAAGGAAGACAATGCTGGTTTTAAGCCGCCTGCTAACACACTCAGCCGTGCTGTTCAATTTGCTATCCACCCAACCCTATTCAGCTCTACATTTTCCTGTCCTCATAACCCAACCTTCAGAAATAATTGGTATCTCCTCCACAGAATGTTCCGTTCATTCACTGCGAATCTTAAATTCATCTGACTCTCAACTCCCGGCGGGTTATCGTTACACCACTTGTGAATGTCCAAGTAAGCCAATGCTGGTTTTCAGTGGCCTGTTCATACTAAGAGACGTGCTGTTCATTTGGCTATCCACTCCACCCTGTTCAGCTCTACATTTTCGTGTCCACAAAACCCAGCCTTCAGAAATCATTGGAATCACCACTAGAGAATGTTCCATTCATTCACTGCGAATCTGGAATTCCTCTGAACCTCCACTCCTGGCAGGTTTTCGTTACGCCACTGGTGAATGTCCAAGTAACTCAATACTGGTTTTCAGAGGCATGTTCAACTCGCAGAAGTGCTGTTCAATGGGCTATCCACTCAATATTGGTCAGCTCTTCATTTTCCTCTCCACACAAACCAGCCTTCAGAAATCATTGGGCTCTCCACTACAGACTGTTCCATTCATTCACTGCGATTCTGCAATTCATCTGACTCTCCGCTCCAGGCAGGTTTTCATTACAGCACTGGTGAATGACCAAGTAATCCAATGCTGGTTTTCAGCCGCCTTTTCACACTCGCAGTGTGCTGTTCAATTGTCTATCCACTCAAACCTGGTCAGCCTTTCATTTTCTTTTCCACAATATCAGACTTCAGAAATCATTGGAATCGCCAGTACAGAATGTTCCATTCATTCACTGCCAATCTGGAATTCATCTGAATCTGCACTCCAGGTAGGCTTTCATTACACCACTTATGAATGTCCAAGTAACACAATGCTGGTTTTCAGCGGTCTGTTCACACTCTAAGCCCTGCTTTTTACTGGGTATCCACACAACTGTGGTCAGCTCTTCATTTTCATGTCCAAACAATCCAGACTTGAGAAATCATTGCAATCTCCAGTACAGAATGTTCCATTCATTCACTGCGAATCTGGAATTCAACTGAATCTCCACTACCTGCAGATTTATCTTACACCACTTGTGAATGTCCAAGTAAAACAATGCTGGTTTTCAGAGGCCTGTTCATGTTCGCAGTCGTGCTGTTCAATTGGCTATCCACTCAACCTGTTTTGCTCCTCATTTTCCTGTGCACACAACCCAGCCTTCAGAAATCATTGTAATCTCCACTACAGGATGTTCCATTCATTCACTGGGAATCTGGAATTCATCTGAATCTGCACTCCACGCAGGCTTTCGTGACACCACTGCTGAAAGTCGAAGTAATGCAATACTGGTTTTCAGTGGTCTGTTCACATTCGAAGCCGAGGCTTTTTACAGGCTATCCACTCAACACTGGTCAGCTCTTCATTTTCGTGTCCCCACAATCCAGATTTCAGAAATCATTGCAATCTCCACTACAGAATGTTCCATTCATTCACTGCGAGTCTGGAGTTTATCTGATTCTCCACTCCCGCCTGGTTAACATTACACCACTTGTGAATGTCCAAGTAAGCCAATGCTGGTTTTCAGAGGCCTGTTCATACTCGCAGCCGTGCTGTTTAATTGACAATTCACTCCACCCTGTTCAGCTCTTCATTGTCCCACCACACTACCAGCCTTCAGAAATCTTTGTTATCTCCACTACAGAATGTTCCATTCATTCACTGCGAATCTGGAATTCATCTGACTCTCAACTCCACGCAGGTTTTCATTACACCACTGTTGAATGTCCAAGTAACCCAATGCCGGTTTTCAGCGGCCTGTTCATATTCGCAGCCCTGCTGTTTACTTGGCTATCGATTCAAGCCTGGTCAGCTCTTCATTTTCCTGTCCACACAACACAGGCTTCAGAAATCATTGGAATCTCCTCTACAGAATGTTCCATTCATTCACTGCGAATGTGGAATTCAACTGACTCTCCACTCCATGCAGGTTTTCCTTACACCACTGATGAATGTCCAAGTAACCCAATGCTGGTTTTCAGCTGCATGTTCACACTCGCAGCCATGCTATACAATTGGCTTTCCACTAAATCCTGATTAGTTCTTGATTTTCCTTCCACACGACCCAGCCTTCAGAAATCGTTGGAATCTCCACTAGAGAATGTTCCATTCATTCACTGCGAATCTGGAATTCCTCTGAACCTCCACTCCCGGCAGGTTTTCGTTACACCACTGTTGAATGTCCAAGTAACCCAATGTTTTAAGTGTTTTCTTCACAAGCGCAGTGGTGCTGTTCAATTGGCTATCCACTCAACCCTGGCCAGCTCTACATTTTCCTGTCCACACCACAGAGACTGGAGAAATCATTGTTATCTCCACTACAGAATGTTCCATTCATTCACAGCGAATCTGGAATTCATCTGAATCTCCACTCCCGGCAGGTTTTCGTGACACCACTGGTAAATATCCAAGTAAGCCAATGCTGGTTTTAAGTGGCCTGCTCATACTCTCAGCCGTGCTGTTCAATTTGCTATCCACTCAACCCTCTTCAGCTCCATTTTCCTGTCCACATAACCCAAACTTCAGAAACAATTGGTATCTCCTCCACAGAATGTTCCATTCATTGACGGCAAATCTGAAATTCATCTAATTCTCAACTCCCGTCAGGTTTTCGTTACACCACTTGTGAATGTCCAATTAAGCCAAAGCTGGTTTTCAGTGGCCTGTTCTTACTACGAGACGTGCTGTTCATTTGGCTATCCATTCCACCCTGTTCAGCTCTACATTTTCGTGTCCACAAAACCCAGCCTTCAGAAATCATTGGAATCACCACTAGAGAATGTTCCATTCATTCACTGCGAATCTGGAATTCATCTGAATCTCCACTCCCGGCAGGTTTTCATTGCACCACTGCTGAATGTTCAAGTAACGCAATGATGGTTTTCAGCGGTCTATTCACACTCGAACCCGTGCTGTTCACGGTCTAGCGACTCAACACTGGTGAGTTCTTCTTTTTCCAGTTCAGACAATACAAACCTCAGAAACCATTGCAATCTACACTACAGAATGTTTCATTCATTCAGGCGAATCTTGAATTCATCTTGTTCTCCACTCCCAGCAGGTTTTCGTTTCACCACTGGTGAATGTCCAAGCAACCCAAGGCTGGTTTCAGCTGCGTGTTAACACTCGCAGCCGTGCTGTTCAATTGGCTATCCAGTGAACGCTGGTTAGCTCTTGATTTTCCTTCCACACACCGAGCCTTCAGAAATCATTCTTATCTCCACTTCAGAATGTTCCATTCGTTCCCTGCGAATCTGGAATTCCTCTGACTCTCCACACCAGGCAGATTTTCCTAACAACACTGGTGAATGACCAGGTAATCCAATGCTGGTTTTCAGCGGCTGTTCACACTCACAGCCTTGCTGTTCAATTGGCAATCCAATCAAACCTAGTCAGCTCTTCATTTTCCTGTCCACACAACCCAGCGTTCAGAAATCATTGGAATCTCTACTACAGAAATTTCCATTCATTCACTGTGAATCTGGAAATACTCTGAATCTGCATTCCAGGAAGGCTTTCGTTACACCACTGATGAATGTCCAAGTAATGCAATGCTGCTTCTTAGTGGTCTGTTCACACTCGAAACCGTGCTGTTCATTGGCTATCCACTCAATATCGGTCAGCTCTTCAATATCCTGTCCAGACTATCCAGATTCCTAAATGTTGGCAATCACCACTACAGAATGTTCCATTCAATCACGCGAATCTGGAATTCATCAGAGTCTCCACTCCTGGAAGGTTTTCGTGACACCACTGGTAAATGTCCAAGGAAGACAATGCTGGTTTTAAGCCGCCTGCTAACACACTCAGCCGTGCTGTTCAATTTGCTATCCACCCAACCCTATTCAGCTCTACATTTTCCTGTCCTCATAACCCAACCTTCAGAAATAATTGGTATCTCCTCCACAGAATGTTCCGTTCATTCACTGCGAATCTTAAATTCATCTGACTCTCAACTCCCGGCGGGTTATCGTTACACCACTTGTGAATGTCCAAGTAAGCCAATGCTGGTTTTCAGTGGCCTGTTCATACTAAGAGACGTGCTGTTCATTTGGCTATCCACTCCACCCTGTTCAGCTCTACATTTTCGTGTCCACAAAACCCAGCCTTCAGAAATCATTGGAATCACCACTAGAGAATGTTCCATTCATTCACTGCGAATCTGGAATTCCTCTGAACCTCCACTCCTGGCAGGTTTTCGTTACGCCACTGGTGAATGTCCAAGTAACTCAATACTGGTTTTCAGAGGCATGTTCAACTCGCAGAAGTGCTGTTCAATGGGCTATCCACTCAATATTGGTCAGCTCTTCATTTTCCTCTCCACACAAACCAGCCTTCAGAAATCATTGGGCTCTCCACTACAGACTGTTCCATTCATTCACTGCGATTCTGCAATTCATCTGACTCTCCGCTCCAGGCAGGTTTTCATTACAGCACTGGTGAATGACCAAGTAATCCAATGCTGGTTTTCAGCCGCCTTTTCACACTCGCAGTGTGCTGTTCAATTGTCTATCCACTCAAACCTGGTCAGCCTTTCATTTTCTTTTCCACAATATCAGACTTCAGAAATCATTGGAATCGCCAGTACAGAATGTTCCATTCATTCACTGCCAATCTGGAATTCATCTGAATCTGCACTCCAGGTAGGCTTTCATTACACCACTTATGAATGTCCAAGTAACACAATGCTGGTTTTCAGCGGTCTGTTCACACTCTAAGCCCTGCTTTTTACTGGGTATCCACACAACTGTGGTCAGCTCTTCATTTTCATGTCCAAACAATCCAGACTTGAGAAATCATTGCAATCTCCAGTACAGAATGTTCCATTCATTCACTGCGAATCTGGAATTCAACTGAATCTCCACTACCTGCAGATTTATCTTACACCACTTGTGAATGTCCAAGTAAAACAATGCTGGTTTTCAGAGGCCTGTTCATGTTCGCAGTCGTGCTGTTCAATTGGCTATCCACTCAACCTGTTTTGCTCCTCATTTTCCTGTGCACACAACCCAGCCTTCAGAAATCATTGTAATCTCCACTACAGGATGTTCCATTCATTCACTGGGAATCTGGAATTCATCTGAATCTGCACTCCACGCAGGCTTTCGTTACACCACTGCTGAAAGTCGAAGTAATGCAATACTGGTTTTCAGTGGTCTGTTCACATTCGAAGCCGAGGCTTTTTACAGGCTATCCACTCAACACTGGTCAGCTCTTCATTTTCGTGTCCCCACAATCCAGATTTCAGAAATCATTGCAATCTCCACTACAGAATGTTCCATTCATTCACTGCGAGTCTGGAGTTTATCTGATTCTCCACTCCCGCCTGGTTAACATTACACCACTTGTGAATGTCCAAGTAAGCCAATGCTGGTTTTCAGAGGCCTGTTCATACTCGCAGCCGTGCTGTTTAATTGACAATTCACTCCACCCTGTTCAGCTCTTCATTGTCCCACCACACTACCAGCCTTCAGAAATCTTTGTTATCTCCACTACAGAATGTTCCATTCATTCACTGCGAATCTGGAATTCATCTGACTCTCAACTCCACGCAGGTTTTCATTACACCACTGTTGAATGTCCAAGTAACCCAATGCTGGTTTTCAGCGGCCTGTTCATATTCGCAGCCCTGCTGTTTACTTGGCTATCGATTCAAGCCTGGTCAGCTCTTCATTTTCCTGTCCACACAACACAGGCTTCAGAAATCATTGGAATCTCCTCTACAGAATGTTCCATTCATTCACTGCGAATGTGGAATTCAACTGACTCTCCACTCCATGCAGGTTTTCCTTACACCACTGATGAATGTCCAAGTAACCCAATGCTGGTTTTCAGCTGCATGTTCACACTCGCAGCCATGCTATACAATTGGCTTTCCACTAAATCCTGATTAGTTCTTGATTTTCCTTCCACACGACCCAGCCTTCAGAAATCGTTGGAATCTCCACTAGAGAATGTTCCATTCATTCACTGCGAATCTGGAATTCCTCTGAACCTCCACTCCCGGCAGGTTTTCGTTACACCACGGTTGAATGTCCAAGTAACCCAATGTTTTAAGTGTTTTCTTCACAAGCGCAGTGGTGCTGTTCAATTGGCTATCCACTCAACCCTGGCCAGCTCTACATTTTCCTGTCCACACCACAGAGACTGGAGAAATCATTGTTATCTCCACTACAGAATGTTCCATTCATTCACAGCGAATCTGGAATTCATCTGAATCTCCACTCCCGGCAGGTTTTCGTGACACCACTGGTAAATATCCAAGTAAGCCAATGCTGGTTTTAAGTGGCCTGCTCATACTCTCAGCCGTGCTGTTCAATTTGCTATCCACTCAACCCTCTTCAGCTCCATTTTCCTGTCCACATAACCCAAACTTCAGAAACAATTGGTATCTCCTCCACAGAATGTTCCATTCATTGACGGCAAATCTGAAATTCATCTAATTCTCAACTCCCGTCAGGTTTTCGTTACACCACTTGTGAATGTCCAATTAAGCCAAAGCTGGTTTTCAGTGGCCTGTTCTTACTACGAGACGTGCTGTTCATTTGGCTATCCATTCCACCCTGTTCAGCTCTACATTTTCGTGTCCACAAAACCCAGCCTTCAGAAATCATTGGAATCACCACTAGAGAATGTTCCATTCATTCACTGCGAATCTGGAATTCATCTGAATCTCCACTCCCGGCAGGTTTTCATTGCACCACTGCTGAATGTTCAAGTAACGCAATGATGGTTTTCAGCGGTCTATTCACACTCGAACCCGTGCTGTTCACGGTCTAGCGACTCAACACTGGTGAGTTCTTCTTTTTCCAGTTCAGACAATACAAACCTCAGAAACCATTGCAATCTACACTACAGAATGTTTCATTCATTCAGGCGAATCTTGAATTCATCTTGTTCTCCACTCCCAGCAGGTTTTCGTTTCACCACTGGTGAATGTCCAAGCAACCCAAGGCTGGTTTCAGCTGCGTGTTAACACTCGCAGCCGTGCTGTTCAATTGGCTATCCAGTGAACGCTGGTTAGCTCTTGATTTTCCTTCCACACACCGAGCCTTCAGAAATCATTCTTATCTCCACTTCAGAATGTTCCATTCGTTCCCTGCGAATCTGGAATTCCTCTGACTCTCCACACCAGGCAGATTTTCCTAACAACACTGGTGAATGACCAGGTAATCCAATGCTGGTTTTCAGCGGCTGTTCACACTCACAGCCTTGCTGTTCAATTGGCAATCCAGTCAAACCTAGTCAGCTCTTCATTTTCCTGTCCACACAACCCAGCGTTCAGAAATCATTGGAATCTCTACTACAGAAATTTCCATTCATTCACTGTGAATCTGGAAATACTCTGAATCTGCATTCCAGGAAGGCTTTCGTTACACCACTGATGAATGTCCAAGTAATGCAATGCTGCTTCTTAGTGGTCTGTTCACACTCGAAACCGTGCTGTTCATTGGCTATCCACTCAATATCGGTCAGCTCTTCAATATCCTGTCCAGACTATCCAGATTCCTAAATGTTGGCAATCACCACTACAGAATGTTCCATTCAATCACGCGAATCTGGAATTCATCAGAGTCTCCACTCCTGGAAGGTTTTCGTGACACCACTGGTAAATGTCCAAGGAAGACAATGCTGGTTTTAAGCCGCCTGCTAACACACTCAGCCGTGCTGTTCAATTTGCTATCCACCCAACCCTATTCAGCTCTACATTTTCCTGTCCTCATAACCCAACCTTCAGAAATAATTGGTATCTCCTCCACAGAATGTTCCGTTCATTCACTGCGAATCTTAAATTCATCTGACTCTCAACTCCCGGCGGGTTATCGTTACACCACTTGTGAATGTCCAAGTAAGCCAATGCTGGTTTTCAGTGGCCTGTTCATACTAAGAGACGTGCTGTTCATTTGGCTATCCACTCCACCCTGTTCAGCTCTACATTTTCGTGTCCACAAAACCCAGCCTTCAGAAATCATTGGAATCACCACTAGAGAATGTTCCATTCATTCACTGCGAATCTGGAATTCCTCTGAACCTCCACTCCTGGCAGGTTTTCGTTACGCCACTGGTGAATGTCCAAGTAACTCAATACTGGTTTTCAGAGGCATGTTCAACTCGCAGAAGTGCTGTTCAATGGGCTATCCACTCAATATTGGTCAGCTCTTCATTTTCCTCTCCACACAAACCAGCCTTCAGAAATCATTGGGCTCTCCACTACAGACTGTTCCATTCATTCACTGCGATTCTGCAATTCATCTGACTCTCCGCTCCAGGCAGGTTTTCATTACAGCACTGGTGAATGACCAAGTAATCCAATGCTGGTTTTCAGCCGCCTTTTCACACTCGCAGTGTGCTGTTCAATTGTCTATCCACTCAAACCTGGTCAGCCTTTCATTTTCTTTTCCACAATATCAGACTTCAGAAATCATTGGAATCGCCAGTACAGAATGTTCCATTCATTCACTGCCAATCTGGAATTCATCTGAATCTGCACTCCAGGTAGGCTTTCATTACACCACTTATGAATGTCCAAGTAACACAATGCTGGTTTTCAGCGGTCTGTTCACACTCTAAGCCCTGCTTTTTACTGGGTATCCACACAACTGTGGTCAGCTCTTCATTTTCATGTCCAAACAATCCAGACTTGAGAAATCATTGCAATCTCCAGTACAGAATGTTCCATTCATTCACTGCGAATCTGGAATTCAACTGAATCTCCACTACCTGCAGATTTATCTTACACCACTTGTGAATGTCCAAGTAAAACAATGCTGGTTTTCAGAGGCCTGTTCATGTTCGCAGTCGTGCTGTTCAATTGGCTATCCACTCAACCTGTTTTGCTCCTCATTTTCCTGTGCACACAACCCAGCCTTCAGAAATCATTGTAATCTCCACTACAGGATGTTCCATTCATTCACTGGGAATCTGGAATTCATCTGAATCTGCACTCCACGCAGGCTTTCGTTACACCACTGCTGAAAGTCGAAGTAATGCAATACTGGTTTTCAGTGGTCTGTTCACATTCGAAGCCGAGGCTTTTTACAGGCTATCCACTCAACACTGGTCAGCTCTTCATTTTCGTGTCCCCACAATCCAGATTTCAGAAATCATTGCAATCTCCACTACAGAATGTTCCATTCATTCACTGCGAGTCTGGAGTTTATCTGATTCTCCACTCCCGCCTGGTTAACATTACACCACTTGTGAATGTCCAAGTAAGCCAATGCTGGTTTTCAGAGGCCTGTTCATACTCGCAGCCGTGCTGTTTAATTGACAATTCACTCCACCCTGTTCAGCTCTTCATTGTCCCACCACACTACCAGCCTTCAGAAATCTTTGTTATCTCCACTACAGAATGTTCCATTCATTCACTGCGAATCTGGAATTCATCTGACTCTCAACTCCACGCAGGTTTTCATTACACCACTGTTGAATGTCCAAGTAACCCAATGCTGGTTTTCAGCGGCCTGTTCATATTCGCAGCCCTGCTGTTTACTTGGCTATCGATTCAAGCCTGGTCAGCTCTTCATTTTCCTGTCCACACAACACAGGCTTCAGAAATCATTGGAATCTCCTCTACAGAATGTTCCATTCATTCACTGCGAATGTGGAATTCAACTGACTCTCCACTCCATGCAGGTTTTCCTTACACCACTGATGAATGTCCAAGTAACCCAATGCTGGTTTTCAGCTGCATGTTCACACTCGCAGCCATGCTATACAATTGGCTTTCCACTAAATCCTGATTAGTTCTTGATTTTCCTTCCACACGACCCAGCCTTCAGAAATCGTTGGAATCTCCACTAGAGAATGTTCCATTCATTCACTGCGAATCTGGAATTCCTCTGAACCTCCACTCCCGGCAGGTTTTCGTTACACCACTGTTGAATGTCCAAGTAACCCAATGTTTTAAGTGTTTTCTTCACAAGCGCAGTGGTGCTGTTCAATTGGCTATCCACTCAACCCTGGCCAGCTCTACATTTTCCTGTCCACACCACAGAGACTGGAGAAATCATTGTTATCTCCACTACAGAATGTTCCATTCATTCACAGCGAATCTGGAATTCATCTGAATCTCCACTCCCGGCAGGTTTTCGTGACACCACTGGTAAATATCCAAGTAAGCCAATGCTGGTTTTAAGTGGCCTGCTCATACTCTCAGCCGTGCTGTTCAATTTGCTATCCACTCAACCCTCTTCAGCTCCATTTTCCTGTCCACATAACCCAAACTTCAGAAACAATTGGTATCTCCTCCACAGAATGTTCCATTCATTGACGGCAAATCTGAAATTCATCTAATTCTCAACTCCCGTCAGGTTTTCGTTACACCACTTGTGAATGTCCAATTAAGCCAAAGCTGGTTTTCAGTGGCCTGTTCTTACTACGAGACGTGCTGTTCATTTGGCTATCCATTCCACCCTGTTCAGCTCTACATTTTCGTGTCCACAAAACCCAGCCTTCAGAAATCATTGGAATCACCACTAGAGAATGTTCCATTCATTCACTGCGAATCTGGAATTCATCTGAATCTCCACTCCCGGCAGGTTTTCATTGCACCACTGCTGAATGTTCAAGTAACGCAATGATGGTTTTCAGCGGTCTATTCACACTCGAACCCGTGCTGTTCACGGTCTAGCGACTCAACACTGGTGAGTTCTTCTTTTTCCAGTTCAGACAATACAAACCTCAGAAACCATTGCAATCTACACTACAGAATGTTTCATTCATTCAGGCGAATCTTGAATTCATCTTGTTCTCCACTCCCAGCAGGTTTTCGTTTCACCACTGGTGAATGTCCAAGCAACGCAAGGCTGGTTTCAGCTGCGTGTTAACACTCGCAGCCGTGCTGTTCAATTGGCTATCCAGTGAACGCTGGTTAGCTCTTGATTTTCCTTCCACACACCGAGCCTTCAGAAATCATTCTTATCTCCACTTCAGAATGTTCCATTCGTTCCCTGCGAATCTGGAATTCCTCTGACTCTCCACACCAGGCAGATTTTCCTAACAACACTGGTGAATGACCAGGTAATCCAATGCTGGTTTTCAGCGGCTGTTCACACTCACAGCCTTGCTGTTCAATTGGCAATCCAGTCAAACCTAGTCAGCTCTTCATTTTCCTGTCCACACAACCCAGCGTTCAGAAATCATTGGAATCTCTACTACAGAAATTTCCATTCATTCACTGTGAATCTGGAAATACTCTGAATCTGCATTCCAGGAAGGCTTTCGTTACACCACTGATGAATGTCCAAGTAATGCAATGCTGCTTCTTAGTGGTCTGTTCACACTCGAAACCGTGCTGTTCATTGGCTATCCACTCAATATCGGTCAGCTCTTCAATATCCTGTCCAGACTATCCAGATTCCTAAATGTTGGCAATCACCACTACAGAATGTTCCATTCAATCACGCGAATCTGGAATTCATCAGAGTCTCCACTCCTGGAAGGTTTTCGTGACACCACTGGTAAATGTCCAAGGAAGACAATGCTGGTTTTAAGCCGCCTGCTAACACACTCAGCCGTGCTGTTCAATTTGCTATCCACCCAACCCTATTCAGCTCTACATTTTCCTGTCCTCATAACCCAACCTTCAGAAATAATTGGTATCTCCTCCACAGAATGTTCCGTTCATTCACTGCGAATCTTAAATTCATCTGACTCTCAACTCCCGGCGGGTTATCGTTACACCACTTGTGAATGTCCAAGTAAGCCAATGCTGGTTTTCAGTGGCCTGTTCATACTAAGAGACGTGCTGTTCATTTGGCTATCCACTCCACCCTGTTCAGCTCTACATTTTCGTGTCCACAAAACCCAGCCTTCAGAAATCATTGGAATCACCACTAGAGAATGTTCCATTCATTCACTGCGAATCTGGAATTCCTCTGAACCTCCACTCCTGGCAGGTTTTCGTTACGCCACTGGTGAATGTCCAAGTAACTCAATACTGGTTTTCAGAGGCATGTTCAACTCGCAGAAGTGCTGTTCAATGGGCTATCCACTCAATATTGGTCAGCTCTTCATTTTCCTCTCCACACAAACCAGCCTTCAGAAATCATTGGGCTCTCCACTACAGACTGTTCCATTCATTCACTGCGATTCTGCAATTCATCTGACTCTCCGCTCCAGGCAGGTTTTCATTACAGCACTGGTGAATGACCAAGTAATCCAATGCTGGTTTTCAGCCGCCTTTTCACACTCGCAGTGTGCTGTTCAATTGTCTATCCACTCAAACCTGGTCAGCCTTTCATTTTCTTTTCCACAATATCAGACTTCAGAAATCATTGGAATCGCCAGTACAGAATGTTCCATTCATTCACTGCCAATCTGGAATTCATCTGAATCTGCACTCCAGGTAGGCTTTCATTACACCACTTATGAATGTCCAAGTAACACAATGCTGGTTTTCAGCGGTCTGTTCACACTCTAAGCCCTGCTTTTTACTGGGTATCCACACAACTGTGGTCAGCTCTTCATTTTCATGTCCAAACAATCCAGACTTGAGAAATCATTGCAATCTCCAGTACAGAATGTTCCATTCATTCACTGCGAATCTGGAATTCAACTGAATCTCCACTACCTGCAGATTTATCTTACACCACTTGTGAATGTCCAAGTAAAACAATGCTGGTTTTCAGAGGCCTGTTCATGTTCGCAGTCGTGCTGTTCAATTGGCTATCCACTCAACCTGTTTTGCTCCTCATTTTCCTGTGCACACAACCCAGCCTTCAGAAATCATTGTAATCTCCACTACAGGATGTTCCATTCATTCACTGGGAATCTGGAATTCATCTGAATCTGCACTCCACGCAGGCTTTCGTGACACCACTGCTGAAAGTCGAAGTAATGCAATACTGGTTTTCAGTGGTCTGTTCACATTCGAAGCCGAGGCTTTTTACAGGCTATCCACTCAACACTGGTCAGCTCTTCATTTTCGTGTCCCCACAATCCAGATTTCAGAAATCATTGCAATCTCCACTACAGAATGTTCCATTCATTCACTGCGAGTCTGGAGTTTATCTGATTCTCCACTCCCGCCTGGTTAACATTACACCACTTGTGAATGTCCAAGTAAGCCAATGCTGGTTTTCAGAGGCCTGTTCATACTCGCAGCCGTGCTGTTTAATTGACAATTCACTCCACCCTGTTCAGCTCTTCATTGTCCCACCACACTACCAGCCTTCAGAAATCTTTGTTATCTCCACTACAGAATGTTCCATTCATTCACTGCGAATCTGGAATTCATCTGACTCTCAACTCCACGCAGGTTTTCATTACACCACTGTTGAATGTCCAAGTAACCCAATGCCGGTTTTCAGCGGCCTGTTCATATTCGCAGCCCTGCTGTTTACTTGGCTATCGATTCAAGCCTGGTCAGCTCTTCATTTTCCTGTCCACACAACACAGGCTTCAGAAATCATTGGAATCTCCTCTACAGAATGTTCCATTCATTCACTGCGAATGTGGAATTCAACTGACTCTCCACTCCATGCAGGTTTTCCTTACACCACTGATGAATGTCCAAGTAACCCAATGCTGGTTTTCAGCTGCATGTTCACACTCGCAGCCATGCTATACAATTGGCTTTCCACTAAATCCTGATTAGTTCTTGATTTTCCTTCCACACGACCCAGCCTTCAGAAATCGTTGGAATCTCCACTAGAGAATGTTCCATTCATTCACTGCGAATCTGGAATTCCTCTGAACCTCCACTCCCGGCAGGTTTTCGTTACACCACTGTTGAATGTCCAAGTAACCCAATGTTTTAAGTGTTTTCTTCACAAGCGCAGTGGTGCTGTTCAATTGGCTATCCACTCAACCCTGGCCAGCTCTACATTTTCCTGTCCACACCACAGAGACTGGAGAAATCATTGTTATCTCCACTACAGAATGTTCCATTCATTCACAGCGAATCTGGAATTCATCTGAATCTCCACTCCCGGCAGGTTTTCGTGACACCACTGGTAAATATCCAAGTAAGCCAATGCTGGTTTTAAGTGGCCTGCTCATACTCTCAGCCGTGCTGTTCAATTTGCTATCCACTCAACCCTCTTCAGCTCCATTTTCCTGTCCACATAACCCAAACTTCAGAAACAATTGGTATCTCCTCCACAGAATGTTCCATTCATTGACGGCAAATCTGAAATTCATCTAATTCTCAACTCCCGTCAGGTTTTCGTTACACCACTTGTGAATGTCCAATTAAGCCAAAGCTGGTTTTCAGTGGCCTGTTCTTACTACGAGACGTGCTGTTCATTTGGCTATCCATTCCACCCTGTTCAGCTCTACATTTTCGTGTCCACAAAACCCAGCCTTCAGAAATCATTGGAATCACCACTAGAGAATGTTCCATTCATTCACTGCGAATCTGGAATTCATCTGAATCTCCACTCCCGGCAGGTTTTCATTGCACCACTGCTGAATGTTCAAGTAACGCAATGATGGTTTTCAGCGGTCTATTCACACTCGAACCCGTGCTGTTCACGGTCTAGCGACTCAACACTGGTGAGTTCTTCTTTTTCCAGTTCAGACAATACAAACCTCAGAAACCATTGCAATCTACACTACAGAATGTTTCATTCATTCAGGCGAATCTTGAATTCATCTTGTTCTCCACTCCCAGCAGGTTTTCGTTTCACCACTGGTGAATGTCCAAGCAACGCAAGGCTGGTTTCAGCTGCGTGTTAACACTCGCAGCCGTGCTGTTCAATTGGCTATCCAGTGAACGCTGGTTAGCTCTTGATTTTCCTTCCACACACCGAGCCTTCAGAAATCATTCTTATCTCCACTTCAGAATGTTCCATTCGTTCCCTGCGAATCTGGAATTCCTCTGACTCTCCACACCAGGCAGATTTTCCTAACAACACTGGTGAATGACCAGGTAATCCAATGCTGGTTTTCAGCGGCTGTTCACACTCACAGCCTTGCTGTTCAATTGGCAATCCAGTCAAACCTAGTCAGCTCTTCATTTTCCTGTCCACACAACCCAGCGTTCAGAAATCATTGGAATCTCTACTACAGAAATTTCCATTCATTCACTGTGAATCTGGAAATACTCTGAATCTGCATTCCAGGAAGGCTTTCGTTACACCACTGATGAATGTCCAAGTAATGCAATGCTGCTTCTTAGTGGTCTGTTCACACTCGAAACCGTGCTGTTCATTGGCTATCCACTCAATATCGGTCAGCTCTTCAATATCCTGTCCAGACTATCCAGATTCCTAAATGTTGGCAATCACCACTACAGAATGTTCCATTCAATCACGCGAATCTGGAATTCATCAGAGTCTCCACTCCTGGAAGGTTTTCGTGACACCACTGGTAAATGTCCAAGGAAGACAATGCTGGTTTTAAGCCGCCTGCTAACACACTCAGCCGTGCTGTTCAATTTGCTATCCACCCAACCCTATTCAGCTCTACATTTTCCTGTCCTCATAACCCAACCTTCAGAAATAATTGGTATCTCCTCCACAGAATGTTCCGTTCATTCACTGCGAATCTTAAATTCATCTGACTCTCAACTCCCGGCGGGTTATCGTTACACCACTTGTGAATGTCCAAGTAAGCCAATGCTGGTTTTCAGTGGCCTGTTCATACTAAGAGACGTGCTGTTCATTTGGCTATCCACTCCACCCTGTTCAGCTCTACATTTTCGTGTCCACAAAACCCAGCCTTCAGAAATCATTGGAATCACCACTAGAGAATGTTCCATTCATTCACTGCGAATCTGGAATTCCTCTGAACCTCCACTCCTGGCAGGTTTTCGTTACGCCACTGGTGAATGTCCAAGTAACTCAATACTGGTTTTCAGAGGCATGTTCAACTCGCAGAAGTGCTGTTCAATGGGCTATCCACTCAATATTGGTCAGCTCTTCATTTTCCTCTCCACACAAACCAGCCTTCAGAAATCATTGGGCTCTCCACTACAGACTGTTCCATTCATTCACTGCGATTCTGCAATTCATCTGACTCTCCGCTCCAGGCAGGTTTTCATTACAGCACTGGTGAATGACCAAGTAATCCAATGCTGGTTTTCAGCCGCCTTTTCACACTCGCAGTGTGCTGTTCAATTGTCTATCCACTCAAACCTGGTCAGCCTTTCATTTTCTTTTCCACAATATCAGACTTCAGAAATCATTGGAATCGCCAGTACAGAATGTTCCATTCATTCACTGCCAATCTGGAATTCATCTGAATCTGCACTCCAGGTAGGCTTTCATTACACCACTTATGAATGTCCAAGTAACACAATGCTGGTTTTCAGCGGTCTGTTCACACTCTAAGCCCTGCTTTTTACTGGGTATCCACACAACTGTGGTCAGCTCTTCATTTTCATGTCCAAACAATCCAGACTTGAGAAATCATTGCAATCTCCAGTACAGAATGTTCCATTCATTCACTGCGAATCTGGAATTCAACTGAATCTCCACTACCTGCAGATTTATCTTACACCACTTGTGAATGTCCAAGTAAAACAATGCTGGTTTTCAGAGGCCTGTTCATGTTCGCAGTCGTGCTGTTCAATTGGCTATCCACTCAACCTGTTTTGCTCCTCATTTTCCTGTGCACACAACCCAGCCTTCAGAAATCATTGTAATCTCCACTACAGGATGTTCCATTCATTCACTGGGAATCTGGAATTCATCTGAATCTGCACTCCACGCAGGCTTTCGTGACACCACTGCTGAAAGTCGAAGTAATGCAATACTGGTTTTCAGTGGTCTGTTCACATTCGAAGCCGAGGCTTTTTACAGGCTATCCACTCAACACTGGTCAGCTCTTCATTTTCGTGTCCCCACAATCCAGATTTCAGAAATCATTGCAATCTCCACTACAGAATGTTCCATTCATTCACTGCGAGTCTGGAGTTTATCTGATTCTCCACTCCCGCCTGGTTAACATTACACCACTTGTGAATGTCCAAGTAAGCCAATGCTGGTTTTCAGAGGCCTGTTCATACTCGCAGCCGTGCTGTTTAATTGACAATTCACTCCACCCTGTTCAGCTCTTCATTGTCCCACCACACTACCAGCCTTCAGAAATCTTTGTTATCTCCACTACAGAATGTTCCATTCATTCACTGCGAATCTGGAATTCATCTGACTCTCAACTCCACGCAGGTTTTCATTACACCACTGTTGAATGTCCAAGTAACCCAATGCCGGTTTTCAGCGGCCTGTTCATATTCGCAGCCCTGCTGTTTACTTGGCTATCGATTCAAGCCTGGTCAGCTCTTCATTTTCCTGTCCACACAACACAGGCTTCAGAAATCATTGGAATCTCCTCTACAGAATGTTCCATTCATTCACTGCGAATGTGGAATTCAACTGACTCTCCACTCCATGCAGGTTTTCCTTACACCACTGATGAATGTCCAAGTAACCCAATGCTGGTTTTCAGCTGCATGTTCACACTCGCAGCCATGCTATACAATTGGCTTTCCACTAAATCCTGATTAGTTCTTGATTTTCCTTCCACACGACCCAGCCTTCAGAAATCGTTGGAATCTCCACTAGAGAATGTTCCATTCATTCACTGCGAATCTGGAATTCCTCTGAACCTCCACTCCCGGCAGGTTTTCGTTACACCACTGTTGAATGTCCAAGTAACCCAATGTTTTAAGTGTTTTCTTCACAAGCGCAGTGGTGCTGTTCAATTGGCTATCCACTCAACCCTGGCCAGCTCTACATTTTCCTGTCCACACCACAGAGACTGGAGAAATCATTGTTATCTCCACTACAGAATGTTCCATTCATTCACAGCGAATCTGGAATTCATCTGAATCTCCACTCCCGGCAGGTTTTCGTGACACCACTGGTAAATATCCAAGTAAGCCAATGCTGGTTTTAAGTGGCCTGCTCATACTCTCAGCCGTGCTGTTCAATTTGCTATCCACTCAACCCTCTTCAGCTCCATTTTCCTGTCCACATAACCCAAACTTCAGAAACAATTGGTATCTCCTCCACAGAATGTTCCATTCATTGACGGCAAATCTGAAATTCATCTAATTCTCAACTCCCGTCAGGTTTTCGTTACACCACTTGTGAATGTCCAATTAAGCCAAAGCTGGTTTTCAGTGGCCTGTTCTTACTACGAGACGTGCTGTTCATTTGGCTATCCATTCCACCCTGTTCAGCTCTACATTTTCGTGTCCACAAAACCCAGCCTTCAGAAATCATTGGAATCACCACTAGAGAATGTTCCATTCATTCACTGCGAATCTGGAATTCATCTGAATCTCCACTCCCGGCAGGTTTTCATTGCACCACTGCTGAATGTTCAAGTAACGCAATGATGGTTTTCAGCGGTCTATTCACACTCGAACCCGTGCTGTTCACGGTCTAGCGACTCAACACTGGTGAGTTCTTCTTTTTCCAGTTCAGACAATACAAACCTCAGAAACCATTGCAATCTACACTACAGAATGTTTCATTCATTCAGGCGAATCTTGAATTCATCTTGTTCTCCACTCCCAGCAGGTTTTCGTTTCACCACTGGTGAATGTCCAAGCAACCCAAGGCTGGTTTCAGCTGCGTGTTAACACTCGCAGCCGTGCTGTTCAATTGGCTATCCAGTGAACGCTGGTTAGCTCTTGATTTTCCTTCCACACACCGAGCCTTCAGAAATCATTCTTATCTCCACTTCAGAATGTTCCATTCGTTCCCTGCGAATCTGGAATTCCTCTGACTCTCCACACCAGGCAGATTTTCCTAACAACACTGGTGAATGACCAGGTAATCCAATGCTGGTTTTCAGCGGCTGTTCACACTCACAGCCTTGCTGTTCAATTGGCAATCCAGTCAAACCTAGTCAGCTCTTCATTTTCCTGTCCACACAACCCAGCGTTCAGAAATCATTGGAATCTCTACTACAGAAATTTCCATTCATTCACTGTGAATCTGGAAATACTCTGAATCTGCATTCCAGGAAGGCTTTCGTTACACCACTGATGAATGTCCAAGTAATGCAATGCTGCTTCTTAGTGGTCTGTTCACACTCGAAACCGTGCTGTTCATTGGCTATCCACTCAATATCGGTCAGCTCTTCAATATCCTGTCCAGACTATCCAGATTCCTAAATGTTGGCAATCACCACTACAGAATGTTCCATTCAATCACGCGAATCTGGAATTCATCAGAGTCTCCACTCCTGGAAGGTTTTCGTGACACCACTGGTAAATGTCCAAGGAAGACAATGCTGGTTTTAAGCCGCCTGCTAACACACTCAGCCGTGCTGTTCAATTTGCTATCCACCCAACCCTATTCAGCTCTACATTTTCCTGTCCTCATAACCCAACCTTCAGAAATAATTGGTATCTCCTCCACAGAATGTTCCGTTCATTCACTGCGAATCTTAAATGCATCTGACTCTCAACTCCCGGCGGGTTATCGTTACACCACTTGTGAATGTCCAAGTAAGCCAATGCTGGTTTTCAGTGGCCTGTTCATACTAAGAGACGTGCTGTTCATTTGGCTATCCACTCCACCCTGTTCAGCTCTACATTCTCGTGTCCACAAAACCCAGCCTTCAGAAATCATTGGAATCACCACTAGAGAATGTTCCATTCATTCACTGCGAATCTGGAATTCCTCTGAACCTCCACTCCTGGCAGGTTTTCGTTACGCCACTGGTGAATGTCCAAGTAACTCAATACTGGTTTTCAGAGGCATGTTCAACTCGCAGAAGTGCTGTTCAATGGGCTATCCACTCAATATTGGTCAGCTCTTCATTTTCCTCTCCACACAAACCAGCCTTCAGAAATCATTGGGCTCTCCACTACAGACTGTTCCATTCATTCACTGCGATTCTGCAATTCATCTGACTCTCCGCTCCAGGCAGGTTTTCATTACAGCACTGGTGAATGACCAAGTAATCCAATGCTGGTTTTCAGCCGCCTTTTCACACTCGCAGTGTGCTGTTCAATTGTCTATCCACTCAAACCTGGTCAGCCTTTCATTTTCTTTTCCACAATATCAGACTTCAGAAATCATTGGAATCGCCAGTACAGAATGTTCCATTCATTCACTGCCAATCTGGAATTCATCTGAATCTGCACTCCAGGTAGGCTTTCATTACACCACTTATGAATGTCCAAGTAACACAATGCTGGTTTTCAGCGGTCTGTTCACACTCTAAGCCCTGCTTTTTACTGGGTATCCACACAACTGTGGTCAGCTCTTCATTTTCATGTCCAAACAATCCAGACTTGAGAAATCATTGCAATCTCCAGTACAGAATGTTCCATTCATTCACTGCGAATCTGGAATTCAACTGAATCTCCACTACCTGCAGATTTATCTTACACCACTTGTGAATGTCCAAGTAAAACAATGCTGGTTTTCAGAGGCCTGTTCATGTTCGCAGTCGTGCTGTTCAATTGGCTATCCACTCAACCTGTTTTGCTCCTCATTTTCCTGTGCACACAACCCAGCCTTCAGAAATCATTGTAATCTCCACTACAGGATGTTCCATTCATTCACTGGGAATCTGGAATTCATCTGAATCTGCACTCCACGCAGGCTTTCGTTACACCACTGCTGAAAGTCGAAGTAATGCAATACTGGTTTTCAGTGGTCTGTTCACATTCGAAGCCGAGGCTTTTTACAGGCTATCCACTCAACACTGGTCAGCTCTTCATTTTCGTGTCCCCACAATCCAGATTTCAGAAATCATTGCAATCTCCACTACAGAATGTTCCATTCATTCACTGCGAGTCTGGAGTTTATCTGATTCTCCACTCCCGCCTGGTTAACATTACACCACTTGTGAATGTCCAAGTAAGCCAATGCTGGTTTTCAGAGGCCTGTTCATACTCGCAGCCGTGCTGTTTAATTGACAATTCACTCCACCCTGTTCAGCTCTTCATTGTCCCACCACACTACCAGCCTTCAGAAATCTTTGTTATCTCCACTACAGAATGTTCCATTCATTCACTGCGAATCTGGAATTCATCTGACTCTCAACTCCACGCAGGTTTTCATTACACCACTGTTGAATGTCCAAGTAACCCAATGCTGGTTTTCAGCGGCCTGTTCATATTCGCAGCCCTGCTGTTTACTTGGCTATCGATTCAAGCCTGGTCAGCTCTTCATTTTCCTGTCCACACAACACAGGCTTCAGAAATCATTGGAATCTCCTCTACAGAATGTTCCATTCATTCACTGCGAATGTGGAATTCAACTGACTCTCCACTCCATGCAGGTTTTCCTTACACCACTGATGAATGTCCAAGTAACCCAATGCTGGTTTTCAGCTGCATGTTCACACTCGCAGCCATGCTATACAATTGGCTTTCCACTAAATCCTGATTAGTTCTTGATTTTCCTTCCACACGACCCAGCCTTCAGAAATCGTTGGAATCTCCACTAGAGAATGTTCCATTCATTCACTGCGAATCTGGAATTCCTCTGAACCTCCACTCCCGGCAGGTTTTCGTTACACCACTGTTGAATGTCCAAGTAACCCAATGTTTTAAGTGTTTTCTTCACAAGCGCAGTGGTGCTGTTCAATTGGCTATCCACTCAACCCTGGCCAGCTCTACATTTTCCTGTCCACACCACAGAGACTGGAGAAATCATTGTTATCTCCACTACAGAATGTTCCATTCATTCACAGCGAATCTGGAATTCATCTGAATCTCCACTCCCGGCAGGTTTTCGTGACACCACTGGTAAATATCCAAGTAAGCCAATGCTGGTTTTAAGTGGCCTGCTCATACTCTCAGCCGTGCTGTTCAATTTGCTATCCACTCAACCCTCTTCAGCTCCATTTTCCTGTCCACATAACCCAAACTTCAGAAACAATTGGTATCTCCTCCACAGAATGTTCCATTCATTGACGGCAAATCTGAAATTCATCTAATTCTCAACTCCCGTCAGGTTTTCGTTACACCACTTGTGAATGTCCAATTAAGCCAAAGCTGGTTTTCAGTGGCCTGTTCTTACTACGAGACGTGCTGTTCATTTGGCTATCCATTCCACCCTGTTCAGCTCTACATTTTCGTGTCCACAAAACCCAGCCTTCAGAAATCATTGGAATCACCACTAGAGAATGTTCCATTCATTCACTGCGAATCTGGAATTCATCTGAATCTCCACTCCCGGCAGGTTTTCATTGCACCACTGCTGAATGTTCAAGTAACGCAATGATGGTTTTCAGCGGTCTATTCACACTCGAACCCGTGCTGTTCACGGTCTAGCGACTCAACACTGGTGAGTTCTTCTTTTTCCAGTTCAGACAATACAAACCTCAGAAACCATTGCAATCTACACTACAGAATGTTTCATTCATTCAGGCGAATCTTGAATTCATCTTGTTCTCCACTCCCAGCAGGTTTTCGTTTCACCACTGGTGAATGTCCAAGCAACCCAAGGCTGGTTTCAGCTGCGTGTTAACACTCGCAGCCGTGCTGTTCAATTGGCTATCCAGTGAACGCTGGTTAGCTCTTGATTTTCCTTCCACACACCGAGCCTTCAGAAATCATTCTTATCTCCACTTCAGAATGTTCCATTCGTTCCCTGCGAATCTGGAATTCCTCTGACTCTCCACACCAGGCAGATTTTCCTAACAACACTGGTGAATGACCAGGTAATCCAATGCTGGTTTTCAGCGGCTGTTCACACTCACAGCCTTGCTGTTCAATTGGCAATCCAGTCAAACCTAGTCAGCTCTTCATTTTCCTGTCCACACAACCCAGCGTTCAGAAATCATTGGAATCTCTACTACAGAAATTTCCATTCATTCACTGTGAATCTGGAAATACTCTGAATCTGCATTCCAGGAAGGCTTTCGTTACACCACTGATGAATGTCCAAGTAATGCAATGCTGCTTCTTAGTGGTCTGTTCACACTCGAAACCGTGCTGTTCATTGGCTATCCACTCAATATCGGTCAGCTCTTCAATATCCTGTCCAGACTATCCAGATTCCTAAATGTTGGCAATCACCACTACAGAATGTTCCATTCAATCACGCGAATCTGGAATTCATCAGAGTCTCCACTCCTGGAAGGTTTTCGTGACACCACTGGTAAATGTCCAAGGAAGACAATGCTGGTTTTAAGCCGCCTGCTAACACACTCAGCCGTGCTGTTCAATTTGCTATCCACCCAACCCTATTCAGCTCTACATTTTCCTGTCCTCATAACCCAACCTTCAGAAATAATTGGTATCTCCTCCACAGAATGTTCCGTTCATTCACTGCGAATCTTAAATTCATCTGACTCTCAACTCCCGGCGGGTTATCGTTACAACACTTGTGAATGTCCAAGTAAGCCAATGCTGGTTTCCAGTGGCCTGTTCATACTAAGAGACGTGCTGTTCATTTGGCTATCCACTCCACCCTGTTCAGCTCTACATTCTCGTGTCCACAAAACCCAGCCTTCAGAAATCATTGGAATCACCACTAGAGAATGTTCCATTCATTCACTGCGAATCTGGAATTCCTCTGAACCTCCACTCCTGGCAGGTTTTCGTTACGCCACTGGTGAATGTCCAAGTAACTCAATACTGGTTTTCAGAGGCATGTTCAACTCGCAGAAGTGCTGTTCAATGGGCTATCCACTCAATATTGGTCAGCTCTTCATTTTCCTCTCCACACAAACCAGCCTTCAGAAATCATTGGGCTCTCCACTACAGACTGTTCCATTCATTCACTGCGATTCTGCAATTCATCTGACTCTCCGCTCCAGGCAGGTTTTCATTACAGCACTGGTGAATGACCAAGTAATCCAATGCTGGTTTTCAGCCGCCTTTTCACACTCGCAGTGTGCTGTTCAATTGTCTATCCACTCAAACCTGGTCAGCCTTTCATTTTCTTTTCCACAATATCAGACTTCAGAAATCATTGGAATCGCCAGTACAGAATGTTCCATTCATTCACTGCCAATCTGGAATTCATCTGAATCTGCACTCCAGGTAGGCTTTCATTACACCACTTATGAATGTCCAAGTAACACAATGCTGGTTTTCAGCGGTCTGTTCACACTCTAAGCCCTGCTTTTTACTGGGTATCCACACAACTGTGGTCAGCTCTTCATTTTCATGTCCAAACAATCCAGACTTGAGAAATCATTGCAATCTCCAGTACAGAATGTTCCATTCATTCACTGCGAATCTGGAATTCAACTGAATCTCCACTACCTGCAGATTTATCTTACACCACTTGTGAATGTCCAAGTAAAACAATGCTGGTTTTCAGAGGCCTGTTCATGTTCGCAGTCGTGCTGTTCAATTGGCTATCCACTCAACCTGTTTTGCTCCTCATTTTCCTGTGCACACAACCCAGCCTTCAGAAATCATTGTAATCTCCACTACAGGATGTTCCATTCATTCACTGGGAATCTGGAATTCATCTGAATCTGCACTCCACGCAGGCTTTCGTTACACCACTGCTGAAAGTCGAAGTAATGCAATACTGGTTTTCAGTGGTCTGTTCACATTCGAAGCCGAGGCTTTTTACAGGCTATCCACTCAACACTGGTCAGCTCTTCATTTTCGTGTCCCCACAATCCAGATTTCAGAAATCATTGCAATCTCCACTACAGAATGTTCCATTCATTCACTGCGAGTCTGGAGTTTATCTGATTCTCCACTCCCGCCTGGTTAACATTACACCACTTGTGAATGTCCAAGTAAGCCAATGCTGGTTTTCAGAGGCCTGTTCATACTCGCAGCCGTGCTGTTTAATTGACAATTCACTCCACCCTGTTCAGCTCTTCATTGTCCCACCACACTACCAGCCTTCAGAAATCTTTGTTATCTCCACTACAGAATGTTCCATTCATTCACTGCGAATCTGGAATTCATCTGACTCTCAACTCCACGCAGGTTTTCATTACACCACTGTTGAATGTCCAAGTAACCCAATGCCGGTTTTCAGCGGCCTGTTCATATTCGCAGCCCTGCTGTTTACTTGGCTATCGATTCAAGCCTGGTCAGCTCTTCATTTTCCTGTCCACACAACACAGGCTTCAGAAATCATTGGAATCTCCTCTACAGAATGTTCCATTCATTCACTGCGAATGTGGAATTCAACTGACTCTCCACTCCATGCAGGTTTTCCTTACACCACTGATGAATGTCCAAGTAACCCAATGCTGGTTTTCAGCTGCATGTTCACACTCGCAGCCATGCTATACAATTGGCTTTCCACTAAATCCTGATTAGTTCTTGATTTTCCTTCCGCACGACCCAGCCTTCAGAAATCGTTGGAATCTCCACTAGAGAATGTTCCATTCATTCACTGCGAATCTGGAATTCCTCTGAACCTCCACTCCCGGCAGGTTTTCGTTACACCACTGTTGAATGTCCAAGTAACCCAATGTTTTAAGTGTTTTCTTCACAAGCGCAGTGGTGCTGTTCAATTGGCTATCCACTCAACCCTGGCCAGCTCTACATTTTCCTGTCCACACCACAGAGACTGGAGAAATCATTGTTATCTCCACTACAGAATGTTCCATTCATTCACAGCGAATCTGGAATTCATCTGAATCTCCACTCCCGGCAGGTTTTCGTGACACCACTGGTAAATATCCAAGTAAGCCAATGCTGGTTTTAAGTGGCCTGCTCATACTCTCAGCCGTGCTGTTCAATTTGCTATCCACTCAACCCTCTTCAGCTCCATTTTCCTGTCCACATAACCCAAACTTCAGAAACAATTGGTATCTCCTCCACAGAATGTTCCATTCATTGACGGCAAATCTGAAATTCATCTAATTCTCAACTCCCGTCAGGTTTTCGTTACACCACTTGTGAATGTCCAATTAAGCCAAAGCTGGTTTTCAGTGGCCTGTTCTTACTACGAGACGTGCTGTTCATTTGGCTATCCATTCCACCCTGTTCAGCTCTACATTTTCGTGTCCACAAAACCCAGCCTTCAGAAATCATTGGAATCACCACTAGAGAATGTTCCATTCATTCACTGCGAATCTGGAATTCATCTGAATCTCCACTCCCGGCAGGTTTTCATTGCACCACTGCTGAATGTTCAAGTAACGCAATGATGGTTTTCAGCGGTCTATTCACACTCGAACCCGTGCTGTTCACGGTCTAGCGACTCAACACTGGTGAGTTCTTCTTTTTCCAGTTCAGACAATACAAACCTCAGAAACCATTGCAATCTACACTACAGAATGTTTCATTCATTCAGGCGAATCTTGAATTCATCTTGTTCTCCACTCCCAGCAGGTTTTCGTTTCACCACTGGTGAATGTCCAAGCAACCCAAGGCTGGTTTCAGCTGCGTGTTAACACTCGCAGCCGTGCTGTTCAATTGGCTATCCAGTGAACGCTGGTTAGCTCTTGATTTTCCTTCCACACACCGAG
This sequence comes from Sorex fumeus, assembly GCF_029834395.1. Classification (NCBI taxonomy): domain Eukaryota; kingdom Metazoa; phylum Chordata; class Mammalia; order Eulipotyphla; family Soricidae; genus Sorex; species Sorex fumeus. The sequence continues at coordinate 387,786 of NW_026606257.1, read as the reverse complement.
CCTTCAGAAATCATTCTTATCTCCACTTCAGAATGTTCCATTCGTTCCCTGCGAATCTGGAATTCCTCTGACTCTCCACACCAGGCAGATTTTCCTAACAACACTGGTGAATGACCAGGTAATCCAATGCTGGTTTTCAGCGGCTGTTCACACTCACAGCCTTGCTGTTCAATTGTCAATCCAGTCAAACCTAGTCAGCTCTTCATTTTCCTGTCCACACAACCCAGCGTTCAGAAATCATTGGAATCTCTACTACAGAAATTTCCATTCATTCACTGTGAATCTGGAAATACTCTGAATCTGCATTCCAGGAAGGCTTTCGTTACACCACTGATGAATGTCCAAGTAATGCAATGCTGCTTCTTAGTGGTCTGTTCACACTCGAAACCGTGCTGTTCATTGGCTATCCACTCAATATCGGTCAGCTCTTCAATATCCTGTCCAGACTATCCAGATTCCTAAATGTTGGCAATCACCACTACAGAATGTTCCATTCAATCACGCGAATCTGGAATTCATCAGAGTCTCCACTCCTGGAAGGTTTTCGTGACACCACTGGTAAATGTCCAAGGAAGACAATGCTGGTTTTAAGCCGCCTGCTAACACACTCAGCCGTGCTGTTCAATTTGCTATCCACCCAACCCTATTCAGCTCTACATTTTCCTGTCCTCATAACCCATCCTTCAGAAATAATTGGTATCTCCTCCACAGAATGTTCCGTTCATTCACTGCGAATCTTAAATTCATCTGACTCTCAACTCCCGGCGGGTTATCGTTACACCACTTGTGAATGTCCAAGTAAGCCAATGCTGGTTTTCAGTGGCCTGTTCATACTAAGAGACGTGCTGTTCATTTGGCTATCCACTCCACCCTGTTCAGCTCTACATTCTCGTGTCCACAAAACCCAGCCTTCAGAAATCATTGGAATCACCACTAGAGAATGTTCCATTCATTCACTGCGAATCTGGAATTCCTCTGAACCTCCACTCCTGGCAGGTTTTCGTTACGCCACTGGTGAATGTCCAAGTAACTCAATACTGGTTTTCAGAGGCATGTTCAACTCGCAGAAGTGCTGTTCAATGGGCTATCCACTCAATATTGGTCAGCTCTTCATTTTCCTCTCCACACAAACCAGCCTTCAGAAATCATTGGGCTCTCCACTACAGACTGTTCCATTCATTCACTGCGATTCTGCAATTCATCTGACTCTCCGCTCCAGGCAGGTTTTCATTACAGCACTGGTGAATGACCAAGTAATCCAATGCTGGTTTTCAGCCGCCTTTTCACACTCGCAGTGTGCTGTTCAATTGTCTATCCACTCAAACCTGGTCAGCCTTTCATTTTCTTTTCCACAATATCAGACTTCAGAAATCATTGGAATCGCCAGTACAGAATGTTCCATTCATTCACTGCCAATCTGGAATTCATCTGAATCTGCACTCCAGGTAGGCTTTCATTACACCACTTATGAATGTCCAAGTAACACAATGCTGGTTTTCAGCGGTCTGTTCACACTCTAAGCCCTGCTTTTTACTGGGTATCCACACAACTGTGGTCAGCTCTTCATTTTCATGTCCAAACAATCCAGACTTGAGAAATCATTGCAATCTCCAGTACAGAATGTTCCATTCATTCACTGCGAATCTGGAATTCAACTGAATCTCCACTACCTGCAGATTTATCTTACACCACTTGTGAATGTCCAAGTAAAACAATGCTGGTTTTCAGAGGCCTGTTCATGTTCGCAGTCGTGCTGTTCAATTGGCTATCCACTCAACCTGTTTTGCTCCTCATTTTCCTGTGCACACAACCCAGCCTTCAGAAATCATTGTAATCTCCACTACAGGATGTTCCATTCATTCACTGGGAATCTGGAATTCATCTGAATCTGCACTCCACGCAGGCTTTCGTTACACCACTGCTGAAAGTCGAAGTAATGCAATACTGGTTTTCAGTGGTCTGTTCACATTCGAAGCCGAGGCTTTTTACAGGCTATCCACTCAACACTGGTCAGCTCTTCATTTTCGTGTCCCCACAATCCAGATTTCAGAAATCATTGCAATCTCCACTACAGAATGTTCCATTCATTCACTGCGAGTCTGGAGTTTATCTGATTCTCCACTCCCGCCTGGTTAACATTACACCACTTGTGAATGTCCAAGTAAGCCAATGCTGGTTTTCAGAGGCCTGTTCATACTCGCAGCCGTGCTGTTTAATTGACAATTCACTCCACCCTGTTCAGCTCTTCATTGTCCCACCACACTACCAGCCTTCAGAAATCTTTGTTATCTCCACTACAGAATGTTCCATTCATTCACTGCGAATCTGGAATTCATCTGACTCTCAACTCCACGCAGGTTTTCATTACACCACTGTTGAATGTCCAAGTAACCCAATGCCGGTTTTCAGCGGCCTGTTCATATTCGCAGCCCTGCTGTTTACTTGGCTATCGATTCAAGCCTGGTCAGCTCTTCATTTTCCTGTCCACACAACACAGGCTTCAGAAATCATTGGAATCTCCTCTACAGAATGTTCCATTCATTCACTGCGAATGTGGAATTCAACTGACTCTCCACTCCATGCAGGTTTTCCTTACACCACTGATGAATGTCCAAGTAACCCAATGCTGGTTTTCAGCTGCATGTTCACACTCGCAGCCATGCTATACAATTGGCTTTCCACTAAATCCTGATTAGTTCTTGATTTTCCTTCCGCACGACCCAGCCTTCAGAAATCGTTGGAATCTCCACTAGAGAATGTTCCATTCATTCACTGCGAATCTGGAATTCCTCTGAACCTCCACTCCCGGCAGGTTTTCGTTACACCACTGTTGAATGTCCAAGTAACCCAATGTTTTAAGTGTTTTCTTCACAAGCGCAGTGGTGCTGTTCAATTGGCTATCCACTCAACCCTGGCCAGCTCTACATTTTCCTGTCCACACCACAGAGACTGGAGAAATCATTGTTATCTCCACTACAGAATGTTCCATTCATTCACAGCGAATCTGGAATTCATCTGAATCTCCACTCCCGGCAGGTTTTCGTGACACCACTGGTAAATATCCAAGTAAGCCAATGCTGGTTTTAAGTGGCCTGCTCATACTCTCAGCCGTGCTGTTCAATTTGCTATCCACTCAACCCTCTTCAGCTCCATTTTCCTGTCCACATAACCCAAACTTCAGAAACAATTGGTATCTCCTCCACAGAATGTTCCATTCATTGACGGCAAATCTGAAATTCATCTAATTCTCAACTCCCGTCAGGTTTTCGTTACACCACTTGTGAATGTCCAATTAAGCCAAAGCTGGTTTTCAGTGGCCTGTTCTTACTACGAGACGTGCTGTTCATTTGGCTATCCATTCCACCCTGTTCAGCTCTACATTTTCGTGTCCACAAAACCCAGCCTTCAGAAATCATTGGAATCACCACTAGAGAATGTTCCATTCATTCACTGCGAATCTGGAATTCATCTGAATCTCCACTCCCGGCAGGTTTTCATTGCACCACTGCTGAATGTTCAAGTAACGCAATGATGGTTTTCAGCGGTCTATTCACACTCGAACCCGTGCTGTTCACGGTCTAGCGACTCAACACTGGTGAGTTCTTCTTTTTCCAGTTCAGACAATACAAACCTCAGAAACCATTGCAATCTACACTACAGAATGTTTCATTCATTCAGGCGAATCTTGAATTCATCTTGTTCTCCACTCCCAGCAGGTTTTCGTTTCACCACTGGTGAATGTCCAAGCAACCCAAGGCTGGTTTCAGCTGCGTGTTAACACTCGCAGCCGTGCTGTTCAATTGGCTATCCAGTGAACGCTGGTTAGCTCTTGATTTTCCTTCCACACACCGAGCCTTCAGAAATCATTCTTATCTCCACTTCAGAATGTTCCATTCGTTCCCTGCGAATCTGGAATTCCTCTGACTCTCCACACCAGGCAGATTTTCCTAACAACACTGGTGAATGACCAGGTAATCCAATGCTGGTTTTCAGCGGCTGTTCACACTCACAGCCTTGCTGTTCAATTGGCAATCCAGTCAAACCTAGTCAGCTCTTCATTTTCCTGTCCACACAACCCAGCGTTCAGAAATCATTGGAATCTCTACTACAGAAATTTCCATTCATTCACTGTGAATCTGGAAATACTCTGAATCTGCATTCCAGGAAGGCTTTCGTTACACCACTGATGAATGTCCAAGTAATGCAATGCTGCTTCTTAGTGGTCTGTTCACACTCGAAACCGTGCTGTTCATTGGCTATCCACTCAATATCGGTCAGCTCTTCAATATCCTGTCCAGACTATCCAGATTCCTAAATGTTGGCAATCACCACTACAGAATGTTCCATTCAATCACGCGAATCTGGAATTCATCAGAGTCTCCACTCCTGGAAGGTTTTCGTGACACCACTGGTAAATGTCCAAGGAAGACAATGCTGGTTTTAAGCCGCCTGCTAACACACTCAGCCGTGCTGTTCAATTTGCTATCCACCCAACCCTATTCAGCTCTACATTTTCCTGTCCTCATAACCCAACCTTCAGAAATAATTGGTATCTCCTCCACAGAATGTTCCGTTCATTCACTGCGAATCTTAAATTCATCTGACTCTCAACTCCCGGCGGGTTATCGTTACACCACTTGTGAATGTCCAAGTAAGCCAATGCTGGTTTTCAGTGGCCTGTTCATACTAAGAGACGTGCTGTTCATTTGGCTATCCACTCCACCCTGTTCAGCTCTACATTCTCGTGTCCACAAAACCCAGCCTTCAGAAATCATTGGAATCACCACTAGAGAATGTTCCATTCATTCACTGCGAATCTGGAATTCCTCTGAACCTCCACTCCTGGCAGGTTTTCGTTACGCCACTGGTGAATGTCCAAGTAACTCAATACTGGTTTTCAGAGGCATGTTCAACTCGCAGAAGTGCTGTTCAATGGGCTATCCACTCAATATTGGTCAGCTCTTCATTTTCCTCTCCACACAAACCAGCCTTCAGAAATCATTGGGCTCTCCACTACAGACTGTTCCATTCATTCACTGCGATTCTGCAATTCATCTGACTCTCCGCTCCAGGCAGGTTTTCATTACAGCACTGGTGAATGACCAAGTAATCCAATGCTGGTTTTCAGCCGCCTTTTCACACTCGCAGTGTGCTGTTCAATTGTCTATCCACTCAAACCTGGTCAGCCTTTCATTTTCTTTTCCACAATATCAGACTTCAGAAATCATTGGAATCGCCAGTACAGAATGTTCCATTCATTCACTGCCAATCTGGAATTCATCTGAATCTGCACTCCAGGTAGGCTTTCATTACACCACTTATGAATGTCCAAGTAACACAATGCTGGTTTTCAGCGGTCTGTTCACACTCTAAGCCCTGCTTTTTACTGGGTATCCACACAACTGTGGTCAGCTCTTCATTTTCATGTCCAAACAATCCAGACTTGAGAAATCATTGCAATCTCCAGTACAGAATGTTCCATTCATTCACTGCGAATCTGGAATTCAACTGAATCTCCACTACCTGCAGATTTATCTTACACCACTTGTGAATGTCCAAGTAAAACAATGCTGGTTTTCAGAGGCCTGTTCATGTTCGCAGTCGTGCTGTTCAATTGGCTATCCACTCAACCTGTTTTGCTCCTCATTTTCCTGTGCACACAACCCAGCCTTCAGAAATCATTGTAATCTCCACTACAGGATGTTCCATTCATTCACTGGGAATCTGGAATTCATCTGAATCTGCACTCCACGCAGGCTTTCGTGACACCACTGCTGAAAGTCGAAGTAATGCAATACTGGTTTTCAGTGGTCTGTTCACATTCGAAGCCGAGGCTTTTTACAGGCTATCCACTCAACACTGGTCAGCTCTTCATTTTCGTGTCCCCACAATCCAGATTTCAGAAATCATTGCAATCTCCACTACAGAATGTTCCATTCATTCACTGCGAGTCTGGAGTTTATCTGATTCTCCACTCCCGCCTGGTTAACATTACACCACTTGTGAATGTCCAAGTAAGCCAATGCTGGTTTTCAGAGGCCTGTTCATACTCGCAGCCGTGCTGTTTAATTGACAATTCACTCCACCCTGTTCAGCTCTTCATTGTCCCACCACACTACCAGCCTTCAGAAATCTTTGTTATCTCCACTACAGAATGTTCCATTCATTCACTGCGAATCTGGAATTCATCTGACTCTCAACTCCACGCAGGTTTTCATTACACCACTGTTGAATGTCCAAGTAACCCAATGCCGGTTTTCAGCGGCCTGTTCATATTCGCAGCCCTGCTGTTTACTTGGCTATCGATTCAAGCCTGGTCAGCTCTTCATTTTCCTGTCCACACAACACAGGCTTCAGAAATCATTGGAATCTCCTCTACAGAATGTTCCATTCATTCACTGCGAATGTGGAATTCAACTGACTCTCCACTCCATGCAGGTTTTCCTTACACCACTGATGAATGTCCAAGTAACCCAATGCTGGTTTTCAGCTGCATGTTCACACTCGCAGCCATGCTATACAATTGGCTTTCCACTAAATCCTGATTAGTTCTTGATTTTCCTTCCACACGACCCAGCCTTCAGAAATCGTTGGAATCTCCACTAGAGAATGTTCCATTCATTCACTGCGAATCTGGAATTCCTCTGAACCTCCACTCCCGGCAGGTTTTCGTTACACCACTGTTGAATGTCCAAGTAACCCAATGTTTTAAGTGTTTTCTTCACAAGCGCAGTGGTGCTGTTCAATTGGCTATCCACTCAACCCTGGCCAGCTCTACATTTTCCTGTCCACACCACAGAGACTGGAGAAATCATTGTTATCTCCACTACAGAATGTTCCATTCATTCACAGCGAATCTGGAATTCATCTGAATCTCCACTCCCGGCAGGTTTTCGTGACACCACTGGTAAATATCCAAGTAAGCCAATGCTGGTTTTAAGTGGCCTGCTCATACTCTCAGCCGTGCTGTTCAATTTGCTATCCACTCAACCCTCTTCAGCTCCATTTTCCTGTCCACATAACCCAAACTTCAGAAACAATTGGTATCTCCTCCACAGAATGTTCCATTCATTGACGGCAAATCTGAAATTCATCTAATTCTCAACTCCCGTCAGGTTTTCGTTACACCACTTGTGAATGTCCAATTAAGCCAAAGCTGGTTTTCAGTGGCCTGTTCTTACTACGAGACGTGCTGTTCATTTGGCTATCCATTCCACCCTGTTCAGCTCTACATTTTCGTGTCCACAAAACCCAGCCTTCAGAAATCATTGGAATCACCACTAGAGAATGTTCCATTCATTCACTGCGAATCTGGAATTCATCTGAATCTCCACTCCCGGCAGGTTTTCATTGCACCACTGCTGAATGTTCAAGTAACGCAATGATGGTTTTCAGCGGTCTATTCACACTCGAACCCGTGCTGTTCACGGTCTAGCGACTCAACACTGGTGAGTTCTTCTTTTTCCAGTTCAGACAATACAAACCTCAGAAACCATTGCAATCTACACTACAGAATGTTTCATTCATTCAGGCGAATCTTGAATTCATCTTGTTCTCCACTCCCAGCAGGTTTTCGTTTCACCACTGGTGAATGTCCAAGCAACCCAAGGCTGGTTTCAGCTGCGTGTTAACACTCGCAGCCGTGCTGTTCAATTGGCTATCCAGTGAACGCTGGTTAGCTCTTGATTTTCCTTCCACACACCGAGCCTTCAGAAATCATTCTTATCTCCACTTCAGAATGTTCCATTCGTTCCCTGCGAATCTGGAATTCCTCTGACTCTCCACACCAGGCAGATTTTCCTAACAACACTGGTGAATGACCAGGTAATCCAATGCTGGTTTTCAGCGGCTGTTCACACTCACAGCCTTGCTGTTCAATTGGCAATCCAGTCAAACCTAGTCAGCTCTTCATTTTCCTGTCCACACAACCCAGCGTTCAGAAATCATTGGAATCTCTACTACAGAAATTTCCATTCATTCACTGTGAATCTGGAAATAATCTGAATCTGCATTCCAGGAAGGCTTTCGTTACACCACTGATGAATGTCCAAGTAATGCAATGCTGCTTCTTAGTGGTCTGTTCACACTCGAAACAGTGCTGTTCATTGGCTATCCACTCAATATCGGTCAGCTCTTCAATATCCTGTCCAGACTATCCAGATTCCTAAATGTTGGCAATCACCACTACAGAATGTTCCATTCAATCACGCGAATCTGGAATTCATCAGAGTCTCCACTCCTGGAAGGTTTTCGTGACACCACTGGTAAATGTCCAAGGAAGACAATGCTGGTTTTAAGCCGCCTGCTAACACACTCAGCCGTGCTGTTCAATTTGCTATCCACCCAACCCTATTCAGCTCTACATTTTCCTGTCCTCATAACCCAACCTTCAGAAATAATTGGTATCTCCTCCACAGAATGTTCCGTTCATTCACTGCGAATCTTAAATTCATCTGACTCTCAACTCCCGGCGGGTTATCGTTACACCACTTGTGAATGTCCAAGTAAGCCAATGCTGGTTTTCAGTGGCCTGTTCATACTAAGAGACGTGCTGTTCATTTGGCTATCCACTCCACCCTGTTCAGCTCTACATTCTCGTGTCCACAAAACCCAGCCTTCAGAAATCATTGGAATCACCACTAGAGAATGTTCCATTCATTCACTGCGAATCTGGAATTCCTCTGAACCTCCACTCCTGGCAGGTTTTCGTTACGCCACTGGTGAATGTCCAAGTAACTCAATACTGGTTTTCAGAGGCATGTTCAACTCGCAGAAGTGCTGTTCAATGGGCTATCCACTCAATATTGGTCAGCTCTTCATTTTCCTCTCCACACAAACCAGCCTTCAGAAATCATTGGGCTCTCCACTACAGACTGTTCCATTCATTCACTGCGATTCTGCAATTCATCTGACTCTCCGCTCCAGGCAGGTTTTCATTACAGCACTGGTGAATGACCAAGTAATCCAATGCTGGTTTTCAGCCGCCTTTTCACACTCGCAGTGTGCTGTTCAATTGTCTATCCACTCAAACCTGGTCAGCCTTTCATTTTCTTTTCCACAATATCAGACTTCAGAAATCATTGGAATCGCCAGTACAGAATGTTCCATTCATTCACTGCCAATCTGGAATTCATCTGAATCTGCACTCCAGGTAGGCTTTCATTACACCACTTATGAATGTCCAAGTAACACAATGCTGGTTTTCAGCGGTCTGTTCACACTCTAAGCCCTGCTTTTTACTGGGTATCCACACAACTGTGGTCAGCTCTTCATTTTCATGTCCAAACAATCCAGACTTGAGAAATCATTGCAATCTCCAGTACAGAATGTTCCATTCATTCACTGCGAATCTGGAATTCAACTGAATCTCCACTACCTGCAGATTTATCTTACACCACTTGTGAATGTCCAAGTAAAACAATGCTGGTTTTCAGAGGCCTGTTCATGTTCGCAGTCGTGCTGTTCAATTGGCTATCCACTCAACCTGTTTTGCTCCTCATTTTCCTGTGCACACAACCCAGCCTTCAGAAATCATTGTAATCTCCACTACAGGATGTTCCATTCATTCACTGGGAATCTGGAATTCATCTGAATCTGCACTCCACGCAGGCTTTCGTGACACCACTGCTGAAAGTCGAAGTAATGCAATACTGGTTTTCAGTGGTCTGTTCACATTCGAAGCCGAGGCTTTTTACAGGCTATCCACTCAACACTGGTCAGCTCTTCATTTTCGTGTCCCCACAATCCAGATTTCAGAAATCATTGCAATCTCCACTACAGAATGTTCCATTCATTCACTGCGAGTCTGGAGTTTATCTGATTCTCCACTCCCGCCTGGTTAACATTACACCACTTGTGAATGTCCAAGTAAGCCAATGCTGGTTTTCAGAGGCCTGTTCATACTCGCAGCCGTGCTGTTTAATTGACAATTCACTCCACCCTGTTCAGCTCTTCATTGTCCCACCACACTACCAGCCTTCAGAAATCTTTGTTATCTCCACTACAGAATGTTCCATTCATTCACTGCGAATCTGGAATTCATCTGACTCTCAACTCCACGCAGGTTTTCATTACACCACTGTTGAATGTCCAAGTAACCCAATGCCGGTTTTCAGCGGCCTGTTCATATTCGCAGCCCTGCTGTTTACTTGGCTATCGATTCAAGCCTGGTCAGCTCTTCATTTTCCTGTCCACACAACACAGGCTTCAGAAATCATTGGAATCTCCTCTACAGAATGTTCCATTCATTCACTGCGAATGTGGAATTCAACTGACTCTCCACTCCATGCAGGTTTTCCTTACACCACTGATGAATGTCCAAGTAACCCAATGCTGGTTTTCAGCTGCATGTTCACACTCGCAGCCATGCTATACAATTGGCTTTCCACTAAATCCTGATTAGTTCTTGATTTTCCTTCCACACGACCCAGCCTTCAGAAATCGTTGGAATCTCCACTAGAGAATGTTCCATTCATTCACTGCGAATCTGGAATTCCTCTGAACCTCCACTCCCGGCAGGTTTTCGTTACACCACTGTTGAATGTCCAAGTAACCCAATGTTTTAAGTGTTTTCTTCACAAGCGCAGTGGTGCTGTTCAATTGGCTATCCACTCAACCCTGGCCAGCTCTACATTTTCCTGTCCACACCACAGAGACTGGAGAAATCATTGTTATCTCCACTACAGAATGTTCCATTCATTCACAGCGAATCTGGAATTCATCTGAATCTCCACTCCCGGCAGGTTTTCGTGACACCACTGGTAAATATCCAAGTAAGCCAATGCTGGTTTTAAGTGGCCTGCTCATACTCTCAGCCGTGCTGTTCAATTTGCTATCCACTCAACCCTCTTCAGCTCCATTTTCCTGTCCACATAACCCAAACTTCAGAAACAATTGGTATCTCCTCCACAGAATGTTCCATTCATTGACGGCAAATCTGAAATTCATCTAATTCTCAACTCCCGTCAGGTTTTCGTTACACCACTTGTGAATGTCCAATTAAGCCAAAGCTGGTTTTCAGTGGCCTGTTCTTACTACGAGACGTGCTGTTCATTTGGCTATCCATTCCACCCTGTTCAGCTCTACATTTTCGTGTCCACAAAACCCAGCCTTCAGAAATCATTGGAATCACCACTAGAGAATGTTCCATTCATTCACTGCGAATCTGGAATTCATCTGAATCTCCACTCCCGGCAGGTTTTCATTGCACCACTGCTGAATGTTCAAGTAACGCAATGATGGTTTTCAGCGGTCTATTCACACTCGAACCCGTGCTGTTCACGGTCTAGCGACTCAACACTGGTGAGTTCTTCTTTTTCCAGTTCAGACAATACAAACCTCAGAAACCATTGCAATCTACACTACAGAATGTTTCATTCATTCAGGCGAATCTTGAATTCATCTTGTTCTCCACTCCCAGCAGGTTTTCGTTTCACCACTGGTGAATGTCCAAGCAACCCAAGGCTGGTTTCAGCTGCGTGTTAACACTCGCAGCCGTGCTGTTCAATTGGCTATCCAGTGAACGCTGGTTAGCTCTTGATTTTCCTTCCACACACCGAGCCTTCAGAAATCATTCTTATCTCCACTTCAGAATGTTCCATTCGTTCCCTGCGAATCTGGAATTCCTCTGACTCTCCACACCAGGCAGATTTTCCTAACAACACTGGTGAATGACCAGGTAATCCAATGCTGGTTTTCAGCGGCTGTTCACACTCACAGCCTTGCTGTTCAATTGGCAATCCAGTCAAACCTAGTCAGCTCTTCATTTTCCTGTCCACACAACCCAGCGTTCAGAAATCATTGGAATCTCTACTACAGAAATTTCCATTCATTCACTGTGAATCTGGAAATAATCTGAATCTGCATTCCAGGAAGGCTTTCGTTACACCACTGATGAATGTCCAAGTAATGCAATGCTGCTTCTTAGTGGTCTGTTCACACTCGAAACAGTGCTGTTCATTGGCTATCCACTCAATATCGGTCAGCTCTTCAATATCCTGTCCAGACTATCCAGATTCCTAAATGTTGGCAATCACCACTACAGAATGTTCCATTCAATCACGCGAATCTGGAATTCATCAGAGTCTCCACTCCTGGAAGGTTTTCGTGACACCACTGGTAAATGTCCAAGGAAGACAATGCTGGTTTTAAGCCGCCTGCTAACACACTCAGCCGTGCTGTTCAATTTGCTATCCACCCAACCCTATTCAGCTCTACATTTTCCTGTCCTCATAACCCAACCTTCAGAAATAATTGGTATCTCCTCCACAGAATGTTCCGTTCATTCACTGCGAATCTTAAATTCATCTGACTCTCAACTCCCGGCGGGTTATCGTTACACCACTTGTGAATGTCCAAGTAAGCCAATGCTGGTTTTCAGTGGCCTGTTCATACTAAGAGACGTGCTGTTCATTTGGCTATCCACTCCACCCTGTTCAGCTCTACATTTTCGTGTCCACAAAACCCAGCCTTCAGAAATCATTGGAATCACCACTAGAGAATGTTCCATTCATTCACTGCGAATCTGGAATTCCTCTGAACCTCCACTCCTGGCAGGTTTTCGTTACGCCACTGGTGAATGTCCAAGTAACTCAATACTGGTTTTCAGAGGCATGTTCAACTCGCAGAAGTGCTGTTCAATGGGCTATCCACTCAATATTGGTCAGCTCTTCATTTTCCTCTCCACACAAACCAGCCTTCAGAAATCATTGGGCTCTCCACTACAGACTGTTCCATTCATTCACTGCGATTCTGCAATTCATCTGACTCTCCGCTCCAGGCAGGTTTTCATTACAGCACTGGTGAATGACCAAGTAATCCAATGCTGGTTTTCAGCCGCCTTTTCACACTCGCAGTGTGCTGTTCAATTGTCTATCCACTCAAACCTGGTCAGCCTTTCATTTTCTTTTCCACAATATCAGACTTCAGAAATCATTGGAATCGCCAGTACAGAATGTTCCATTCATTCACTGCCAATCTGGAATTCATCTGAATCTGCACTCCAGGTAGGCTTTCATTACACCACTTATGAATGTCCAAGTAACACAATGCTGGTTTTCAGCGGTCTGTTCACACTCTAAGCCCTGCTTTTTACTGGGTATCCACACAACTGTGGTCAGCTCTTCATTTTCATGTCCAAACAATCCAGACTTGAGAAATCATTGCAATCTCCAGTACAGAATGTTCCATTCATTCACTGCGAATCTGGAATTCAACTGAATCTCCACTACCTGCAGATTTATCTTACACCACTTGTGAATGTCCAAGTAAAACAATGCTGGTTTTCAGAGGCCTGTTCATGTTCGCAGTCGTGCTGTTCAATTGGCTATCCACTCAACCTGTTTTGCTCCTCATTTTCCTGTGCACACAACCCAGCCTTCAGAAATCATTGTAATCTCCACTACAGGATGTTCCATTCATTCACTGGGAATCTGGAATTCATCTGAATCTGCACTCCACGCAGGCTTTCGTTACACCACTGCTGAAAGTCGAAGTAATGCAATACTGGTTTTCAGTGGTCTGTTCACATTCGAAGCCGAGGCTTTTTACAGGCTATCCACTCAACACTGGTCAGCTCTTCATTTTCGTGTCCCCACAATCCAGATTTCAGAAATCATTGCAATCTCCACTACAGAATGTTCCATTCATTCACTGCGAGTCTGGAGTTTATCTGATTCTCCACTCCCGCCTGGTTAACATTACACCACTTGTGAATGTCCAAGTAAGCCAATGCTGGTTTTCAGAGGCCTGTTCATACTCGCAGCCGTGCTGTTTAATTGACAATTCACTCCACCCTGTTCAGCTCTTCATTGTCCCACCACACTACCAGCCTTCAGAAATCTTTGTTATCTCCACTACAGAATGTTCCATTCATTCACTGCGAATCTGGAATTCATCTGACTCTCAACTCCACGCAGGTTTTCATTATACCACTGTTGAATGTCCAAGTAACCCAATGCCGGTTTTCAGCGGCCTGTTCATATTCGCAGCCCTGCTGTTTACTTGGCTATCGATTCAAGCCTGGTCAGCTCTTCATTTTCCTGTCCACACAACACAGGCTTCAGAAATCATTGGAATCTCCTCTACAGAATGTTCCATTCATTCACTGCGAATGTGGAATTCAACTGACTCTCCACTCCATGCAGGTTTTCCTTACACCACTGATGAATGTCCAAGTAACCCAATGCTGGTTTTCAGCTGCATATTCACACTCGCAGCCATGCTATACAATTGGCTTTCCACTAAATACTGATTAGTTCTTGATTTTCCTTCCACACGACCCAGCCTTCAGAAATCGTTGGAATCTCCACTAGAGAATGTTCCATTCATTCACTGCGAATCTGGAATTCCTCTGAACCTCCACTCCCGGCAGGTTTTCGTTACACCACTGTTGAATGTCCAAGTAACCCAATGTTTTAAGTGTTTTCTTCACAAGCGCAGTGGTGCTGTTCAATTGGCTATCCACTCAACCCTGGCCAGCTCTACATTTTCCTGTCCACACCACAGAGACTGGAGAAATCATTGTTATCTCCACTACAGAATGTTCCATTCATTCACAGCGAATCTGGAATTCATCTGAATCTCCACTCCCGGCAGGTTTTCGTGACACCACTGGTAAATATCCAAGTAAGCCAATGCTGGTTTTAAGTGGCCTGCTCATACTCTCAGCCGTGCTGTTCAATTTGCTATCCACTCAACCCTCTTCAGCTCCATTTTCCTGTCCACATAACCCAAACTTCAGAAACAATTGGTATCTCCTCCACAGAATGTTCCATTCATTGACGGCAAATCTGAAATTCATCTAATTCTCAACTCCCGTCAGGTTTTCGTTACACCACTTGTGAATGTCCAATTAAGCCAAAGCTGGTTTTCAGTGGCCTGTTCTTACTACGAGACGTGCTGTTCATTTGGCTATCCATTCCACCCTGTTCAGCTCTACATTTTCGTGTCCACAAAACCCAGCCTTCAGAAATCATTGGAATCACCACTAGAGAATGTTCCATTCATTCACTGCGAATCTGGAATTCATCTGAATCTCCACTCCCGGCAGGTTTTCATTGCACCACTGCTGAATGTTCAAGTAACGCAATGATGGTTTTCAGCGGTCTATTCACACTCGAACCCGTGCTGTTCACGGTCTAGCGACTCAACACTGGTGAGTTCTTCTTTTTCCAGTTCAGACAATACAAACCTCAGAAACCATTGCAATCTACACTACAGAATGTTTCATTCATTCAGGCGAATCTTGAATTCATCTTGTTCTCCACTCCCAGCAGGTTTTCGTTTCACCACTGGTGAATGTCCAAGCAACCCAAGGCTGGTTTCAGCTGCGTGTTAACACTCGCAGCCGTGCTGTTCAATTGGCTATCCAGTGAACGCTGGTTAGCTCTTGATTTTCCTTCCACACACCGAGCCTTCAGAAATCATTCTTATCTCCACTTCAGAATGTTCCATTCGTTCCCTGCGAATCTGGAATTCCTCTGACTCTCCACACCAGGCAGATTTTCCTAACAACACTGGTGAATGACCAGGTAATCCAATGCTGGTTTTCAGCGGCTGTTCACACTCACAGCCTTGCTGTTCAATTGGCAATCCAGTCAAACCTAGTCAGCTCTTCATTTTCCTGTCCACACAACCCAGCGTTCAGAAATCATTGGAATCTCTACTACAGAAATTTCCATTCATTCACTGTGAATCTGGAAATAATCTGAATCTGCATTCCAGGAAGGCTTTCGTTACACCACTGATGAATGTCCAAGTAATGCAATGCTGCTTCTTAGTGGTCTGTTCACACTCGAAACCGTGCTGTTCATTGGCTATCCACTCAATATCGGTCAGCTCTTCAATATCCTGTCCAGACTATCCAGATTCCTAAATGTTGGCAATCACCACTACAGAATGTTCCATTCAATCACGCGAATCTGGAATTCATCAGAGTCTCCACTCCTGGAAGGTTTTCGTGACACCACTGGTAAATGTCCAAGGAAGACAATGCTGGTTTTAAGCCGCCTGCTAACACACTCAGCCGTGCTGTTCAATTTGCTATCCACCCAACCCTATTCAGCTCTACATTTTCCTGTCCTCATAACCCAACCTTCAGAAATAATTGGTATCTCCTCCACAGAATGTTCCGTTCATTCACTGCGAATCTTAAATTCATCTGACTCTCAACTCCCGGCGGGTTATCGTTACACCACTTGTGAATGTCCAAGTAAGCCAATGCTGGTTTTCAGTGGCCTGTTCATACTAAGAGACGTGCTGTTCATTTGGCTATCCACTCCACCCTGTTCAGCTCTACATTTTCGTGTCCACAAAACCCAGCCTTCAGAAATCATTGGAATCACCACTAGAGAATGTTCCATTCATTCACTGCGAATCTGGAATTCATCTGAACCTCCACTCCTGGCAGGTTTTCGTTACGCCACTGGTGAATGTCCAAGTAACTCAATACTGGTTTTCAGAGGCATGTTCAACTCGCAGAAGTGCTGTTCAATGGGCTATCCACTCAATATTGGTCAGCTCTTCATTTTCCTCTCCACACAAACCAGCCTTCAGAAATCATTGAGCTCTCTACTACAGACTGTTCCATTCATTCACTGCGATTCTGCAATTCATCTGACTCTCCGCTCCAGGCAGGTTTTCATTACAGCACTGGTGAATGACCAAGTAATCCAATGCTGGTTTTCAGCCGCCTTTTCACACTCGCAGTGTGCTGTTCAATTGTCTATCCACTCAAACCTGGTCAGCCTTTCATTTTCTTTTCCACAATATCAGACTTCAGAAATCATTGGAATCGCCAGTACAGAATGTTCCATTCATTCACTGCCAATCTGGAATTCATCTGAATCTGCACTCCAGGTAGGCTTTCATTACACCACTTATGAATGTCCAAGTAACACAATGCTGGTTTTCAGCGGTCTGTTCACACTCTAAGCCCTGCTTTTTACTGGGTATCCACACAACTGTGGTCAGCTCTTCATTTTCATGTCCAAACAATCCAGACTTGAGAAATCATTGCAATCTCCAGTACAGAATGTTCCATTCATTCACTGCGAATCTGGAATTCAACTGAATCTCCACTACCTGCAGATTTATCTTACACCACTTGTGAATGTCCAAGTAAAACAATGCTGGTTTTCAGAGGCCTGTTCATGTTCGCAGTCGTGCTGTTCAATTGGCTATCCACTCAACCTGTTTTGCTCCTCATTTTCCTGTGCACACAACCCAGCCTTCAGAAATCATTGTAATCTCCACTACAGGATGTTCCATTCATTCACTGGGAATCTGGAATTCATCTGAATCTGCACTCCACGCAGGCTTTCGTTACACCACTGCTGAAAGTCGAAGTAATGCAATACTGGTTTTCAGTGGTCTGTTCACATTCGAAGCCGAGGCTTTTTACAGGCTATCCACTCAACACTGGTCAGCTCTTCATTTTCGTGTCCCCACAATCCAGATTTCAGAAATCATTGCAATCTCCACTACAGAATGTTCCATTCATTCACTGCGAGTCTGGAGTTTATCTGATTCTCCACTCCCGCCTGGTTAACATTACACCACTTGTGAATGTCCAAGTAAGCCAATGCTGGTTTTCAGAGGCCTGTTCATACTCGCAGCCGTGCTGTTTAATTGACAATTCACTCCACCCTGTTCAGCTCTTCATTGTCCCACCACACTACCAGCCTTCAGAAATCTTTGTTATCTCCACTACAGAATGTTCCATTCATTCACTGCGAATCTGGAATTCATCTGACTCTCAACTCCACGCAGGTTTTCATTACACCACTGTTGAATGTCCAAGTAACCCAATGCCGGTTTTCAGCGGCCTGTTCATATTCGCAGCCCTGCTGTTTACTTGGCTATCGATTCAAGCCTGGTCAGCTCTTCATTTTCCTGTCCACACAACACAGGCTTCAGAAATCATTGGAATCTCCTCTACAGAATGTTCCATTCATTCACTGCGAATGTGGAATTCAACTGACTCTCCACTCCATGCAGGTTTTCCTTACACCACTGATGAATGTCCAAGTAACCCAATGCTGGTTTTCAGCTGCATGTTCACACTCGCAGCCATGCTATACAATTGGCTTTCCACTAAATCCTGATTAGTTCTTGATTTTCCTTCCACACGACCCAGCCTTCAGAAATCGTTGGAATCTCCACTAGAGAATGTTCCATTCATTCACTGCGAATCTGGAATTCCTCTGAACCTCCACTCCCGGCAGGTTTTCGTTACACCACTGTTGAATGTCCAAGTAACCCAATGTTTTAAGTGTTTTCTTCACAAGCGCAGTGGTGCTGTTCAATTGGCTATCTACTCAACCCTGGGCAGCTCTACATTTTCCTGTCCACACCACAGAGACTGGAGAAATCATTGTTATCTCCACTACAGAATGTTCCATTCATTCACAGCGAATCTGGAATTCATCTGAATCTCCACTCCCGGCAGGTTTTCGTGACACCACTGGTAAATATCCAAGTAAGCCAATGCTGGTTTTAAGTGGCCTGCTCATACTCTCAGCCGTGCTGTTCAATTTGCTATCCACTCAACCCTCTTCAGCTCCATTTTCCTGTCCACATAACCCAAACTTCAGAAACAATTGGTATCTCCTCCACAGAATGTTCCATTCATTGACGGCAAATCTGAAATTCATCTAATTCTCAACTCCCGTCAGGTTTTCGTTACACCACTTGTGAATGTCCAATTAAGCCAAAGCTGGTTTTCAGTAGCCTGTTCTTACTACGAGACGTGCTGTTCATTTGGCTATCCATTCCACCCTGTTCAGCTCTACATTTTCGTGTCCACACAACCCAGCGTTCAGAAATCATTGGAATCTCTACTACAGAAATTTCCATTCATTCACTGTGAATCTGGAAATACTCTGAATCTGCATTCCAGGAAGGCTTTCGTTACACCACTGATGAATGTCCAAGTAATGCAATGCTGCTTCTTAGTGGTCTGTTCACACTCGAAACCGTGCTGTTCATTGGCTATCCACTCAATATCGGTCAGCTCTTCAATATCCTGTCCAGACTATCCAGATTCCTAAATGTTGGCAATCACCACTACAGAATGTTCCATTCAATCACGCGAATCTGGAATTCATCAGAGTCTCCACTCCTGGAAGGTTTTCGTGACACCACTGGTAAATGTCCAAGGAAGACAATGCTGGTTTTAAGCCGCCTGCTAACACACTCAGCCGTGCTGTTCAATTTGCTATCCACCCAACCCTATTCAGCTCTACATTTTCCTGTCCTCATAACCCAACCTTCAGAAATAATTGGTATCTCCTCCACAGAATGTTCCGTTCATTCACTGCGAATCTTAAATTCATCTGACTCTCAACTCCCGGCGGGTTATCGTTACACCACTTGTGAATGTCCAAGTAAGCCAATGCTGGTTTTCAGTGGCCTGTTCATACTAAGAGACGTGCTGTTCATTTGGCTATCCACTCCACCCTGTTCAGCTCTACATTTTCGTGTCCACAAAACCCAGCCTTCAGAAATCATTGGAATCACCACTAGAGAATGTTCCATTCATTCACTGCGAATCTGGAATTCCTCTGAACCTCCACTCCTGGCAGGTTTTCGTTACGCCACTGGTGAATGTCCAAGTAACTCAATACTGGTTTTCAGAGGCATGTTCAACTCGCAGAAGTGCTGTTCAATGGGCTATCCACTCAATATTGGTCAGCTCTTCATTTTCCTCTCCACACAAACCAGCCTTCAGAAATCATTGGGCTCTCCACTACAGACTGTTCCATTCATTCACTGCGATTCTGCAATTCATCTGACTCTCCGCTCCAGGCAGGTTTTCATTACAGCACTGGTGAATGACCAAGTAATCCAATGCTGGTTTTCAGCCGCCTTTTCACACTCGCAGTGTGCTGTTCAATTGTCTATCCACTCAAACCTGGTCAGCCTTTCATTTTCTTTTCCACAATATCAGACTTCAGAAATCATTGGAATCGCCAGTACAGAATGTTCCATTCATTCACTGCCAATCTGGAATTCATCTGAATCTGCACTCCAGGTAGGCTTTCATTACACCACTTATGAATGTCCAAGTAACACAATGCTGGTTTTCAGCGGTCTGTTCACACTCTAAGCCCTGCTTTTTACTGGGTATCCACACAACTGTGGTCAGCTCTTCATTTTCATGTCCAAACAATCCAGACTTGAGAAATCATTGCAATCTCCAGTACAGAATGTTCCATTCATTCACTGCGAATCTGGAATTCAACTGAATCTCCACTACCTGCAGATTTATCTTACACCACTTGTGAATGTCCAAGTAAAACAATGCTGGTTTTCAGAGGCCTGTTCATGTTCGCAGTCGTGCTGTTCAATTGGCTATCCACTCAACCTGTTTTGCTCCTCATTTTCCTGTGCACACAACCCAGCCTTCAGAAATCATTGTAATCTCCACTACAGGATGTTCCATTCATTCACTGGGAATCTGGAATTCATCTGAATCTGCACTCCACGCAGGCTTTCGTTACACCACTGCTGAAAGTCGAAGTAATGCAATACTGGTTTTCAGTGGTCTGTTCACATTCGAAGCCGAGGCTTTTTACAGGCTATCCACTCAACACTGGTCAGCTCTTCATTTTCGTGTCCCCACAATCCAGATTTCAGAAATCATTGCAATCTCCACTACAGAATGTTCCATTCATTCACTGCGAGTCTGGAGTTTATCTGATTCTCCACTCCCGCCTGGTTAACATTACACCACTTGTGAATGTCCAAGTAAGCCAATGCTGGTTTTCAGAGGCCTGTTCATACTCGCAGCCGTGCTGTTTAATTGACAATTCACTCCACCCTGTTCAGCTCTTCATTGTCCCACCACACTACCAGCCTTCAGAAATCTTTGTTATCTCCACTACAGAATGTTCCATTCATTCACTGCGAATCTGGAATTCATCTGACTCTCAACTCCACGCAGGTTTTCATTACACCACTGTTGAATGTCCAAGTAACCCAATGCCGGTTTTCAGCGGCCTGTTCATATTCGCAGCCCTGCTGTTTACTTGGCTATCGATTCAAGCCTGGTCAGCTCTTCATTTTCCTGTCCACACAACACAGGCTTCAGAAATCATTGGAATCTCCTCTACAGAATGTTCCATTCATTCACTGCGAATGTGGAATTCAACTGACTCTCCACTCCATGCAGGTTTTCCTTACACCACTGATGAATGTCCAAGTAACCCAATGCTGGTTTTCAGCTGCATGTTCACACTCGCAGCCATGCTATACAATTGGCTTTCCACTAAATCCTGATTAGTTCTTGATTTTCCTTCCACACGACCCAGCCTTCAGAAATCATTGGAATCTCCACTAGAGAATGTTCCATTCATTCACTGCGAATCTGGAATTCCTCTGAACCTCCACTCCCGGCAGGTTTTCGTTACACCACTGTTGAATGTCCAAGTAACCCAATGTTTTAAGTGTTTTCTTCACAAGCGCAGTGGTGCTGTTCAATTGGCTATCCACTCAACCCTGGCCAGCTCTACATTTTCCTGTCCACACCACAGAGACTGGAGAAATCATTGTTATCTCCACTACAGAATGTTCCATTCATTCACAGCGAATCTGGAATTCATCTGAATCTCCACTCCCGGCAGGTTTTCGTGACACCACTGGTAAATATCCAAGTAAGCCAATGCTGGTTTTAAGTGGCCTGCTCATACTCTCAGCCGTGCTGTTCAATTTGCTATCCACTCAACCCTCTTCAGCTCCATTTTCCTGTCCACATAACCCAAACTTCAGAAACAATTGGTATCTCCTCCACAGAATGTTCCATTCATTGACGGCAAATCTGAAATTCATCTAATTCTCAACTCCCGTCAGGTTTTCGTTACACCACTTGTGAATGTCCAATTAAGCCAAAGCTGGTTTTCAGTGGCCTGTTCTTACTACGAGACGTGCTGTTCATTTGGCTATCCATTCCACCCTGTTCAGCTCTACATTTTCGTGTCCACAAAACCCAGCCTTCAGAAATCATTGGAATCACCACTAGAGAATGTTCCATTCATTCACTGCGAATCTGGAATTCATCTGAATCTCCACTCCCGGCAGGTTTTCATTGCACCACTGCTGAATGTTCAAGTAACGCAATGATGGTTTTCAGCGGTCTATTCACACTCGAACCTGTGCTGTTCACGGTCTAGCGACTCAACACTGGTGAGTTCTTCTTTTTCCAGTTCAGACAATACAAACCTCAGAAACCATTGCAATCTACACTACAGAATGTTTCATTCATTCAGGCGAATCTTGAATTCATCTTGTTCTCCACTCCCAGCAGGTTTTCGTTTCACCACTGGTGAATGTCCAAGCAACGCAAGGCTGGTTTCAGCTGCGTGTTAACACTCGCAGCCGTGCTGTTCAATTGGCTATCCAGTGAACGCTGGTTAGCTCTTGATTTTCCTTCCACACACCGAGCCTTCAGAAATCATTCTTATCTCCACTTCAGAATGTTCCATTCGTTCCCTGCGAATCTGGAATTCCTCTGACTCTCCACACCAGGCAGATTTTCCTAACAACACTGGTGAATGACCAGGTAATCCAATGCTGGTTTTCAGCGGCTGTTCACACTCACAGCCTTGCTGTTCAATTGGCAATCCAGTCAAACCTAGTCAGCTCTTCATTTTCCTGTCCACACAACCCAGCGTTCAGAAATCATTGGAATCTCTACTACAGAAATTTCCATTCATTCACTGTGAATCTGGAAATACTCTGAATCTGCATTCCAGGAAGGCTTTCGTTACACCACTGATGAATGTCCAAGTAATGCAATGCTGCTTCTTAGTGGTCTGTTCACACTCGAAACCGTGCTGTTCATTGGCTATCCACTCAATATCGGTCAGCTCTTCAATATCCTGTCCAGACTATCCAGATTCCTAAATGTTGGCAATCACCACTACAGAATGTTCCATTCAATCACGCGAATCTGGAATTCATCAGAGTCTCCACTCCTGGAAGGTTTTCGTGACACCACTGGTAAATGTCCAAGGAAGACAATGCTGGTTTTAAGCCGCCTGCTAACACACTCAGCCGTGCTGTTCAATTTGCTATCCACCCAACCCTATTCAGCTCTACATTTTCCTGTCCTCATAACCCAACCTTCAGAAATAATTGGTATCTCCTCCACAGAATGTTCCGTTCATTCACTGCGAATCTTAAATTCATCTGACTCTCAACTCCCGGCGGGTTATCGTTACACCACTTGTGAATGTCCAAGTAAGCCAATGCTGGTTTTCAGTGGCCTGTTCATACTAAGAGACGTGCTGTTCATTTGGCTATCCACTCCACCCTGTTCAGCTCTACATTTTCGTGTCCACAAAACCCAGCCTTCAGAAATCATTGGAATCACCACTAGAGAATGTTCCATTCATTCACTGCGAATCTGGAATTCCTCTGAACCTCCACTCCTGGCAGGTTTTCGTTACGCCACTGGTGAATGTCCAAGTAACTCAATACTGGTTTTCAGAGGCATGTTCAACTCGCAGAAGTGCTGTTCAATGGGCTATCCACTCAATATTGGTCAGCTCTTCATTTTCCTCTCCACACAAACCAGCCTTCAGAAATCATTGGGCTCTCCACTACAGACTGTTCCATTCATTCACTGCGATTCTGCAATTCATCTGACTCTCCGCTCCAGGCAGGTTTTCATTACAGCACTGGTGAATGACCAAGTAATCCAATGCTGGTTTTCAGCCGCCTTTTCACACTCGCAGTGTGCTGTTCAATTGTCTATCCACTCAAACCTGGTCAGCCTTTCATTTTCTTTTCCACAATATCAGACTTCAGAAATCATTGGAATCGCCAGTACAGAATGTTCCATTCATTCACTGCCAATCTGGAATTCATCTGAATCTGCACTCCAGGTAGGCTTTCATTACACCACTTATGAATGTCCAAGTAACACAATGCTGGTTTTCAGCGGTCTGTTCACACTCTAAGCCCTGCTTTTTACTGGGTATCCACACAACTGTGGTCAGCTCTTCATTTTCATGTCCAAACAATCCAGACTTGAGAAATCATTGCAATCTCCAGTACAGAATGTTCCATTCATTCACTGCGAATCTGGAATTCAACTGAATCTCCACTACCTGCAGATTTATCTTACACCACTTGTGAATGTCCAAGTAAAACAATGCTGGTTTTCAGAGGCCTGTTCATGTTCGCAGTCGTGCTGTTCAATTGGCTATCCACTCAACCTGTTTTGCTCCTCATTTTCCTGTGCACACAACCCAGCCTTCAGAAATCATTGTAATCTCCACTACAGGATGTTCCATTCATTCACTGGGAATCTGGAATTCATCTGAATCTGCACTCCACGCAGGCTTTCGTGACACCACTGCTGAAAGTCGAAGTAATGCAATACTGGTTTTCAGTGGTCTGTTCACATTCGAAGCCGAGGCTTTTTACAGGCTATCCACTCAACACTGGTCAGCTCTTCATTTTCGTGTCCCCACAATCCAGATTTCAGAAATCATTGCAATCTCCACTACAGAATGTTCCATTCATTCACTGCGAGTCTGGAGTTTATCTGATTCTCCACTCCCGCCTGGTTAACATTACACCACTTGTGAATGTCCAAGTAAGCCAATGCTGGTTTTCAGAGGCCTGTTCATACTCGCAGCCGTGCTGTTTAATTGACAATTCACTCCACCCTGTTCAGCTCTTCATTGTCCCACCACACTACCAGCCTTCAGAAATCTTTGTTATCTCCACTACAGAATGTTCCATTCATTCACTGCGAATCTGGAATTCATCTGACTCTCAACTCCACGCAGGTTTTCATTACACCACTGTTGAATGTCCAAGTAACCCAATGCTGGTTTTCAGCGGCCTGTTCATATTCGCAGCCCTGCTGTTTACTTGGCTATCGATTCAAGCCTGGTCAGCTCTTCATTTTCCTGTCCACACAACACAGGCTTCAGAAATCATTGGAATCTCCTCTACAGAATGTTCCATTCATTCACTGCGAATGTGGAATTCAACTGACTCTCCACTCCATGCAGGTTTTCCTTACACCACTGATGAATGTCCAAGTAACCCAATGCTGGTTTTCAGCTGCATGTTCACACTCGCAGCCATGCTATACAATTGGCTTTCCACTAAATCCTGATTAGTTCTTGATTTTCCTTCCACACGACCCAGCCTTCAGAAATCGTTGGAATCTCCACTAGAGAATGTTCCATTCATTCACTGCGAATCTGGAATTCCTCTGAACCTCCACTCCCGGCAGGTTTTCGTTACACCACTGTTGAATGTCCAAGTAACCCAATGTTTTAAGTGTTTTCTTCACAAGCGCAGTGGTGCTGTTCAATTGGCTATCCACTCAACCCTGGCCAGCTCTACATTTTCCTGTCCACACCACAGAGACTGGAGAAATCATTGTTATCTCCACTACAGAATGTTCCATTCATTCACAGCGAATCTGGAATTCATCTGAATCTCCACTCCCGGCAGGTTTTCGTGACACCACTGGTAAATATCCAAGTAAGCCAATGCTGGTTTTAAGTGGCCTGCTCATACTCTCAGCCGTGCTGTTCAATTTGCTATCCACTCAACCCTCTTCAGCTCCATTTTCCTGTCCACATAACCCAAACTTCAGAAACAATTGGTATCTCCTCCACAGAATGTTCCATTCATTGACGGCAAATCTGAAATTCATCTAATTCTCAACTCCCGTCAGGTTTTCGTTACACCACTTGTGAATGTCCAATTAAGCCAAAGCTGGTTTTCAGTGGCCTGTTCTTACTACGAGACGTGCTGTTCATTTGGCTATCCATTCCACCCTGTTCAGCTCTACATTTTCGTGTCCACAAAACCCAGCCTTCAGAAATCATTGGAATCACCACTAGAGAATGTTCCATTCATTCACTGCGAATCTGGAATTCATCTGAATCTCCACTCCCGGCAGGTTTTCATTGCACCACTGCTGAATGTTCAAGTAACGCAATGATGGTTTTCAGCGGTCTATTCACACTCGAACCCGTGCTGTTCACGGTCTAGCGACTCAACACTGGTGAGTTCTTCTTTTTCCAGTTCAGACAATACAAACCTCAGAAACCATTGCAATCTACACTACAGAATGTTTCATTCATTCAGGCGAATCTTGAATTCATCTTGTTCTCCACTCCCAGCAGGTTTTCGTTTCACCACTGGTGAATGTCCAAGCAACGCAAGGCTGGTTTCAGCTGCGTGTTAACACTCGCAGCCGTGCTGTTCAATTGGCTATCCAGTGAACGCTGGTTAGCTCTTGATTTTCCTTCCACACACCGAGCCTTCAGAAATCATTCTTATCTCCACTTCAGAATGTTCCATTCGTTCCCTGCGAATCTGGAATTCCTCTGACTCTCCACACCAGGCAGATTTTCCTAACAACACTGGTGAATGACCAGGTAATCCAATGCTGGTTTTCAGCGGCTGTTCACACTCACAGCCTTGCTGTTCAATTGGCAATCCAGTCAAACCTAGTCAGCTCTTCATTTTCCTGTCCACACAACCCAGCGTTCAGAAATCATTGGAATCTCTACTACAGAAATTTCCATTCATTCACTGTGAATCTGGAAATACTCTGAATCTGCATTCCAGGAAGGCTTTCGTTACACCACTGATGAATGTCCAAGTAATGCAATGCTGCTTCTTAGTGGTCTGTTCACACTCGAAACCGTGCTGTTCATTGGCTATCCACTCAATATCGGTCAGCTCTTCAATATCCTGTCCAGACTATCCAGATTCCTAAATGTTGGCAATCACCACTACAGAATGTTCCATTCAATCACGCGAATCTGGAATTCATCAGAGTCTCCACTCCTGGAAGGTTTTCGTGACACCACTGGTAAATGTCCAAGGAAGACAATGCTGGTTTTAAGCCGCCTGCTAACACACTCAGCCGTGCTGTTCAATTTGCTATCCACCCAACCCTATTCAGCTCTACATTTTCCTGTCCTCATAACCCAACCTTCAGAAATAATTGGTATCTCCTCCACAGAATGTTCCGTTCATTCACTGCGAATCTTAAATTCATCTGACTCTCAACTCCCGGCGGGTTATCGTTACACCACTTGTGAATGTCCAAGTAAGCCAATGCTGGTTTTCAGTGGCCTGTTCATACTAAGAGACGTGCTGTTCATTTGGCTATCCACTCCACCCTGTTCAGCTCTACATTTTCGTGTCCACAAAACCCAGCCTTCAGAAATCATTGGAATCACCACTAGAGAATGTTCCATTCATTCACTGCGAATCTGGAATTCCTCTGAACCTCCACTCCTGGCAGGTTTTCGTTACGCCACTGGTGAATGTCCAAGTAACTCAATACTGGTTTTCAGAGGCATGTTCAACTCGCAGAAGTGCTGTTCAATGGGCTATCCACTCAATATTGGTCAGCTCTTCATTTTCCTCTCCACACAAACCAGCCTTCAGAAATCATTGGGCTCTCCACTACAGACTGTTCCATTCATTCACTGCGATTCTGCAATTCATCTGACTCTCCGCTCCAGGCAGGTTTTCATTACAGCACTGGTGAATGACCAAGTAATCCAATGCTGGTTTTCAGCCGCCTTTTCACACTCGCAGTGTGCTGTTCAATTGTCTATCCACTCAAACCTGGTCAGCCTTTCATTTTCTTTTCCACAATATCAGACTTCAGAAATCATTGGAATCGCCAGTACAGAATGTTCCATTCATTCACTGCCAATCTGGAATTCATCTGAATCTGCACTCCAGGTAGGCTTTCATTACACCACTTATGAATGTCCAAGTAACACAATGCTGGTTTTCAGCGGTCTGTTCACACTCTAAGCCCTGCTTTTTACTGGGTATCCACACAACTGTGGTCAGCTCTTCATTTTCATGTCCAAACAATCCAGACTTGAGAAATCATTGCAATCTCCAGTACAGAATGTTCCATTCATTCACTGCGAATCTGGAATTCAACTGAATCTCCACTACCTGCAGATTTATCTTACACCACTTGTGAATGTCCAAGTAAAACAATGCTGGTTTTCAGAGGCCTGTTCATGTTCGCAGTCGTGCTGTTCAATTGGCTATCCACTCAACCTGTTTTGCTCCTCATTTTCCTGTGCACACAACCCAGCCTTCAGAAATCATTGTAATCTCCACTACAGGATGTTCCATTCATTCACTGGGAATCTGGAATTCATCTGAATCTGCACTCCACGCAGGCTTTCGTGACACCACTGCTGAAAGTCGAAGTAATGCAATACTGGTTTTCAGTGGTCTGTTCACATTCGAAGCCGAGGCTTTTTACAGGCTATCCACTCAACACTGGTCAGCTCTTCATTTTCGTGTCCCCACAATCCAGATTTCAGAAATCATTGCAATCTCCACTACAGAATGTTCCATTCATTCACTGCGAGTCTGGAGTTTATCTGATTCTCCACTCCCGCCTGGTTAACATTACACCACTTGTGAATGTCCAAGTAAGCCAATGCTGGTTTTCAGAGGCCTGTTCATACTCGCAGCCGTGCTGTTTAATTGACAATTCACTCCACCCTGTTCAGCTCTTCATTGTCCCACCACACTACCAGCCTTCAGAAATCTTTGTTATCTCCACTACAGAATGTTCCATTCATTCACTGCGAATCTGGAATTCATCTGACTCTCAACTCCACGCAGGTTTTCATTACACCACTGTTGAATGTCCAAGTAACCCAATGCCGGTTTTCAGCGGCCTGTTCATATTCGCAGCCCTGCTGTTTACTTGGCTATCGATTCAAGCCTGGTCAGCTCTTCATTTTCCTGTCCACACAACACAGGCTTCAGAAATCATTGGAATCTCCTCTACAGAATGTTCCATTCATTCACTGCGAATGTGGAATTCAACTGACTCTCCACTCCATGCAGGTTTTCCTTACACCACTGATGAATGTCCAAGTAACCCAATGCTGGTTTTCAGCTGCATGTTCACACTCGCAGCCATGCTATACAATTGGCTTTCCACTAAATCCTGATTAGTTCTTGATTTTCCTTCCACACGACCCAGCCTTCAGAAATCGTTGGAATCTCCACTAGAGAATGTTCCATTCATTCACTGCGAATCTGGAATTCCTCTGAACCTCCACTCCCGGCAGGTTTTCGTTACACCACTGTTGAATGTCCAAGTAACCCAATGTTTTAAGTGTTTTCTTCACAAGCGCAGTGGTGCTGTTCAATTGGCTATCCACTCAACCCTGGCCAGCTCTACATTTTCCTGTCCACACCACAGAGACTGGAGAAATCATTGTTATCTCCACTACAGAATGTTCCATTCATTCACAGCGAATCTGGAATTCATCTGAATCTCCACTCCCGGCAGGTTTTCGTGACACCACTGGTAAATATCCAAGTAAGCCAATGCTGGTTTTAAGTGGCCTGCTCATACTCTCAGCCGTGCTGTTCAATTTGCTATCCACTCAACCCTCTTCAGCTCCATTTTCCTGTCCACATAACCCAAACTTCAGAAACAATTGGTATCTCCTCCACAGAATGTTCCATTCATTGACGGCAAATCTGAAATTCATCTAATTCTCAACTCCCGTCAGGTTTTCGTTACACCACTTGTGAATGTCCAATTAAGCCAAAGCTGGTTTTCAGTGGCCTGTTCTTACTACGAGACGTGCTGTTCATTTGGCTATCCATTCCACCCTGTTCAGCTCTACATTTTCGTGTCCACAAAACCCAGCCTTCAGAAATCATTGGAATCACCACTAGAGAATGTTCCATTCATTCACTGCGAATCTGGAATTCATCTGAATCTCCACTCCCGGCAGGTTTTCATTGCACCACTGCTGAATGTTCAAGTAACGCAATGATGGTTTTCAGCGGTCTATTCACACTCGAACCCGTGCTGTTCACGGTCTAGCGACTCAACACTGGTGAGTTCTTCTTTTTCCAGTTCAGACAATACAAACCTCAGAAACCATTGCAATCTACACTACAGAATGTTTCATTCATTCAGGCGAATCTTGAATTCATCTTGTTCTCCACTCCCAGCAGGTTTTCGTTTCACCACTGGTGAATGTCCAAGCAACGCAAGGCTGGTTTCAGCTGCGTGTTAACACTCGCAGCCGTGCTGTTCAATTGGCTATCCAGTGAACGCTGGTTAGCTCTTGATTTTCCTTCCACACACCGAGCCTTCAGAAATCATTCTTATCTCCACTTCAGAATGTTCCATTCGTTCCCTGCGAATCTGGAATTCCTCTGACTCTCCACACCAGGCAGATTTTCCTAACAACACTGGTGAATGACCAGGTAATCCAATGCTGGTTTTCAGCGGCTGTTCACACTCACAGCCTTGCTGTTCAATTGGCAATCCAGTCAAACCTAGTCAGCTCTTCATTTTCCTGTCCACACAACCCAGCGTTCAGAAATCATTGGAATCTCTACTACAGAAATTTCCATTCATTCACTGTGAATCTGGAAATACTCTGAATCTGCATTCCAGGAAGGCTTTCGTTACACCACTGATGAATGTCCAAGTAATGCAATGCTGCTTCTTAGTGGTCTGTTCACACTCGAAACCGTGCTGTTCATTGGCTATCCACTCAATATCGGTCAGCTCTTCAATATCCTGTCCAGACTATCCAGATTCCTAAATGTTGGCAATCACCACTACAGAATGTTCCATTCAATCACGCGAATCTGGAATTCATCAGAGTCTCCACTCCTGGAAGGTTTTCGTGACACCACTGGTAAATGTCCAAGGAAGACAATGCTGGTTTTAAGCCGCCTGCTAACACACTCAGCCGTGCTGTTCAATTTGCTATCCACCCAACCCTATTCAGCTCTACATTTTCCTGTCCTCATAACCCAACCTTCAGAAATAATTGGTATCTCCTCCACAGAATGTTCCGTTCATTCACTGCGAATCTTAAATTCATCTGACTCTCAACTCCCGGCGGGTTATCGTTACACCACTTGTGAATGTCCAAGTAAGCCAATGCTGGTTTTCAGTGGCCTGTTCATACTAAGAGACGTGCTGTTCATTTGGCTATCCACTCCACCCTGTTCAGCTCTACATTTTCGTGTCCACAAAACCCAGCCTTCAGAAATCATTGGAATCACCACTAGAGAATGTTCCATTCATTCACTGCGAATCTGGAATTCCTCTGAACCTCCACTCCTGGCAGGTTTTCGTTACGCCACTGGTGAATGTCCAAGTAACTCAATACTGGTTTTCAGAGGCATGTTCAACTCGCAGAAGTGCTGTTCAATGGGCTATCCACTCAATATTGGTCAGCTCTTCATTTTCCTCTCCACACAAACCAGCCTTCAGAAATCATTGGGCTCTCCACTACAGACTGTTCCATTCATTCACTGCGATTCTGCAATTCATCTGACTCTCCGCTCCAGGCAGGTTTTCATTACAGCACTGGTGAATGACCAAGTAATCCAATGCTGGTTTTCAGCCGCCTTTTCACACTCGCAGTGTGCTGTTCAATTGTCTATCCACTCAAACCTGGTCAGCCTTTCATTTTCTTTTCCACAATATCAGACTTCAGAAATCATTGGAATCGCCAGTACAGAATGTTCCATTCATTCACTGCCAATCTGGAATTCATCTGAATCTGCACTCCAGGTAGGCTTTCATTACACCACTTATGAATGTCCAAGTAACACAATGCTGGTTTTCAGCGGTCTGTTCACACTCTAAGCCCTGCTTTTTACTGGGTATCCACACAACTGTGGTCAGCTCTTCATTTTCATGTCCAAACAATCCAGACTTGAGAAATCATTGCAATCTCCAGTACAGAATGTTCCATTCATTCACTGCGAATCTGGAATTCAACTGAATCTCCACTACCTGCAGATTTATCTTACACCACTTGTGAATGTCCAAGTAAAACAATGCTGGTTTTCAGAGGCCTGTTCATGTTCGCAGTCGTGCTGTTCAATTGGCTATCCACTCAACCTGTTTTGCTCCTCATTTTCCTGTGCACACAACCCAGCCTTCAGAAATCATTGTAATCTCCACTACAGGATGTTCCATTCATTCACTGGGAATCTGGAATTCATCTGAATCTGCACTCCACGCAGGCTTTCGTGACACCACTGCTGAAAGTCGAAGTAATGCAATACTGGTTTTCAGTGGTCTGTTCACATTCGAAGCCGAGGCTTTTTACAGGCTATCCACTCAACACTGGTCAGCTCTTCATTTTCGTGTCCCCACAATCCAGATTTCAGAAATCATTGCAATCTCCACTACAGAATGTTCCATTCATTCACTGCGAGTCTGGAGTTTATCTGATTCTCCACTCCCGCCTGGTTAACATTACACCACTTGTGAATGTCCAAGTAAGCCAATGCTGGTTTTCAGAGGCCTGTTCATACTCGCAGCCGTGCTGTTTAATTGACAATTCACTCCACCCTGTTCAGCTCTTCATTGTCCCACCACACTACCAGCCTTCAGAAATCTTTGTTATCTCCACTACAGAATGTTCCATTCATTCACTGCGAATCTGGAATTCATCTGACTCTCAACTCCACGCAGGTTTTCATTACACCACTGTTGAATGTCCAAGTAACCCAATGCCGGTTTTCAGCGGCCTGTTCATATTCGCAGCCCTGCTGTTTACTTGGCTATCGATTCAAGCCTGGTCAGCTCTTCATTTTCCTGTCCACACAACACAGGCTTCAGAAATCATTGGAATCTCCTCTACAGAATGTTCCATTCATTCACTGCGAATGTGGAATTCAACTGACTCTCCACTCCATGCAGGTTTTCCTTACACCACTGATGAATGTCCAAGTAACCCAATGCTGGTTTTCAGCTGCATGTTCACACTCGCAGCCATGCTATACAATTGGCTTTCCACTAAATCCTGATTAGTTCTTGATTTTCCTTCCACACGACCCAGCCTTCAGAAATCGTTGGAATCTCCACTAGAGAATGTTCCATTCATTCACTGCGAATCTGGAATTCCTCTGAACCTCCACTCCCGGCAGGTTTTCGTTACACCACTGTTGAATGTCCAAGTAACCCAATGTTTTAAGTGTTTTCTTCACAAGCGCAGTGGTGCTGTTCAATTGGCTATCCACTCAACCCTGGCCAGCTCTACATTTTCCTGTCCACACCACAGAGACTGGAGAAATCATTGTTATCTCCACTACAGAATGTTCCATTCATTCACAGCGAATCTGGAATTCATCTGAATCTCCACTCCCGGCAGGTTTTCGTGACACCACTGGTAAATATCCAAGTAAGCCAATGCTGGTTTTAAGTGGCCTGCTCATACTCTCAGCCGTGCTGTTCAATTTGCTATCCACTCAACCCTCTTCAGCTCCATTTTCCTGTCCACATAACCCAAACTTCAGAAACAATTGGTATCTCCTCCACAGAATGTTCCATTCATTGACGGCAAATCTGAAATTCATCTAATTCTCAACTCCCGTCAGGTTTTCGTTACACCACTTGTGAATGTCCAATTAAGCCAAAGCTGGTTTTCAGTGGCCTGTTCTTACTACGAGACGTGCTGTTCATTTGGCTATCCATTCCACCCTGTTCAGCTCTACATTTTCGTGTCCACAAAACCCAGCCTTCAGAAATCATTGGAATCACCACTAGAGAATGTTCCATTCATTCACTGCGAATCTGGAATTCATCTGAATCTCCACTCCCGGCAGGTTTTCATTGCACCACTGCTGAATGTTCAAGTAACGCAATGATGGTTTTCAGCGGTCTATTCACACTCGAACCCGTGCTGTTCACGGTCTAGCGACTCAACACTGGTGAGTTCTTCTTTTTCCAGTTCAGACAATACAAACCTCAGAAACCATTGCAATCTACACTACAGAATGTTTCATTCATTCAGGCGAATCTTGAATTCATCTTGTTCTCCACTCCCAGCAGGTTTTCGTTTCACCACTGGTGAATGTCCAAGCAACGCAAGGCTGGTTTCAGCTGCGTGTTAACACTCGCAGCCGTGCTGTTCAATTGGCTATCCAGTGAACGCTGGTTAGCTCTTGATTTTCCTTCCACACACCGAGCCTTCAGAAATCATTCTTATCTCCACTTCAGAATGTTCCATTCGTTCCCTGCGAATCTGGAATTCCTCTGACTCTCCACACCAGGCAGATTTTCCTAACAACACTGGTGAATGACCAGGTAATCCAATGCTGGTTTTCAGCGGCTGTTCACACTCACAGCCTTGCTGTTCAATTGGCAATCCAGTCAAACCTAGTCAGCTCTTCATTTTCCTGTCCACACAACCCAGCGTTCAGAAATCATTGGAATCTCTACTACAGAAATTTCCATTCATTCACTGTGAATCTGGAAATACTCTGAATCTGCATTCCAGGAAGGCTTTCGTTACACCACTGATGAATGTCCAAGTAATGCAATGCTGCTTCTTAGTGGTCTGTTCACACTCGAAACCGTGCTGTTCATTGGCTATCCACTCAATATCGGTCAGCTCTTCAATATCCTGTCCAGACTATCCAGATTCCTAAATGTTGGCAATCACCACTACAGAATGTTCCATTCAATCACGCGAATCTGGAATTCATCAGAGTCTCCACTCCTGGAAGGTTTTCGTGACACCACTGGTAAATGTCCAAGGAAGACAATGCTGGTTTTAAGCCGCCTGCTAACACACTCAGCCGTGCTGTTCAATTTGCTATCCACCCAACCCTATTCAGCTCTACATTTTCCTGTCCTCATAACCCAACCTTCAGAAATAATTGGTATCTCCTCCACAGAATGTTCCGTTCATTCACTGCGAATCTTAAATTCATCTGACTCTCAACTCCCGGCGGGTTATCGTTACAACACTTGTGAATGTCCAAGTAAGCCAATGCTGGTTTTCAGTGGCCTGTTCATACTAAGAGACGTGCTGTTCATTTGGCTATCCACTCCACCCTGTTCAGCTCTACATTTTCGTGTCCACAAAACCCAGCCTTCAGAAATCATTGGAATCACCACTAGAGAATGTTCCATTCATTCACTGCGAATCTGGAATTCCTCTGAACCTCCACTCCTGGCAGGTTTTCGTTACGCCACTGGTGAATGTCCAAGTAACTCAATACTGGTTTTCAGAGGCATGTTCAACTCGCAGAAGTGCTGTTCAATGGGCTATCCACTCAATATTGGTCAGCTCTTCATTTTCCTCTCCACACAAACCAGCCTTCAGAAATCATTGGGCTCTCCACTACAGACTGTTCCATTCATTCACTGCGATTCTGCAATTCATCTGACTCTCCGCTCCAGGCAGGTTTTCATTACAGCACTGGTGAATGACCAAGTAATCCAATGCTGGTTTTCAGCCGCCTTTTCACACTCGCAGTGTGCTGTTCAATTGTCTATCCACTCAAACCTGGTCAGCCTTTCATTTTCTTTTCCACAATATCAGACTTCAGAAATCATTGGAATCGCCAGTACAGAATGTTCCATTCATTCACTGCCAATCTGGAATTCATCTGAATCTGCACTCCAGGTAGGCTTTCATTACACCACTTATGAATGTCCAAGTAACACAATGCTGGTTTTCAGCGGTCTGTTCACACTCTAAGCCCTGCTTTTTACTGGGTATCCACACAACTGTGGTCAGCTCTTCATTTTCATGTCCAAACAATCCAGACTTGAGAAATCATTGCAATCTCCAGTACAGAATGTTCCATTCATTCACTGCGAATCTGGAATTCAACTGAATCTCCACTACCTGCAGATTTATCTTACACCACTTGTGAATGTCCAAGTAAAACAATGCTGGTTTTCAGAGGCCTGTTCATGTTCGCAGTCGTGCTGTTCAATTGGCTATCCACTCAACCTGTTTTGCTCCTCATTTTCCTGTGCACACAACCCAGCCTTCAGAAATCATTGTAATCTCCACTACAGGATGTTCCATTCATTCACTGGGAATCTGGAATTCATCTGAATCTGCACTCCACGCAGGCTTTCGTTACACCACTGCTGAAAGTCGAAGTAATGCAATACTGGTTTTCAGTGGTCTGTTCACATTCGAAGCCGAGGCTTTTTACAGGCTATCCACTCAACACTGGTCAGCTCTTCATTTTCGTGTCCCCACAATCCAGATTTCAGAAATCATTGCAATCTCCACTACAGAATGTTCCATTCATTCACTGCGAGTCTGGAGTTTATCTGATTCTCCACTCCCGCCTGGTTAACATTACACCACTTGTGAATGTCCAAGTAAGCCAATGCTGGTTTTCAGAGGCCTGTTCATACTCGCAGCCGTGCTGTTTAATTGACAATTCACTCCACCCTGTTCAGCTCTTCATTGTCCCACCACACTACCAGCCTTCAGAAATCTTTGTTATCTCCACTACAGAATGTTCCATTCATTCACTGCGAATCTGGAATTCATCTGACTCTCAACTCCACGCAGGTTTTCATTACACCACTGTTGAATGTCCAAGTAACCCAATGCTGGTTTTCAGCGGCCTGTTCATATTCGCAGCCCTGCTGTTTACTTGGCTATCGATTCAAGCCTGGTCAGCTCTTCATTTTCCTGTCCACACAACACAGGCTTCAGAAATCATTGGAATCTCCTCTACAGAATGTTCCATTCATTCACTGCGAATGTGGAATTCAACTGACTCTCCACTCCATGCAGGTTTTCCTTACACCACTGATGAATGTCCAAGTAACCCAATGCTGGTTTTCAGCTGCATGTTCACACTCGCAGCCATGCTTCAGACTATCAAGATGACATGTGAGATCACTCATAATTCTTTGCTATGTGCCTTTAGAAATTTTAGTTACCAAAAGTCTCAGAGATCAAATAAAACCACTGGTAGGATAAGTTTTGCAACCAATTTATAACTCTAGAAACTCATATTTTAAAATAAACATGAACCTGTTTTTATGTACCACATTATTTCAACTCACAAGATTTTCTGGGTCAAATATCCTAATCCAATGCAGATACAAATATCTACATTGATATAACAGCATAAAACCTTTGAACCACCAATTAATATAAAACATGATAAAACCCTCTTTGACTTAATTTCAATAGTTCTTTTACCTTATTTAAAATAATGAGCTTTCTACACCAGATACTTTTAACAATTCCATAAGAATACAAACATGCTTTCAGACACATAAAAAGTCCTTTGTTTTTTTTTAACCAAACTTTGATATTAGCATAAGAAAATACTTGTATTGCCACTGTTTATGGAAACATAAGAAAACTTTATTTTGATGCCTTCTGTACCTCTGTTCTTTGGAATTTAGCAGCTAAATTTCTCATTACAATTGGCTGAGGAATTTTCCAGCTAAATTCCTCCTTACAATTGGCTGAGGCTTGTAAGATAAAGCCTTGCATTCTCTGAACTCTTATTTCACTTTAGTTTCAGGCTCTAGTTCCACAACTTTTCTAGATAGTACAGATTCTTAAGCTCAAAAGGATTTCAACTGTTACTAATCATTAATGTTCTTCTAATGAGAAATCTAGATTGAGAATTCTGCTTTCTCTGTAGGCTCAAACTTCTGATAAGAAATCTTCGTTTAAACCTTGTCTAGCAAGTTCCAAAAACAACTGTATTCCTTAAATCACTGAGTTGCCTATCACTGACTACTCTAGAATTTATACTTCTGATTTCAACCTGGTTCCAGCACTGGAGTGTTCCACACAGACAGACCGACAGACCGACAGACAGACAGACAGACAGACAGACAGACAGGCAGGCAGGCAGGCAGGCAGGCAGGCAGACAGACACGCAGCAAGCAGGCAGGCAGACAGACAGACAGACAGACAGACAATGAACTGACTAAAGACGACCACAAGTCTGCAGTTGATGGATCGATCTGATCCTTCAAAAATGGAAGGGAGAAAACTGATGGACTGAGAAAGGAAGGGCAGTCCCCAGAGCAAAGAAGCCCTGTGGGCCGATTGGGAACACTGCTCCCCGTTTCCCAGCCTAACCAGACAGTCTCCTGTTTGTTAAAAAATGGGTCAAGAAAGCGCACTTGTTGATATAAGCGGGCAAAATAAACTATGACAAAGCAGTGGAAACCTAAGGTTTTCAGATGTTACCAAATTTTGATCAAGGCTAGTTCTGAGGCAAGGAGCTGGTATCTTCTTACCAGACATAGGGATAGGCTGCATTAGTGACACACTTCTTTGTTTCTGATATCAAACAGTTAATCATATGATATTGCATTTCCCTGTCTCCTCTGCTTTGATAATCCTATTTCTTTGTTTACCTGCAAAGATCTGACTGCAAGATGATCCGGTAATGCAAACTGCCATTCACTGGCCATCTTTCCCCAAGTTCTAGCTTATACTCAGGCCACGTGGTGTTACAGTGGTCAACAAGACACTTCTTATTTAAACTACCTAGTTGCGGGCTCTTCCGGTGTTTTAACGAGCAACTCAAAAGAGAATACTTAGGTACTGATATAGAATTTCCCATATCTCCTAAGTTTCAGTAATAACCCATGAAAGGGAGAGAAAAGAAAAATCTAGGTAGAATAATTCCTTAGCAAGCTCTCCTCCTAATAGTTGATCCCAAGGGGCTTTGTCCCCTTCTTAAGTGTTGTGGTTCTAGAGAGTGTGCAGACATGCCCACAACTGCATGCCAGCCCATAGTGTTGTGGTTCTAGAGAGAGCGTGGACACGACCAAAACTGCATGCCGGCCCATAGTGTTGTGGTTCTTGAGAGTACGCGGACATGACCACAACTGCATGCTGGCCCATCAGAAAAATCTCTCCAGAAAGAACGTCTCCTTTAGAGAGTTCTGTGTCACACCAGGTATCCCTGGGGCCTGCCTTCCGGGCATCCACACGACCATGGCTTGTGGAGCCATACCTAGAGTGCCATGGGTTTCCAAGAAGCCTATTAAGGGGAGAAGAGAAAGGTTTTGCCTTTCTTGCTTGCCACATATTCCAATGCTCCCTGCTGACTTACTTTCTTCCACAAACTTTGTGCCTGTTTTTTTACCTTTTTTTTTTTGCCTCACTTTGCCTAGGGCTAAACCTGCTGACTGCCTCCATTAGCGTCTGAATTGACCTCTAGCTGATTCTGCTGGACTGCTTGGGGAAAGGAATTTCTACCTATAAATTGATCGGCCTTAGTTTCCCAGGATCTTCACACTATTGGGCTTTCCTCTCTTTCCTCCCATAGTGGATGGTGAAGGAGACAGACAAAGGAGGGGTGCCTCTTTGCAGAGACCATTCAGATGCTTGCCTGGCCGGTGGAGAACTTAGCCTTTGTGGTTCAGCGTTGTGACTTGCGACCAGCAGCTATGCCAGTGCCACGATTGACCATATGTTCTCTGAGGAATCGCAGGCAGCCCACTTGAGCTCTGTGACTTTAAGAGTGCCAGGTCATGGAGCTACAAAATCACGCCTGATAGGAGGACCTATCAGGGTGCTCATACACACATATTGACACAGATGTTATCACATTCCTCGCCCTTCCCCCCCTAGAGATTTCCGAGGGAGCATACCTCCACAGCAGATTTTCCACAGATTACCTCCTTCCTCGTGAATTTCTTCACTGCCAGTCCCTTCGTGGTCGCCATCTGATGTCGGTGGACCCCACAGGTGATGTATGTGAAGCGGGGAGGAGAAAGACAGTCACTTTCTCCCCACCTGCCTCTGCCACCCGGGACCCAGGGTTACTGGGTTCTTGTCTCGCCACACAGAAAGGAGTTTCAGGTGTAGACAAGCAGTGAAACAAATAGATTTTATTTGGAGGATTTTTATGTGCGGAGGGGCAGAGAGAGATAGAGAGTGAGAGAGAGAAAGAGAGAGAGAGGAAAGAGAGAGAAACATACTCAAGAGAGAACACAGGCTTCTCGAAGGGCTGAGAAGGCCTCTACACACATACCAGCATTAGACATGAAAGCAAGAAAGTACACATCTCAAGAGGGGAGATGCGGGCAACACATGTACTGGGGCACCACATGTGCTCAGCCACGTGGGCGTAAGCACAAATGGGCTCAGGCAGCATATGCATGCCCTTCCTTTGTTCAAGGTGGCCTTTCTAGGGTTTCTCCAGCCTGTCCCCATGTGGGGCCTCTTCCCAGGTAAAAGTCTGTTGCTAAGGAGCTTACCAGGGAGGTCCAAAAAGAGGAATTTCATGGGGAGGCCTATATCCTGAGGGTCTGCGGATAGTCTTATCAGACCTTTGCTTTCTGTATCCACAAGTTGG
Source organism: Sorex fumeus (assembly GCF_029834395.1). Classification (NCBI taxonomy): domain Eukaryota; kingdom Metazoa; phylum Chordata; class Mammalia; order Eulipotyphla; family Soricidae; genus Sorex; species Sorex fumeus. The sequence goes on along the minus strand of NW_026606257.1, from coordinate 347,655 downwards.
GTCATTCCTAGAATTCTTCTTCCATGAAACTTTGCTTCATAGCAAAGGGCCTTTCTCTATCTCCCCACCTACATTAAGCTGAAGGTTTTGATGGTGAGAACCTTGTCAGAGCATAAAGAAGAGGACAGGTAAATCAACTATCCTTGAAACTCGACCATCAAATCCCACCTGTGAAAGCATTGCTTGCAGGCAGAAGACTTTTCTTGCAAAAGTCCATTTCATGTGCGGCTCTTTATATCATGAAAGTACAGCTGGTCACTCTTGATGAAATATAAGTGGCTTTCACTTTTTTCTGGGCAGAAAGACCATTATGGAGCTAATCAGGGAAGCCCCATCTCTGTTATAACAGAGCCATTCTTTGCTCAATGTTCAGATACAGCTCCCTGGAGGGGGTTTGCAGCATATTTCCAGTGTGCTCTGAATTTTTGTTTCGCCTCATTGCATAGGCTGATAAACAGCATCTAGAAAATGTTCAGTGTCTGTGGGGTTCCATATAGGGTAAACAATCATGCCCAAAATAAAGGGAAATTCTCATTTGCAGTGTTCATGAGGAAAATGTGTATCAGCTTAATGTCCACTAGAAATCTTTAGCTTAAAGAATCTTGCACAAATGTCTCAATCCCAGCAATTTTTTCATTGCTGTCAACATGGTAATGAAGCAAGCTACTGAAATATAGCAGGTATATAGGGAAAGCCACCTTCCATCCCCAATCTCATCTCATCATGCATTTTTTGTTCCACCAGCCCTAAGGATTTAAGGGCCCACCCTGTTGATACAGGAACTAAAGCCTGATAAGACTTTTATCTGGCATCAACACAGGCCCAAAGGATCCCGGACCCACCCTCAGAGAGAAGCTCCAGCAGGAACAAAAGCCAGGGAATGAATACCAAAGAAGGCCATGAACAGCCATCCTAGCAACAGATCTAGGAAGGAAGGTCCCATTTAGGGCAGCTTGAGAGAAAAAAAAACCTATAAAAGCCAAGTTGAACAAAGGAAGCACACACATATGCTACCTGAAATAATGTGTTACTGTTGTGGTAAGTGGTGCCTGAGCATGTTTATCACTCACATGTCTCCTCTTGAGATATGTGCTTTCATACTTTACTGCCAAGGTGTGTACCAGGCTTCTCTTGGCTCTGGAGAAACTTGTATTCTCTCTTGAACACCTCTCTCTCTTTCTCTCTCTCTTTCTCTCTCTCTCTTTCTCTCTCCCTCGCCCTACCCCCTCCCTCCCTTTTTCTCTCTCACTCACTTTCTCTCTCTCCCTTAGAGCTTCTAAATAAAACCTGTTATAATTTACTGCTCCTCTCCTCCTGAAATTCTCTATGAGAGGCAAAGATGATGTACCCAAAGGTGTAGGTAAGGTCTAGAACTGACTTTCCTTTCCTGCAAAGAGGCTCAGAGCAGACTCAGTGATCCTAGATCCTGTAGTGGCAAGAGGTGCATAGAATGAAAATGGCAGACTTTTCTTCTCCTCTGGCACCTCTCCACTCCCCACTTCACATAAATCACCCAAGGACACTCACCAGCATCAGTACTAAGGGAAAATCGGTGTGTACAATAAAAAATGTACTCCCTAGACCACATGGCCTCTATGGTCAAGAGGGGAACATTACTCAACAAAGAAAACTATTACTCTACCAAAGAAAACAAATAAATAATTCCACACTTGGCAAAACAGCAATGCCTCTTGAGGGAAATCAAGCAATGAGTCATTTTGATTTATTGTGATTTTCTTTGTTTGCTCCTCAAAAAAGTTTCTTTTCCCTTGGTCTTAGTTGCCCAGCTTCAGGCTTATCTTTACTACGTTTTTCCCCATGCTCCATAATGCTCTCTCTCCTTGCAAATGGCAAAGTATTTCATGGAAGTTGTTTATATCCTATTTCTGAAAGGCTGATTATCTGAGGAAATGTGTGTGTGTGTGTCTGTGTATGTGTGTATAGACCAATACGTAAAGGAACATGATGGTCAGAAGTAAAACAGTTGATGCCATGATGATCACCTCCAATGGAAAAAACATGGGTGGATCACGTTTGTGAAGATTCACATTTTAGAACACTACTTATCAGAACATATTCTTGAATGTACCCTATGTCCCAGGGAATCTCCAAAATTCCCACTGGCCTTCCTCTTATTTCATCTTCCTAATCCCAGTGTGATGTACCCAGGAAAACCGTGTTTGCCTCTCTCATGCTGGCTTCAGTATGACTGGTTCCTGGTATACCGGAGAGACTCAGCATTCCCATGGACTGAAAATTTCTGAGTACCAAATATAAGGGAACATACAATGTATTAGATGGAACTCATGCCAACCCAGATGCAATGAACTCAACAAAAGAGGCCTACTTGGAGCATTAGGTTTATTTGTTTGCAGATATATCCAAATTTCTATATGAGATCTCAGTTCTCCTCTTATGCTGCAGACACGAGATCCACGCTCACTGTAGATGATTCATCTTCTCACGTAGCCTCTTACATTTTCCACTGCTTTAGGAAAAAGGGTGATTAATATCCTAATATCTTCAAAGATTCTGCATACACACACACACGCACACAGAATATACAGGCTTATTCATTCACTCACACTTCTCTGTATGGTTAGTACTTTGTTTTCCAGGACCATGTCCAGGCACCCTGGCCCTTTTCCCATTGGTAATCGTTCAGATTTTCTCCACTTCTGTAAAAGGCCTGAAAGAGGCCTCTATTATCTTTGTTTTATGACCAGTTTTCTAATAATGTTTATGGGAATGAAGGAGCAAACCAGAGAAATTTCAAAGAATTACTTTGAAGGCCAAAATGTAAGACATGGGGTCAAGTGGGTCAGCCTCTTCCTAGAGATTCGGACCCTCCTGAAAAAGCTGGAAGGTGGCTTGCTTCATTTATTTATTTGATTATTTTAAAATATTATTAAGTGCCATGGTTTATAGAGTTATTCACTGATAGGGCTTAAGTATACTATGTTCCAGCACCAAACTCATCACCAGTGTCATCTTCCTGCCGCCAGGGTTCCCCTCTACCCTCCGCCTGCCATTTAAAGACTCATTTTTGGTCAAATTTATACTATAGGACTCCAGCCTACCACCTTAACAGGCACAATTTTAAGCTTGGTGGCTGAAGTTTGGATCTCCAGTTTTTAATGTTGTAATCTCTGTGGTATGGATTTTTAGCCACAGCACTCCTTTACACCACACCAATGTACTTGGATACCCTTGGTCCCTGTTCCTCATTGCTTCCCTTCTATCCTTGAGTTTATACCTTCTACGTCTCTCTTTCCTTCACCCTAAACTCTGGAGCAAGGGTGATTTAAGCAATCTCTAGATTGCTTGCCAAACATTTCATTCAGGAGGTTAGCACTAATACATGATTTGAAATTTAAGGGAGTGGCAGAAAGACTGAGGGTATAAATGATATCCAGGTAAAGGTAGCTCAGGAAAGGGGATGGGGGAGTTACAATTCATCTTTCAGTGAGTGACTGAATGAATGTTCATGATGCCACCCATCTCTGGTGAGTCAGAGTCTGCACTATAAACTCTCCTTTAGTCAATTTACACTACAGGACTCCAGATCTCCAGTTTTCAGTGTTTCTGACTAATTTTCCCAAACTAAAAGACCAGATGTGAACAACTTAGATGCTCTGAAACTTACTTTCATAGTATAGGATGGTGCCTTAGTTTCCAGCTCACGTATTTCAACACACATCCCAAGAGATGCTCACCTGCCCTTCTCACACTTGCTTGTACTGGTATCCTCTTCTTTAGGTAGTACTGCAGAGGCTTGGGCCACAGGTCCTTACTGATGATCTGGTAAAGCAACACAGGCAGGTCAGGATTCAGAACCCAACCATGGTGGGTTAGGGGGAAAAGAAAAAAAGAATAAAGGGTGAAAGAAATACCACCTCTGCTATTCGGGTAGATCCTACAATGCTGTGGTCGTAGAACCAGCTGAAGAAGTTAAGGCTGCAGTTGTGGTGCCTGTGTCTATAAGCCCTGTGTTCATAACCATGGCACCACTGAATTGGAGTGGAATGAGATGGCCTCAGTCCTACATGAAGAATAATGTAGATCAGGGGCAAATCATTTTATTCCCTTGGCATAGAACACATTCCACCTACAACACCATGAAGTCCTTCTTACCACTAATGCCACTGACATACTCCTTGACAATTACATCATTCCGGAAATAGATGTTCATCCTAAAGAACAATGAGATCTTGCAGCAGCCATTGGGATACCTCTGTTCATCCACCTGGTGGAACAAAAAGGAATTGTGAAATCTTGTAGAAAATCTTGCCCTCAATGTATTCAACTCTGAATTGTCCCTCTTCCTTACTGTCGCACTCCCCACCCACAATCTCCACTCTCCGTTGCCATTTCTCTGGTCTGACCTGTAAATTAAACATGTAGCCTAGTAAGTCTTGATCTTGATAACTGATCATGACAGTCATATCACGGTGGTTCACAAACTGACTAAGTTAAGGAGCTTTCCAGTGCTGTACATAAAAGAACCAGGCAACAGGTTAGGTAGAAATTCATCAAAACCTCAATAAGATTAAATCTTACATTCTCCCAGCATTTGGTTTGAATCTCCAAATTGATTGAATGCCTCAGCCTTGTTAGAGCATGTCTGAGCATACTCTTCAACTCTTCGGGGGAGGTTTCCAGGCAGGGTACACTTCTACTCTTATAATAATCACTGTTCATCCTTTGTGCACACCATATAAATATGCAGATGTTCTGCTAGTCACTGCATGATAATGGAAGGACAGAATAGCTTTTTAAATTTTGTATTTGGGGAAGGGACACCGAGCATTACTTCTATGACAGGGCTAGATGGGCATTAAGGACCCAATACGGAGACCTTGGACTGCAGGCTCGGCGGACCCAGGGACAGAGCTTCTTGCTTGCTCCCACCACCACAGGTGACAAAGGGATTCTAATCAGGAGCCCCACCCTACCCTGCCCTGTCTACTTCCATCAACCACCCAGGGATCGAATTGTGCACAGGAGACCCACCCTACCCAGATAAATACCCCACTGGCAGATTTCCACTCTCGACACTACTTCCACTACAGAGACATCACCACACTCCAGGACGCTTTCCGGACCCGCGCGGCAGCTCCGGCCGAGACCCATGCACAACTGAAGACCCACAGAACAAGATAAGTGGAACTCTCTGAGACCTTGGACTCCAGGCTCGGCAGACCCAGGGACAGAGCTTCTTGCTTGCTCCCACCACCACAGGTGACAAAGGGATTCTAATCAGGAGCCCCACCCTACCCTGCCCTGTCTGCTTCCATCAACCACCCAGGGATCGAATTGTGCACAGGAGACTCACCCTACCAAGATAAATACCCCACTGGCAGATTTCCACTCTCGACACTACTTCCACTACCCAGCCGTCGCCACACTCCAGGATGCTTTCCGGACCCGCGCGGCAGCTCCGAGACCCACGCACAACTGAAGACACACAGAACAAGATAAGTGGAACTCTCTGAGACCTTGGACTCCAGGCTCGGCGGACCCAGGGACAGAGCTTCTTGCTTGCTCCCACCACCACAGGTGACAAAGGGATTCTTATCAGGAGCCCCACCCTACCCTGCTCTGTCTGCTTCCATCAACCACCCAGGGATCGAATTGTGCACAGGAGACCCACCCTACCCAGATAAATACCCCACTGGCAGATTTCCACTCTCGACACTACTTCCACTACCCAGCCGTCGCCACACTCCAGGACGCTTTCCGGACCCGCGCAGCAGCTCCGGCCGAGACCCACGCACAACTGAAGACCCACAGAACAAGATAAGTGGAACTCTCTGAGACCTTGGACTCCAGGTTCGGCGGACTCAGGGACAGAGCTTCTTGCTTGCTCCCACCACCACAGGTGACAAAGGGATTCTAATCAGGAGCCCCACCTACCCTGCCCTGTCTGCTTCCATCAACCACCCAGGGATCGAATTGTGCACAGGAGACCCACCCTACCCAGATAAATGCTCCACTGGCAGATTTCCACTCTCGACACTACTTCCACTACCCAGCCGTCGCCACACTCCAGGATGCTTTCCGGACCCGCGCGACTGCTCCGGCCGAGACCCACGCACAACTGAAGACCCACAGAACAAGATAAGTGGAACTCTCTGAGTCCTTGGACTCCAGGCTCGGCGGACCCAGGGACAGAGCTTCTTGCTTGCTCCCACCACCACAGGTGACAAAGGGATTCTAATCAGGAGCCCCACCCTACCCTGCCCTGTCTACTTCCATCAACCACCCAGGGATCGAATTGTGCACAGGAGACCCACCCTACCCAGATAAATACCCCACTGGCAGATTTCCACTCTCGACACTACTTCCACTACAGAGACATCACCACACTCCAGGACGCTTTCCGGACCCGCGCGGCAGCTCCGGCCGAGACCCATGCACAACTGAAGACCCACAGAACAAGATAAGTGGAACTCTCTGAGACCTTGGACTCCAGGCTCGGCAGACCCAGGGACAGAGCTTCTTGCTTGCTCCCACCACCACAGGTGACAAAGGGATTCTAATCAGGAGCCCCACCCTACCCTGCCCTGTCTGCTTCCATCAACCACCCAGGGATCGAATTGTGCACAGGAGACTCACCCTACCCAGATAAATACCCCACTGGCAGATTTCCACTCTCGACACTACTTCCACTACCCAGCCGTCGCCACACTCCAGGATGCTTTCCGGACCCGCGCGGCTGCTCCGGCCGAGACCCACGCACAACTGAAGACACACAGAACAAGATAAGTGGAACTCTCTGAGTCCTTGGACTCCAGGCTCGGCGGACCCAGGGACAGAGCTTCTTGCTTGCTCCCACCACCACAGGTGACAAAGGGATTCTAATCAGGAGCCCCAACCTACCCTGCCCTGTCTGCTTCCATCAACCACCCAGGGATAGAATTGTGCACAGGAGACCCAACCTACCCAGATAAATACCCCACTGGCAGATTTCCACTCTCGACACTACTTCCACTACCCAGCCGTCGCCACACTCCAGGACGCTTTCCGGACCCGCGCGGCAGCTCCGGCCGAGACCCACGCACAACTGAAGACCCACAGAACATGATAAGTGGAACTCTCTGAGACCTTGGACTCCAGGCTCGGCGGACCCAGGGACAGAGCTTCTTGCTTGCTCCCACCAACACAGGTGACAAACGGATTCTAATCAGGAGCCCCACCCTACCCTGCCCTGTCTGCTTCCATCAACCACCCAGGGATCGAATTGTGCACAGGAGACCCACCCTACCCAGATAAATACCCCACTGGAAGATTTCCACTCTCGACACTACTTCCACTACCCAGCCGTCGCCACACTCCAGGACGCTTTCCGGACCCGCGCGGCAGCTCAGGCCGAGACCCACGCACAACTGAAGACCCACAGAAAAAGATAAGTGGAACTCTCTGAGACCTTGGACTCCAGGCTCGGCGGATCCAGGGACAGAGCTTCTTGCTTGCTCCCAACACCAAAGGTGACAAAGGGATTCTAATCAGGAGCCCCACCCTACCCTGCCCTGTCTGCTTCCATCAACCACCCAGGGATCGAATTGTGCACAGGAGACTCACCCTACCCAGATAAATACCCCACTGGCAGATTTCCACTCTCGACACTACTTCCACGACCCAGCCGTCGCCACACTCCAGGACGCTTTCCGGACCCGCGCGGCAGCTCCGGCCGAGACCCACGCACAACTGAAGACCCACAGAACAAGATAAGTGGAACTCTCTGAGACCTTGGACTCCAGGCTCGGCGGACCCAGGGACAGAGCTTCTTGCTTGCTCCCACCACCACAGGTGTCAAAGGGATTCTAATCAGGAGCCCCACCCTACCCTGCCCTGTCTGCTTCCATCAACCACCCAGGGATCGAATTGTGCACAGGAGACCCACCCTACCCAGATAAATACCCCACTGGCAGATTTCCACTCTCGACACTACTTCCACTACCCAGCCGTCGCCACACTCCAGGACGCTTTCCGTATCCGCGCGGCAGCTCTGGCCGAGACCCACGTACAACTGAAGACCCACAGAACAAGATAAGTGGAACTCTCTGAGACCTTGGACTCCAGGTTCGGCGGACCCAGGGACAGAGCTTCTTGCTTGCTCCCACCGCCACAGGTGACAAAGGGATTCTAATCAGGAGCCCCACTCTACCCTGCCCTGTCTGCTTCCATCAACCACCCAGGGATCGAATTGTGCACAGGAGACTCACCCAACCCAGATAAATACCCCACTGGCAGATTTCCACTCTCGACACTACTTCCAATACCCAGCCGTCGCCACACTCCAGGACGCTTTCCGGACCCGCGCGGCAGCTCCGGCCGAGACCCATGCACAACTGAATACCCACAGAACAAGATAAGTGGAACTCTCTGAGACCTTGGACTCCAGGCTCGGCAGACCCAGGGACAGAGCTTCTTGCTTGCTCCCACCACCACAGGTGACAAAGGGATTCTAATCAGGAGCCCCACCCTTCCCTGCCCTGTCTGCTTCCATCAACCACCCAGGGATCGAATTGTGCACAGGAGACCCACCCTACCCAGATAAATACCCCACTGGCAGATTTCCACTCTCGACACTACTTCCACTACCCAGCCGTCGCCACACTCCAGGACGCTTTCTGGATCCGTGCGGCCGCTTCTGGCCGCGCGACACATCATAAGACACTAAATACCCATCTTCTGGAATTGTCGTACCATATTTGATAGGGTTCAAATATGGCAACACCTACAAGGGTGATTAGAGGTCACCCCAAGAGCCTCTCTACCTCTCGGAAAGACTGGCAATCTACCAAGAGTATTTCTCCCGCACGGAAGAGCCTGGCAAGCTATCCGCTGTGTATTCGATATGCCAAAACCAGTAACTACAACTGGTCTCATTCACCTGACCCTGAAGGCTTCAACGACAAGGCAGCACTGAGAAGGATGAGAAAGGAGAGGCCGACAAAATCTCAAGGCCGACCTAGGCTGCCACAACGAAGGAATTCAAAAATGATCGTCTGTACTTTCAATGCACGTACGCTAGCATCAGATGCATCCATCGAGGACCTGATGGTACAAGCGCGAATGATCAAGTACGACATCATTGGTCTGACCGAGACAAGAAGGCACGAATCTCACCATGCCGTTTTCGACACCGGAGAAGAATTGTTCCTCGGAACATGCGAAAAAAGAGGTGTTGGAGGCGTCGGTGTCCTTGTCAACACAAACTTGGCCAAGAGCATTGATTCATTCGAATGCCTAACAACCCGAATCGGACGTTTACATTTGAATAGATGTGGCTCACTGCCTGCAGTTTCTATCTTCGTTGTCTACGCACCAACATCTCATTATGATGAAAGAGAAATCGAGAAGTTCTACATGGAGCTAGAGAAGTTCTTTAAAGTAGACCACACCTTCTACAAGATCATTGTGGGTGATTTTAATGCCAAGATAGGACCGAGAAGATCAGCTGAAGAACTTCACATCGGGACCCATGGCCTAGAATGGAACAAACAGGGTGAGAGACTGTCTGAGTTCATCATGTCGACCAAGACCATTCATGGTAACTCACAGTTCCAGAAGGCAGAATCTAAACGATGGACATGGGAGTCTCCCGGTGGACGATTCCACAACGAAATAGACCACATCATATTCAATCGACGGTTTTGCCTGACTGATGTCGCTGTTGTCCCAAAATTTCGAACGGGATCTGACCACCGTCTCCTTCGTGCAAAATTCTACTTCACAGAGCGGGGAGAAAGGGCTGCAAAGTCCAAAAAGAGAACTCCCAGAATGACCACCAACTGGGAACTCTTTGGTACTATTGCGGCAACATGGGAAGATGCCATTGTTGACAACATTGACGAGGAATACGATCGACTGGTTCAGCACCTCCATGAATGTGCGAGGAACGCCAAGAGAGAGGTAGCCACAAAAAGTCGCCTATCTTCGAAAACTCTTGAGCTAATTCGCCAGCGTGGTTTGGCGCATGCCTCAGGCAACCGCAAGCTAACGTCCGAGCTCGCAAAGCAGTGCAGAGATGCGATCAAGGAAGACCTCAAAGAGAGAAGAGCAGAAGTACTGGTAGATGCGGCAGAAGCCGGGAAAAGTATTCGTAACGCCCGCCTGTCCTTCGCCAACTACAAGACCAAGATGACTGCCCTCCGACGTCCTGATGGATCCATCACATCCTCCAGAACGGCAATGGAGAAGATTATCCATGACTTCTACTCAAATCTCTTCGATAGCCATGTCCACTTGCCGACATACCAAATTCCACAGGATGGGTATATTGTTCCTAACGTTCTCCCTTCCAAAATCCGACACGCCATTTCGTTGGGAAAGAAGCAAACAGCACCCGGCCCAGACAAGGTCAGACCTGAATACCTGAAGAACCTGCCGTCAGTACTCATCAATACACTGGCTCGGCTCTTCACTCGCTACCTGTCTGCATGCAAGGTTCCGTCCCAATGGAAAACCAGCAGGACCATACTACTGTTCAAGAAGGGAGACATCCATGACATTGGCAACTATCGCCCGATCTGCCTATTGTCTGTCATCTACAAGCTGTTCACTCGAGTCATCCTGAATAGTATTGGCAGAACACTAGATGAAGGACAACCATGCGAGCAAGCCGGGTTCCGCAAAGGATTCAGCACCATCGACCATATCCACACGGTAACCAAGCTCATTGAGGTTTCTCGGGAGTTCAAGATGCCGCTCTGCTTAACGTTCATTGATTTAAAGAAGGCCTTTGATTCTGTTGAGACGGAAGCGGTCCTTGAAGCCCTAGCCAATCAGGGCATTCAAGCCCAATACATCAGGATCCTCCGTGAGCTGTATTGCGGATTCACTACCAGGATCTCACCATTCTACAAAGAAGTGATCGTTGATGTCAAGAGAGGGGTGCGGCAGGGTGATACCATTTCACCAAAACTCTTCAGTGCCACCCTCCAGAACATCATGCGACGACTGGAATGGTAAGGAATGGGAGTGAAGATAGATGGTCGGCAACTACACCACCTCCGCTTTGCTGATGACATTGTTTTAATAACACCAAACATCAGCCAAGCGGCACAAATGCTGGCCGACTTTGACCGTGAGTGTGGAAAGGTAGGACTACAGCTGAATCTTACGAAGACAATGTTTATGAGAAACAGCCTTGTTCCTGACGCCCCATTCGCTCTCAATGGAACGACCATCTCCGAATGCAACAGCTATGTGTACCTAGGTTGAGAGGTCAACATGACAAATGACCTGGCACCCGAGCTGCGCAGGAGGAAGAGAGCGGCTTGGAACGCCTTCAAGAACGTCGAAGAAATAGCTAAGAGGACGAAGAACCTCCGGCTCCGGGCACATCTCTTTGATTCCACTGTTCTTCCTGCATTAACATATGCCTCAGAGACCTGGGCCCTACGCAAACAAGATGAGAACGCCATTCAGGTCTCCCAAAGAAGAATAGAAAGAGCTATGCTTGGAATATCACGTTTCACTCAAATGAGAGAACGAATCCGGAGTTCTGACATCCGTCGACGATCAAGGATCAGGGACGCTGTCTCATATGCCAAGGTGTCGAAAATCAGATGGGCTGGTCACGTAATGATATTTAAAGATGACCGTTGGACTAGAGCTGTTACTGATTGGATTCCACGGGATGTCAAGAGACCGCGTGGCCGCCCACCTACCAGATGGTCAGACTTCTTTGTCAAGATCATGAACGATCGGTTTGAGGCCCTCCATGTTCCCGGAGCGAAGAGATGCCATTGGGATACACTAGCACGCGACAGGAACAAATGGAGACGTTACTGGCGCCCGCTCGAGCAAATCAACGACTAACGGGAAGTTAAGTGATTAAGTGATTAAGTGATGGCAGCAAGAATCCCCAGTGAAGCTGATCATATGAAGAACACCTCGTATCCATCCACACACTCTACTTTGGAATTATGAAGGGGACGTCTACTTTCCTTCCCCCAACAGGATTTTCTTGCGATTTCTATGCCGATTGTCAAGGCTCCCCCAGCATATCATGTTCAGAGGACCATGAGTGTCAGCACAATACACTTGATTTCCATAACCATTCTAGGCCTCCCAGAAGCACCTCTCACATTTCTTTATGCTATCCTTGCCATACTGGTGTCCCTGTAACTGCAAATTAAGGATACAACTTTGGTCCAGAAACCCGGGATGCTCTGGATAATGGTGCTTCTGTGTTCCAGGATGGGCAGGAGTCTCTGGCTCATTTTAAGCTTGAGACTGTTGAAGGTCCTGCTGGATTGCTTATTCACAAGCTCCAGTTCTAACTGAAGAGACTGCAGTGCCTCCAGTGAGGGTTGCTGGATCAAGCATCCCAGTGCAGGTTTCTCTTTCTGCTCCGCTTCTGGCTGTTCCTTAGGTTGCTGAATTGTTATCATCCTTCTCTCAGGCTCTTCAGCTGCTCCTGCCTGTGCAAAGACCACATAGTCTTTAGCTACTCTAAGTTCTAGATCCCTTTTGCTCCCTGGTATTTGGATGTTTGCAGAACATTCAAACAGAAGAAAGGCTCCACCATATCCCAAATTCCTCAAGTCCTGCGTGATTTCCAGGCTACTTCTCAGCCTAAGGCAACTGGAATTTCTGCATGCCCATAACAAGACTTACCTAGCCTCACTTACCATGAGGTTCTGGCTATGAGAATGGCAGTAGCTATAGCATCACAAGACAGTGAAAGCAGCAGTCCACAAGGCTAGGACAAGGATCCAAATCTGTAAAGCTATGAGAGCGAATTCCTGCTGCCCAGGTGAGTGGGGAGAGGAAGACATGGCCTGAAGTAGTAAGCCTTAAACTTGATCAAAAAGAGTCTTGCACTTCCCCCAGACAATCATCACCCATCAGGCTAAAAAGAGCTTAGCACCATGCACATTCCTGCCCGCACTCAAAGGAACCAATTATCTGTCTCCCTATCCATTTTGCCTGCTAGGGAATAGAGTCTCCAGGAAAGCACCTGGATCATTTTACCTTATTTCATTCCCACTGCTAACTCTCTGATTGGTCACGGAGATCCTTGCATCCAATATCTAGTCATCGTATTCTCCAGCATTTCTCCCAAAACTACACGTGTGACTTGGGAGATAATACATGCCGAAGCTGTATGTTGCGATGGTCATCACTTTTTTCTAGGACAGCAATGCTGTATTTCTAATATTTGCTCCATTCAATTGATTTATGTCATGAAGCATGTGCATCTATTTCTTTCTCTTTATTTCTCTGTATGGACCAGAAGGTAATCAGCAGATATCTAGAAAACCACCATTTACCATCCATAAATTAATAATCCCTATAAAGATGGAAATGTCAGTGAAGTGCACAGAGTGAGAGTAGATAGCCACTAGGTTTCCAAATGACCAGCTATTTATAATGCTGTTCTAAACACTAAAATGCACATATCTTCTGACCACATCAACCAACCTTACCTAGGATACTTTCCTGCAACAGAGGAAACAGTACTAATGAACTTGAAGGCTTTACCTCTATACAACCATAACAGCATGAGAAAAGAGTGCAAATATCCACTACAAGGAGAGGACGAAGAAAAGAGTCCCATATTCTCAACATGGGTTACCCACAAATATGATCTCTCTGATAAAGAATTCCGAGGATGTTCAAGGAAAGCAAGAATCAATGGAGCAGACATCCAAAAAACTAAAGGAAGAAATAAAAAAAAATAGTGGAATACAGTCAAAAACCACCATCAACCGACCTTATTCAGAATCCTTTCCCACGATAACAGGAAAAAGTGCTAGTAAATTCCAGGGCAAGACAACCAAAACAACATGAAGAAACAGCGCAAATTTCCACTACAAGGAGAGGATGAAGGAAAGAGTCCCGAATGCTCAACCGGGATTAACCACAAATGTGCACGCTCTGATAAAGAATACTGAGATGAAATGCAGAGGATGTTCAAGGAACTACTCAAAGAATCAATGGAGGAGATATGCAGAAAACTAATGGAACAAATGAAAGAAACAGTAGAACGGGTAGTCGAGAAAATACAGGAAGAAATGAGAGCAGAAATTTAAAAAAAACTACAAAAAGGAGTGTCACAAATAAAGGATTCGGTAGAGGAAATGAAAAACTCGGTAGATTCCCTCAGCAGTAGGATGAATACAGCTGAAGACAGGATCAGCGAGCTTGAAGATGAGCAACGGAAATCACAGAGATGGGGAAAGTCGTCGAAACAGCCCTAAGGAGAATCAGTGACCTAGGTGATGAAGCCAAGAGGAACAACATTAGAATCATTGGAGTAATAGAAGGACAGGGAGGCAACCCCAATGAAAAAACCAAAGTCAAAGAAATCATTGCTGAAAAGTTCCCAGAAATAAATAATGCAGACATACAGATCCGAGAAGCCAGTGGGTGACACCTAAAAGAGACCCTAATAAAAAAACACTTCAAGGCATATTATAGTAAGAATGATGGATGATGTGGACAGAGACTCAATACTGCAAGCAGCAAGGTCAAAGAAGAAAAAAAAAACAGCAGCTCAGGAAATAATGCACCAATCAAGAGAACCAGAGTGGCCAAATGAATACAGAAATTGAAACCAATATTCTGCTGTCTACAAGAGACTCATCTGAACAGTCACCAAACACAGACTCAAAGTTAAAGGATGGAAAACAATCCTGCAGCAAAAAGCTCTTAGAAAAGCTGGGTTGGCCAAACTAGTATCCAACAACATAAATTTCAGGTTGAAAAAGATTAGTCGGGATAGCAAAGGCCATTCTCTATTTATCAAGGGATACGTGCAACAGGAAGAAATCATACACTTAAATGTATACACACCTAATGGGGGACCAGCTAATTACTTAAGAGAACTGCTTACAGATTTTAAGGAGGACATTGCTAGCAACAGAATAGTAGTTGAAAACTTCAACATCGCCTGACCACCTCTGGATAGATCAACAAGAACAAAACTCAACCAGGAAACATTGGCTTTGAAGAAAGAAGTAGAAGAGAGAGGGCTCATAGACCTAGACAGGGCTTTACACCCCAAAAAAGAAAGAATACGCATTCTTCTGCAGTGCACGGAACATTTTCTAAAGTAGACCATAGACCTAGACCTTGTGCTAGATCACAAAACATGCCTCAACAAAATCAGGAAGATAGAAATTGTATCAATTATCTTTTCAGACCACGATGCACTGAAGATAAAAGTGAATCACACAAAGACACCGAGAAAAAAAAATCAAACAACCGGAAATTAAGCAACTCAGAGTTCAACAATGAGTAGGTCAGGAAAAACGTCAAGGAAGAAATCAAAAGACACCTGGATACAAATGGGAATAAAGACACGAGTTACCAGAACCTATGGGACACAGCTAAAGCTGTGTTAAGAGGAAAGTTAAAGCTTTGCAAGCACTCCTAGGAAAGAAGATACTTGACTTCACAACTCAGGAAAAAGACCAACCAAAGAAAGCCCAACCCGGATGACAGAAAGAAATAATAAAACTTAGAGAAGTTATTAACCATATGGAAACCCAGAAAACAATTTGTTTGGTCAATGAAACCAAGGGATGGTTCTTTGACAAAATAAACAAGATTGACAAACCACTAGCAAGACTCAAAAAGAAAGAGTGAAAAAACCCTAAGAAACGAATCAGTAATGAAAAATGAGACATCACAACAGAAACCAATGATATTCAAAAGATCATCAGAGACTACTCTGAGAGTCTGTATGCCATGAAACAAGAGAACCTAGAAGAATGGAAGAATTCGTGGATTCCCTCAATCTCCCAAGACTGAGCAAGAAGACTTGGAATACTTGAATAGACCCATTCTTATCAAGAAAATTGAAACCATAATCAAGTCTTCACAAAATAAAAGCCAAAGCCTTGATGGATTCACAAGCGAATTCTTCCAAATATTTAAAGAAGACCTGTTTCCAGTTCTTCTCAAGCTTTCCAAAGAAAGCTGAAAAAAACAGAAACTCTCCCAAACAGTTTATGTAAGGCACATATCTCCCAAAAACGAAAAGCAAACAAAGATACAGGGTGTTGTGAGGGCCCTCCCAGGGTGGGAGAAGCATGCTAAAAGTAGTCGATAGACCAAACATGATTGCCACTCAAAGCCTCTCTTGCAAAACACAGTACCCAAAACAAGAGAGGGAGAACAAGGGGGAATACCCTGCCACAGAGGCAGGATGGGACGGGGGGGGATGAGGGTGGGGGGGATGCTGGGACCCATGGGGATGGATGACGGGCACTGGTGGAGGTATGGGGACTTGATCATTGTATAACTGAAACCCAAGCACAAAATTTGTAAGCCTATAACTGTACCTCATGGTTTTTCACAAATAAAAAAAAGAAAAAAAATAAATAAAATAAAATAAAGATACTACTAACAAAGAAAATTATGGGCCAATATCTCTGAAGAACATCGATGCGAAGATTCTCAACAAAATATTAGCAAATAGAGTCCAACAACTCGTCAAAAAAGATCATACACCACGATTAATCCTGGGGATGCAAGGGCGGTTTAACATTGGGAACTCAATCAACATAATCCATCATATCATCAACAACAAAAAGATAAAAACCATATGATCATATCAATAGATGCAGAGAAAGCATTTGACAAGATCCAACACCGTTTATGATGAAAACTCTCACCAAAATGGGAGTAGAAGGAACTTTTCTCAAGATAGTCAAAGCCATCTATCCACAATGGGGAAAAACTAAGGGCCTTCAAGGACAAGACAAGGATGCCCATTCCCTCCACTTCAGTTCAATACAGTACTGGAAGTACTTGCAATAGCAGTTAGGCAAGAAAAAGATATTAAGCGCATCCAGATAGAAAAGGAAGAAATCAAACGCTCTCTCACTCTTTTCCGAATGATACTATATCTCGAGAATCCTAAATCATCTACCAAGAAACTCCTAGAAACGATAGATTTGTACAGTAATGTCGCAGGCATTAAAATCAATACCCCAAAATCCACAACCTTCCTATACACAAATGAGACAGAGGAAAGAGATATTCAAAAAGCAATCCAATTCACAATCGTGCCTCAGAAAATCAAGAACCCGGAATTAGCCTAACTAATGAGGTAAAGGACCTCTACAGAGATACATACAAAATACTATTCAGGAAATAAATAGGACACCCAAGAATAGTAGAAATAAGTACCAAGAGGTTTGCTCCATGGCTTGGAAGCTGGACTCACATGCTGGGGAAAAAGGCAGCTCAGAGAGAGAAGGGAACAAGTGTGGCTGGAGGTCCCTCTTGGAATGGGAGATATGTGCTGAACATAGATTATAGATCAAACATAATGGTGACAAAATACCTCTACTGCAAAACACAACACCCAAAAGGAGAGAACAAAGGGAATGCACTGCCACAGCGGTGGGGTGGGGTGGCAGGGGTTGGAGGGATACAGGATCATCAGTGGTGGAGAATGGGCACCATTGTGGAGGGGTGGGTACTCGAGCACTATCTGACTCAAACACAAGCACGAAAGTATGTAAATCTCTAATTGTACTTCATGGTGATTCACCATTAAAAATTATAAAAAAATAAAATTTAGTAGATTAAAATTATTTACAAGAAAACTAAGGTTCCCCATGGTAAAAGGTGTAAAAGTTACTCATGAATGTCATAATTTTCTTGGAAAATTGTGCCCTGGGACAAATTTCAGAAAAAATACTGACAAAACTGACGCTAGCACTAATAAGGTTGACAAAAATTTCTCAAAAATTCTGATTTAGCAGTATTTCCAAGAAAAAAATACTACTTAAGAAACATTAGTGTATCACAATTAAAAATAATAATTATATTTATTTAAATATGTAATAATTATTGCATGTTGTAGATTATTATTATATAAATATGTGCACTACTTTAATGTAATAAAATGGCATATGTTAAATGTTTTACATATATATGCCACATTACACAATTTTAATACGTTACAATTAATAACAAATTAGAGATTATTATAATTAACAGATAAGTATTGAGATTTAAGAAATAAACAAGTATTACTAATAGAGTGCAACAGTTCCATGCCTAATCTGAAACATGGGATATCGAATCCCTAAATCTTATTTTAGTCACACAGAATGCCCTAAACTACTGGAACTTTGGATGAGAGCAAAGAGGAACCATCCATTACATTGTAAGGGCAAAGATTCTTTAAAAAACATTGAATCTCAGGTCATGGAATCTTCAAATTTTTAATTTAATGTGCTTTAAAATGCGTTAGTAAACTTGACCCTTTTGTACATTTTTAGGTCAAACACAGCATTGTTCAAGGCTTACTCATGCCATGGCTTGGAGGATCATATGCAGTGATGGAACAGAACCCAGGTTTGCTGCGAGAGTGCAAGTGCAAATTTTGGATATGCTCAATTTACCTATATTTATGTAACCCCAATGTTCCCAATGTTCTCCCTTCCGAAATCCAACATGTCATCTCAACGATAAAGAAACAAAGATCACCTGGTCCAGACAAGATCAGACCTGAACACCTGAAGAACTTACCATCAGTACTCAACAACACACTGGTTCGGCTCTTCACACGCTACCTGTCTGAATGCAAGGTTCCATCCCAATGGAAAACCAGCAGGACTGTACTACTGTACAAAAAGGGAGACATCCACGACATTGGCAACTATCGCCCAATCTGCCTATTGTCCGTCATCTACAAACTGTTCACTAGAGTCATCCTGAATAGGATTAGCAGAACACTAGATGAAGGACAACCTTGTGAACAAGCCGGATTCCGAAAAGGATCCAATACCATCGACCATATCCTCACAATTACTAAGCTCATTGAGGTTTCTCAGGAGTTCAAGATGCTGCTCTGTCTAATGTTCATTGATTTAAAGAAGACCTTTGATTCTGTTGAGACGGAAGCAGTCATAGAAGCCCTCGCCAATCAGGGCATACAAACTCAATACATCAGGATCCTTTGTGAATTCTATTACGGATTCACTACCTGGATCTCACCATTCTACAAAGAAGTAATCATCCATGTCAAGAGAGGGGTTCAGAAGGGTGATACCATTTCACCAAAATTCTTCAGTGCCACCCTCGAGAACATCATGCGATGACTGGAATGGGAAGGTATGGGAGTGAATGTGGAAAGCTGGCCCTTTAACTGACCAAGGGCCTACGTGCCTGTGCTATGTCTGGTTATCTTGGGCTATGCGACCCTGCACAAGTGGGTCCTGACTAGTGCAAATCTGGTACTGCGTCTGCTCTGACCGCAGCCTATAAACTATGTATGGTTGTCTAAAAGAAAACATTTGTCACAGCTAGACCAAGAATAAGAAGTAAATGACACTGACGAATCAAGCACATGAAACATGTAGTTTTTGTAACTCTGCTAACAATATATGATATGACCTAGTGATGTAATTGCCTCCTGTGATGTAAGCATAGTTTCCTGCATCGTAAAGTATATAATACCCCTGCTGCCCTGAATAAAGTCCTATCTTGTCCTGTCTCTTTATCTCTATTTCTAAACTGTACTATGTCTCTTGTGTCTTGTGTCTTCATTCGGTTGGTCCCTCCTTGAACCTACGGATCCTAGGGCCACCTCCACGGGCCGGAGAGTGTTCTGGCGGGGCCCCCCCGCAACAGGCGCCCAACGTGGGGAGGTGTCTGGGAGACGACTGCTGAACTCCCCTTCAGGAAGCGGTGGCCACTGAGACGCACGGAAACCTAAGTGCGCACCTAATCTGGAAGTCCCTGTCTCATGATCAAAGATGAATAGGGCAGCATCAAGGGGAGAATTGAGTGCTCAGTCTCATAGAAGGTGTATGAGACAGTCACTGGGTTGGATAAGGCCCCCCCAAGCCTCTTTGTTGTGTCCTCTGTGGAATGTGTGTGTGAGTGAGTGAGGGGTCAGAGGTGCCCTCGCCTCTGATTCGAGTCTGAGGTTCCATGGCTGGGTCACCCTAATGGTTCCTGAAAGGCTAAGGAATCCGAGTGGGTTGTCTGCGATTCCACCGGAAACATGGTCCATGGTGGTGCTGACTTAGACATTGGCCGCAAGTCACCTTTGGCTGATCTACTAGGGCTGAGTTTCCCACTGGCCAGATGAGTACCTGAGTGGGCCCTTTTGTCGGGCATACCCCGTGTCTTGCGTCAGTTTCCCCTGGGTATTCGCATGGGGGTTAGCCTTCCAGTGACCCATCTCCAGTCTCGTCTCTACTCATGATTTTTCTTTTCTGCCTTCTAGTCCTCCTGTCTGTGTCACAATTGAGTGTTCAGTCTCATATGAGGTATATGAGACAGTCACTGGGTTGGATAAGGCTCCCCTGCGCTCCTTTGTCGTGTCCTTTGTGGAATGTGTGTGTGAGTGAATGAGCGGTCAGAGGTGTCCTCGCTTCTGATTCGAGTCTGAGGTTCCATGGCGGGGGCACCATTAAGGTCCCCGAAAAGGCTACGTAATCCGATTGGGTTGTCAGTGGTCCCACGGGAAACATATGGTCTACGGTGGTGCTAACTTAGACGTCTGTCGTAAGTCACCTTTGGCTGATCCACTACGGCTAAATTTCCCACCGGCCAGACCAGCACCTGAGTGGGCCCCTTTGTCGGGCCTCCACTGTGTCTTGCATCTGTTTCCCCTGGGTATTTTCATTGGGGGTTAGCCTTCCAGTGACCCATCTCCTGTCTCGTCTCTATTCATGTTTTTTCTTTTCTACATTCTAGTCCTCCTGTCTGTGTCACAATTGAGTGTTCAGTCTCATATGAGGTATATTAGACGATCACTGGGTTGGATAACGCTCCCCTGCGCTCCTTTGTCGTGTCCTCTGTGGAATGTGTGTGTGAGTGAATGAGCAGTCAGAGGTGTCCTCGCTTCTGATTCGAGTCTGTGGTTCCACAGCTGGGGCATCCTTAAGGTCCCCAAAAAGGCTACGGAATCCGATTGGGTTTTCTGTGTTCCCATGGGAAACATATGGTCTACGGTGGTGCTGACTTAGACGTCAGCCGTAAGTCACCTTTGGTTGATCCATTACGGCTAAATTTCCCACCGGCCAGACAAGCACCTGAGTGGGCCCCTTTGTCGGGCCTCCCCGGTATCTCACGTCGGTTTCTCCCAGGTATTCACGCAGGGGAAAGCCTTCCAGTGACCCATCTATGTCGCGTCCTCTTTCTCTTTCAAGTGAGTGTACTTCTCTTTCTTTTTTCTCTGTAGTTTTCTCTTTTTCCCTCTTTTGTTCACTATTGTCCCTTGGTCTGCCGTCAGTAGTCATGGGACAGACCCTGACTAAGAGGGAATTATTTAAGACTTCCCGTAAACATCACAGGAGTCAAGTTAAAGAAAAAGGACCTTATCGGTTTCTTTCCTCTTCTTGAAAATGTGTGTATAAGAAATGCTGGGGCCGTGTGGGAGACTGCAAAATCCCCGCCCTGACCTTTTCCTATTAGAACCTTATCAATGAATGCTGCAGGCAGTGAGCCACATCTATTCAAATGTAAACGTCCGATTCAGTTTGTTAGGCATTCAAATGAATCAATGGTCTTGTCCAAGTTTGTATTGACAAGGACACCGATTCCTCCGACACCTCTTTTATCGCATGTTCCCAGGAACAATTCTTCTCCAGTGTCGAAAACGGCATGGTGAGATTTGTGCCTTCTTGTCTCGGTCAGACCAATGATGTTGTACTTGATCATTCGCGCTCGTACCATCAGGTCCTCGATGGATGCATCTGATACTAGTGTACGTGCATTGAAATTACAGACTACCAAGATCTCACCATTCTACAAAGAAGTAATCATCCATATCAAGAGAGGGGTTCAACAGGGTGATACCACTTCACCAAAACACTTCAGTGCCACCCTCGATAACATCATGCGACGACTGGAATGGGAAAACATGGGAGTGAAGATAGATGGTCGGCAACTACACCACCTCCGCTTTGCTGATGACATCGTTCTAATAATACCAAACATCAGCCAAGCGGCACAAATGCTGAACGACTTTGACCGTGAATGTGGAAAGGTTTGACTACAGCCGAATCTTACGAAGACAATGTTTATGAGAAACAGCCTTGTTCCTGACGCTCCATTCGCTCTTAACGGAACCACCATCTCCGAATGCAACAGTTATATATACCTAGGTCGAGAAATCAACATGATGAATGAACTGGCACCTGAGTTGCGCAGGAGGAAGAGAGCGGCTTGGAATGCCTTCAAGAGCATTGAAGAAATAACTAAGAGGACAAAGAACCTCCAGCTACGAGCACACCTCTTCGAATCCACTGTCCTTCCTGCATTAACATATGCCTCAGAGCCCAGGGCCCTACGAAAACAGGATGAGAACGCTATTCGGGTCTCTCAAAGAGGAATCGATTGAACTATGCTTGGATATCACGATTCACTCAAATGAGAGATAGAGTCCGGAGTTCTGATCTTTGTCAATGCTCAAGAATCAGGGACGCTGTCTCATTTGCCAAGACATCAAAAATCAGATGGGCTGAACACGTAATGAGGTTTACAGACAACCGCTGGACTAGAGCCATTACTGACTGGATTCCACGGGACATCAAAAGATCACGTGGACGCCCACCTATAAGATGGTCAGACTTCTTCGTCAAGACCCTGAATGATCGGTTTGAGGCTCTGAATGTTCCTAGAACGAACAGATAACATTGGGCTATGCTAGCACGCAACCGGGATGAATGGAGACGTTACTGGCACCCGCTCGAATAAATCGATGAATAACGGGGATTAAGTGATAAGTGATTACCCGGATCTCACCATTCTATAAAGAAGTAATCATCCATGTCAAGATAGGGTTTCGGAAGGGTGATACCATTTCACCAAAATTCTTCAGTGCCACCCTCGAGAACATCAGGTGATGACTGGAATGGGAAGGTATGGGAGTGAATGTGGGAAGCTGGCCCTTTACCTGACCAAGGGCCTACGTGCCTGTGCTATGTCTGGTTATCTTGGCCTATGAGACCCTGAACAAGTGGGTCCTGACTAGTGCAAATCTGGTACTGTGTCTGCTCTGACCGCAGCCTATAAAATATGTATGGTTGTCTAAAAGAAAACACTTGTCACAGCTAGCCCAAGAATAAGAAGTAACTGACACTGACTAATCAAGCACATGAAACATGTAGTTTTTGTAACTCTCCTAACAATATATGATATGACCTAGTGATGTAATTGCCTCCTGTGATGTAAGCATAGTTTCCTGCGTCGCAAAGTATATAATACCCCTGCTGCCCTGAATAAAGTCCTATCTTGTCCTGTCTCTTTATCTCTCTTTCTAAACTGTACTCTGTCTCTTGTGTCTTGTGTATTCATTCGGTTGGTCCCTCCTTGAACCGACGGATCCTAGGGCCACCTTCATGGGACGGAGAGTGTTCTGGCAGGGCCCCCCCGCAACAGGCGCCCAATGTGGGGCGGTGTCTGGGAGACAAATGCCGAACTCCCCTTCAGGAAGCAGTGGCCACCGGGACGCATGGAAACGTAAGTGCGTGCCTAATCTGGAAGTCCCTGTCTCGTGATCGAGGATGAGTAGGGCAGCATCAAGGGGAGAATTGAGTGTTCAGTCTCATAGAAGGTGTATAAGACAGTCATTGGGTTGGATAAGGCCCCCGCCAAGCCCCTTTGTTGTGTCCTCTGTGGAATGTGTGTGTGAGTGAGTGAGGGGTCAGAGGTGTCCTCGCCTCTGATTCGAGTCTGAGGTTCCATGGCTGGGGCACCCTAATGGTTCCTGAAAAGCTAAGGAATCCAAGTGGGCTGTCTGCGATTCCACGGGAAACAAGGTCTATGGTGGTGCTGACTTAGACGTCGGCCGCAAGTCACCTTTGGCTGATCCACTAGGGCTAAGTTTCTACTGGCCAGACGAGTACCTGAGTGGGCCCCTTTGTCGGGCCTCCCCCGTGTCTTGCGTCTGTTTCCCCTGGGTATTCGCATGGGGGTTAGCCTTCCAGTGACCCATCTCCAGTCTCGTCTCTATTCATGTTTTTTTCTTTTCTGCCTTCTAGTCCTCCTGTCTGTGTCACAATTGAGTGTTCAGTCTCATATGAGGTATATGAGACGATCACTGGGTTGGATAAGGCTCCCCTGCGCTCCATTGTCGTGTCCTTTGTGGAATGTGTGTGTGAGTGAATGAGCGGTCAGAGGTGTCCTCGATTCTGATTCGAGTCTGTGGTTCCACGGCTGGGGCACCCTTCATTCATTCATTCATTCATTCATTCATCATCCTGTTAATCGTCGATTGCCTCGAGCAGGCCCCAGTAACGTCTCTTTCATCCTAGCCCTGAGATTATATTCAAGGCTTTTTAGGAGAATGAGACCCATCATTGTTACTGGTATTTGGCATATTTGGTGCGCCACGGGGAGTTTGCCAGACTCTGCCCTGTGGGCAGGCTATATTCGATAGCCTGCAAGTTTGTCCAGATGTTCTGATATATATATATCTGACATATTTATATATAGTCAGATATTACCGACTGGAAGAAAAGATGAAGTCATCTTGATTTCAGTCGAATTGAAATCAGCCATTTGCTGCTACCTGCATGGATTTGGAGAACACCACACTGAGTGAAGCCAGTAAAAAAGGGACAGATTCCGCAGGATCTCTCATCTGTGAGATATAAAGACACATAGTGGGGGGACAACATGCCCAAATAAGGGGCTGGAGAGAGAGCATAGTCGGGAGGGCATCTGCCTTGCTTGCAAATGATTGGGGTTTGATCCCCAATCCCCAACCTGTGATTCTCAAGCATAGAGCCAGCAGTTACCACTGAGTATCACCGGCTGTGGCCCCAAGCTAACACCCTTAAGGTGCCCGAAAAGGCTACGGAATCCGATTGGGTTGTCTGTGGTCCCACGGGAAACATATGGTCTACAGTGGTGCTGACTTAGACGTCAGCCGTAAGTCACCTTTGGCTGATCCACTATGGCTAAATTTCCCACCGGCCAGACCAGCACCTGAGTGGGCCCCTTTTCCGGGCCTTCCCTGTGTCTCACGTCTGTTTCTCCCAGGTATTCACGCTGGGGAAAGCCTTCCATTGACCCATCTGTGTCGCGTCTTCTTTCTCTTTCAAGTGAGTGTCCTTCTCTTTCTTTTTCCTCCTCTGTAGTTTTCTCTTTTTCCCTCTTTTGTTCATTATTGTCCCTTGGTCTGCCGTCAGTAGTCATGGGACAGACCCTAACTAAGTGGGAATTATTTAAGACTTCCCGTAAACATCACAGGAGTCAAATTAAAGAAAAAGGACCTTACCGATTTCTTTCCTCTTCTTGAAAATGCGTGTATAAGAAATGCTGGGGCCGTGTGGGAGACTGTAAAATCCCTGCCCTGACGTTTTCCTATTGGAACCTTACCAATGAATGCTGCAGGCAGTGAGCCACATCTATTCAAATGTAAACATCCGATTCCAGTATTTAGGCATTCGAATGAATCAATGCTCTTGGTCAAGTTTGTGTTGACAAGGACACTGATTCCTCCAACACCTCTTTTATCGCATGTTCCCAGGAACAATTCTTCTCCAGTGTCGAAAATGGCATGGTGAGATTCGTGCCTTCTTGTCTAGGTCAGACCAATGATGTTGTACTTGATCATTCGCGCTTGTACCATCAGGTCCTCGATAGATGCATCTGATGCTAGCATACATGAATTGAAAGTACAGACGATCATTTTTTCTACCTTCGTTGTGGCAGCCTAGGATGGCCTTGAGATTTTGTCGGCCTCTCCTTTCTCATCCTTCTCAGTGATGCCATGTCGGTGCAGACTTCAGGGTAAGGTGAATGAGACCAGTTGTAGTTACTGGTTTTTGCATATTGAATACGCAATGGATAGCTTGCCAGGCTGTACCGTGCGGGCAGAAAACTCTCGGTAGTTTGCCAGTCTTTCGGAGAGAGATAGAGGTTTTCGGGTCGACCTCTAAATCACCCTTGTAGGTGCTACCATATTTGAAGCCTATCAAATATGCAGCAAAAATTCCTGAAGATGGTTGTTTAGTGTCTTATGATATGTTGCACGGATGCGAGGTGGCTGTGCTAGTCCGGAAAGTGACCTGGAGTTTGGCGACGGCTGGGAAGTGGAGGTAGTGTGGATAGTGGAATTCTGCCAGTTGGGTATTTCTCTGACTAGGGTAGGTCTTCTGTGCGCAATTCGATCCCTGGGTGGTTGATGGAAGCAGACAGGTCACGGTAGGGTGGGGCTACTGATTAGAATCCCTTTGTCACCTGTGGTTGGTGGGAGCAAGCAGAGAAACTCTGTCCCTGGATCCACCGAGCCTGGAGTCCAAGGTCTCAGAGAGTTCTGCTTATCTTCTTCTGTGGGTCTTCAGTCGTGCGTGAGTCTTGGCTAGAGCTGCCACGCGGGTCCGGAAAGCGTTCTGGAGTGTGGCGACGGCTGGGTAGTGGAAGTAGTGTCTACGCACCAACATCCAATTATGATGAAGGAGAAATTGAGAAGTTCTATATGGAGCTGGAGAAGTTCTATAAAGAAGACCATACCTTCTACAATATCATTGTGGGTGATTTTAATGGCTAGATAGGACCAAGAAGATCAGCTGAAGAACTTCACATCGGGACCCATGGCCTAGAATGGAACGAACAGGGTGAGAGACTCTATGAGTTCATAATGTCGACCAAGACCATCCATGGTAACTCACAGTTCCAGAAGGAAGAATCTAAACGATGGACATGAGATTCTCCCGGTGGACGATTTGACAACGAAATAGACCACATCATATTCAATTAACGGTTTTTTCCAGACCGTTTTCGCTGTTGTCCCAAAATTTCGAATGGGATCGGACAACAGTCTCCTTCGTGCAAAATTCTACTTCACAGAGCGGGGAGAAAGGGCTGCAAAGTTTAAAAAGAGAACTCCCAGAACGACCACCAACTGGGAAATCTTGGGCACTATTGCAGCATATGGGAAGATGTCATTGTGGACAACATTGACGAGTAATACGATCGACTGGTTCAGCACCTCCATGAATGTGGGAGGAACGCCACGAGAGAGATAGCCACAAAAAATCCCCTATCTTGAGCTAATTCGCCAGCGTGGTTTGGCACATGCCTCAGGCAATCGCAAGCTAAGGTCCAAGCTCGCAAAGCAGTGCAAAGATGCGATCAAGGAAGACCTCAAAGAGAAAAGAGCAGAAGTAATGGTAGATGCGGCAGAAGCCGGGAAAAGTATTCGTAATGCCCGCCTGTCCTTCGCCAACTACAAGACCAAGATGATTGCCCTTTGACGTCCTGATGGATCCATAACATCCTCCAGAACGGCAATGGAGAAGATTATCCATGACTTCTACTCAAATCTCTTCGATAGCCATGTCCACTTGCCGACATACCAAATTCCAGAGGATGGATATGTCGTTCCCAACGTTCTCCCTTCCTAAATCTGACATGCCATTTCGTTGGTAAAGAAACAAACAGCCCCTGGCCCAGACAAGGTCAGATCTCAGCACCTGAAGAACCTGCCATCAGTACTCATCAATACACTGGCTCGGCTCTTCACTCGCTACCTGTCTGAATGCAAGGTTCCGTCCCAGTGGAAAACCAGCAGGACCGTACTACTGTTCAAGAAGGGAGATATCCATGACATTGGCAACTATCGTCCGATCTGCCTATTGTCTGTCATCTACAAGTTGTTCACTCCAGTTATCCGAAATAGGATTGGCAGAACACTAGATGAAGGACAACCATGCGAGCAAACCGGGTTCCGCAAAGGATTCAGCACCATCGACCATATCCGCACGATGACCAAGCTCATTGAGGTTTCTCAGGAGTTCAAGATGCCGCTCTGTTTAACGTTCATTGATTTAAAGAAGGCCTTTGATTCTGTTGAGACATAAGCGGCCATTGAAGCCTTAGCCAATCAGGGCATTCATGCCCAATACATCAGGATCCTCCGTGAGCTGTATTGTGGATTCACTACCAGGATCTCACCATTCTACAAAGAAGTGATCGTTGATGTCAAGAGAGGGGTGCGGCAGGGTGATACCATTTCACCCGAACTCTTCAGTGCCACCCCGAGAACATCATGCAACGATTGGAATGGGAAGGAATGGGAGTGATATAGGTGGTCGTAAACTACACCACCTATGCTTTGCTGATGACATTGTTTTAATAACACCAAACATCAGCTCAGTGGCACAAATGCTGGCTGACTTTGACCGAGAGTGTGGAAAGGCAGGACTACAGCTGAATCTTACTAAGACAATGTTCATGAGAAACAGCCTCGTTCCTGAAGCCCCATTCGTTTTCAACGGTACGACCATCTCCGAATGCAACAGCTACGTGTACCTAGGTCAAGAAGTCAGCATGACAAATGACCTGGCACCCGAGCTGCGCAGGAGGAAGATAGCGGCTTGGAACCCCTTCAGGAATGTGGAAGAAACAGCTAAGAGGACGAAGAACCTCTGGCTCCGGGCACATCTCTTTGATTCCACTGTTCTTCCTGCATTAACATATGCCTCAGAGACCTGGGTCCTACGCAAGCAAGATGAGAACGCTATTTAGGTCTCCCAAAGAAGTATAGAAAGAGCTATGCTTGTAATATCACGTTTCACTCAAATGAGAGAAAGAATCCGGAGTTCTGACATCCGTCGACGATCAAGAATCAGGGACGCTCTCATTTGCCAAGGTGTCAAAAATCAGATGGGCTGGTCACGTAATGAAATTTAAAGACGAACGCTGGACTAGAGCTTTTACTGACTGGATTCCAGGGGATCTCAAAAGACCGCATGGCCGCCCGCCTACCAGATGGTCAGACTTCTTCGTCAAGATCATAAACGATCGATTTGAGGCTCTTCATGTTCCCAGAGCGAACAGATGCCATTGGGCTACACTAGCACGCAACAGGGACAAATGGAGACGTTACTGGCGCCCGCTCGTGCAAATCGACGACTAACGGGAAGTTACGTGATTAAGTGATCAATGAATGCTGGAACCGTGTGGGAGAAAATCCCAGTCCTGGCCTTTTCCTACTGGCAATGAGACATAGAGACATTTTTAAAGGGTTACCACCCCTCTGCTCCACATTCCCGCAGCCCTTCTCAGTCTCTCTCTATCCCCTTCCTCCCTTCAGTCCAAATTTGTTTTGCGTGGCCTGGTTATTTGGCCAAAATTTCTCCCTCTCACTTTCTCAGTCACTTTCTTAGCTCTTTAACCCTGTTTCCCTTTCCCAGAGGTTCCTTCCTGCTGGCATGGGTCGAGCACTTAAAAGCCACTAGGGTGCTCGCCTCTAGAAGTCTCCCGTGACAGGATGAGGGGGTCACAGCCACGATTCCCAGAATAAAATTGCGTCCCCCGCAGAATAAAAAACTGTTCATCATTAGGTACTCGTTGGTTAAGCACATCCACATCTCCACATTTGAAAACGCCGCCTTTCACTCTCCCTCTCCCTCCTTTCTTATTAACGGACAGTGGGAAGTTCGCTTATAATAAAAAAATAAAAAAAGATTTTAAAAAAATAATTAATTAAAAAAATAAAATAACCTGGGTCCGTGTGGGGGAGTGCCTGAATGAAGCGCTGCTAATTAGCAACTTGATGTGCCCCTCCGCTAGTAACTCTCCCCTTATGAGCCTCCACAGGAATTCAGGTGTCCTTAGCTGTAAATCACAGGGAGGTTGGGAGACGAGGAAGATAAACCAGATGTCTGAGTTATGAGATACCCACTAGTCACAATGCCCATGATTTGGAGGCATATTCTCTGGGACATATTCATCTGATCTGGAAAACCTGGCACCAGGAGAAGACTTGGAGGAACTAAAAACCCTCCGGAGGTGAAAATCACGTGTACGCCCTTTGGTCAAGTTTGGGAATCCCAGTGTGACTGTGGTGAGTGTGGTGCACACCAGTGTGAGAGGAGGACCGGTCCGAGAGAGTGTAGGAGTGTGATCTGTGCGTGTGTCCGCAGTGTGTGTATTGTCTTGTTATCTTTTTCCTAGTTCTGTTTATTAAGATTGTTTAACATGGGTCAGAAACGATCGACCCCCAAAGTTTTAATTCTTGATCACTTCTCTGAGATCCACAGGAAAGCTCAGGATCTGGGCTTGAGGGTCAAGAAAGGTAAGTTTGGCATTTATTGTTCATCAGAATGGCCTTCCTTTGGTGTGGATTGGCCCCCATACGGTTCGTTCTCACCAAACCTTGGGACTCCAGTAAAGGAGGTAATCTGTGGAAAATCTGCTGTGAAGGTATGCTCCCGTGGAAATCTCTAGGGGACATGGAGAAGGAAAGTGTTAACCTCTGTGTGAATGGTCTCTGCAAAAAGGCACCCTTCCTTTGTCTGCTTTGCATCACCATCCACTATGAAAAGGATGGGAGAAAAACCCACTATTAAGAAACACTCTGGGAAATTAAGGCAGAACAATTTCCAGGCATGAGATCCTTCTCCCCACCCAGTCTCAGTCTAACTAGAAGAAGATCAGCTAGAGTTAAATTAAAATGCTAATGAAGGCAGTTCAGATGTAAGGTACAGAGAATTAAAGGGTAAAAGGCAGGTTAGAGGCCTGAGAAGAGCTGCAAGGCAGCAAAAAGTGATACGCTGGAAAGAGGCAGCAAGCTAAGAAAGGCAGAACTGTTTTTTAAGAAGCAGAGTTTTTAAGACCATGGCACTATGTTCAGCGGGCATACAGCTGTGGGTCTGCCCAACTCCAGGCCTACCCAGGTGGAGACATGCAAATCCAATGAGCCTCTGAGTAAAGGCCAACTTACAGGGGGTTAGAGTCCCCTTGGGAGAAGCCAAAGTGATAGACCTGGAGAAAAGTTTTGCCAAGGAACCATCCTTTTTCATAGATTATTGCTCCGCAATTAGATAAACAACCTAGGAGCTTCCAACTAGGTAGTTTAGATAAAGAGTATCTTGTTGACCTCTGTAACACCATGTGGCCTGAGTATTGTGGGGAAAGATAATCAGTGAATGGCAGTTTGCATTCCCAGATTATTTTGGAGTCAGATCTTTGCAGGTAACAAAAGAAATAGGAGTATCAAAGCAGCGGAGGTAGGAAAATGCACGATCTTATGATTAACTCTTTGACATCAGAAACAAAGAAGTGTGTCACTAGGCAGCCTATCCCCATATCTGATAAGAATCTCCCGGCCTCAGAATTAACCTTGGCCACAATAAGGTAACATCTTTGTCATAGATTATTTTACCGGCTTATATCAACAAAAACGCTTTCTTGACCATTTTTAACAAGCAGGAGACTGGCTGGTCAGGCTGGGAAATGGGGAGCAGTGTTCCCAATCGGCTGGTAAGATTTCTTCGCCCTAGGGACTGTTCCTTTGTTTCTCTGTCCATCAGTTTCTCCCTGTCATCTTTTGAAGGGTCAGATCGATCGATCAACTGCAGATGTGTGCACATGTACGTGTGGTGTTTTAGTCAGCTCATTGTCTGTCTGTCTGTCTGTCTGTCTGTCTATGTGAACACTCAAGTGTTAAAACCAGGCTGATATCAGAAGTAGAAATTCTCAAGAAGTCAGTGATATGCAACCCAGTGATTTAAGAATTGCAGTTGTTTTTGGAACCTGTCAGACAAGGGTTAAATGAAGATTTCTTATCAGAAGGATGAGCCTACAGAGAAAGAAGAATTCTCAATCTAAATTTCTTGTTAGAAGAACATTAATGATTACATGATTATTAACAGTTGAAATCCATTTGAACTTAAGAATCTGTAATATCTAAAAGAGCTATGGAGCCAGAGTCTGAAACTAAAGTGAAATAAAGTTCAGGGAATGCAAGACTTTATCTTACAAGCCTCAGCCAATTGTAATAAGGAATTTAGCTGTTTCATAAACAACAGAGGTACAGAAGGCGTAAAAATACACAACGATTTCTTATGGTTACATAAACATTGACAGTCCAAGTATTATTTTCTATGACAATATCAAAGGTTTTTTTTCTGTGTCTGAAAACATGTTTGTATTCTTGTGGAATTGTTAAAAGTATCTGATGTAGAGAGCTCATGATTTTAAATAACTAAGGTATAAGAACTATTGAAATTAAGCCAAAGAAGGTTTTATCATGTTTTATAAAATTTGATTGTTCATAGGTCTCATGCTGTTATGTTACTGTATATATTTTTATCTGCATTGGATTAGAATATTTGACCTAGAAAATCTTGTAAGTTAAAATAACTATGACACATGAAACAGGTTCAAAAAGTAATGGTTTAGTTTAAACATGAGTTTCTAGAGTTATAAAATTGGTTGCAAACTTTGTCCTACCAGTGCTCTATCTGATCTCTGAGACTCCTGGTAACTAAAATTTCTAGAACTACTAACAGTTTTAAAGTGGGTTAATCTCAGATATCAGCCTGTCCAGTGCTTGAAAGTACATGATACTATTTTTATAACTTTATTTCATGCAAAGTCTTGTCACCAGGTATCAACCTGGCCCTGTTCTTCAGAAAGCGTTGTACACAAGTGTGAAATACTTAATGTTTTACAATAATCTATAAGTGATTTACTCTTTTTTATTTGTGTTTTCCTGGAAATCAGAATTTTAAGATGTCTTCTGGTTAATTTCTAATGTAAAGTGATCTTTTGCCCAGTGGATATACATTGTAAGAGTTTTAATTATGAGCTTTTTAAAGGCCTTTTGAATATTTATGGAAGCACTGCAGAGTACAGTTTTGTCATGTTAAGATAAGGTCTGCACTACGCAGGTTGTCCCCTTTATTTTGTACTACCCAACTTCCACCCTTTATGATGACTGTTCCCCGTGCCTCACTCCGCCGATTCCCAGCGAGCCTGTCTCCGCCATTACCATTGCCATCCTGTTCACCCTTGGCCTTGCGGGCGCCGGTACAGGCATTGCCCCCCTGGCTTCTCAGCACTCTGGACTAGCTACGCTTTAAGCCACTGTGGATGCCGATTTAGAGAGCCTTGAATAATCCATCTCTCACCCCGAGGATTCGCTGACGTTTCTTTTGGAGTTTGCTCTTCAAAACCGTCGAGGACTGGATTTGCTCTTTATGAAATAGGGGGATTGTGTGCTGCCTTGGGGGCCGAGTGTTGCCTTTATGTGAACCACAGTAGAGTGATTAAAAACTCCATGGGATAACTAAGGGAAGTTTTGGAGCAGAGACGACAGGAACGTGAGTCTTCTAGCTCTGGGTGGGCCATGCACTCTCTACTCCCTTACCTGTTGCCACTCTTGGGTCCCCTGACTGCCCTTTTATTAATTGCTATTGTGGGCCCCTGGATTTTTAACCAGATTACCTTTTGTTAGACAACAGACAGCTTCTCTATCTGCCAACCTCATACAAGTGCAATACTACCACCTGGCAATGGAAGATGCTTCCCTGCACTATGCAGCCTACTGTAGAGGATGGTTCACGGGTCGTGGTTAGTTGGAACCAACCTTGAGTTGTTTATGGCCAGCTACCCCGCCCTTCTCTGATCTGACACTCTGGGTACGAAAGAGACGGACTTTACCCTATTCCATTTTTGTTCAGCCGCTAGGTATCTGGCAAAGCACTGCAAGGGAGGCCTCATGGCTGCTTTCGACTCCCTGTGGAGTACACTGGGCCTACATGGAGGTTTCCTCAGCCTAGACTGGCCTTTTTCCGCAGCTCCCCTCCGCTAGTAGGGTGAGCAGGGGAAATAGACTTTATTTACTCTCCTCCCCTCCACAAATCAGAGGTCTTCTTGATATCCTGGAAGGGTCCAGTCAATGCTCCCCCTAGCTGGCATCTTTTATAATAAATGAAGGGGGAGATGTGGGAAGCTGGCCGTTTAATTGACCAAGGACCTACGTGCCTGTGCTATGTATGGTTATTTTGACCTATGTGACCCTGAACAAGTGGGTCCTGACTAGTGCAAATCTGGTACTGCGTCTGCTCTGACCGCAGACTATGAGCTATGTATGGATGTCTAAAAGAAAACATTTGTCACGGCTAGCCCAAGAATAAGAAGTAACTGACACTGACTAATCAAGCACATAAAACATGTAGTTTTTGTAACTCTCCTAACAATATATGATATGACCTAGTGATGTAATTGCCTCCTGTGATGTAAGCATAGTTTCCTGCGTCACAAAGTATATAATACCCCTGGTGCCCTGAATAAAGTCCGGTCCTGTCCTGTCTCTTTATCTCTGTTTCTAAACTGTACTCTGTCTCTTATGTCTTATGTCTTCATTCTGTTGGTCCCTCCTTGCACCTACGGATCCTAGGGCCACCTCCACGGGCCGGAGAGTGGTCTGGCGAGGCCCCCCCGCAAGTGAAGATAGTTGGTCGGCAACTACACCACCTCCACTTTGCTGATGACATCGTTCTAATAACACCAAACATCAGCCAAGCGGCACAAATGCTGACTGACTTTGACCGTGAATGTGGAAAGGTCGGACTACAGCTGAATCTTATGAAGACAATGTTTATGAGCAACAGCCTTGTTCCTGGCGCTCCATTCTCTCTCCATGGAACCACCATCTCCGAATGCAATATTTATATATACCTAGGTCAAGAAATCAACATGATGAATGACCTGGCACCTGAGTTGCGCAGGAGGAAGAGAGCGGCTTGGAATGCCTTCAAGAGCATTGAAGAAATAACTAAGAGGACAAAGAACCTCCAGCTATAGCACACCTCTTCGAATCCACTGTCCTTCCTGCATTAACATAAGCCTCAGAGACCTGGGCCCTACAAAAACAGGATGAGAACGCTATTCGGGTCTCTCAAAGAGGAATCAAAAGAGCTATGCTTGGAATAGCACGATTCACTCAAATGAGAGATAGAATCCGGAGTTCCGATCTCCGTCAATGCTCAAGAATCAGGGACACTGTATCATTTGTCAAGGCATCAAAAATCAGATGGTCTGGACATGTAATGAGGTTTACAGACAACGGCTGGACTAGAGCCATTAATGATTGGATTACACGGGACATCAAAAGATCGTGTGGACGCCCACCTACAAGATGGTCAGACTTCTTCCTCAAGGCCCTGAATTATCGGTTTGAGGCTCTGCATATTCCTAGAACGAACAGATGCCATTGGGCTACGCTAGCACACAACCGGGATGAATGGAGACGTTACTGGCACCCGCTC
This sequence comes from Sorex fumeus, assembly GCF_029834395.1. NCBI lineage: Eukaryota > Metazoa > Chordata > Mammalia > Eulipotyphla > Soricidae > Sorex > Sorex fumeus. Next base: position 312,649 of record NW_026606257.1, on the reverse strand, counting down.
GAGTAAATCGATGTATAACTGGGATTAAGTGATTAAGTGATAAATGTTGTAACCCCAACAACGTCCAGGATCCAGAGACTATAATACCAAGCTACCGGAAGAGAACAAAGCAGAGTGTCCTATCCCCATGCCTGACTATCCTCACCAGGGTCCGACAACTGAAGACCTCTAGGACAGAGGCAAAGCCATGCTGAGACCACTCTCCACATGCTTAGATGAGCCTTACGCATGAAGGAACCAGCAGAGGAACCCAGGTGTGCGGGACCTGGGGCTGAGATCTACAAGGCTTCTCGGTTTCGGACTAGGCCTTCCAGTAGCTAGACACTTACACCCACCACTGCCATGAAACTCCATCAATGGCCAGGATCCAGAGACTATAACACCAAGCCCCCAGAAGAGAACAAAGCAAAGTCTCCTACGTCAGATCCTGATTGTCCTCACCAGGGCCTGACAGATGAAGATCAGATGAAGATCTTAGGGACTCAGCCAAAGCCATGCTGAGACCACTCTCCACACACTTGTATGAGCCTCACACATGAAGGAACCAGCAGAGGAACCCAGGTGTGCGGGACCCGCGGCTGAGATCTCCAAGCCTGCTCGGATGGGGACTAGGCTTTCAGTAGCTAGACAGTTACACCCACCACTGCCGTGTAACCCCATCAACGGCCAGGATCCAGAGACTATAAAACCAAGCTCCCCACGTGACTGCTTCTTCTCTAGTTCTCGCTCTCAGAGAACCCGGCAGGCTACTGTGTTATACCAGCACACGTGCCTGAATAGGAACACCTGTAAAGTTTATTTGTGTTGTCAGGCTACCTAGAACATCCCAACCACATGGCAGAGCCTGGCAAGCTATCCATGGTGTATTCAATATACCAAATCTAGTAAATACACTGTGTCTCATTACCCAGACCCTGAACACGGCAGTGTTGAGATGGATGTGGAAGGAGAGGCTGATAAAATCTCAAGGCTGAACTAGGCTGCAAAAATGAAGAATGACAAAAATGACTGTCTGTATTTTCAATGCATGTACGCTGGCATCTGAAGCATCCATCACAGACCTGATGGTACACGCGCAAAAGCTCAAGTACGACATCATTGGTCTGACCGAGACGAAAAGGCATCATTTGCATCACGCCGTTTTCAACACTGGAGAAGAACTGTTCCTTGTAACACGCAACAAAAGAGGTGTTGGTGGTGTCGGTGTCCTTGTCTACACTAACTTTGCCATGAGCATTGATTCAGTTGAATGACTAACAACCCGAATCGAACGATTGCACTTGAATAGATCTGGCTCACTGCTGGCAGTTTCTATCTTCATTCTCTACACACCAACATCCAATTATGATAAAGGAGAAATTGAGAAGTTCTAAGTGGAGCTGGAGAAGTTCTATAAAGAAGACCACACCCTCTAAAAGACCATTATCGATAATTTTAATGCCAAGATAGGACCGAGAAGATCAGTCAAAGAACTCCACATAGGGACCCATGACCTAGAATGGAATGAACAGGGTGACAGACTGTCTGAGTTCATCATGTTGACCAAGATCATCCACGGTAACCCACAGTTCCAAAAGGCCGATCTAAATGTTGGATATTGGAGTCTCCCCGTGGATGGTTCCACAACAAAATTGACCACATCATATTCAATCAACGGCTTTGCCTGACTGATGTCGCTGTTATACCAAAATTCCAAAGCAGATTGCATCACCATCTCCTTCGTGCAAAATTCTACTTCACAGAGTCGGCAGAAAGGAATGCAAAGTTTAAGAAGAGAACTCCCAGAACGATCACCAACTGGGAGCTCTTTGGCTCTGTTGCGGCAACATGGGAAGATGCCGTCATTGACAACATTGATGAGGAATACGATCGACTGGTTCAACACTTCCATGATTGTGTGAAGAATACCAAGTGACAGATGATCAAAAATAAATGCCTGTCTTAGAAAATTCTTAAGTTTATCCACCAATGTGGCCTGGCACATGCCTCAAGCAACCACAGAGAATGTCCGAGCTCTCAAAGAATGCAGAGAAGCAATCAAGGAAGTTCTCAAAGAGAGAAGAGCGGTAGTGCTGGTTGATGTGGCAGAAGCCGGAAAAAGCATTCCCAATGCCCTTCTGTCCTTCAACAACTACAAGACCAAGATGACTGCCCTTCGACGTCCTGATGGATCTATCACATCTTCCAGAAGAGCAATAGAGAAGATTATTCATGACTTCTACTCCCACATAGAAGTTTAATAGCCACGTCCACCTGCTCACATACCAAATACTTCAGAATGAATATGTCATTCCCAACTTTCTCCCTTCCAAAATCTAACACGCCATCTCATCAGCAAAGAAACAAAGAGTACCTGGCCCAGACAAGGTCAGACCTGAACACCTGAAGAACCTACCAAGAGTACTCAACAATACACTGGCTCGGCTCTTCGTACGCTCCCTGTCTGAATGCAAGGTTCCATCCCAATAGAAAACCAGCAGGACTGTACTACTATACAAGACCGTACTAAATCCATGACATTGACAACTATTGCTCAATCTACCTACTGTCTGGCATCTACAAGCTGTTCACTTGAGTCATCATGAATAGGATTGGTAGAACACTAGATGAAGGACAACCATGAGAACAAGGTGGGGGTTCACAAAGGATTCAGCATAATTGACCATGTCCACACGATAGAGAAGATCACTGAGGTTTCACGGGAGTTCACGGTGCCATTCTGTCTGACGTTTATTGATTTAAAGAAGGCCTTTCATTCTGTTGAGACAGAAGTGGTCATCAAAGCCCTAGACAATCAGGGCGTTCAAACTCAATACATCAGGATCCTCCAAGACCTGTATTACGTATTCACTACCAGGATCTCACCATTCTACAAAGAAGTGATCATCGATGTCAAGAAAGGGGTTTGGCAAGGTCTTACTATTTCACCAAAACTCTTCAGTGCCACCTGGGAGAACGTCATGCGACAATTGGAATGGGAAGGAATGGGAGTGACGATAGAGGGTTGGCAACTACACCACCTCCGCTTTGCTGATGATCATTTTAGTAACACCAAACATTAGTCAAGCAACACAAATGCAGACCGAATTCGACTGTGAGTGTGCAAAGGTCACATTACAACTGAATCTCACAAAGACAATGTTCATGAGAAAGAGTCTTGTTCCTGATCTTCCATTCACTCTCAATGGAACGACCATCTCCGAATGCAACAGTTATGTGTACCTAGGTCGAGAAGTCAACATGACGAATGACCTGGCATCTGAGTTACATAGGAGGAAGAGAGTGGCTTTGAATGCCTTCAAGAGCATCGGGAAATAACTAGGAGGATGAAGAACCTCCAGCTCTGAGCACATCTCCTCGATTCCACTGTTGTTTATGCATTAACATACGCCTCAGCGACCTGGGCCCTATGAAAACAGGATGAGAACGCTATTCAGGTCTCTCAAAGAGGAATCAAAAGAGCTATGCTTGGAGTATCACGTTTCACTCAAATGAGGGAAAGAATCCGGAGTTCCGACCTCCATCAACACGCAAGAATCAGGGACGCTGTCCTGTTTGCGAAGGCATCAAACATCAGATGGGCTGGACACGTAATGAGATTTAGAGACGACTGCTGGACTAGAGCCATTACCGACTGGATTCCATGGGATGTCAAAAGATTGCATGGCCACCCACCTATGAGATGGTCAGCCTTCTTCCTCAAGAACCTGAACGATGGGAGCAATACCGGGACCCGTGGTGGTGGAAAATGGGCACTGGTGGAGGGATTGGTACTTGATCATTTATAACTGAAACCCAAGCACAAAAATTTGTAAGTCTTCAACTGCACTTCATGGTGTTTCACTGATAAAAATAATTAAAAAAGAAATGTCAAAAATAAATAAATATAATAAAAATGCAAAAAAATAAAATTAAATAAAATAAGCAAAAAAAAAGACCCTGAACGATCATTTTGAGGCTCTTTGTGTCTGAGAACGTGCCGATGCCATTGGGTTATGCTGGCACACAAACGGGATGAACGAGCTGTTACTGGCACCCGCTAAAGCAATTCGATGAGTAAGGGGATATTAAGTGATCAAGTGATCAATTTACCTGAATAGCAGGGTAATGGAAAACAATGCATAATGTAGGGGGGATGCCTAGATTATCCTAGAACCTGGTCTGACAATCTAAGGAGAGTAGACGGAAGAAAGTGGGGGTAGTGAGAAGCAAGCAGATGGAGGGTAGCAGAGGGAGGGAGTAGCGGGTAAGGGTCCCAGACACATTGGCGGTGAAGAGGTGTAACTATGTATCTGAAACATACAACCCAGAGACCTGAAAGGAGATCCAAACTGCAATAACCTAACTCTCCATTCACTTACTTATAGAAGACCCTGAAGCTTAACTCTTCACCACGTCTGTGTTTCTGCAAGGAGCCTTTAATTTCATCAAACTTTAGCTACCTGCTACCAGTTTCAGTCAGTCATGTTCACTCTTTTGTCCCTGGGACAAGAATTGAGATCTCTAGGACCCTATGGAAGAAACTCGTTCCTGCACTAATGCCTTGCATATTGTGAAAAATACAATGAACTCAAGTTTGACTGACACTGCAGGATCCATTAAACACCATCAGGAGTGATGCTTCAGTAAACGAAAGGGTGTAGTCTCCGGGTGGTTACTTATTTTATTATTATCTGAGTATCTTCCCAAATACACAAGCCAAGAAAGTAGTTAACCATAAAACAAGTGAAGTTTTCAAGTCTTCCAAAAGGAGACCAGAAGATATAATAAGTGAGACAGTATTATTTTAATTTTGAATGAAAAAAAGTAAAGCTAACTGTAATGGCTGGCTTCAAACAATTTCGCTATCACCATAAAAAGCATATGAATATGTTTCTGTTAATGCATTTACAATTCAGTGAATAGAACATATTTTTATGATCATGGAATTATGATTTATACATAAGTATATTCTTATAGATGAAAAGTAATCAAGAATTGTTTAGATATCAATGGTATAAATCCTGCAGTAAAATGAAGTTGAATCTGAACATTTTGAGATTTATGAAGATAATGCAACTTAAATACCCAAATCACAAATACATCCAACTTCACTTATACATCAGACTCCAAGTCACAAAGAAATGATAAACCAGTAGAAGAAGCAAGGTTTCTCCATTTATAGAGAGAGGAGAAGTCAAAATTAGAGTCATCATTGAAAATCTCTAAGTGAGGGACTAAATGTGTTATAGGACAAAACAAATAAATTTCCAGGCAATTTGACTGATGATGTAAAATGTTTACAAAGTAATTCTGACGAGAGTTATTTAGAGAGCAAATAAACTCTCTGCAACTTGGCACAACCTGCATCAACACTGCAGCAGAAATTGGCATCAGTAAAAATTAGTTGTGGTACCCCCAAGATAGTGCAAAGGGAAGAGCACAGACTTTGCATGGGAAAAGCCTGGTTTGGAACCCGTTGGAGGAAAGATCCGTCAAATACCAAAGGGATCTGAGCCTTCATTTGCAGCAGCAAACCAGGTGTAGCCCCTAGGCACTGCTGAGTGTGATCCCAAAACAAGAAGTAACCCACTTGAGAGGGAATATAAAGATTTGAAAAGATGTATTTGGTTGGTAGATCACTGACAGTGATGGTGGGATTAGAACAGTAATATAAGGTCGTTGAAGCTATGCTGTGAAAACTTTGAGTATTAAAATAAAATAAAAAAAATTATACCTGATGAATACAGATGCAAATATCCTCAACAAAATGCTAGCAAAGAGAATCTAATGACTCATCAAAAAAAATCCACCACCAGAAAGTAGGATTCATCCCAGGGTTGCAAGGACAGTTGAACATTTTCAAGTCAATCAACATAACACACCATATAGCAATAAAAGGAAAGATAAAACCATTGGATCATATCAATAAATGTAGAGAAGGCATTTTACAACATCCAGCACCCATTTATGATAAAACTCTCAGTAGCAAAATGAAAGTCGAAGGAACTTTCCTCAATATAGTCAAAGTTATCGACTAAAAGTCGACAGCAAGCATTATTCTCAATGGGGAAACACTAAAAGCCTTCCCTCTAAGATCGGAAATAAGACAGGTTTGCTCACTCTCACCACTTCTATTCAATATAGTAATGGAAGTGCTTCTCATAGTAGTTAGGCAAGAAAAAGATACCGAGAGCATCCAGACAGGAAAGGAAAAAGTTAGGCTATCACTATTTGCAGATGATATGATATTATACTTAGGAAATCCTAAAGGCTGTATGTAAAACTCCTAGTGACAATAATTTTGTATAGCACAGTAGCAGGTTACAAAATCAATACCCAAAAGTCAATGGCTTTCCTAATACAAATAATGAAAGAAATATTTTAAAAAATACCATTCACAATAGTGTCTCAGAAAACCAAATATCTGTTGGTGGGAATGCAGACTAGTCCGGCCTTTCTGGGAAACAATATGGATATTCCTTTAAAAACCGGAAAGGGAACTTCCATATGATTCTGCAATAGCACTTTTGGGAATGTATAACAAAAGTGCAAAAAATAAAGTAAAAATGACATCTAAACCTGTACATCTGTATGTTCATTGCAGAACTGTTCACAATAGCCAGAATCTGGAAACAACACAAATGCCCAAGAACAGACGATTGATTAAAGAAATTTTGTTATATCTACACAATGGAATACTATGCAGCTATTAGGAGAGATGAAGTCATGAAATTTCTTTAGAAGCGGATGGACATATAGAGTATCATGCTTAGTGAAATGAGTCAGAAAAAGAGAGAGACATAGGAATGCACTCATTTGCGGAACCTAAAATAAGACTATATGAGACTGACCCCCAAGGACAATAGACTCAAGGGCCCCATATTGCTCCAGAGTTGGAAGCTTGTCTCATGAGTTGGGAGAGAAGGCAGCTAGAATAGAGAAGGGATCAATAAAACAATGATAGTTGGAGGGATCTATCGGGATGGGAGATGTATGCTGAAAGTAGATAAAGGACCAAACATGATATCTGCTCAGTATCTGTAATGCAAACCATAATACCCCAAAATAGAGAGTTTTGGGGGAAATTATCTGCCATGGAGGCAGGGGGTGGGTTCTAAAGTTGGGTATACTGGGACATTGGTGGTGGAAAATATGCAGTGATGGAGGGATGGGTGTTTGATCATTGTATGATTGAAACTTAACATGAAATCTTTGTAGCTGTATCTCATGGTGATTCAATAAAAAAAGAAAGAAAAAAGAAGGAAGGAAAGAGAGAGGAAGGAAGGAAAAAAGGAAGGAAGGAAGGAAGGAAGGAAGGAAGGAAGGAAGGACGGAAGGAAGAACGGAAGGAAGGAAGGAGGGAAGGAAGAAAAAAAGAAAGAAAGAAAGAAAGAAAGAAAGAAAGAAAGAAAGAAAGGAAGAAAGGAAGAAAGAAAGGAAGAAAGAAAATAAGAGCCTGGAATAAGCTTAAATCAAAAGGTGAAGGACCTATACATAAAAAACAATAAAACACTGCTTTAAGAAATAAAAGTGGACACTAGGAAATGGAGACATACATCTCCTCATGGATTGGGAGGATTAACATTGTCAAAATGGCAATATTCCCGAAATTGTTATACAGATTCAATACAGTGCTTATAAGGATATCCATGACATTTTTCAAAGAGATAGACAAAACACTCCTGAAATTCATATAGAATAGCAACCCCTCACGAATAGCTAAAGCAATCCTTAGGAAAAAAGAATATGGTTGGCAAAACCGTCCCCAATTCTAAACTCATCCTACAAAGCAGTAGTAATTAAAACAGCATGGTATTGGGCTAGAAACATACCCGCAGAACAATGAAACAGAGTTAAATATTCTGACACAGCCTCTCAAATAAATGATCACTTCTATCTTTGAAAAAGGAGCACGAGATATGAAGTGCAGCAAAGAAAACCTCTCCAGCAAGTGGAGCTGGGAAAACTGCAAAACTGCATGCAAAAAAAAAAAAAAGAATTCAGACATCTGTCTAAGATCAAGTACAAAATTTAGATCAAAAGACCAAACATGATGGCCATTTACTCCCTGTATTGCAAGCTAAAATACCCAATAGGACAAGGAGAGTGAAACAATATTTCACTCCCTGCTTCAGAGGGAGGAGGTAGGAGGATTTGGAGGAAGTGGGATGGCAGGAGGGATATTGGAAAAATTGGTAGTGGAGAATAGGCACTGGGTACTCGATCAATATATGACTGAAACTTAATCATGAAAGTTTGTAAGTCTAACTGTATCTCACAGCGATTTATTAAAAATATTTTTAAACAATTAAATAAAGAAATAAATGTTTGAAAGAAAATAAAAGTGGATTAAAGACCTCAGTATCAGATTTTATCAGACAGTATCAGACAGCATTATGAATCCATAGGTGCATACATGGAGGAAAAGGTAGGCAGAGCCCTCCAAGTACTGAAACTAAAGGCATCTTTAAGAATAAAAAAGCACCTGGCAGGAGCAATAGCACAGCGTGTAGGGCGTTTGCCGTGCATGCGCCTGACCTGGGTTCTATCCCCGGCATCCTATATGGTGCTCCAAGCACCGCCAGGAGTGATTCCTGAGTGCAGAGCCTGGAATGACCCCTGAACATGTTACTCAAAAAGCAAAAGAAAAAAAAGAAAAACGAATAAAAACACCTGACCAAGCAAGTGGACAAACATAAACAAATGGGTCTACATTAAACTATAAAGTTTCTGCACCTCAAAAGAAACAGTGACCAAACTATAGAGAGCCCACAGAACGGGAAAAATTATTTACCCAGTATACATTAGATAGGGACTAAGTATCCAGGATATTCAAGACACTGGTAGAACTTTACAAGGTAAAAAACCTCAAACCCCATAAGAAAAATGGGGAGAAAAAATGAAACAGAAACTTTAAAAAAAATAAATTCAAATGGCCAAAAGACACATGAAAAAAATGCTCTACATTGCTGATCAGGACCAGAACCAGCCACCATCATGCTGAGACTATTCTCCACATGCATGAAGGTACTGGCAGAGGAACACAGGCATGCAGCTTACTGGAGCTGAGATCTCCAAGCCTTCTCGGAACGGAGCTGTGCATCCTCCACCCAGATCCTCCATGTTCCAGTGGGCAGGGGTCACACCCACCAACTGGCCCCCTGGCGCCTTGTAATTCCATCAATGGCCAAGACCCAGAGACCATAAAACCCAGCTCCCAGAAGAGAACAGCGCAGTGTCTCCTGCCCCCGTGCCTGGCTGTCCTCGCCAGGGCCCTTGGAGGGGAGCGGGTTGAGTTTTCCTCTCGCCCCAACCAGGGCTCCGGCAGCCAAAGATCTCCAGAAGCAGAGAAGCAGCCACCACCATGCTGAGACCACTCTCCACATTCACGAAGGTACCAGCAGAGGAACAATGGCATGTGGGTCCCGGGGCTGCAAGCCTGCTCCAATCAGGGCTGAACATCCTCCACCCAGATACTCCATATTCCTCCACTCAGATCCTCCATATTCCAATAGGCAGTGGTCACACCCACCAACCGGCCCCCTGGCCCTTGTAATCCCATCAATGGCCAAGACCCAGAGACTATAAAATCCAGCTCCCGGAAGTGCGGGGCGGCCGCATTTGCAGCCACGTGACATCTTTTTATCTCATTCTTACTTTGGAAAAACTGGCAGGCTACTGAATGTAACCTGCCCACATGGCAGAGTCTGGCAAACTCCCCGTGGTGTACCCAATATGCCAAATACCAGTAACAATGATGGGTCTCATTCTCCTAAACCTGAAAGATCCTTGAATATGGCACTTCTAAAAAAAATCTCAAAGCTAGATGAAGGAGACATTACTGGGGCCTGCTCGAGGCTATCGAAGAACAACAGGATCGTAGTGATCATGATCGTGATCGCTGATCATCAGGGAGATGCAAATCAAAACAACAATAAGGAATCATCTTACCCCACAGAAACTGGCACACATCATTAAGAACAAAAGCAATCAGTGCTTGCATGGATGTGGGGAGAAAGCGACGCATATTCATTGTTAGTGGCAATGCCAACTGGTCCAGCCTTTTGGAAAACAATACGGACATTCTTCCAAAAACTAGAAATTGAGCTTCCATATTCCCCAGCAATACCACTCCTGGAGATATATTCTAAGGTGCAAAAATATATATACAAGTAGAAATGACATTTACCCTTGAATGTTTATTGCAGCAGATTACAATAGAATCTGGAAAATAAAAAATTGAGTGACAGAGACAAATGACTGGTTTAAGAGACTTTGGTACGTGTACACAATGAATACTATGCAGCTGTTAGAAGAAATGAAATCGTGAAATTCTCATATAAGCGGATGCATATGGAGAGATTCATGCTAAGTGAAATCAGTCAAAAATTGAGGGACATACGTAGAAGGACTGCACTCATTTGTGGAATATAGAGTAGAATATAAGACTAACACCTTAGGACAGTAGCGATAAAGGCCAGGAGGATCACACCATAGTTTGGAAGCTGGCCCCTCATTCTGGGGGAAAAGAAGAAGGAACCACTGAATAAATGATGATTGGAGAGTTTTCCTGGGATGGGAATTGTGTGCTGAAAGCAGACAAAGGATCAAATACGTTGACCTCTTACTGTCTATATTGCTGATCATAATGCCCAAAAGTCGAGAGAGAGTAAGAAGGACTGTACCTGCCACAGAGGCAGGGAGTGGCAAGTGGGACACTGGGAACAATGTTGGAAAATGTGCACTGGTGGAGGGATAGGTACTTACACATTGTGACTGAAATGTAATGGAATGGGAATGAAAGTTTGTAATGGAATAGGAATGCAAGTTTATAACTAAGTTTATAACTATCTCAGGGTAAGCCAATAAAACTTATTTTAAAAAATATAGGATACCAGATGTACCTCATGGTGTTTCACTAATAAAAATTTTTAAAAAATTAAAGTCTTGTTATTAAAAATTATATAGGATGCCAGCTGAACAAAGAACAAAGTACTAGGTAAATTCTTTTGAAACAAACAAAATGAGATACTATGTAACACCTTTAAGAATCACCTGCAAAGATCAGAAAAAATGTCATCAAGGTGCGGATGAATGGACTGGCCTGTATTCTTATGATGGCAATATGAAAATAGTAAGGCAAACTCACAGTTTATTCAAAAAAGAACCTAGTCTATGGTTCAGCAATCCCGCTCCCTAGGTTTCTAATCAAAAGACAGCATCTCAAAATGTTATCTGGAGAGGATACCAGCATTTCCTCTCCAAGGGCACTGTCCCAGATTATGCTGTATTCCATGTGATAAAGAAATTGATATCTGTATACTAAAAGCACACATTTATACAAAATAAAGTATTTAATAATCCTCAGGCATTATAAAATTAATTTATGTGGCTTTATACGTGATGGTGCCCAACGTTTACTGCTGGCTCTGTGCTCAGGGATCACTCGTTTGAGGTATGGTATGTGGTGCCCCGGGATCGAACCTGAGCTGGCCGCCATGCAAGGTGGCCACTTGCATCTCTCCAGCCCCCAAATTGAATAAACAAAAGCAAAGAGGAGGGAGGGTGGGTGGGAAAAGGGGAGGTATACCGGGAATATTGGTGGTGGGGAATGTGTACTGGTGGAGAGATGGGTGTTTGATCATTGTGTGATTGTAACCCAAACATGAAAGTTTATAACTATCTCATGGTGATTTTAATAAAATTTTTTTAAAAAGCAAAAAGAAGCACACTGCATCAGATATACAAGCCAAAAAATAACGACAGATACAGTATAATATTATCTTAGACAGACGCAAGGCAAACCAAAGCAATATAGAAACAGATATTTTGGGAAAATTAGACCAAAGCAAAAATAGGACCACTGCCTCAGGTCTGATTGAAGACAAAGAAGGATTGGGTAACTGAATGGGTAGTGGTTCAATGGATTCCATTGGAGGAATGAGAAATGATAGCACGTGAAGAGAGTGATGGGCAGTGGTTGGACATGCACAATTTATGTAAATTAAGTGAATATACTTAAAGCAAGTGAAAAAAGCAGAACACACTTAGTTGTTTAAATTACTGTCTGCTGAATAAAATGATAATATTAATAGGATAACCAGACAAATACTTCAGAGGAAATCTAAAACACAAATAAGGAAAACTATATTTATGTTTGTAAGTTCTCAGAAAAAAGCATCCAAGCCATTGAAAACAATGTGCCAAAAAAGCATTTTCTCTTTTATACTTATAGACCACTTTTTTGCCAGTCAAACCAAAAGAGAAAATGATCTCAGTCATTTTGAAAATAAGTATTAATAATAATTATTTTCAATTTACTGAAGACTATCACTTGCCCCAGTGCTGGAGCGAAAGCACAGCGTGTAGGGCGTTTGCCTTGCATGAGGCCAACCCAGGATTGATTTCTCCGTCTCTCTCGGAGAGCCCAGCAAGATACCGAGAGTATCCCGTGCACACAGCAGAGCTTGGCAACCTCCCCTTGGCATATTGTAGAAGTCAAAAACAGTAACAAGTCTCCCAATGGAGACTGGTGGCTGCTCAAGCAAATCGATGAACAATGGGAGGACAGCACTACAGTGCTATCACTTGCCCCCAAATGCTTAAGACAAGGAAACCACGTTCTGCTTACGTGATCACCAATAGCCCTTCTTCACACACTATTTCAGTCCCTTAGTGACTCCTATCCTGGATATTAGCTTAAGCTATTGGAGAAAACATGTATAATAAGGACATAAAGCAGTTAATAATATATTCATTTTCCCTTTATTTTATTTTATTATTTTTTCAGTTGTAGATTTACAATTTTTTGTGCTTTGGTTTCAATTATACAATGATCAGATACCCATCCAACCACCAGTGCCCATTTTCCACAACCATGGATAATATCCCACCCCCCATCCCCCCATCCCCCCCTGCCTCTGTGGCAGGCAATCCCCTGTGATCTCTCTCTCCTTTTGGGTGTTGTGGTCTGCAAAAGAGGAAATGAGTGGCAAACATGTTCAGTCCATAGTCTACTTTCGACATGCATCTCCCCTCCTGGGAGGATCCTCCAAACATCCTTTATTTGGTGCTCCCTTCTCTATCTGAACTGCCCTTTCCTCTAGGATACCCGGCTGGCCTCTAAGTTATGGAGTACTCCTCCTGGTGCTGATCTCAGCTATTCTTGGGTATTAATCTCATACTTTGTTATTTTATATCCCCCAGATGAATGCAATATTTCTATGTCTATCTCTCTCTTTCTGACTCATTTCGCTTTGCATGATACTTTCCATATTGTACCACTTGTATGTAAATTTCATGACTTCATCTTTTCTAACAGCTACATAGTACTCCATTGTGTAGATGTACCAAAGTTTCTTTAACCAGTCATCTGTTCAGGTTTCTTCCAGTTTCTGGCTATTGTAAAGAGTGCTGCAATGAACAAACAAGTGAAGATGTCACTTCGACTATACATTTTTGCCTCTCTGGGATATATTCCCAGGAGTGGTATTGCTGGGTCAAATGGGAGCTCAATTTCTAATTTTTTGAGAATCGTCCATACTGTTTTCCAGAAGGGCTGAACCAGTGGACAATCCCACCAACAGTGAAGGAGGGTCCCTTTCTCGCCACATCCACACCAGCATCGAGTGCTTTTGTTCTTTTGAATGTGGGCCAGTCTCTGAGGTGTGAGATGGTATCTCATTGTGGTTTTGACTGCATCTCCCTGATGATTAATCATGTAGAGCATTTTCTCATGTGCTTTTTTGCCATTCGGATTTCTTCTTTGAGAAAGTTTCTGTTCATTTCATTGCCCCATTTTTGGATGGGGTTGGATGTTTTCTTCTTGTGGAGTTTAACCAGTATTTTGTATATCCTGGATATCAACCCCTTGTCAGATGTGTATTCGGTGAATATCCTTTCCCATTCTGTAGACTGTCTTTGTATTTTGAGCACTGTCTCTTTGGAGGTGCAGAAGCTTCTTAGTTTAAGATAGTCCCATTTATCTATCTCTGTTTTCACTTGCTCGGCCAGTGGCGTGGCATCTTTGAAGATACCATTAGCTTCAATGTCATGGAGGGTTTTGCCAACTTTATCTTCAATGTACCTTTTGGTTTCTGGTCTGATGTTGAGGTGTTTAGTCCATTTTGATCTTACTTTTGTACATGGTGTTAGGCAGAGTTCTGAGCCTATTTTTTTGCATGTAGCCGTCCAGTGATGCCAACACAATTTATTAAAGAGGCTTTCCTTACTCCACTTCACATTACTTGCACCTTTATCAAAGATTAGATGATCATATGATTGAGGGGAGATGTCAGTGGATTCAACCCTGTTCCATTGGTCTGCAGTTCTGCCTTTGTTCCAGTACCATGCTGTTTTAATTATTACTGCTTTGTAGTACAGTTTGAAGTTAGGGAGGTTGATTCATCCCATTTTCTTTTTCCCAAGAATTGCTTTAGCTATTCGTGGGGGCTTATTGTTCCATAAAAATTTCAGGTTTGTTTGCTCCGTTTCTTTGAAGAATGTCATGGGTATCCTTATAGGGATTGCATTGAATTTATACAATGCTTTCGGTAGTATTGCCATTTTGACAATGTTAAGTCTCCCGACCCATGAGCAGGGGATATCTTTCCATTTCCTCATGTCCTCTTTTATTTCCTGAAGTAGCGTTTTGTATTTTTCTTTGTACAGGTCCTTTACTTCCTTAATTAAGCTGAATCCTAGGTACTTGATTTTCTGGGGCACAATTGTGAACGGGATTGATTTTTTCATGTTGCTTTCTTCTCTCTCACTGTTTGCGTATAGGAAAGCCATGGACTTTTGGGTATTGATTTTATAACCTGCAACTTTACTATACGAGTCTATAGTTTCTAGGAGTTTTTTTGGTGGAGGTTATTGGGTTCTCTAAGTAGAGTATCATATCATCTGCGAACAGTGAGAGCTTGATTTCTTCCTTTCCTACCTGAATGCCCTTAATATCTTTTCCCTGCCTAATCGCTATTGCAAGTACTTCCAGTACTATATTGAACAGCAGTGGAGAGAGTGGGCATCCCTGTCTCGTTCCTGAACTTAGAGGGAAGGCTCTCAGTTTTTCCACATTGAGGATGATGCTTGCTGTACGCTTGTGGTAGATGGCTTTAATTATGTTGATGAAGGTCCCCTCTATACCCATTTTGGCTAGGGTTTTCATCATAAAGGGGTGCTGGATCTTATCAAATGCTTTCTGTGCATCTATTGATATGATCATGTGCTTTTTATCTTTTCTTTTGTTGATATGGTGGATTGTTTTGATTGATTTCCGAAAGTTAAACCATCCTTGCATCCCTGGGATGAATCCTACTTGGTTATGGTGTATGATCTTTTTGATGAGTAGTTGGATTCTATTTGCTAGTAGTTTGTTGAGGATCTTTGCATCTGTGTTCATCAGGGATATCGGACTGTAATTCTCTTTCATTGTGGTAACTCTGTCTGCTTTTGGTATCAGTGTGATATTTGCTTCGTAGAAACTGTTCGGAAGTGTTTTTGATATTTCAATTTCGTGGAAAAGCTTAAAGAGCATTGGGAGTAAGTCCTCTAAAGATTTGGAAGAATTCACTAGTGAATCCATCCGGGCCAGGACTTTCGTGATTGGGGAGACTTTTTATTACCATTTCAATTTCCCTGATGGTGATAGGTCTGTTCAGGTATTCCATGTCTTCTTGGTTCAGCCTTGGGAGTCTTTAGGAGTCTAGGAATTTATCCATTTTCTCGAGGTTTTGATGTTCCGTGGCATAAAGCTTCTCAAAGTACTCCCTGAGGATCCTCTGAATTTCCGTGGTTTCTGTTGTAATGACCCCCTTTTCATTTCTGATTCGGTTTATTAGGGTTTTCTCTCTCCCTTTCTTTGTGAGTTTTGCTAGCGGCTTATCAATCTTGTTAATTTTCTCGAAGAACCAGCTCTTGGTTTCATTGATCTTTCGGATTGTTTTTTGGGTTTCCATCTCGTTAATCTCTGCTCTGAGTTTAATTAGTTCCTTTCTCCTGTTCGGGTTGTGCTCCTTTTTTGGTCCTTCTCCAAGCTCTTAAGCTGTGAGGTTAGGTTACTTATGTGTGCTCGCTCCTCCTTCCTGAGGAATGCTTGTAGAGCTATAAACTTTCCTCTTAATACAGCCTTTGCTGTGTCCCATAAGTTTTGGTAACTCGTGTTCTCATTTTCATTCATTTCTAGGAATCTTTTGATTTCCTCTTTGATTTCCTGTCTAATATACTCGTTGTTCAATAGTGCACTGTTTAATTTCCAGGTGTTTGACTTAGTTTTCTGATTTTGTGTGTGATTTACTTCTAATTTCAGCGCATTATGGTCTGTGAAGATTGTTGATACAATTTCTACCTTCTTAATTTTATGGAGGCATGTTTTGTGGCTCAGCATGTGGTCTATCTTGGAGAATGTTCCATGTACGCTTGAGAAGAATGTGTATTCAGCTTTTTGTGGATGAAGTGTCCTGTATATATCTACTAAGTCCCTTTCTTCCATTGTTTCCCTCAAATGAAGTATGTCCTTGCTAAGCTTGAGTCTGGTTGATCTATCAAGAGGTGACAAAGCAGTGTTGAAGTCTCGCACTAGTATTGTGTTGCTATAGATGTTTTTTTCCAAATCTATGAGTAGTTGTTTTAAGTACTTTGCTGGTCTCTCATTAGGTGCATATACATTTATTATTGTAAGTTCTTCCTGTTGTACAGATCCTTTGATCAATAAGAAATGGTCTTCACTGTCTCTTATGACCTTCCTCACTCTGAAATCGATGTGGTCTGATATAAGGATGGCTACCACAGCTTTATTATGGGAGCTGTTTGCCTGTAGGATTGTTTTCCAGCCTTTGACTCTGAGTCTGTGTTTGCTTTGACTATTGAGATGCGTTTCTTGCAGGCAGCAGAATGTTGGTTTCAATTTTCTAATCCATCCTGCCACTCTATGTCTTTTAATTGGTGCGTTTAGCACATTGACATTGAGAGAGATTATTGTTATGGGATTTTGTCCCATTGTTCTGTTAAAATTTGGTGTATTTGAGGGGCCTTTCTTGCCTTAAAGTAGCCCATTTAGTTGTTCTTGTAACCATGGTTTTGAGTCTGTGAAGTTCCTGAGCTGTTGTTTGTCTGTGAAACTGTGTGTTGTTCCTTCTATTATGAGTGAGAGTCTTGCTGGGAAAAGTATTTTTGGGGAGGCATTTATTTCATTGAGTTTTTTCACTATGTCCCACAACTGTTTTCAGGCCATGAGGGTTTCATCAGAAAAATCAGCTGTGAATTTTAAGGATGCTCCTTTGTAAGAAATTTCTTTCTTCGATCTTGCTGCTTTCAGAATTTTGTCTCTGTCTAAGGTTTTGGTCACTTTGATCAGAATGTGTCTTGGGGTATTTTTATTCGGATTTCTTCTAGCTGGTACCCTTCGGGCCTCCTGAATGTGGTCACAAGTTTTCTTCAGCTCTGGAAACATTGTAGCAATGACGTCTTTGACAGTTTCTTCTTCATCAAGGTTTCTTCCTGTATCTCTGGGGCTCCAATAATTCTTATGTTACCCCTCTTGGCTTCATCACGATATTCACTTGTCAGCTGTTCACGAATTGTGAGTCTCTTTTCCATTTTCTGCTCTTTTCTGGAGAGTCTCTGAACTTCATCTTCAAGCTCACTGATTCTGTTCTCAGCAGCTGTTACTCTGCTGCTGAGGCCTTCCACTGAGTTTTTCAATTTGCCTAGCAGGTTTTTCACGTCTGATATTTCTGTTTGCATTTTTCTCATTTCTGCCTTCAAATCCTCTTGTCTTTTTTTTGGCATTGTTTTCCAGTGTTTCTTTTAGTTCCCTAAGCGTCCCAAGTAGCTCCCTTCTGAATTCCTTGTCAGAGAGGTTGTCTAACACTATGGTACGGTTGGTGTCTTCTTGAGTAGCCTTTTCAATAAGAAAGTTCGGTGGGATTTTGCGTTGCTTTACCATTATGAGAGGTGTGGTTTAGTCCTTCACGTTCACTTGTGAAGGGGTAGAAAACCGGCTTTATGTGGGCTGGATCTAGCTGCGCATGACCAAGTAGGGTCTCAGCCTCCTGGGAGCGGGCGGTACCTGTTTGGGATTGGAGATGTTCAGCTTTGTTGGCCAGAGCTGCGTCTCTGTGCCCGTTCAGCGCAGTTCAGGGATTGAAAACCGGCTATCTAGGGGCTGGATCTAGCTGCGCATGCCCAAATAGGGTCCCAGGCCCCTGGGGGTGGTTTGTACATGTTTGGAGTTGGTGCCTTTCAGCTTTGCTTGCCAGAGCTGTGCCTCTGTGCCCATGCCACGCAGATCAGGGGTTGAAAACCGGCTTTCAAGGGGCTGGATCTAGCTGCGAATGCCCAAAGAGGTTCCCAGGCCCTTGGGGCGGGAAATACCTCTTTGGATTTGGAGCCGTTCAGCTTTCTTGTGTAGAGCTGCGCCTCTGTGCCTGTCCCACTCAGATCAGTTGTTGAAAACCGGCTTTCTAGGGGCTGGATCTAGCTGCGCATGCCCAAAAATGGTCCCAGGGACCTGGGGGCGGGTTGTACCTATTTGGAATTGGAGCCGGTCAGCTTTGTTGCCCAGAGCTGCGCCTCTGTGCCCGTCCCACGCAGATAAGGGGTTGAAAACCGACTTTCTAGGGGCTGGATCTAGCTGCGCATGCACAAAGAGGGTCCAAGGACCTTGGGGGCGGGCTGTTCCTGTTTGGAATTGGAGCCGTTCAGCTTTGTTGCCCAGAGCTGCGCCTCTGTGCCCGTTCCACGCAGTTCAGGGTTTTAAAACCGGCTACCTAGGGGCTGGATCTAACTGCGAACACCAAAGAGGGTCCCAGGCCCTTGGGGGCGGGCTGTAACTGTTTGCAATTGGAGCCATTCAGCTTTGTTGCCCAGAGTTGCACCTCTGTGCCCGTCCCACGCAGATCAGTGGTTGAAAACCGGCTTTCTAGGGGCTGGATCTAGCTGCGCATGCCCAAAGAGGGTCCAAGGACCTTGGGGGCGGGCTGTACCTGTATGAAATTGGAGCCGTTCAACTTTGTTGCCTAGAGCTGCGCCTTTGTACCCGTCCTACGCAGATCATGGGTTGATAACCGGCTTTCTAGGGACTAGATCTAGCTGCGAATGCCCAAAGAGGTTCCCAGGACCTGGGGGAGGGCTATATCTCTTTGGAATTGGAGCCGTTCAGCTTTGTTGCGCATAGTTGCGTTTTTATGCCCATACAACAAAGACCAGGGGTTGAAAACCGGCTTTCTAGGGGCTGGATCTTGCTGAGCATGTCTAAAGAGGGTCCCAGGCCCTTGTGGGTGGGCTGTACCTGTTTGGAATTAGAGCCGTTTCACTTTGTTGCCTAGAGCTGCGCCTCTGTGCCCATTCCGGGAAGATCATGGGTTGAAAACCGGCTTTATAGGGGATGGATATAACTGCTCATGCCCAAAGAGGGTCCCATGCACTTGGGGGCGGGCTGTACCTGTTTGGAATTGGAGCCGTTCAGCTTTGTTGCCCAGAGCTGTGCCTCGGTGGCCCTTCCCACGCAGATCAGGGTTTGAAAACCAGCTTTCTAGGGGCTGGATCTAGCTGCGCATACCCAAAGAGGATCCGAGGACCTTGGGGGCGGGCTGTACCTGTTTCGAATTGGAGCCGGTCAGATTTGTTGCCCAGATCTGCGGTTATGTGCCCGTCTCACGCAGATCTGGAGTTGAAAACCGGCTTTATATGGGCTGGACCTAGCTGTGCATCCCCAAGAAGAGTCTCAGGCCTTTGGGGGCAGGCTGTACCTGTTTAGGATTGGAGCCGTTCAACATTGTTGCCCAAAGCTGCACCTCTGTGCCCATCCCACGTAGATCACTGGTTGAAAACCGGCTTTTAGGGGCTGGATGTAGCTGCGCATGCCCAAACAGAGTGCGAGGCCCTTGGGGAAGGGCTATAACTGTTTGGAATTGGAGCCGTTCAGCTTTGTTGCCCAGAGCTGCGCCTCTGTGCCCGTCCCACGCAGATCAGGGATAGAAAACCGGCTCTCTAGGGGCATGCCAAAAGAGGGTCCCAGGCCCTTGGGGGCGGGCTGTACCTGTTTGGAATTGGAGCCGTTTAGTTTTTGTTGCGCAGAGCTGTGCCTCTATTCCCTTCCCACGCAGATCAGGGGTTGAAAACCGGCTTTCTAGGGGCTGGATCTTGCTGCGCATGCCCAAATAGGGTACCAGGCCATTGGGGAGGGCTGTTCCTGTTTGGAATTGGAGTCGTTCAACTTTGTTGCCCAGAGCTGCGCCTCCTTGCCCATTCCCGGCAGATCAGGTGTTGAAAACCGGCTTTCTAGAGGCTGGATCTAGCTGCGCATGCCCAAAGAGAGTGCGAGGCCCTTAGGGACGGGCTATTCCTGTTTGGAATTGGAGCCGTTCAGCATTGTTGCGCAGAGCTGCGCTTCTGTGCCCATCCCACGCACATCAGGGGTTGAAAACCGGCTTTCTAGGGGCTAGATCTAGATGCGCATGCACAAAGAGGGTCCCAGGCACTTGTGCGCGGGCTATACCTGTTTGGAATTGGAGCCTTTCAGATTTATTGCCCAGAACTGCGCCTCGGTGCCCGTCCCACACAGATCAGGGGTTGAAAACCGGTTTTCTAGGGGCTGGGTCTAGCTGCGCATGCCCAAAGAGGGTCCCAGGCACTTGGGGTGGGGTTGTACCTGATTGGAATTGGAGCCGTTCAGCTTTGTTTCCCTGAGCTGCGCCTCTGTGCCCGTCCCACAGAGATCAGGGGTTGAAAACCAGCTTTCTAGTGGATGGTTCTAGCTGCGCATGCCCAAAGAGTGTCCCAGGCCCTTGGGCGAGGGCTGTACCTGTTTGGAATTGGAGCCGTTCAGATTTGTTGCCTAGAGCTGTGCTTCTGTGCCCATCCCATGCAGATCAGTGGTTGAAAACCGTCTTTCTACAGCTGGATCTTCCTGCGCATGCCCAAAGAGGGTCCCAGGCCCCTGGGGTTGGGCTATTCCTGTTTGGAATTGGAGCCGTACAGCTTTGTTGCCCAGAGCTGGGCCTCTGTGCCCGTACCACGCAGATCAGGGGTTGAAAACCAGCTTTCTAGGGATTGGATCTAGCTGCGCATGACCAAAGAGAGTCCCAGGGCCCTGGGGGCGGGCTGTACCTGTTTGGAATTAGAGCCATTTATATTTGTTGCACACAGCTGCGCCTCTGTGCCCGTTCCACAAAGATTCTGGGTTGAAAACCGGCTTACTAGGGTATGGATCTTGCTGCGCATGCTCAAATAAGATACCAGGGTCTTGGGGGTGGGCTGTACCTGTTGGGAATTGGAGCCGTTCAGCTTTGTTGCCCAGAGCTGCGCCTCTGTTCCCGTCCCGGGCAGATCAGGGGTTGAAAACCGGCTTCCTAGGGGCTGGATCTAGCTGCTCATGCCAAAAGAGGGTCCCAGGCACTTTCAGTCGGGTTGTATCTGTTTGGAATTGGAGCCGTTCAGCTTTGTTACCCAGAGCTGCGCCTCGTTAACCGTCCCACGAAGATCAGGGGTTGAAAAACAGCTTTTTAGGGGCTAGATCTAGCTTCGCATTCCCAAACAAGGTACAAGGACCTTGGGGGCTGGCTGTCCCTCTTTGGAATTGGAGCCCTTCAGCTTTGTTGCCCAGAGCTGCACCTCTGTGCCCGTCCACGCAGATCAGGTGTTTGAAACCAGCTTTCTAGGGGCTGGATCTAGCTGCGCATGCCCGAAGAGGGTCACAGGAACTAGGGGGCGGGCTGTTCCTGTTTGGAATTGGAGCCGTTCAGCTTTGTTGCCCAGAGCTGCGCCACTTTGCCTGTCCCACGCAGTTCAGGGTTTGAAAACAGGCTTTCTAGGGACTGGATCTAGCTGTGCACGCCAAAGAGGTTCCCACGCCCATGGGGGCGGGATGTACCTGTTTGAAATTGGAGCCGTTCAGATTTGTTGCCCAGAGCTGCACCTCTGTGCCCATCCCACTCAGATCTGGAGTTTGAAACCAACTTTCTAGGGGCTGGATCTAGCTGCGCATGCCCAAAGAGGGTCCCAGGAACTTGGGTGCGGGCTGTACCTGTTTGGAATCGGAGCCGTTCTGCTTTGTTGCACAGAGCTGCGCCTCTGTGCCTGTCCCTCACAGATCAGAGGTTGAAAATTGGCTTTCTAGGGGCTGGATCTAGCTGAGCCTGCACAAAGAGGGTCCCAGGCCCTTGGGGGCTGGCTGTACCTGTTTGGAATTGGAGCCGTTCAGATTGGCTTGCCAGAGCTGCACCTCTGTGACCGTTCCACGCAGATAAGGGGTTGAAAACCGGCTTTCAAGGGGCTGGATCTAGATGTGCATGCCCAAAGAGGATTCCAGGCGCTTGGGGGCTGGCTGTACCAGTTTGGAATTGGAGCCGTTCAACTTTGTTGCGCAGAGCTGCCACTCTGTGCCCGTCCCGCGCAGATAAGTGGTTGAAAACCGGCTTTCTAGGGGATGGATCTATCAGCGCATGCCCAAGAGGGTCCCAGGACCTTGGGACGGGCTGTACCTGTTTGGAATTGGAGCCGTTCAGCTTTGTTGCCCACAGCTGCGCCTCTGTGCCTGTCGCACGCAGATCTGAGGTTCAAAACCGGCTTTCTATGGGCTGGATCTATCTGTGCATGCCCAAGTAGGGTCCCGGGGCCTTGAGGGCGGACTGTACCTGTTCGGGATTGGAGCCGTTCAGTTTGTTGCCCAGAGCTGCGCCTCTTGCCCGTCACACGCAGATCAGTGTTTGAAACCGGGTTTTTATAGGCTTTATACAGCTGCGCATGCCCAAAGATGGTACCAGGCCCTTGGGTTCGGGCTGTACCTGTTTGGAATTGGAGCCGTTCAGCTTTGTTGCCCAGAGCTGCCCCTATGTGCCCGTCCCATGCAGATCAGGGGTTGAAAAACGGCTTTCTAGGGGCTGGATCTAGCTGTGAATGCCAAAAGGGGGTCCCAGGCCCTTGCGGGTGGGCGGTACCTGTTTGCAATTGGAGCCGTTCAGCTTTGTTGCCCAGAGCTGCGCCTCTGTGCCCGTACCACGCAGATCAGGGGTTGAAAACCGGCTTTCTAGGGGCTGGATCTTGCTGCGCTTGCCCAAAGAGGGTCCCAGGCCCTAGGGGGTGGGCTGTACCTGTTTGGAATTGGAACCTTTCAGCATTGTTGCCTAGTGCAGCGCCTCTGTGCCCATCCCGGGCAGATCAGGGGTTGAAAACCGGTTTTCTAGGGGCTGGATCTAGCTGCGCATGCCCAAAGAGGGTAACAGGACCTTGGGGGCGGGCTGTACCTGTTTGGAATTGGAGCCGGTCAGCGTTTTTACCCAGAGCTGCACCTCTGTGCCCGTCCCACGCAGAACACGGGTTTGAAACCAGCTTTTTAGGGGCTGGATCTAGCTGTGCATGCCCAAAGATGGTCCCAGGAAATTGGGGGCCGGCTGTACCTGTTTGGAATAGGAGCCGTTCAGTTTTGGTGCACAGAGCTGAGCCTCTGTGCCCGTCCAACGCAGATCAGGGGTAGAAAACCCGTTTTCTAGGGGATGGATCTAGCTGCGCATGCCCAAAGAGGGTCCCAGGCCCTTGGCTGCGGGCTGGACCTCTTTGGAATTGAAGCCGTACAGCTTTGTTGCCCAGAGCTGCGCCTCTGTGCCCGTCCCACGCAGAACAGGGGTTGAAAACCAGCTTTCTAGGGGCTGGATCTAGCTGTGCATGCCTAAAGAGTGTCCCAGGCCCTTGGGGGCGGGCTGTACCTGTTTAGAATTGGAGCCGTTCAGCTTTATTTCCCACTGCTGCGCTACTGTGCCCGTCGCACACAGATCTGGGGTAGAAAACCGGCTTTCTATCGCCTGGATCTAGCTGCGCATGCCCAAGTAGTGTACCAGGCCCTTGGGGGCGGACTGAACCTGTTTGGGATTGGAGCCGTTCAGCTTTGCTAACCAGACCTTCGCCTCTGTGCCTTTTCCACGCAGATCAGGAGTTGAAAACCGGCGTTCAAAAGGCTGGATGTAGATGCACATGCCCATAGAGAGTCCCAGGCTAAAGGGGGCGGGCTTTACCTGTTCGGAATTGGAGCCTTTCTGCATTGTTGCCCAGTGCTGCGCCTCTGTGCCCGTCCCGGGCAGATCAGGGGTGGAAAACCGATTTCTAGGGGCTGGATCTAGCTGCGCATGCCCAAAGAGGGTCCCAGGCCCTTGGCCGCGGGCTGTACCTGTTTGGAATTGGAGCCGTTCAGCTTGGCTTGCCAGAGCTGCGCCTCTTTTCCCGTTCCACGCAGATCAGGGGTTGAAAACCGGCATTCTATGGGCTGGATCTCGTTGAGCATGCCCAAAGACGGTCCCAGGCCGTTGAGGGCTGGCTGTATCTGTTTGGAATTGGAGCCGTTCAGTTTGTTGCGCAGAGCTGCGCCTCTGTGCCCATCCCATGCAGATCAGGGGTTGAAAACCGGCTTTCTATGGGCTGGATCTAGCTGTGAATGCCAAAAGAGGGTCCCAGGCCCTTTCGGGCGGGCGGTACCTGTTTGCAATTGGAGCCGTTCAGCTTTGTTTCCCTGAGCTGCACCTCTGTGCCCGTCCCACAGAGATCAGGGGTTGAAAACCAGCTTTCTAGTGGATGGATCTAGCTGCGCATGCCCAAAGAGTGTCCCAGGCCCTTGGGCGAGGGCTGTACCTGTTTGGAATTGGAGCCGTTCAGATTTGTTGCCTAGAGCTGTGCTTCTGTGCCCATCCCACGCAGATCAGTGGTTGAAAACCGTCTTTCTACGGCTGGATCTTCCTGCGCATGCCCAAAGAGGGTCCCAGGCCCCTGGGGTTGGGCTATTCCTGTTTGGAATTGGAGCCGTACAGCTTTTGTTGCCCAGAGCTGGGCCTCTGTGCCCGTACCACGCAGATCAGGGGTTGAAAACCAGCTTTCTAGGGATTGGATCTAGCTGCGCATGACCAAAGAGAGTCCCAGGCCCCTGGGGGCGGGCTGTACCTGTTTGGAATTAGAGCCATTTATATTTGTTGCACACAGCTGCGCCTCTGGGCCCGTTCCACAAAGATTCTGGGTTGAAAACCGGCTTACTAGGGTATGGATCTTGCTGCGCATGCTCAAATAAGATACCAGGGTCTTGGGGGTGGGCTGTACCTGTTGGGAATTGGAGCCGTTCAGCTTTGTTGCCCAGAGCTGCGCCTCTGTTCCCGTCCCGGGCAGATCAGGGGTTGAAAACCGGCTCCCTAGGGGCTGGATCTAGCTGCGCATGCCAAAAGAGGGTCCCAGGCACTTTAAGTCGGGTTGTATCTGTTTGGAATTGGAGCCGTTCAGCTTTGTTACCCAGAGCTGCGCCTCGTTGCCCGTCCCACGAAGATCAGGGGTTGAAAAACGGCTTTTTAGGGGCTAGATCTAGCTTCGCATTCCCAACCAAGGTACAAGGACCTTGGCGGCGGGCTGTCCCTCTTTGGAATTGGAGCCCTTCAGCTTTGTTGCCCAGAGCTGCACCTCTGTGCCCGTCCACGCAGATCAGGTGTTTGAAACCAGCTTTCTAGGGGCTGGATCTAGCTGTGCATGCCCAAAGAGGGTCACAGGAACTAGGGGGCGGGCTGTTCCTGTTTGGAATTGGAGCCGTTCAGCTTTGTTGCCCAGAGCTGCGCCACTTTGCCTGTCCCACGCAGTTCAGGGTTTGAAAACAGGCTTTCTAGGGACTGGATCTAGCTGTGCACGCCAAAGAGGTTCCCAGGCCCATGGGGGCGGGATGTACCTGTTTGGAATTGGAGCCGTTCAGATTTGTTGCCCAGAGCTGCACCTCTGTGCCCATCCCACTCAGATCTGGAGTTTGAAACCAACTTTCTAGGGGCTGGATCTAGCTGCGCATGCCCAAAGAGGGTCCCAGGAACTTGGGTGCGGGCTGTACCTGTTTGGAATCGGAGCCGTTCTGCTTTGTTGCACAGAGCTGCGCCTCTGTGCCTGTCCCTCACAGATCAGGGGTTGAAAATTGGCTTTCTAGGGGCTGGATCTAGCTGAGCCTGCACAAAGAGGGTCCCAGGCCCTTGGGGGCTGGCTGTACCTGTTTGGAATTGGAGCCGTTCAGATTGGCTTGCCAGAGCTGCACCTCTGTGACCGTTCCACGCAGATAAGGGGTTGAAAACCGGCTTTCAAGGGGCTGGATCTAGATGTGCATGCCCAAAGAGGATCCCAGGCGCTTGGGGGCTGGCTGTACCAGTTTGGAATTGGAGCCGTTCAACTTTGTTGCGGAGAGCTGCCACTCTGTGCCTGTCCCGCGCAGATAAGTGGTTGAAAACCGGCTTTCTAGGGGATGGATCTAGCAGCGCATGCCCAAGAGGGTCCCAGGACCTTGAGATGGGCTGTACCTGTTTGGAATTGGAGCCGTTCAGCTTTGTTGCCCACAGCTGCGCCTCTGTGCCCGTCGCACGCAGATCTGAGGTTCAAAACCGGCTTTCTATGGGCTGGATCTATCTGTGCATGCCCAAGTAGGGTCCCGGGGCCTTGGGGGCGGACTGTACCTCTTCGGGATTGGAGCCGTTCAGCTTTGTTGCCCAGAGCTGCGCCTCTTGCCCGTCACACGCAGATCAGTGTTTGAAACCGGGTTTCTATAGGCTTTATACAGCTGCGCATGCCCAAAGATGGTACCAGGCCCTTGGGTGCGGGCTGTACCTGTTTGGAATTGGAGCCGTTCAGCTTTGTTGCCCAGAGCTGCCCCTATGTGCCCGTCCCATGCAGATCAGGGGTTGAAAAACGGCTTTCTAGGGGCTGGATCTAGCTGTGAATGCCAAAAGGGGGTCCCAGGCCCTTGCGGGCGGGCGGTACCTGTTTGCAATTGGAGCCGTTCAGCTTTGTTGCCCAGAGCTGTGCCACTGTGCCCGTCCCACAGAGATCAGTGGTTGAAAACCAAATCTCTAGTGGATGGATCTAGCTGTGCATGCCCAAGGAGTGTCCCAGGCCCTTGGGGGAGGGCTGTACCTGTTTGGAATGGAGCCGTTCAGATTTGTTGCCTAGAGCTGCGCCTCTGTGCCCGTCCCACGCAGATCAGTGGTTGAAAACCAGCTTTCTAGGGGCTGGATCTAGCTGCGCATGCCGAAAGAGTGTCCCAGGCTCTTGGCTGCGGGCTGTAACTTTTTGGAATTGAAGCCGTACAGCTTTGTTTCCCAGAGCTGCACTTTTGTGCCTGTCCCTCGCAGATCTGTGGTTGAAAACCGGTTTTCTAGTGGCTGGATCTAGCTGCGCATGCCCATGTAGGGTACCAGGCCCTTGGGGGCGGACTGTTCCTTATTGGGATTGGAGCCGTTCAGCTTTGCTTACCAGAGCTGTGCCTCTGTGCCTTTTCCACGCAGATCAGGAGTTGAAAACCGGCTTTCAAGAGGCTGGATGTACCTGCACATGCCCATAGAGAGTCCAAGGTTCCAGGGGGCGGGCTTTACCTGTTCAGAATTGGAGCCTTTCTGCATTGTTGCCCAGTGCTGCGCCTCTGTGCCCGTCCCGGGCAGATCAGGGGTGGAAAACCGGCTTTCTAGGGGCTGGATCTAGATGAGCATGCCAAAAGCGGATCCCAGGCCCTTGGGGGCGGGCTGTACCTATTTGGTATTGGAGCGGTTCAGCTTCGCTTGCCAGAGCTGTGCCTCTGTGCCCGTTCCACGCAGATCAGGGGTTGAAAACCGGCTTTTTACGGGCTGGATCTAGATGAGCATTCCCAAAGCGGATCACAGGCCCTTGGGGGCGGGCTATACCAGTTTGGAATTGGAGCCATTCAGATTCGTTGCGCAGAGCTGCACCTCTGTGCCCGTCCCACGCAGATCAGAGGTTGAAAACCGGCTTTCTAGGAGCTGGATCTAGCTGCGCATGCCCAAAGAGGGTCCCAGGCCCTTGGGGGCGTGCTGTACCGGTTTGGAATTGGAACCGTTCAGCTTTTTTGCCCACAGCTCCGCCTCTGTGCCCGTTGCACGCAGATCTGGGGTTGAAAACCGGCATTCTATGGGCTGGATCTAGCTGAGCATGCCCAAAGACGGTCCCAGGCCATTGAGGACGGGCTGTATCTGTTTTGAATAGGAGCCGTTCAGCTTTGTTGTTCAGAGCTGCGCCTCTGTGCCCGTCCCATGTAGATCAGGGGTTGAAATCCGGCTTTCTAGGGGTTGGATCTAGCTGTGAATGCCAAAAGAGGGTCCCAGGCACTTGCGGGCGGGCGGTACCTGTTTGCAATTGGAGCCGTTCAGCTTTGTTGCCCAGAGCTGCGCCTCTTGCCCGTCACACGCAGATCAGTGTTTGAAACCGGGTTTCTATAGGCTTTATACAGCTGCGCATGCCCAAAGATGGTACCAGGCCCTTGGGTGCGGGCTGTACCTGTTTGGAATTGGAGCCGTTCAGCTTTGTTGCCCAGAGCTGCCCCTATGTGCCCGTCCCATGCAGATCAGGGGTTGAAAAACGGCTTTCTAGGGGCTGGATCTAGCTGTGAATGCCAAAAGGGGGTCCCAGGCCCTTGCGGGCGGGCGGTACCTGTTTGCAATTGGAGCCGTTCAGCTTTGTTGCCCAGAGCTGTGCCACTGTGCCCGTCCCACAGAGATCAGTGGTTGAAAACCAAATCTCTAGTGGATGGATCTAGCTGTGCATGCCCAAGGAGTGTCCCAGGCCCTTGGGGGAGGGCTGTACCTGTTTGGAATGGAGCCGTTCAGATTTGTTGCCTAGAGCTGCGCCTCTGTGCCCGTCCCACGCAGATCAGTGGTTGAAAACCAGCTTTCTAGGGGCTGGATCTAGCTGCGCATGCCGAAAGAGTGTCCCAGGCTCTTGGCTGCGGGCTGTAACTTTTTGGAATTGAAGCCGTACAGCTTTGTTTCCCAGAGCTGCACTTTTGTGCCTGTCCCTCGCAGATCTGTGGTTGAAAACCGGTTTTCTAGTGGCTGGATCTAGCTGCGCATGCCCATGTAGGGTACCAGGCCCTTGGGGGCGGACTGTTCCTTATTGGGATTGGAGCCGTTCAGCTTTGCTTACCAGAGCTGTGCCTCTGTGCCTTTTCCACGCAGATCAGGAGTTGAAAACCGGCTTTCAAGAGGCTGGATGTACCTGCACATGCCCATAGAGAGTCCAAGGTTCCAGGGGGCGGGCTTTACCTGTTCAGAATTGGAGCCTTTCTGCATTGTTGCCCAGTGCTGCGCCTCTGTGCCCGTCCCGGGCAGATCAGGGGTGGAAAACCGGCTTTCTAGGGGCTGGATCTAGATGAGCATGCCAAAAGCGGATCCCAGGCCCTTGGGGGCGGGCTGTACCTATTTGGTATTGGAGCGGTTCAGCTTCGCTTGCCAGAGCTGTGCCTCTGTGCCCGTTCCACGCAGATCAGGGGTTGAAAACCGGCTTTTTACGGGCTGGATCTAGATGAGCATTCCCAAAGCGGATCACAGGCCCTTGGGGGCGGGCTATACCAGTTTGGAATTGGAGCCATTCAGATTCGTTGCGCAGAGCTGCACCTCTGTGCCCGTCCCACGCAGATCAGAGGTTGAAAACCGGCTTTCTAGGAGCTGGATCTAGCTGCGCATGCCCAAAGAGGGTCCCAGGCCCTTGGGGGCGTGCTGTACCGGTTTGGAATTGGAACCGTTCAGCTTTTTTGCCCACAGCTCCGCCTCTGTGCCCGTTGCACGCAGATCTGGGGTTGAAAACCGGCATTCTATGGGCTGGATCTAGCTGAGCATGCCCAAAGACGGTCCCAGGCCATTGAGGACGGGCTGTATCTGTTTTGAATAGGAGCCGTTCAGCTTTGTTGTTCAGAGCTGCGCCTCTGTGCCCGTCCCATGTAGATCAGGGGTTGAAATCCGGCTTTCTAGGGGTTGGATCTAGCTGTGAATGCCAAAAGAGGGTCCCAGGCACTTGCGGGCGGGCGGTACCTGTTTGCAATTGGAGCCGTTCAGCTTTGTTGCCCTGAGCTGCGCCTCTGTGCCCGTCCCACAGAGATCAGGGGTTGAAAACCAGCTTTCTAGTGGATGGATCTAGCTGCGCATGCCCAAAGAGTGTCCCAGGCCCTTGGGGGCGGACTGTACCTGTTTGGAATTGGAGCCCTTCAGCTTTGTTGCCCAGAGCTGCGCCTCTGTGCCGGTCCCATGCAGATAATTGGATGAAAACCGGCTTTCTCGGGGCTGGGTATAGCTGCGCATACCCAATGCGGGTCCCAGGCACTTGGGGGCGGACTGTACCTGTTTGGAATTCGAGCTGTTCAGCTTTGTTGCCTAGAGATGCGCCTCTGTGCCCATCTCACGCAGATCAGGTGTTGAAAACCGACTTTCTAGGGGCTGGATCTAGCTGCACATGCCTAAAGATGGTTCCAGGCCCTTGGGGGCGGGCTGTACCTGTTTGGAATTGGAGCCGTTCAACTTTGCTGCCCAGAGCTGCACTTTTGTGCCCGTCCCACGCAGATCAGGGGTTGAAAACCAGCTTTCTAGGGGCTGGATCTAGCAGCGCATGCCCAAGAGGGTCCCAGGCCCTTGGGACGGGCTGTACCTGTTTGGAGTTGGAGCCGTTCAGCTTTGTTGCCTAGAGATGCGCCTCTGTGCCCATCTCACGCAGATCAGGTGTTGAAAACCGACTTTCTAGGGCCTGGATATTGCTACCCATGTCCAAAGAGGGACCCAGGCCCTTGGGCACGGGCTATACATGTTTGGAATTGCAGCCGTTCAGCTTTGTTGCCTAGAACTGCGCCTCTGTGCCCGTCCCACGCAGATCACAGGTTGAAAACCAGCTTTCTAGGGGCTGGATCTAGCAGCGCATGCCCAAGAGGGTCCCAGGCCCTTGGGACGGGCTGTACCTGTTTGGAGTTGGAGCCGTTCAGCTTTGTTGCCCACAGCTGCGCCTCTGTGCCCGTCGCACGCAGATCTGAGGTTCAAAACCGGCTTTCTATGGGCTGGATCTAGCTGTGCATGCCCAAGTAGGGTCCCGGGGCCTTGGGGGCGGACTGTACCTCTTCGGGATTGGAGCCATTCAGCTTTGTTGCCCAGAGCTGCACCTCTTGCCCGTCACACGCAGATCAGTGTTTGAAACCGGGTTTCTATAGGCTTTTTCCAGCTGCGCATGCCCAAAGAGGGTACCAGGCCCTTGGGTGCCGTCTGTACCTGTTTGGAATTGGAGCCGTTCAGCTTTGTTGCCCACAGCTGCGCCTCTGTGCTCGTCACATTCAGATCTGGTGTTGAAAACCGGCTTCCTATGGCCTGGATCTAGCTGTGCATGCCCAAGTAGGGTACCAGGCCCTTGGGGGCGGACTGTACCTGTTTGGGATTGGAGCCGTTCAGCTTTGCTTACCAGAGCTGCGCCTCTGTGCCTTTTCCATGCAGATAAGGAGTTGAAAACCGGCGTTCAAAAGGCTGGATGTAGCTGCACATGCCCATAGAGAGTCCCAGGCTCCAGGGGGCGGGCTTTACCTGTTCGGAATTGGAGCCTTTCTGCATTGTTGCCCAGTGCTGCGCCTCTGTGCCCGTCCCGGGCAGATCAGGGGTTGAAAACCAGCTTTCTAGGGGTTGGATCTAGCTGCGAATGCCGAAAGAGAGTCCCAGGCCCCTGGGGGCGGGCTGTACCTGTTAGGAATTAGAGCCATTTATATTTGTTGCACAGAGCTGCGCCTCTGTGCCCGTTCCACAAAAATTCTGGGTTGAAAACCGGCTTACTAGGGTATGGATCTTGCTGCGCATGCTCAAATAAGATCCCAGGGTCTTGGGGGTGGGCTGTACCTGTTTGGAATTGGAGCCGTTCAGCTTTGTTGCCCAGAGCTGCGCCTCTGTTCCCGTCCCGGGCAGATCAGGGGTTGAAAACCGGCTCCCTAGGGGCTGGATCTAGCTGTGCATGCCAAAAGAGGGTCCCAGGAACTTTAAGTCGGGTTGTACCTGTTTGGAATTGGAGCCGTTCAGCTTTGTTACCCAGAGCTGCGCCTCATTGCCCGTCCCACGAAGATCAGGGGTTGAATAACAGCTTTTTAGGGGATAGATCTAGCTTCACATTCCCAAACAAGGTACAAGGACCTTGGCGGCGGGCTGTCCCTCTTTGGAATTGGAGCCCTTCAGCTTTGTTGCCTAGAGCTGCACCTCTGTGCCCGTCCACGCAGATCAGGGGTTTGAAACCAGCTTTCTAGGGCCTGGTTCTAGCTGCGCATGCCCAAAGAGGGTCACAGGAACTAGGGGGCGGGCTGTTCCTGTTTGGAATTGGAGCCGTTCAGCTTTGTTGCCCAGAGCTGCGCCACTTTGCCTGTCCCACGCAGTTCAGGGTTTGAAAACAGGCTTTCTAGGGACTGGATCTAGCTGTGCACGCCAAAGAGGTTCCCAGGCCCATGGGGGCGGGATGTACCTGTTTGGAATTGGAGCCGTTCAGATTTGTTGCCCAGAGCTGCACCTCTGTGCCCATCCCACTCAGATCTGGAGTTTGAAACCAACTTTCTAGGGGCTGGATCTAGCTGCGCATGCCCAAAGAGGGTACCAGGAACTAGGTTGCGGGCTGTACCTGTTTGGAATCGGCGCCGTTCTGCTTTGATGCACAGAGCTGCGCCTCTGTGCCTGTCCCTCGCAGATTAGGGGTTGAAAATTGGCTTTCTAGGGGCTGGATCTAGCTGAGCCTGCCCAAAGAGGGTCCAAGGCCCTTGGGGGCTGGCTGTACCTGTTTGGAATTGGAGCCGTTCAGCTTGGCTTGACAGAGCTGCGCCTCTGTGACCGTTCCACGCATATCAGGGGTTGAAAACCGGCTTTCAAGGGGCTGGATCTAGATGTGCATGCCCAAAGAGGATCCCAGGCCCTTGGGGGCTGGCTGTACCAGTTTGGAATTGGAGCCGTTCAACTTTGTTGCGCAGAGCTGCCACTCTGTGCCCGTCCAGCGCAGATAAGTGGTTGAAAACCGGCTTCTAGGGGCCGGATCTATCAGCGCATGCCCAAGAGGGTCCCAAGGCCCTTGGGACGGGCTGTACCTGTTTGGAATTGGAGCCGTTCAGCTTTGTAGCCCGCAGCTGTGCCTCTGTGCCCGTCGCACGCAGATCTGAGGTTCAAAACCGGCTTTCTATGGGCTGGATCTAGGTCTGCATGCCCAAGTATGGTCCCGGGGCCTTGGGGGCGGACTGTACCTGTTCGAGATTGGAGCCGTTCAGCTTTGTTGCCCAGAGCTGCGCCTCTTGCCCGTCACACGCAGATCAGTGTTTGAAACCGGGTTTCTATAGGCTTTATACAGCTGCGCATGCCCAAAGATGGTACCAGGCCCTTGGGTGCGGGCTGTACCTGTTTGGAATTGGAGCCGTTCAGCTTTGTTGCCCAGAGCTGCCCCTATGTGCCCGTTCCATGCAGATCAGGGGTTGAAAAACGGCTTTCTAGGGGCTTGATCTAGCTGTGAATGCCAAAAGGGGGTCCCAGGCCCTTGCGGGCGGGCGGTACTTGTTTGCAATTGGAGCCGTTCAGCTTTGTTGCCCAGAGCTGCGCCACAGTGCCCGTCCCACAGAGATCAGGGGTTGAAAACCAAATTTCTAGTGGATCTAGCTGCGCATGCCCAAAGAGTGTCCCAGGCCCTTGGGGGAGGGCTGTACCTGTTTGGAATGGAGCCGTTCAGATTTTTGCCTAGAGTTGCGCCTCTGTGCCCGTCCCACACAGATCAGTGGTTGAAAACCGGCTTTCTTGGGGCTGGATCTAGCTGCGCATGCCCAATGAGTGTCCCAGGCTCTTGGCTGTGGGCTGTAACTTTTTGGAATTGAAGCCGTACAGCTTTGTTGCCCAGAGCTGCGCTTCTGTGCCTGTCCCTCGCAGATCTGTGGTTGAAAACCGGCTTTCTAGTGGCTGGATCTAGCTGCGCATGCCCAAGTAGGGTACCAGGCCCTTGGGGGCGGATTTTACCTGTTTGGGATTGGAGCCGTTCCGCTTTGCTTACCAGAGCTGCGCCTCAGTGCCTTTTCCACGCAGATCAGGATTTCAAAACCGGCTTTCAAGAGGCTGGATGTAGCTGCTCATGCCCATAGAGAGTCCCAGGCTCCAGGGGGCGGGTTTTACGTTTTCGGAATTGGAGCCTTTCAGCTTTTTTGCCCACAGCTGCGCCTCTGTGCCCGTTGCACGCAGATCTGGGGTTGAAAACCGGCATTCTATGGGCTGGATCTAGCTGAGCACGCCCAAAGACGGTCCCAGGCTGTTGAGGGCGGGCTGTATCTGTTTTGAATTGGAGCCGTTCAGCTTTGTTGCGCAGAGCTGTGCCTCTGTGCCCGTCCCAAGCAGATCAGGGGTTGAAATCCGGCTTCCTAGGGGCTGGATCTAGCTGTGAATGCCAAAAGAGGGTCCCAGGCCCTTGCGGGCGGGCGGTACCTGTTTGCATTTGGAGCCGTTCAGCTTTGTTTCCCTGAGCTGCGCGTCTGTGCCCGTCCCACAGAGTTCAGGGGTTGAAAACCAGCTTTCTAGTGGATGGATCTAGCTGCGCATGCCCAAAGAGTGTCCCAGGCCGTTGGGGGCGGGCTGTACCTGTTTGGAATTGGAGCCGTTCAACTTTGTTGCCCAGAGCTGGGGCTCTGTGCCCGTACAACGCAGATCAGGGGTGGAAAACCAGCTTTCTAGGGGTTTGATCTAGCTGCGCATGCGCAAAGAGAGTCCCAGGCCCCTGGGGGCGGGCTGTATCTGTTTGGAATTAGAGCCATTTATCTTTGTTGCACAGAGCTGCGCCTCTATGCCCGTTCCACAAAGATTCTGGGTTGAAAACCGGCTTACTAGATGATGGATCTTGCTACGCATGCTCAAATAAGGTCCCAGGGTATTGGGTGTGGGCTGTACCTGTTTGGAATTGGAGCCGTTCAGCATTGTTGCCCAGAGCTGCGCCTCTGTTCCCGTCCCGGGCAGATCAGGGGTTGAAAACCGGCTTTCTAGGGGCTGGATCTAGCTGCACATGAAAAAAGAGGGTCCCAGGGACTTTAAGTCGGGTTGTACCTGTTTGGAATTGGAGCCGTTCAGCTTTGTTACCCAGAGCTGCGCCTCTGTGCCCGTCCCACGAAGATCAGGGGTTGAAAACCAGCTTTTTAGGGGCTGGATCTAGCTTCGCATTCCCAAACAAGGTACAAGGACATTGGGGGTGGGCTGTTCCTGTTTGGAATTGGAGCCCTTCAGCTTTGTTGCCCAGAGCTGCGCCTCTATGCCCGTCCCACGAAGATCAGGGGTTTGAAACCAGCTTTCTAGGGACTCGATCTAGCTCTACACGCCAAAGAGATTCCCAGGCCCTTGGGGGCGGGCTGTACCTGTTTGGAATTGGAGCCGTTCAGCTTTGTTGCCCAGAGCTGCACATCTGTGCCCATCCCACGCAGATCTGGAGTTTGAAACCCACTTTCTAGGGGCTGTATCTAGCTGCGCATGCCCAATGAGGGTCCCAGGAACTTGGGGGCGGTCTGTACCTGTTTAGAATTGGAGCCGTTCTGCTTTTTTGCACAGAGCTGCGCCTCTGTGCCTGTCCGTCGCAGATCAGGGGTTGAAAATCGGCTTTCTAGGTGCTGGATCTAGCTGAGCATGCACAAAGCGGGTCCCAGGCCCTTGGGGGCTGGCTGTATCTGTTTGGAATTGGAGCCGTTTAGCTTGGCTTGCCAGAGCTGCGCCTCTGTGACTGTTCCACGCAGATCAGGGGTGGAAAACCGGCTTTCAAGGGGCTGGATCTAGATGTGCATGCCCAAAGAGGATCCCAGGCCGTTGGGGGCTGGCTGTACCAGTTTAGAATTGGAGCCGTTCAACTTTGATGCGCAGAGCTGCAACTCTGTGCCTGTCCCGCGCAGATAAGTGGTTGAAAACCGGCTTTCTAGGGGCTGGATCTAGCAGCGCATGCCCAAGAGGGTCCCTGGCCCTTGGGACGGGCTGTACCTGTTTGGAATTGGAGCCGTTCAGCTTTGTTGCCCTCAGCTGCGCCTCTGTGCCCGTCGCACGCAGATCTGGGTTCAAAACCGGCTTTCTATGGGCTGGATCTAGCTGTGCATGCCCAATTAGGGTCCCGGGCCCTTGGGGGCGGACTGTTCCTGTTCGGGATTGGAGCCGTTCAGCTTTGTTGCCCAGAGCTCCGTCTCTGTGCCCGTCACACGCAGATCAGTGTTTGAAACCGGGTTTCTATAGGCTTTATCTAGCTGCGCATGCCCAAAGAGGGTACCAGACCCTTTGGTGCGGGCTGTACCTGTTTGGAATTGGATTTGTTCAGCTATGTTGCCCAGAGCTGCCCCTATGTGCCCGTCCCATGCGGATCAGGGGTTGAAAACTGGCTTTCTAGGGGCTAGATCTAGCTGTGAATGCCAAAAGGAGGTCCCAGGCCCTTGCGGGCGGGCGGTACCTTTTTGCAATTGGAGCCGTTCAGCTTTGTTGCCCAGAGCTCCGCCACTGTGCCCGTCCCACAAAGATCAGGGTTTGAAAACCAAATTTCTAGTGGATGGATCTAGCTGCGCATGCCCAACGAGTGTCCCAGGTCCTTGGGGGAGTGCTGTACCCGTTTGGAATTGGAGCCGTTCAGATTTGTTGCCTAGAGCTGCGCCTCTGTGCCCGTCCCACACAGATCAGTGGTTGAAAACCGGCTTTCTAGGGGCTGGACCCAGCTGCGCATGCCAAAGAGGGTCCAAGAAACATGGTGGCGGGCTGTACCTGTTTGGAATTGGAGGCGAGCAGCTTTGCTGCCCAGAGCGGCACCTCTTTGCCCGTACCATGCAGATCAGGGGGTGACACCCGGCTTTCTATGGGCTGGATCTAGCTGGTCATGCCCTTACAGGTTCCCAGGCCCTGGGGGCAGGCTATACCTCTTTGGAATTGGAGCCGTTCAGCTTTGTTGTGCAAAGCAGAGCCTCTGTGCCCGTCCCACGCAGATCAGGGTTTGAAAACCGGCTTTCTAGGGGCTAGATCTAGCTGAGCATGCCCAAAGAGGGTCCCAGGCCCTTGGGGGCGTGCTATACCTGTTTGGAATGGGAGCCGTTCAGCTTTGTTGCGCAGAGCTGCTCATTTGTGCCCGTCCCAAGCAGATCAGGGTTTGAAAACCGGCTTTCAAGGGGCTGGATCTAGTTGAGCATGCCCAAAGAGGATCCCAGGCCCTTGGGGGCGGGCTGTACCTGTTTGGAATGGGAGCCGTTCAGCTTTGTTGCGCAGAGCTGCACCTCTGTGCCCGTCCCACGCAGACCCAGGGTTGAAAACCGGCTTTCGAGGGGCTGGGTCTAGCTGCGCATGCCCAAGTAGGGTACCAGGCCCTTGGGGGCGGACTGTACCTGTTTGGGATTGGAGCCGTTCAGCTTTGCTTACCAGAGCTGCGCCTCTGTGCCTTTTCCACGCAGATCGGGAGTTGAAAACCGGCTTTCAAGAGGCTGGATGTAGCTGCTCATGCCCATAGAGAGTCCCAGGCTCCAGGGGGCGGGCTTTACCTGTTCGGAATTGGAGCGTTTCTGCATTGTTGCCCAGTGCTGCGCCTCTGTGCCCGTCCCGGGCAGATCAGGGGTGGAAAACCGGCTTTCTAGGGGCTGGATCTAGCTGAGCATGCCCAAAGAGGGTCCCAGGCCCTTGGGGGCGGGCTGTACCTGTTTTGAATTGGAGCCGTTCAGCTTGGCTTGCCAGAGCTGCGCATCTGTGCCCGTTCCACGCAGATCAGGGGTTGAAAACCGTCATTCTATGGGCTGGATCTAGCTGAGCATGCCCAAAGACGGTCCCAGGCCATTGAGGGCTGGCTGTATCTGTTTGGAATTGGAGCCGTTCAGCTTGGCTTGCCAGAGCTGCGCATCTGTGCCCGTTCCACGCAGATCAGGGATTGAAAACCGGCATTCTATGGGCTGGATCTAGTTGAGCATGCCCAAAGACGGTCCCAGGCCGTTGAGGGCTGGCTGTATCTGTTTGGAATTGAAGCCGTTCAGCTTTGTTGCGCAGAGCTGCGCCTCTGTGCCCGTCCTACAGAGATCAGGGGTTGAAAACCAGCTTTCTAGTGGATGGATCTAGCTGCGCATGCCCAAAGAGTGTCCCAGGCCCTTGGGGGAGGGCTGTACCTGTTTGGAATTGGAGCCGTTCAGATTTCTTGCCTAGAGCTGTGCCTCTGTGCCCGTCCCACGCAGATCAGTGGTAGAAAACCGGCTTTCTAGGGGCTGGATCTTCCTGCGCATGCCCAAAGAGGGTCCCAGGCCCTTGGGGTTGGGCTAGTCCTGTTTGGAATTGGAGCCGTACAGCTTTGTTGCCCAGAGCTGGGCCTCTGTGCCCGTACCACGCAGATCAGTGGTTGAAAACCAGCTTTCTAGGGGTTGGATCTAGCTGCGCATGCCCAAAGAGAGTCCTACGCCCCTGGGGGCGGGCTGTACCTGTTTGGAATTAGAGCCATTTATCTTTGTTGCACAGAGCTGCACGTCTGTGCCCGTTCCACAAAGATTCTGGGTTGAAAACCGGCTTACTCGATGATGGATCTTGCTGCGCATGCTCAAATAAGGTCCCAGGGTATTGGGGGTGGGCTGTGCCTGTTTGGAATTGGAGCCGTTCAGCTTTGTTGCCCAGAGCTGCGCCTCTGTTCCCGTCCCGGGCAGATCAGGGGTTGAAAACCGGCTTTCTAGGGGCTGGATCTAGCTGCGCATGCCAAAAGAGGGTCCCAGGCACTTTAAGGCGGGTTGTACCTGTTTGGAATTGGAGCCGTTCAGCTTTGTTGCCCAGAGCTGCGCCTCTGTTCCCATCCCACGCAGATCAGTGGTTGAAAACCGGCTTTCTAGGGGCTGGACCTAGCTGCGCATGCCAAAGTTGGTCCAAGAAACATGGTGGCGGGCTGTACCTGTTTGGAATTGGAGCCGTACAGCTTTGTTGCCCAGAGCTGCGCCTCTTTGCCCGTACCATGCAGATCAGGGGGTGACACCCGGCTTTCTATGGATTGGATCCAGCTGCGCATGCCCATAGAGGTTCCCAGGCCCTGGGGGCAGGCTATACCTCTTTGGAATTGGAGCCGTTCAGCTTTGTTTCGCAGAGCTGAGACTCTGTGCCCGTCCCACGCATATCAGGGGTTGAAAACCGGCTTTCTAGGGGCTAGATCTAGCTGAGCATGCCCAAAGAGGGTCCCAGGCACTTGGGGGAGTGCTATACCTGTTTGGAATGGTATCCGTTTAGCTTTGTTGCGCAGAGCTGCACATCTGTGCCCGTCCCACGCAGACAAGGGGTTGAAAACCGGCTTTCGAGGGGCTGGATCTAGTTGAG
This sequence comes from Sorex fumeus, assembly GCF_029834395.1. Lineage (NCBI taxonomy): Eukaryota > Metazoa > Chordata > Mammalia > Eulipotyphla > Soricidae > Sorex > Sorex fumeus. Next base: position 273,590 of record NW_026606257.1, on the reverse strand, counting down.
CAGGCCCAAAGGGGATCCCAGGCCCTTGGGGGCGGGCTGTACCTGTCTGGAATGGGAGCCGTACAGCTTTTTTTGCCCAGAGCTGCGCCTCTGTTCAAGTCCCGGGCAGATCAGGGGTTGAAACCCGGCTTTCTAGGGGATAGATCTAGCTGCGCATGCCAAAAGAGGGTCCCGGGCACTTTAAGGCGGGTTGTACCTGTATGGAATTGGAGCCGTTCAGCTTTGTTACCCAGAGCTGCGCCTCGTTGCCCGTCCCACGAAGATCAGGGGTTGAAAACCAGCTTTTTAGGGGCTGGATCTAGCTTTGCATTCCCAAACAAGGTACAAGGACCTTGGGGGCGGGCTGTCGCTGTTTGGAATTGGAGCCCTTCAGCTTTGTTGCCCAGAGCTGCACCTCTGTGCCCGTCCCACGCAGATCAGGGGTTTGAAACCAGCTTTCTAGGGACTGGATCTAGCTGTGCACGCCAAAGTGGTTCACAGGCCCTTGGGGTCGGGCTATACCTATTTGGAATTGAGCCATTAAGCATTGTTGCCCAGAGCTGCACCTCTGTGCCCATCCCACGCAGATCTGTAGTTTGAAACCAACTTTCTAGGTGCTGGATCTAGCTGCGCATGCCCAAAGAGGGTCCCAGGAACTTGGGGGCTGGCTGTACCTGTTTGGAATCAGAGCCGTTCTGCTTTGTTTCACAGAGCTGCGCCTCTCTGCCTGTCCCTTGCAAATAAGGGGTTGAAAATCGGCTTTCTAGGGTCTGAATCTAGCTGCGCATGCACAAAGAGGGTCCCAGGCCCTTGGGGGCTGGCTGTATCTGTTTGGAATTGGAGCCGTTCAGCTTGGCTTGCCAGAGCTGCGCCTCTGTGACCGTTCCACGCAGATCAGGGGTTGAAAACCGGCTTTCTAGGGGCTTGATCTAGCAGCGCATTCCCAAGATGGTCCCAGGCCCTTGGGATGGGCTGTACCTGTTTGGAATTGGAGCCGTTCAGCTTTGTTGCCCACAGCTGCGACTCTGTGCCCGTCGCACGCATATCTGTGGTTCAAAACCGGCTTACTATGGGCTGGATCTAGCTGCGTATGCCCAAGTAGGGTCCCGGGCCCTTGGGGGCGGACTGTGCCTGTTCGGGATTGGAGCCGTTCAGCTTTGTTGCCCAGAGCTGCGCCTCTGTGCCCGTCACACGCAGATCAGTGTTTGAAACCGGGTTTCTATAGGCTTTATCTAGCTACACATGCCCAAAGAGGGTACTAGGCCCTTGGGTGCGGGCTGTACCTGTTTGGAATTGGAGCCATTCAGCTTTGTTGCGCAGAGCTGCACACCTGTGCCCGTCCCACGCAGACAAGGGGTTGAAAACCGGCTTTCTAGGGGCTGGATCTAGCTGTGAGTTGCAAAAGGGGATCCCAGGCCCTTGCGGGCGGGCGGTACCTGTTTGCAATTGGAGCCGTTCAACTTTGTTGCACAGAGCTGCGCCATTGTGCCCGTCCCACAGAGATCAGGTGTTGAAAACCAAATTTCTAGTGGATTGATCTAGCTGCGCATGCCCAAAGTGTGTCCCAAGCCCTTGGGGGTGGGCTGTACCTGTTTGGAATTGGAGCCGTTCAGATTTGTTGCCTAGAGCTGCGCCTCTTTGCCCGTCCCACGCAGATCAGTGGTTGAAACCCGGCTTTCTAGGGGCTGGACCTAGCTGCGCATGCCAAAGAGGGTACAAGAAACATGTTGGCGGGCTGTACCTGTTTGGAATTGGAGCCGTACAGCTTTGTTGCCCAGAGCTGCGCCTCTTTGCCCGTACCATGCAGATCAGGGTTTGACACCCGGCTTTCTATGGGCTGGATCTAGCTGGGCATGCCCATAGAGGTTCCCAGGACACTGGGGGCGGGCTGTACCAGTTTGGAATTGGAGCCGTTCAGTTTTCTTGTTCAGAGCTGCACCACTGTGCCCGTCCCCTGCAGATCAGGGGTTGAAAACCGGCTTTCAAGGGGCTGGATCTAGTTGAGCATGCCCAAAGAGGATCCCAGGCCCTTGGGGGCGGGCTGTACCTGTTTGGAATTGGAGCCGTTCAGTTTTGTTGTTCAGAGCTGCACCTCTGTGTCCGTCCCATGCAGATCAGGGGTTGAAAATCAGCTTTTTAGGGGCTGGATCTAGATGCGCATGCCCAAATAGGGTCACAGGAACAAGGGCGCGGGCTGTTACTGTTTGGAATTGGAGCCGTTCAGCTTTGTTGCCCAGAGCTGCGCCTCTGTGGCTGTCCCACGCAGTTCAGGGGTTGAAAACCGGCTTTCTAGGGGCTGGATCTAGCTGCGCATGCCAAAAGAGGGTCCAAGGCTCTTGGCTGCGGGCTGTAACTTTTTGGAATTGAATCCGTAAAGCTTTGTTGCCCAGAGCTGCGCCTCTGTGCCTATCCCTCGCAGATCTGTGGTTGAAAACCGGCTTTCTAGTGGCTGGATCTAGCTGCGCATGCCCAAGTAGTGTACCAGGCCCTTGGGGGCGGGCTGTACCTGTTTTGAATTGGAGCCGTTCAGCTTGGCTTGCCAGAGCTTCGCTTCTGTGCCCATTCCACGCAGATCAGGGGTTGAAAACCGGCTTTCTACGGGCTGGATCTAGATGAGCATGCCCAAAGAGGATCCCAGGCACTTGGGGGAGGGCTGTACCAGTTTGGAGTGGGAGCCGTTCAGCTTTGTTGCCCAGAGCTGCGCGTCGTTTCCCGTCCCACGCAGATCAGTGGTTGAAAACCGGCTTTCTAGTGACTCGATCTAGCTGCGCATGCCCAAAGAGGGTCCCAGGCCCTTCGGGGCGGACTGTACCTGTTTGGAATTGGAGCCGTTCAGGTTGGCTTGCCAGAGCTGCGACTCTGTGCCCGTTCCACGCAGATCAGGGGTTGAAAACTGGCTTTCAAGGGGCTGGATCTAGATGAGCATGCCTAAATAGGATCCCAGGCCCTTGGGGGCGGGCTGTACCAGTTTGGCATTGGCGCCGTTTAGCATTGTTGCGCAGAGCTGCACATCGGTGCTTGTTCCACGCAGATCAGGAGTTGAAAACCGGCTTTCTAGGGGCTGGATCTAGCTGCGCATGCCCAAAAAGGGTCCCAGGCGCTTGGGGGCGGGCTGTACCTTTTTGGAATAGGAGCCGTTCAGCTTTTTTTGCCCACAGCTGCGCTTCTGTGCCCGTCGCACGCAGATCTGGGGTTGAAAACCGGCATTCTATGCGCTGGATCTAGCTAAGCATGCCCAAAATGGGTCCCAGGCCCTTGGCGGCGGGCTGTACCAGTTTGGCATTGGCACCGTTTAGCTTTGTTGCGCAGAGCTGCACCTCTGTGCCCGTCCCACGCAGATCAGGGGATGAAAACTGGCTAATAAGGGGCTGGATCTAGCTGCGCATGCCAAAGAGGGTCCCAGGTCCCTGGGGGCAGGCTGTACCTGTTTGGAAATAGAGACATTTATCTTTGTTGCTCAGAGCTGCGCCTCTGTGCCCGTTCCACAAAGATCAGGGGTTGAAAACTGGCTTACTACGGGCTGGATCTTGCTGTGCATGCCCCAATAAGGTCCCAGGGTCTTGGGTGTGGGCTGTAACTGTTTGGAATTAGAGACGTTCAGCTTTGTTGCCCAGAGCTGCGCCACTTTTCCCGTCCCGGGCAGATCAGGGGTTGAAAAACGGCTTTCTAGAGGCTGGATCTAGCTGTGCATGCCCAAAGAGGGTCCCAGGCACTTTAAGGCGGGCTGTACCTGTTTGGAATTGGAGCCGTTCAGCTTTGTTACCCAGAGCTGCGCCTCGTTGCCCGTCCCACGAAGATCAGATGTTGAAAATCTGCTTTTTAGGGGCTGGACCTAGCTGCGCATGCCAAAGAGGATCCAAGAAACTTGGTGGCGGGCTGTACCTGTTTGGAATTGGAGCCGTACAGCTTTGTTACCCAGCGCTGCGCCTCTTTGCCCGTACCATGCAGATCAGGGGTTGACACCCGGCTTTCTAGGGGCTGGATCTAGCTGTTCATGCCCATAGAGGTTCCCAGGTCCTGGGGGCAGGCTATACCTCTTTGGAATTGGAGCCGTTCAGCTTTGTTGCGCAGAGCTGAGCCTCTGTGCCCGTCCCACGCAGATCAGGGGTTGAAAACCGGCTTTCTAGGGGCTAGATCTAGCGGAGCATGCCCAAAGAGGGTCCCAGGCCCTTGGGGTCGTGCTAAACCTGTTTGATATTGGAGCCGTTCAGCTTTGTTGCGCAGAGCTGCACCTTGTGCCCGTCCCACGCAAATCAGGGGTTGAAAACCGGCTTTCGAGGGGCTGGATCCAGTTGCGCATGCCCAAAGTGGGTCCCAGGCCCTTGGGGGCGAGCTGTACCTGTTTGGAATTGGAGCCGTTCAGCTTGGCTTGCCAGAGCTGCGCCTCTGTGCCCGTTTCACGCAGATCAGGATTTGAAAACCGGCTTTCAAGGGGCTGGATCTAGATGAGCATGCCCAAAGAGGATCCCAGGCCCTTGGGGGCGGACTGTACCAGTTTGGAATTAGAGCCGTTCAGCTTTTTTGCGCAGAGCTGCACCTCTGTGCCGTCCCACGCAGAACAGTGGCTCAAAACCGGCTTTCTTGGGGCTAGATCTAGCTGAGCATTCCAAAGTGGGTCCCAGGCCCTTGGGGGCGGGCTGTACCTGTTTGGAATTGGAGCCGTTCAGCTTTGTTACCCACAGCTGCGCCTCTGTGCCTGTCGCATGCAGATCTGGGCTTGAAAACTGGATTACTATGGGCTGGGTCTAGCTGCGCATGCCCAAGTATGGTCCCAGGCCCATGGGGGCGGACTGTATCTGTTCGGGATTGGAGCCGTTCTGCTTTATTGCCCAGAGATGCGCCTCTGTGCCCATCCCGGGCAGATCAGGGGATGAAAACCGGCTTTCTAGAGGCTTGATCTAGCGGTGCATGCAAAAAGAGGGTCCCAGGCCTTGGGGGCGGGCTTTACCTGTTCAGAATTGAAGCCTTTCTTCTTTGTTGCCCAGTGTTGCGCCTCTGTGCCCGTCCCAGGCATATCAGGGGTTGAAAACCGATTTTCTAGGGGCTGCATCTAACTGCGCATGCCCAAATAGGGTCCCAGAAAATAGGAGGCGAGCTGTACCTGTTTGGAATTGGAGCCGTTCAGCTTTGTTGCCCAGAGCTGTGCCTCAGTGCCCGTCCCACGCAGATCAGAGGTTGAAAACCAGCTCTCTAGGGGCTGGATCTAGCTGCGCATGCCCAAAGAGGGTAACAGGACTTGGGGGCGGGCCCTACCTGTTTGGAATTGGAGCCGTTCAGCTTTTTTGCCCAGAGCGGCACCTCTGTGTCCGTCCCACGCAGATCACGGGTCTGAAACCAGCTTTCTAATCGGCTGGATCTAGCTGCGCAAGCCCAAAGAAGGTTCCAGGAACTTGGGGGCGGGCTGTACGTGTTTGGAATTGGAGCCGTTCTGCTTTGTTGCACAGAGCTGCGCCTCTGTGCCCGTCCCACGCAGATCAGGGGTTGAAAACCGGCTTTCTAGGGGCTAGATCTAGCTGCGCATGCCTAAATAGGGTCCCAGGCTCTTGGGGGTCGCTGTACCTGTTTAGAATTTGAGCTGTTCAGCTTTGTTGCCCAGAGCTGCGCCTCGGTGCCTGTCCCACGCAGACAGGGGTTAAAAACCAGCTTTCTAGTGCCTGGATCTAGCTGCGCATGCCCAAAGAGTGTCCTAGGCCCTTGGGGGCGGGCTGTACATGTTTGGATTTGGAGACGTTCTGCTTTGTTGCCCAGAGCTGCGCCTCTGTGCCTGTCCCATGCAGATCTTGGATTGAAAACTGGCTTTCTAGAGGCTGGATCTAGCTGCGCATGCCCAAAGAGGGTCACAGGCCCTTGGGGGCGGGCTGTACCTGTTTGGAATTGGAGCCGTTCAGCTTGGCTTGCCATAGCTGTGCATCTGTGCCCGTTCCACGCAGATCAGGGGTTGAAAACCGGCTTTCTAGGGGCTGGATCTAGATGAGCATGCCCAAAGAGGATCCCAGGCCCTTGGGGGCGGACTTTACCAGTTTGGAATTGGAGCCGTTCAGCTTTGTTTCGCAGAGCTGCACCTCTGTGCCCGTCCCACGCAGATCATGGTTTGAAAAGCGGCTTTCTAGGGGCTGGATCTAGCTGTGCATGCGCAAAGAGTGTCCCAGGCCTTTTGGTGGCGTGCTGAACCTATTTGGAATTGGTGTCGTTCAGGTTTTTTGCCCAAAGCTGCGCCTCTGTGCCCGTCACACGCAGATCTGGGGTGGAAAACCAGCAATCTATGGGCTGGATCTAGCTGTGCATGCCCAAAGAGGGTACGAGGCTGTTGAGGGCAGGCTGTATCTGTTTGCAATTGGAGCCGTTCAGCTTTGTTGCGCAGAGCTGCGCCTCTGTGCCCGTCCCACGCAGATCAGGGGTTGAAAACCAGCTTTCTAGGGGCTGAATCTAGCTGTGAATGTAAAAATAGGGTCCCAGGCCCTTGCGGGCAGGCGGTACCTGTTTGCAATTGGAGCCGTTCAGCATTGTTGCCCAGAGCTGCGCCTCTGTGCCCGTCCCACGCAGGTCAGTGGTTGAAAACCGGCTTTCTACGGGCTGGATCTAGCTCCGCATGCCTAAAGAGAGTCCCAGGCCCCTGGGGGCGGGCTGTATCTGTTTGGAATTAGAGCCATTTATCTTTGTTGCATAGAGCTGCGCCTCTGTGCCCGTTCCACGCATATCAGGGGTTGAAAACCGGCTTACTAGGGGATGGATCTTGCTGCGCATGCCCAAATAAGGTCCCAGGGTCTTGGGGGTGGGCTGTAATGTTTGGAATTGGAGCCGTTCAGCTTTGTTGCCCAGAGCTGCGCGTCTTTTCCCGTCCTGGGCAGACCAAGGTTTGAAAACCGGCTTTCTAGGGGCTGGATCTAGCTGCGTATGCCCAAAGAGGGTCCCAGGCATTTTAAGGCGGGCTGTACCTGTTTGGAATTGGAGCTGTTCAGCTTTGTTACCCAGAGCTGCGCCTCGTTGCCCGTCCCACGAAGATCAGGGGTTGAAAACCAGCTTTTTAGGGGCTGGATCTAGCTTCGCATGCCCAAACAAGTTACAAGGACCTTGGGGGCGGGCTGTACCTGTTTGGAATTGGAGCCGTTCAGCATTGTTGTCCACAGCTGCACCTATGTGCCCGTCCCACGCAGATCAGGGGTTTGAAACCAGCGTTCTAGGGGCTGGATCTAGCTGTGCATGTCCAAAGAGGGTCATAGTAACTAGGGGGTGGGTTGTTCCTGTTTGGAATTGGAGCCGTTCAGCTTTGTTGCCCAGAGCTGCTCCTCTGTGCCGTCCCACATATATCAGGGGTTGAAAACCAGCTTTCTAGTGGATGGATCTAGCTGCTCATGCCCAAAGAGTGTCCCAGGCCCTTGGGGGAGGGCTGTACCTGTTTGGAATTGGAGCCGTTCAGCTTGTTGCCCAGAGCTGCGTCTCTCTGCCCGTCCCATGCAGATCAGTGGTTGAAAACCTGCTTTCTAGGGTCTGGACCTAGCTGCGCATGGCAAAGAGGGTCCAAGAAACTTGGTGGCGGGCTGTACCTGTTTGGAATTGGAGCAGTACAGCTTTTTTGCCCAGAGCTGCGCCTCTTTGCCCGTACCATGCAGATCAGGGGTTGACACCCGGCTTTCTAGGGGCTGGATCTAGCTGGGCATGCCCATAGAGGATCCCAGAACCTGGGGGCAGGCTATGACTCTTTGGAATTGGAGTCGTTCAGATTTGTTGCGTAGAGCTGAGCCTCCGTGCCCGTCCCACGCAGATCAGGGGTTGAAAACCGTCTTTCTATGGGCTAGATCTAGCTGAGCATGCCCAAAGAGGGTCCAAGGCCCTTGGGGGCGTGCTATACCTGTTTGGAATTGGAGCCGTTCAGCTTTGTTGTGCAGAGCTGCACTTCTGTGCCCGTCCCACGCAGATCAGGGGTTGAAAACCGGCTTTCTAGGGGCTGGATCTAGCTGCGCATGCCCAAAGAGGGTCCCAGGCCCTTGGGGGCGGGATGTACCTGTTTGGAATTGGATCCCTTCAGCTTCGCTTGACAGAGCTGCGCCTCTGTGCCCGTTCCACGCATATCAGGTTTGGAAAACAGGCTTTCAAGGGGCTGGATCTAGATGAGCATGCCCAAAGAGGGTCCCAGGCGCTGGGGGCGGGCTGTACATTTTTGGAATTGGAGCCATTCAGCTTTGTTGCGCAGAGCTGCACCTCTCTGCCCATTCCACAAAGATCAGGGGTTGAAAACTGGATTACTACAGGCTGAATCTTGCTGCGCATGCCCAAACAAGGTACAAGGACCTTGGGGGCGGGCTGTACCTGTTTGAAATTGGAGCCGTTCAGCTTTGTTGCCCAGAGCTGCACCTCTGTGCCTGTCCCACGCAGTTCAGGGTTTGAAAACAGGCTTTCCAGGGACTGGATCTGGCTGCGCACGCCAAAGAGGTTCCCAGGCACTTGGGGGCGGGCTGTACCTGTTTGGAATTGGAGCCGTTCTGCTTTGTTGTCCAGAGCTACGCCTCTGAGCCTGTCCCGCGCAGGTCAGGGTTTGAAAACCAGCTTTCTAGCGGCTGGAGCTAGCTCCGCATGCCCATAAATGATCTCAGGCCATTGGGGGCGGGCTGTACCTGTTTGGAATTGAAGCCGTTCAGCTTTGTTGCCCAGAGCTGCGCCTCTTTGCCCTTCCACGCAGATCAGGAGTTTGAAACCAACTTTCTAGGGGCTGGATCTAGCTGCGCATTCCCAAAGAGGTTCCCAGGCCATTGGCGGCGGGTTGTACCTGTTTGGAATTGCAGCCGGTCAGGTTTGCTTGCCAGAGCTGCGCCTCTGTGACCGTTCCACGCAGATCAGGGGTTGAAAATCGGCTTTCAAGGGGCTGGATCTAGCAGCGCATGCCCAAAGAGGGTCCCAGGCCCTTGGGGCGGGCTGTACCTGTTTGGAATTTGAGCCGTTCAGGTTTGCTGCCCACAGCTGCGCCTCTGTGCCCGTCGCATGCAGATCTGGGGTTGAAAACTCACTTTCTATGGGCTGGATCTAGCAGCGCATGCCCAAGTAGGGTCCCGGCCCCATGGGGGCGGACTGCACCTGTTCGGGATTGGAGCCGTTAAGCTTTTTTGCCCAGGGCTGCGCATCTCTGCCCGTCACACGCAGATCAGTGTTTGAAACCGGGTTTCTAGGGGCTGGATCTAGCTGCGCATGCCCAAGGAGGGTCCCAGTCTCCAGGGTGCGGGCTGTACCTGTTTGGAATTGGAGACGTTCTGCTTTCTTACCCAGAGCTGCGCGTCTGTGCCTATCCTGGGCAGATCAGGGGATGAAAACCGGCTTTCTAGGGGCTGGATCTAGCAGTGCATGCCCAAAGAGGGTCCCAGGCCCTTGAGTGCGGGCTGTACCTGTTTGAAATTGTAGCCGTTCAGCTTTGTTGCCCAGAGCTGCGCCTCTGTGCCCGTAACACACAGATCAGGGGTTGAAAACCAGCTTTTTAGGGGCTGGACCTAGCTGCGCATGCCAAAGAGGGTCCAAGAAACTTGGTGGCGGGCTGTACCTGTTTGGAATTGGAGCCGTACAGCTTTCTTGCCCAGAGCTGCGCCTCTTTGCCTGTACCATGCAGATCAGGGGTTGACACCCGGCTTTCAAGGGGCTGGATCTAGCTGGGCGTGCCCATAGAGGTTCCAAGGCCCTGGGGGCAGGCTATACATCTTTGGAATTGGAGCCGTTCAGCTTTGTTGCGCAGAGCTGCACCTCTGTGCCCGTCCACGCAGATCAGGGGTTGAAAACCGGCTTTCTAAGGGCTAGATCTAGCTGAGAATGCCCAAAGAGGGTCCCAGGCCCATGGGGGCGTGCTATACCAGTTTGGAATTGGAGCCGTTCACCTTTGTTGCGCAGAGCTGGACCTCTGTGCCCGTCCCATGCAGATCAAGGGTTGAAAACCGGCTTTCTAGGGGCTGGATCTAGCTGCGCATGCCCAAAGAGGGTCCCAGGCACTTTGGGGCGGGCTGTACCTGTTTGGAATTGGAGCCTTTCAGCTTTGCTTGCCAGAGTTGCGCCTCTGTGCCCGTTCCACACAGATCAGCGGTTGAAAACCGGCTTTCAAGGGGCTGCATCTAGATGAGCATGCCCAAAGAGGATCCTATGCCCTTGGGGGCGGGCTGTACCAGTTTGGAATTGGAGCCGTTCAGCTTTGTTGCGCAGAGCTGCACCTCTGTGCCCGTCCCATGCAGATCAGGGTTTGAAAACCGGCTTTCTAGGGGCTGGATCTAGCTGTGCATGCCCAAAGAGGGTCCCAGGCCCCTGGGGGCGGGCTATACCTGTTTGGAATTAGATTCATTTATCTTTGTTGCCCAGAGCTGCCCCTCTGTGCCCGTGCCACAAAGATCAGCGGTTGAAAACCGGCTTACTAGGGGCTGGATCTTGCTGCGCATGCCCAAGTAAGGTCCCAGGGTCTTGGGGGTGGGCTGTACCTGTTTGGAATTGGAGCCGTTCAGCTTTGTTGCCCAGAGCTGCGCCTCTGTTCCCGTCCCGGGCAGATCAGGGGTTGAAAACCGGCTTTCTAGGGGCTGGATCTAGCTGCGCATGCCCAAAGAGGGTCCCAGGCACTTGAAGGCGGGCTGTACCTCTTTGGAATTGGAGCCGTTCAGCTTTGTTACCCAGAGCTGCGCCTCTTTGCCCGTCCCACGAAGATCAGTGGTTGAAAATCAGCTTTTTACGGGCTGGATCTAGCTTCGCATGCCCAAACAAGTTAGAAGGACCTTGGGGGCGGGCTATACCTGTTTGGAATTGGAGCCGTTCAGCATTGTTGTCCACAGCTGCACCTCTGTGCCCGTCCCACGCAGATCAGGGGTTTGAAACCAGCTTTCTTGGGGCTGTATATAGCTGCGCATGCCCATAGAGGGTCACAGTAACTAGGGGGTGGGCTGTTCCTGTTAGTTATTGGAGCCGTTCAGATTTGTTTCCCAGAGCTGCGCCTCTGTTCCCGTCCCGGGCAGATCAGGGGTTGAAAACAGGCTTTCTAGGGACTGGATGAGCTACGCACGCCAAAGAGGGTCCCAGGCCCTTGGAGGCGGCTGTACCCGTTTGGAATTGGAGCCACTCTCCTTTGTTGCCCTGAGCTACGCTTCTGTGCCCGTCCCACGCAGATCAGGGATTGAAAACCGGCTTTCTAGGGGCTGGATCTAGCTGCGCATGCCCAAAGAGGGTCCCAGGCCCTTGGCTGCGGGCTGTAACTTTTTGGAATTGAAGCCGTACAGCTTTGTTGCCCAGAGCTGCTCCTCTGTGCCTGTCTCTCGCAGATCTGTGGTTGAAAACCGGCTTTGTCGGGCCTGTATCTAGCTGTGCATGCCCAAAGAGGGTCCCTGGCCCTTGGGGGCGGGCTGTACCTGTTACGAATTGGAGCCGTTCAGCTTTGCTTTCCAGAGCTGCGCCTCTGTGACTGTTCCACGCAGATCAGGGGTTGAAAACCGGCTTTCAAAGGGCTGGTTCTAGATGTGCATGCCCAAAGAGGATTCCAGGCCCTTGGGGGCTGGCTGTACCAGTTTGGAATTATAGCCGTTCAGCTTTGTTGCCCAGAGCTGCGCCTCTGTGACCGTCCCACGCAGATCAGGTGTTGAAAACCAGCTTTCTATGGGCTGGACCTAGCTGCGCATGCCAAAGATGGTCCAAGAAACTTGGTGGCGGGCTGTACCTGTTTGGAATTGGAGCCGTACAGCTTTGTTGCCCAGAGCTGCGCCTATTTGACCGTATCATGCAGATCAGGGGTTGACACCCAGCTTTCTAGGGGCTGAATCTAGCTGTGCATGCCCACAGAGGTTCCCAGGCCCTGGGGGCAGGCTATACCTCTTTGGAATTGGAGCCGTTCAGCATTGTTGCGCAGAGCTGAGACTCTGTGCCCGTCGCACGCAGATCAGGGGTTGAAAACCGGCTTTCTAGGGGCTAGATCTAGCTGTGCATGCCAAAAAGGGGTCCCACGCCCTTGCGGGCGGGCAGTACCTGTTTGGAATAGGAGCCGTTCAGCTTTTTTGCCCACAGCTGCGCCTCTGTGCATGTCCCACGCAGATCAGGGGTTGAAAACCGGCTTTCTAGGGGCTGGGTCTAGTTGCGCATGCACATAGAGGGTCCCAAGCCCTTGGGGGCGGGCTGTACCTGTATCGAATTGGAGCCGTTCAGCTTGCCTTGGAGAGCTGCGCCTCTGTGCCCGTTCCACGCACATCAGGGGTTGAAAACCGGCTTTCAAGGGGCTGGATCTAGATGAGCATGCCCAAAGAGGATCCCAGGCTCTTGGGGGCGGGCTATACCAGTTTGGAATTGGAGCCGTTCAGCTTTGTTGCACAGAGCTGCACCTCTGTGCCTGTCCCACGCGGATCCCGGGTTGAAAACCGGCTTTATAGGGGCTGGATCAATCTGCGCAGGCCCAAATAGGGTCCCAGGCGCTTGGGGGCGGGCTGTAACTGTTTGGAATAGGAGCCGTTCAGCTTTTTTGCCCACACCTGCTCCTCTGTGCCCGTCGCATGCAGATCTGGGGTTGGAAACCGGCATTCTGCGGCCTGGATCTAGCTGAGCATGCCCAAAGAGGGTCCCAGGCCGTTGAGGGCGGGCTCTGTATGTTTGGAATTGGAGCCGTTCAGCTTTGTTGCGCAGAGTTGCACCTCTGTGCCCGACCCATGCAGATCAGGGGTTGAAAACTTGCTTTCTAGGGGCTGGATCTAGGTGTGAATGCCGAAAGCGGGTCCCAGGCCCTTGCGAGCGGGCGGTACCTGTTTGCAATTGGAGCCGTTCAGATTTGTTGCCCAGAGCTGCGCCTCTGTGCCCGTCCCACAGAGATCAGGGGTTGAAAACGAGCTTTCTAGTGGATGGATCTAGCTGCGCATGCCCAAGGAGTGTCCCAGGCCCTTAGGGGAGGGCTGTACCTGTTTGGAATTGGAGCCGTTCAGCTGTGTTGCCTAGAGCTGCGCCTCTGTGCCGGTCCCTCGCAGATCAGTGGTTGAAAACCGGCTTTCTAGGGGCTGAATCTTCCTGCGCATGCCCATAGAGTGTCCCAGGCCCTTGGGGTTGGGCTATACCTGTTTGGAATTGGAGCCGTACAGCTTTGTTGCCCAGAGCTGCGCCTCTTTGCCCGTACAACGCAGATCAGGGGTTGAAAACCGGCTTTCTATGGGCTGGATCTAGCTGTGCATGCCCAAATAGAGACCCAGGCCCGTGGGGGCGGGCTGTACCTGTTTGGAATTAGAACCATTTATCTTTGTTGCACAGAGCTGCGCCTCTGTGCCTGTTCCACAAAGATCAGGGGTTGAAAACCGGCTTTCTAGGAGGTGATTCTAGCTGCACATGCCCAAATTGGGTCCCAGGCTCTTGGGGGCGGGCTGTACCAGTTTGGAATAGGAACCGTTCAGCTTTTTTGCCCACACCTGCGCCTCTCTGCCCGTCGCACGCAGATCTGGCGTTGAAAACCGGCATTCTATGGACTGGATATAGCTGAGAATGCACAAAGAGGGTCCCAGGCCGTTGAGGGCGGGCTCTGTATGTTTGGAATTGGAGCTGTTCAGCTTTGTTGCCCAGAGCTGCGCCTCTCTGCCCGTCCCATGCAGATCAGGGGTTGAAAACCGGCTTTCTTGGGGCTGGATCTAGCTGCGCAAGCCCAAAGAGGGTCCCAGGAACTTGGGGGCGGGCTATACCAGTTTGGAATTGGAGCCGTTCAGCTTTATTGCACAGAGCTGCGTCTCTGTGCCCTTCCCACGCAGATCAGGTGTTGAATACCGGCTTTCTAGGGGCTGGATCTAGCTGCGCATGCCCAAAGAGGGTCCCAGGCCCTTGGGGGTTGTGCTGTACCTCTTTGGAATTGGAGCCGTTCAGCTTTTTTGCCCACAGCTGGAACTCTGTGCCCGTCGCACGCAGATCTGCGGTTGAAAACCGGCATTCTGTGGGCTGGATCTAACTGAGCATGCCCAAAGACGGTCCCAGGCCGTTGAGGGCTGGCTGTATCTGTTTGGAATTGGATCCGTTCAGCTTTGTTACCCAGAGCTGCACCTCGTTGCCCGTCCCACGAAGATCAGGGGTTGAAAACCAGCTCTTTAGGGGCTGGATCTAGCTTCGCATGCCCAAACAAGGTACAAGGACCTTGGGGGCGGGCTGTCCCTGTTTGAAATTGGAGCCGTTCAGCTTTGTTGCCCAGAGCTGCACCTCTGTTCCCGTCCCACGCAGATCAGGGGTTTGAAAGCAGCTTAAAAGGGGCTGGATCTAGCAGCGCATGCCCAAAGAGGGTCACAGGAACTAGGAGGCGGGCTGTTCCTCTTTGGAATCGGAGCCGTTCTGCTTTGTTGCACAGAGCTGCGCCTCTGTGCCTGTCCCTCGCAGATCAGGGGTTGAAAACTGGCTTTCTGGGGGCTGGATCTAGCTGTGCACGCCAAAGAGGTTCCCAGGCCCTTGGGGGCAGGCTGTACCTGTTTGGAATTAGAGCCCTTCAGCTTTGTTGCCCAGAGCTGCACCTCTTTGCCCTTCCCACGCGGATCTGGAGTTTGAAACCAACTTTCTAGGGGCTGGATCTAGCTGCGCATGCCCAAAGAGGGTCCCAGGAACTTGGGGGCGGGCTGTACCTGTTTGGAATCGGAGCCGTTTTGCTTTGTTGCACAGAGCTGCGCCTCTGTGCCTGTCCCTCGCAGATCAGGGGTTGAAAACTGGCTTTCTAGGGGCTGGATCTAGATGTGCATGCCCAAAGAGGATCCCAGGCCCTTGGGGGCTGGCTGTATCAGTTTGGAATTGGAGCACTTCAGCTTTGTTGCGCAGAGCTGCCACTATATGCCCGTCCCGCTCAGATAAGTGGTTGAAAACCGGCTTTCTAAGGGCTGGATCTGGCAGCGCATGCCCAAGTGTGTCCCAGGCCCTTGAGACGGGTTATACCTGTTTGGAATTGGAGCCGTTCAGCTTTGTTGCCCAGAGCTGCACCTCTGTGCCCTTCCCACGCGGATCTGGAGTTTGAAACCAACTTTCTAGGGGCTGGATCTAGATGAGCATGCCCAAAGAGGATCCCAGGCCCTTGGGGGCGGGCTGTACCAGTTTGGAATTGGAGCCATTCAGCTGTGTTGCGCAGAGCTGCACCTCTGTGCTCGTCCCTTGCAGAACAGGGGTTAAAAACCGGCTTTCTAGGGGCTGTATCTAGCTGCGCATGCCCAAAGACGGTCCCAGGCCCCTGGGCGCGGGTTGTACCTGTTTGGAATTAGAGCCTTCATCTTTGTTGCACAGAGCTACGCCACTGTGCCCGTTCCACAAAGATCAGGGGTTGAAAATCAGCTTTTTAGGGGCTGGATCTAGCTGTGCATGCCCAAATAGGGTCCCAGGCTCTTGGCTGCGGGCTGTACCTGTTTGGAATTGAAGCCGTACAGCTTTGTTGCCCAGAGCTGCGCCTCTGTGCCCGTCCCTCGCAGATCTGTGGTTGAAAACCGGCTTTCTAGTCGCTGGATCTAGCTGCGCATGCCCAAGTAGGGTACCAGGCCCTTGGGGGCGGGGTGTACCTGTTTGGAATTGGAGCCGTTCAGCTTGGCTTGCCAGAGCTGCGCATCTGTGCCCGTTCCACGCAGATCAGGGGTTGAAAACCGGCTTTCTACGGGCTGGACCTAGATTAGCATGCTCAAAGAGAATCCCAGGCCTTGGGGGCAGGCTGTACCAGTTTGGAATTGGAGCACTTCAGCTTTGTTGTGCAGTGCTGCACCTCTGTGCCCGTCCCACGCAGATCAGGGGTTGAAAACCGGCTTTCTAGGGGCTGGATCTAGCTGCGCATGCCCAAAGAGGGTCCCAGGCCCTTGGGGCGGGCTGTACCAGTTTGGAATTGGAGCCGTTCAGCTTTGTTGCGCCGAACTGCACCTCTGTGCCCGTCCCATGTAGATCAGGGGTTGAAAACAGGCTTTCTAGGGGCTGGATCTAGCTGCGCATGCCCAAAGAGAGTCCCAGGTCCCTGGGGGCGGGCTGTACCTGTTTGGAATTAGAGCCATTTATCTTTGTTGCTCAGAGCTGCGCCTCTGTGCCCCTTCCACAAAGATCAGGGGTTGAAAACTGGCTTACTAGGGACTGGATCTTGCTGCGCATGCCCAAATAAGGTCCCAGGGTTTTGGGGGTGGGCTGTACCTGTTTGGAATTGGAGCCGTTCACTTTGTTGTCCAGAGCTGCGCCTCTTTTCCCGTCCAGGGCAGATCAGGGATTGAAAAGCGGCTTTCTAGGGGCTGAATCTAGCTGTGCATGCCCAATGAGGGTCCCAGGCACTTTAAGGCGGGCTGTACCTGTCTGGAATTGGAGCAGTTCAGCTTTGTTACCCAGAGCTGCACCTCGTTGCCGGTCCCACGAAGATCAGGTGTTGAAAATCTGCTTTTTAGTGGCTGGTCCAAGAAATTTGGTGGCGGGCTGTACCTGTTTGGAATTGGAGCCGTACAGCTTTGTTGCCCAGAGCTGCGCCTCTTTGCCGGTACCACGCAGGTCAGGGGTTGACACCCGGCTTTCTAGGGGCTGGATCTAGCTGTTCATGCCCATTGAGGTTCCCAGGCCCAGGGGGCAGGCTATACGTCTTTGCAATTGGAGCCGTTCAGCTTTGTTGCGCACAGCTGAGCCTCTGTGCCCGTCCCACGCATATCAGGGGTTGAAAACCGGCTTTCTAGGGGCTGGATCTAGCTGCGCATGTCCAAAGAGGGTCCCAGGTCCCTGGGGGTGGGCTGTACCTGTTTGGAATTAGAGCCATTTATCTTTGTTGCTCAGAGCTGCGCCTCTGTGCCCCTTCCACAAAGATCATGGGTTGAAAACTGGCTTACTAGGGACTGGATCTTGCTGCGCATGCCCAAATAAGGTCCCAGGGTTTTGGGGGTGGGCTGTAACTGTTTGGAATTGGAGCCGTTCAGCTTTGTTGCCCAGAGCTGCGCCTCTTTTCCTGTCACGGGCAGATCAGGGGTTGAAAAGCAGCTTTCTAGGGGCTGGATCTAGGTGTGCATGCCCAATGAGGGTCCCAGGCACTTTAAGGCGGGCTGTACCTGTTTGGAATTGGAGCTGTTCAGCTTTGTTACCCAGAGCTGCGCCTCGTTTCCCGTCCCACGAAGATCAGGTGTTGAAAATCTGCTTTTTAGTGGCTGGTCCAAGAAACTTGGAGGCGGGCTGTACCTGTTTGGAATTGGAGCCGAACAGCTTTGTTCCCCAGAGCTGCGCCTCTTTGCCCGTACCATGCAGGTCAGGGGTTGACACCCGGCTTTCTAGGGGCTGGATCTAGCTTTTCATGCCCATAGAGGTTCCCAGACCCAGGGGGCAGGCTATACGTTTTTGCAATTGGAGCCGTTCAGCTTTGTTGCGCACAGCTGAGCCTCTGTGCCCGTCCCACGCAGATCAGGGGTTGAAAACCGGCTTTCTAGGGGCTGGATCTAGCTGAGCATGCCCAAAGAGGGACCCAGGCCCTTGGGGGCGTGCTATACCTGTTTGGAATTGGAGCCGTTCAGCTTTCTTGAGCAGAGCTGCAGCTTGTGCCCGTCCCACGCAGATCAGGGGTTGAAAACCGGCTTTCTAGGGGCTGGATCTAGCTGCGCATGCCCAAAGAGGGTCCCAGGCCCTTGGGGGCGGGCTGTACCTGTTTGGAATTGGAGCCGTTCAGCTTGGCTTGCCAGAGCTGCGCCTTTGTGCCCGTTCCACGCAGATCAGGTGTTGAAAACCGGCTTTCAAGGGGCTGGATCTAGATGAGCATGCCCAAAGAGGACCCCAGGCCCTTGGGGGCGGGCTGTACCAGTTTGGATTTGGTGCCGTTCAGCTTTTTTGCGCAGAGCTGCACCTCTGTGCCCCTCCCACGCAGATCAGGGGTTGAAAACCGGCTTTCTAGGGGCTAGATCTAGCTGAGCATGCCCAAAGTGGGTTCCAGGCCCTTGGGGGCGGGCTGTACCTGTTTGGAATTGGAGCCGTTCAGCTTTATTTTCCACAGCTGCGCAACTGTGCCCGTCGCACGCAGATCTGAGGTAGAAAACCGGCTTTCTATGGCCTTGATCTAGCTGCGCATGCCCAAGTAGGGTCCCAGTCCCTTGGGGGTGGAATGTACCTGTTTGGGATTGGAGTCGTTCAGCTTTGCTTACCAGAGCTGCGCCTCTGTGCCTTTTCCACACATATCAGGTGTTGAAAACCGGCTTTCAAGAGGCTGGATGTAGCTGCACATGCCAAAGAGAGTCCCAGGCTCCAGGGGTGGGCTTTACCTGTTCGGAATTGGAGCCTTTCTGCTTTGTTGCTCAGTGCTGCGCCTCTGTGCCCGTCCCGGGCAGATCAGGGGTTTAAAACCCGTTTTCTAGGAGCTGGATCTAGCTGTGCATGCCCAAATAGGGTCCAAGGCTATTAGAGGCGAGCTCTACCTGTTTGGAATTGGAGCCGTTCAGCTTTGTTGCCCAGAGCTGCTCGTCGGTGCCCGTCCCACGCAGATCAGGGGTTGAAAACCAGCTCTCTAGTGTCTGGATCTAGCTGCGCATGCCCAACGAGGGTAACAGGAACTTGGGGGCGGGCTCTACCTGTTTGGAATTGGAGCCGATCAGCTTTTTTGCCCAGAGCTGCACCTCTGTGCCTGTCCCACGCAGATCACGGGTCTGAAACCAGCTTTCTAGGGGCTAGATCTAGCTGCGCATGCCCAAAGAAGGTCCCAGGACCTTGGGCGCGGGCTGTACCTGTTTGGAATTGGAGTCGTTCAGCTTTTTTGCCCAGAGCTGCACCTCTGTGCCCGTCCCACGCAGATCACGGGTTTGAAACCAGCTTTCTAGGGGATGGATCTAGCTGCGCATGCCTAAAGAATGTCCCAGGACCTTGGGCGCGGGCTGTACCTGTTTGGAATTGGAGCCATTCAGCTTTATTGCCCACAGCTGCGCCTCTGTGCCCGTCGTACGCAGATCTGGGGTTGAAAACTGGATTACTATGTGCTGGATCTAGCTGAGCATGCCCAAGTAGGGTCAAGGGCGCATGGGGGCGGACTGTACCTGTTCGGGATTGGAGCCATTCTCCTTTGTTGCCCAGAGCTGCGCCTCTGTGCCCGTCCCGGGCAGATCAGGGGATGAAAACCGGCTTTCTAGGGGCTGGACCTAGCGGTGCATGCCCAAATAGGGTCCCAGGCCCTTGGGGGCGGGCTGTACCTGTTTGGAATTGGAGCCGTTCAGCTTTGTTGCCGAGAGCTGCGAATCTCTTCCCGTCCCACGCATATCAGGGGTTGAAAACCAGCTTTCTATGGGCTGGACCTAGCTGCTCATGCCAAAGAGGGTCCAAGAAACTTGGTGGCTGGGTGAACCTGTTTGGAATTGGAGCCGTACAGCTTTGTTGCCCAGCGCTGCGCCTCTTTGCCCGTACTATGCAGATCTGGGTTTGAAAACCAGCTTTCTAGGGGCTGGACCTAGCTGATCATGACAAAGAGGGTCCAAGAAACTTGGTGGCGGTTTGAACCTGTTTGGAATTGGAGCTGTTCAGCATTGTTGCGCAGAGCTGCACCTCTGTGCCCGTCCAACGCAGAACAGAGGTTGAAAACCGTCTTTCTAGGGGCTGTATCAAGCTGCGCATGCCCAAAAGGGTCCCAGGCCCTTGGGGACGTGCTGTACCTGTTTGGAATTGGAGCCGTTCAGCTTGCCTTGGAGAGCTGCGTCTCTGTGCCCATTCCACGCCGATCAGGGGTTGAAAACCGGCTTTATAGGGGCTAGATCTAGCTGAGCATGCCCAAAGAGGGTCCCAGGCCCTTGTGGGCGTGCTATACCTGTTTGGAATTGGAGCCGTTCAGCTTTGTTGCGCAGAGCTGCACCTCTGTGCCCGTGCCACGCAGATCAGGGGTTGAAAACCGGCTTTCTAGGGGCTGCGTCTAGCTGCGCTGGCCCAAAGAGGGTCCCAGGCGCTTGGGGGCGGGCTGTACCTGTTCGGAATAGGAGCCGTTCAGCTTTTTTGCCCACAGCTGCGCCTCTGTGCCCGTCCCACAGAGATCAGGGGTTGAAAACGAGCTTTCAAGTGGATGGATCTAGCTGTGCATGCCCAAAGAGTGTCCCAGGCCCTTAGGGGAGTGCTGTACCTGTTTGGAATTGGAGCCGTTCAGCTTTGTTGCCCAGAGCTGCTCCTCGGTGCCCGTCCCACGCAGATCAGGGGTTGAAAACCAGCTCTCTAGTGTCTGGATCTAGCTGCGCATGCCCAACGAGGGTAACAGGACCTTGGGGGCGGGCTCTACCTGTTTGGAATTGGAGCCGATCAGCTTTTTTGCCCAGAGCTGCACCTCTGTGCCTGTCCCACGCAGATCACGGGTTTGAAACCAGCTTTCTAGGGGCTGGATCTAGCTGCGCATGCCCAAAGAATGTCCCAGGAACTTGGGCGAGGGCTGTACCTGTTTGGAATTGGAGTCGTTCAGCTTTTTTGCCCAGAGCTGCACCTGTGTGCCCGTCCCACGCAGATCACGGGTTTGAAACCAGCTTTCTAGGGGATGGATCTAGCTGCGCATGCCTAAAGAAGGTCCCAGGACCTTGGGCGCGGGCTGTACCTGTTTGGAATTGGAGCCGTTCAGCTTTATTGCCCACAGCTGCGCCTCTGTGCCCGTCGCACGCAGATCTGGGGTTGAAAACTGGATTACTATGGGCTGGTTCTAGCTGAGCATGCCCAAGTAGGGTCAAGGACGCATGGGGGCGGACTGTACCTGTTCGGGATTGGAGCCATTCTCCTTTGTTGCCCAGAGCTGCGCCTCTGTGCCCGTCCCGGGCAGATCAGGGGATGAAAACCGGCTTTCTAGGGGCTGGATCTAGCGGTGCATGCCCAAATAGGGTCCCAGGCCCTTGGGGGCGGGCTGTACCTGTTTGGAATTAGAGCCATTTATCTTTGTTGCACAGAGCTGCGCCTCTGTGCCTGTTCCACAAAGATCAGGGGTTGAAAACCGGCTTTCAAGGGGCTGGATCTAGCTGCGCATGCCCAAAGAGGGTCCCAGGCACTTGAAGGCGGGCTGTACCTGTTTGGAATTGGAGGGATTCAGCTTTGTTGCCCAGACCTGCGCCTCTGTGCCCGTCCCACGCAGATCAGGGGTTGAAATCCAGCTTTCTAGTTGCTGGACCTAGCTGCGCATGCCAAAGTGGGTCCAAGAAACTTGGTGGCGGGCTGTACCTGTTTGGAATTGGAGCCGTACAGCTTTGTTGCCCAGAACTGCGCCTCTTTGCCCGTACCATGTAGATCAGGGGTTGACACCCGGCTTTCTAGGGACTGGATCAATGGGCATGCCCATAGAGGTTCCCAGGCCCTGGGGGCAGGCTATATCTCTTTGGAATTGGAGCCGTTCAGCTTTGTTGCACAGAGCTGCACCTCTGTGCCCGTCGCACGCAGATCTGGGGTTGAAAACCGGCATTCTATGGGCTGGATCTAGCTGAGAATGCACAAAGAGGGTCCCAGGCAATTGAGGGCGGGCTGTATCTGTTTGGAATTGGAGCCGTTCAGCTTTGTTGCCCAGAGCTGCGCCTCTGTGCCCGTCCCACAGAGATCAGGGGTTTAAAACCTGCTTTCTAGTGGATGGATCTAGCTGCGCATGCCCAAAGATTGTCCCAGGCCCTTGCGGGAGGGTTGTACCTGTTTGGAATTGGAGCCGTTCAGCTTTGTTGCCTAGAGCTGCGCCTCTGTGCCCGTCCCACGCAGATCAGTGGTTGAAAACCGGCTTTCTAGTGGCTGGATCTTCCTTCGGATGCCCATAGAGGGTCCCAGGACCTTGGGGTTGGGCTATACCTGTTTGAAATTAGAGCCATTTATCTTTATTGAACAGAGCTGCGCCTCTGTCCCTGTTCCACAAAGATCAGGGGTTGAAAACCGGCTTACTATGGGCTGGATCTTGCTGCGCATGCCAAAGAAGGTACCAGGGTCTTCGGGGTGGGCTATACCTGTTTGGACTTGGAGCCGTTCAGCTTTGTTGCCCAGAGCTGCGCCTCTGTGCCCGTCCCGGGCAGATCAGGGGATGAAAACCGGCTTTCTAGGGGCTGGACCTAGCGGTGCATGCCCAAATAGGGTCCCAGGCCCTTGGGGGCGGGCTGTACCTGTTTGGAATTGGAGCCGTTCAGCTTTGTTGCCGAGAGCTGCGAATCTCTTCCCGTCCCACGCATATCAGGGGTTGAAAACCAGCTTTCTATGGGCTGGACCTAGCTGCTCATGCCAAAGAGGGTCCAAGAAACTTGGTGGCTGGGTGAACCTGTTTGGAATTGGAGCCGTACAGCTTTGTTGCCCAGCGCTGCGCCTCTTTGCCCGTACTATGCAGATCTGGGTTTGAAAACCAGCTTTCTAGGGGCTGGACCTAGCTGATCATGACAAAGAGGGTCCAAGAAACTTGGTGGCGGTTTGAACCTGTTTGGAATTGGAGCTGTTCAGCATTGTTGCGCAGAGCTGCACCTCTGTGCCCGTCCAACGCAGAACAGAGGTTGAAAACCGTCTTTCTAGGGGCTGTATCAAGCTGCGCATGCCCAAAAGGGTCCCAGGCCCTTGGGGACGTGCTGTACCTGTTTGGAATTGGAGCCGTTCAGCTTGCCTTGGAGAGCTGCGTCTCTGTGCCCATTCCACGCCGATCAGGGGTTGAAAACCGGCTTTATAGGGGCTAGATCTAGCTGAGCATGCCCAAAGAGGGTCCCAGGCCCTTGTGGGCGTGCTATACCTGTTTGGAATTGGAGCCGTTCAGCTTTGTTGCGCAGAGCTGCACCTCTGTGCCCGTGCCACGCAGATCAGGGGTTGAAAACCGGCTTTCTAGGGGCTGCGTCTAGCTGCGCTGGCCCAAAGAGGGTCCCAGGCGCTTGGGGGCGGGCTGTACCTGTTCGGAATAGGAGCCGTTCAGCTTTTTTGCCCACAGCTGCGCCTCTGTGCCCGTCCCACAGAGATCAGGGGTTGAAAACGAGCTTTCAAGTGGATGGATCTAGCTGTGCATGCCCAAAGAGTGTCCCAGGCCCTTAGGGGAGTGCTGTACCTGTTTGGAATTGGAGCCGTTCAGCTTTGTTGCCCAGAGCTGCTCCTCGGTGCCCGTCCCACGCAGATCAGGGGTTGAAAACCAGCTCTCTAGTGTCTGGATCTAGCTGCGCATGCCCAACGAGGGTAACAGGACCTTGGGGGCGGGCTCTACCTGTTTGGAATTGGAGCCGATCAGCTTTTTTGCCCAGAGCTGCACCTCTGTGCCTGTCCCACGCAGATCACGGGTTTGAAACCAGCTTTCTAGGGGCTGGATCTAGCTGCGCATGCCCAAAGAATGTCCCAGGAACTTGGGCGAGGGCTGTACCTGTTTGGAATTGGAGTCGTTCAGCTTTTTTGCCCAGAGCTGCACCTGTGTGCCCGTCCCACGCAGATCACGGGTTTGAAACCAGCTTTCTAGGGGATGGATCTAGCTGCGCATGCCTAAAGAAGGTCCCAGGACCTTGGGCGCGGGCTGTACCTGTTTGGAATTGGAGCCGTTCAGCTTTATTGCCCACAGCTGCGCCTCTGTGCCCGTCGCACGCAGATCTGGGGTTGAAAACTGGATTACTATGGGCTGGTTCTAGCTGAGCATGCCCAAGTAGGGTCAAGGACGCATGGGGGCGGACTGTACCTGTTCGGGATTGGAGCCATTCTCCTTTGTTGCCCAGAGCTGCGCCTCTGTGCCCGTCCCGGGCAGATCAGGGGATGAAAACCGGCTTTCTAGGGGCTGGATCTAGCGGTGCATGCCCAAATAGGGTCCCAGGCCCTTGGGGGCGGGCTGTACCTGTTTGGAATTAGAGCCATTTATCTTTGTTGCACAGAGCTGCGCCTCTGTGCCTGTTCCACAAAGATCAGGGGTTGAAAACCGGCTTTCAAGGGGCTGGATCTAGCTGCGCATGCCCAAAGAGGGTCCCAGGCACTTGAAGGCGGGCTGTACCTGTTTGGAATTGGAGGGATTCAGCTTTGTTGCCCAGACCTGCGCCTCTGTGCCCGTCCCACGCAGATCAGGGGTTGAAATCCAGCTTTCTAGTTGCTGGACCTAGCTGCGCATGCCAAAGTGGGTCCAAGAAACTTGGTGGCGGGCTGTACCTGTTTGGAATTGGAGCCGTACAGCTTTGTTGCCCAGAACTGCGCCTCTTTGCCCGTACCATGTAGATCAGGGGTTGACACCCGGCTTTCTAGGGACTGGATCAATGGGCATGCCCATAGAGGTTCCCAGGCCCTGGGGGCAGGCTATATCTCTTTGGAATTGGAGCCGTTCAGCTTTGTTGCACAGAGCTGCACCTCTGTGCCCGTCGCACGCAGATCTGGGGTTGAAAACCGGCATTCTATGGGCTGGATCTAGCTGAGAATGCACAAAGAGGGTCCCAGGCAATTGAGGGCGGGCTGTATCTGTTTGGAATTGGAGCCGTTCAGCTTTGTTGCCCAGAGCTGCGCCTCTGTGCCCGTCCCACAGAGATCAGGGGTTTAAAACCTGCTTTCTAGTGGATGGATCTAGCTGCGCATGCCCAAAGATTGTCCCAGGCCCTTGCGGGAGGGTTGTACCTGTTTGGAATTGGAGCCGTTCAGCTTTGTTGCCTAGAGCTGCGCCTCTGTGCCCGTCCCACGCAGATCAGTGGTTGAAAACCGGCTTTCTAGTGGCTGGATCTTCCTTCGGATGCCCATAGAGGGTCCCAGGACCTTGGGGTTGGGCTATACCTGTTTGAAATTAGAGCCATTTATCTTTATTGAACAGAGCTGCGCCTCTGTCCCTGTTCCACAAAGATCAGGGGTTGAAAACCGGCTTACTATGGGCTGGATCTTGCTGCGCATGCCAAAGAAGGTACCAGGGTCTTCGGGGTGGGCTATACCTGTTTGGACTTGGAGCCGTTCAGCTTTGTTGCCCAGAACTGCGCCTCTCTGCCCGTCCCGGTTAGATCAGGGGTTGAAAACCGGCTTTCTAGGGGCTGGATCTAGCTGGGCATGCGCAAAGAGGGTCCCAGGCACTTGAAGGCGGGCTGTACTTGTTTGGAATTGGAGCCTTTCAGCTTTGTTACCCAGAGCTGCACCTCTGTACCTGTCCCACGCAGTTCAGGGGTTGAAAATAGGCTTTCTAGTGACTGGATCTAGCTGCGCAAGCCAAAAATGTTGCCAGGCACTTGGGGGCGGGCTGTACCTGTTTGAAATTGGAGCCGTTCTTCTTTGTTGCACAGAGCTGCGCCTCTGTGCCTGTTCCACAAAGATCAGGGGTTGAAAACCGGCTTTCAAGGGTTAGGATCTAGCTGCGCATGCCCAAAGAGGGTCCCAGGCACTTGAAGGCGGGCTGTACCTGTTTGGAATTGGAGGGATTCAGCTTTGTTGCCCAGAGCTGCGCCTCTGTGCCCGTCCCACGCAGATCAGGGGTTGAAATCCAGCTTTCTAGTTGCTGGACCTAGCTGCTCATGCCAAAGTGGGTCCAAGAAACTTGGTGGCGGGCTGTACCTGTTTGGAATTGGAGCCGTACAGCTTTGTTGCCCAGAACTGCGAGTCTTTGCCCGTACCATGTAGATCAGGGGTTGACACCCGGCTTTCTAGGGGCTGGATCAATGGGCATGCCCATAGAGGTTCCCAGGCCCTGGGGGCAGGCTATATCTCTTTGGAATTGGAGCCGTTCAGCTTTGTTGCGCAGAGCTGCACCTCTGTGTCCGTCGCACGCAGATCTGGGGTTGAAAACCGGCATTCTATGGGCTGGATCTAGCTGAGAATGCACAAAGAGGGTCCCAGGCAATTGAGGGCGGGCTGTATCTGTTTGGAATTGGAGCCGTTCAGCTTTGTTGCCCAGAGCTGTGCCTCTGTGCCCGTCCCACAGAGATCAGGGGTTGAAAACCTGCTTTCTAGTGGATGGATCTAGCTGCGCATGCCCAAAGATTGTCCCAGGCCATTGCGGGAGGGTTGTACCTGTTTGGAATTGGAGCCGTTCAGCTTTGTTGCCTAGAGCTGCGCCTCTGTGCCCGTCCCACGCAGATCAGTGGTTGAAAACTGGCTTTCTAGTGGCTGAATCTTCCTTCATATGCCTATAGAGGGTCCCAGGAACTTGGGGTTGGGCTATACCTATTTGGAATTAGAGCCATTTATCTTTATTGAACAGAGCTGCGCCTCTGTCCCTGTTCCACAAAGATCAGGAGTTGAAAACCGGCTTACTATGGGCTGGATCTTGCTGCGCATGCCAAAGAAGGTACCAGGGTCTTCGGGGTGGGCTATACCTGTTTGGACTTGGAGCCGTTCAGCTTTGTTGCCCAGAGCTGCGCCTCTCTGCCCGTCCCGGTTAGATCAGGGGTTGAAAACCGGCTTTCTAGGGGCTGGATCTAGCTGCGCATGCGCAAAGAGGGTCCCAGGCACTTGAAGGCGGGCTGTACCTGTTTGGAATTGGAGCCTTTCAGCTTTGTTACCCAGAGCTGCACCTCTGTACCTGTCCAACGCAGTTCAGGGGTTGAAAATAGGCTTTCTAGTGACTGGATCTAGCTGCGCAAGCCAAAAATGTTGCCAGGCACTTGGGGGCGGGCTGTACCTGTTTGGAATTGGAGCCGTTCTTCTTTGTTGCCCAGAGCTACGCCTCTGTGTCCGTCCCGCGCAGATCAGGGGTTGAAAACCGGCTTTCTAGCGGCTGGATCTAGCTGCGCATGCCCAAAAAGGGTCCCAGGTCCTTGGGGGCGGGCTGAACCTGTCTGGAATTGAAGCGGTTCATCTTTGTTGCCCAGAGCTGCACCTCTGTGCCCTTTCCACGCAGAACAGGAGTTTGAAACCAACTTTCTAGGGGCTGGATCTAGCTGCGCATGACCAAAGAGGGTCCCAGGAACTTGGGGGCGGGCTGTACC
Source organism: Sorex fumeus (assembly GCF_029834395.1). NCBI lineage: Eukaryota > Metazoa > Chordata > Mammalia > Eulipotyphla > Soricidae > Sorex > Sorex fumeus. The sequence continues at coordinate 246,891 of NW_026606257.1, read as the reverse complement.
TGTTTGGAATTGGAGCCGTTCTGCTTTGTTGCACAGAGCTGCCCCTCCGTGCCCGTACCACGTAGATCAGGGGTTCAAAACCGGCTTTCTAGGGACTGGATCTAGCTCCGCATGCCCAAAGTGGGTCCCAGGCACTTGGCTGCGTGCTGTAACTTTTGCAATTGAAGCCGTAGACCTTTGTTGCCCAGAGGTGTGCCTCTGTGCCTGTCCCTCGCAGATCTGTGGTTGAAAACCAGCTTTCTAGTGGCTGGATCTATCTGCGCATGCCCAAATAGGGTCCCAGGCCCTTGGGGGCGGGATGTACCTGTTTGGAATTGGAGCCGTTCAGCTTTGCTTGCCAGACCTGCGCCTTTGTGACCGTTCCACGCAGATCAGGGGTTGAAAACCAGCTTTCAAGGGGGTGGATCTAGTTGTGCACGCACAAATAGGATCCCAGGTCCTTGGGGGCTGGCTGTACCAGTTTGGAATTGGAGCCGTTCAGCTCTGTTGCGTAGAGCTGCCACTCTGTGCCCGTCCCACGCAGATCAGTGCTTGAAAACCTGCTTTCTGCGGGCTGGATTTAGCTGCGCATGCCCAAAGATGATCCCAGGAACTTGGGGGCGGGCTGTACCTGTTTGGAATTGGAGCCGTTCTGCTTTTTTGCCCAGAGCTGCGCATCTGTGCCCGACCCGGGCAGATCAGGGGATGAAAACCGGCATTCTAGGGGCTGGATCTAGCAGCGCATGCCCAAAAAGGGTCCCAGGCCTTTGGGAGCGGGCTGTTCCTGTTTGGAATTGGAGCCATTCAGCTTTGTTGCCCAAAGCTCCGCCTCTGTGCCCGTCCCACGCAGATCAGGGGTTGAAAACCAGCTTTCTAGGGGCTGGATCTAGCTGCGCAGGACCAAAGAGGGTCCCAGGCGCTTGGGGGCGGGCTGTACCTGTGTGGAATAGGAGCCGTTCAGCTTTTTTGCCCACAGCTGCGTCTCTGTGCCCGTCGCACGCAGATCTGGGGTTGGAAACCGGCATTCTATGGGCTGGATCTAGCTGCGCATGCCCAAGTAGGGTCCCGGGCTCTTTGGGGCGGACTGTACCGGTTCGGGATTGGAGCCGTTCAGCTTTTTTGCCCAGAGATGCGCGTCTGTGCCCATCACACGCAGATCAGTGTTTGAAACCCGGCTTTCTAGGGGCTGGATCTAGCTGTGCATGCCAAAAGAGGGTCCCAGGCCCTTTTTGGGCAGGCTGTACCTGTTTGGAATCGGAGCCGTTCAGCTTTTTGCCCAGAGCTGCGCCTCTGTGCCCGTCCCACGAAGATCAGGGGTTGAAAACCAGCTTTCTAGGGGCTGGATCTAGCTGCGCATGACCAAAGAGGGTCCCAGGCCCTTGGCGGTGGGTTATACCTGTTTGGAATTGGAGACGAACAGCATTGTTGCCCACAGTAGCGCCTCTGTGGCCGTCCCACGCAGAACAGGGGTTGAAAACCGGCTTTCTAGGGGCTGGATCTATCTGTGCATGCCCAAAGAGAGTCCCAGGCCCCTGGGGGTGGGCTTTACCTGTTTGGAATTAGAGCCATTTAGGCTTGTTGCGCAGAGCTGCGCCTCTGTGCCCATTTAACAAAGATCAGGGGTTGTAAAACGGCTTACTAGGGGCTGGATCTTGCTGCGCATGCCCAAATAGGGTCTCAGGTTCTTGGTGGTGGGCTGTACCTGTTTGGAATTGGAGCCGTTCACCTTTGTTGCCCTGACCTGCGCCTCGGTGCCCGTCCCACGCAGATCAGGGTTTGAAAACCAGCTTTCTAGGGCCTGGATCTAGCTGCACATGCCCAAAGCGGGTCCCAGGCCCACGGGGGCGTGCTGTACCCGTTAGGAATTGGAGCCGTTCAGCTTTGCTTACCAGAGCTGCGCCTCTGTGCCTGTTCCACGGAGATCAGGAGTTGAAATCCAGCTTTCAAGGGGCTGGATGTAGCTGCACATACCCAAGGAGAGTCCCAGTCTCCTGGGGGCGGGCTGTACCTGTTCGGAAATGGAACCTTTCTGCCTTTTTGCCAAGAGCTGCGCCTCTGTGCCCGTCCCACACAGATCAGGGGTGAAAACCGGCTTTCTAGGGGCTGGATCTAGCTGCGCATGCCCAAAGCGGGTCCCAGGCCCTTGGGGGTGTGTTATACCTGTTTGGAATTGGAGCCGTTCAGCTTTGTTGCCCAGAGCTGCGCCTCTGTGCCCATCCCACGCAGATCAGGGGTTGAAAACCAGCTTTCTAGGGGCTGCATGTAGCAGCGCTTGCCCAAAGAGGGTCCAAGGAACTTGGGGGCGGGCTGTACCTGTTTGGAATTGGAGCCGTTCAGCTTTGCTGCCTAGAGCTTCACATCTGTGCCCATCCCACGCAGATCAGGGGTTGAAAACCGGCTTTCTAGGGGCTGGATCTTGCTGCGAATGCCCAAGGAGGGTCCCAGGCATCTGGGGGCGGGCTGTACCAGTTTGGAATTGGAGCCGTTCAGCTTTGTTGCGCAGAGCTATGCCTCTGTGCCCGTCCCACGCTGATCAGGGATTGAAAACCGGCTTTCTAGTGGCTGGATCTAGCTGCGCATGCCCAAAGAGAGTCCCAGACCCTTGGGGTCGGGTTGTACCTGTTTGAAATTGGAGCCGTTCAGCTTTGTTGCCCACAGCTGCGCCTCTGTGCCCGTCGCACACAGATCTGGGGTTGAAAACCGGCTTTGTATAGGCTGGATCTAGCTGCGCATGCCCAAGTAGGGTCCCAGGCCCTTGGGGGCGGACTGTACCTATTTGGGGTTGCCGCCGTTCAGCTTTGTTGCCCAGAGCTGCGCCTCTCTGCTCGTCCCACGCAGATCAGTGTTTGAAAACCGGCATTCTAGGGGCTGGATCTAGCTGCGCATGCCCAAAGAGCGTCCCAGGCCGCAGGGGGCGGGCTGTACCTGTTTGGAATTGGAGCCGTTCTGCTTTGTTGCCCAGAGCTGCACCTCTGTGCCCTCTCCAAGCAGATCAGGGGTTGAAAACCGGGTTTCTAGGGGCTGGATGTAGCTGCGCACGCCAAAGCGATTCCCAGGCCCTTGGGGGCAGGCTGTACCTCTTTGGAATTGGAGCTGTTCAGATTTGTTGCCCAGAGCTTCGCCTCTCGGCCTGTCCAACGCAGATCAGTGGTTGAAGACCAGCTTTCTAGGGGCTGGACCTAGCTGTGCATGCCCAAAAAGGGTCCCAGGATCTTGGGAGCTTGCTGTACCTGTTTGGAATTGGAGCCGTTCTGGTTTGTTGCCCAGAGCTGCGAATCTGTGCCCGTCCCACGCAGATCAGGGGTTGAAAACCGGCTTTCTAGGGGGTGGATCTTGCTCTGCTTGCACAAAGTGCGTCCCAGGCACTTGGAGGCGGGCTGTACCTGTTTGGAATTGGAGCCATTCAGATTTTTTGCCCACAGCTGCGCCTCTGTGCCCGTCGCACGCAGATCTGGGGTTGAAAACCGGCATTCTTTGGGCTTGATCTAGCTGAGCATGCCCAAAGAGGGTCCCAGGCACTTGAAGGCGGGCTGTACCTGTTTGGAATTGGAGCCTTTCAGCTTTGTTACCCAGAGCTGCACTTCTGTGCCTGTCCCACGCAGATCAGGGATTGAAAACAGGCTTTCTAGTGACTGGATCTAGCTGCGCAAGCCAAAAAGGTTCCAAGGCCCTTGGGGGCGGGCTGTACCTGTTTGGAATTGGAGCCGTTCTGCTTTGTTGCCCAGAGCTACACCTCTGTGCCTGTGCCGCGCAGATCAGGGGTTGAAAACCGGCTTTCTAGCGGCTGGATCTAGCTGTGCATGCCCAAAAAGGGTCCCAGGCCCTTGGGGGCGGGCTGTACCTGTTTGGAATTGAAGCGGTTCACCTTTGTTGTCCAGAGCTGCACCTCTGTGCCATTTCCACGCAGAACAGGAGTTTGAAACCAACTTTCTAGGGGCTGGATCTAGCTGCGCATTACCAAAGAGGGTCCCAGGAACTTGGGGGCGGGCTGTACCTGTTTGGAATTGGAGCTGTTCTGCTTTGTTGCACAGAGCTGCCCCTCCGTGCCCGTCCCACGCAGATCAGGGGTTCAAAACCGGCTTTCTAGGGACTGGAACTAGCTGCGCATGCCCAAAGTGGGTCCCAGGCACTTGGCTGCGGGCTGTAACTTTTTGGAATTGAAGCCGTAGACATTTGTTGCCCAGAGGTGCGCCTCTGTGCCTGTCCCTCGCAGATCTGTGGTTGAAAACCGGCTTTCTAGTGGCTGGATCTATCTGCGCATGCCCAAATAGGGTCCCAGGCCCTTGGGGGCGGGCTGTACCTGTTTGGAATTGGAGCCGTTCAGCTTTGCTTGCCAGAGCTGCGCCTCTGTGACCGTTCCACGCAGATCAGGGGTTGAAAACCAGCTTTCAAGGGGCTGGATCTAGATTGCATGCCCAAATAGGATCCCAGGCCCTTGGGGGCTGGCTGTACCAGTTTGGAATTGGAGCCGTTCAGCTTTGTTGCGTAGAGCTGCCACTCTGTGCCCGTCCCACGCAGATCAGTGCTTGAAAACCGGCTTTCTAGGGGCTGGATCTAGCAGCGCATGCCCAAAGAGGGTCCCAGGCCCTTGGGAGCAGGCTGTATCTGTTTGGAATTGGAGCCGTTCAGCTTTGTTGCCCAGAGCTGCGCTTCTGTGCCCGTCCCACGCAGATCAGGGGTTGAAAACCAGCTTTCTAGGGGATGGACCTAGGTACGCATGCCAAAGAGAGTCCAAGAAACTTGGTGGCGGGCTGCACCTGTTTGGAATTGGAGCCGTACAGCTTTGTTGCCCAGAGCAGCGCCTCATTGCCCGTACCACGCAGATCAGGGGTTGACACCCGGCTTTCTATGGGCTGGATCTAGCTGCGCATGCCCAAGTAGGGTCCCGGGCCCTTGGGGGCGGACTGTACCTGTTCGGAAATGGAGCCATTCAGCTTTTTTGCCCAGAGCTGCGCCTCTGTGCCCGTCCCACGAAGATCAGGGGTTGAAAACCAGCTTTCTAGGGGCTGGATCTAGCTGCGCATGCCCAAAGAGGGTCCCAGGCCCTTGGGGGTGGGTTATACCTGTTTGGAATTGGAGCCGTACAGCTTTGTTACCCAGAGCTGCGCCTCTTTTTCCGTACCACGCAGAACAGGGGTTGAAAACCGGCTTTCTAGGGGCTGGATCTAACTGCGCATGCCCAAACAGAGTCCCTGGCCCCTGGTTGTGGGCTTTACCTGTTTGGAATTAGAGCCATTTAGGCTTGTTGCGCAGAGCTGCGCCTCTGTGCCCATTCAACAAAGATCAGGGGTTGAAAAACGGCTTACTAGGGGCTGGATCTTGCTGCGCATGCCCAAATAGGGTCTCAGGCTCTTGGTGGTGGTCTGTACCTGTTTGGAATTGGAGCCGTTCACCTTTGTTGCCCTGACCTGCGCTTCGGTGCCCGTCCCACGCAGATCAGGGGTTGAAAACCAGCTTTCTAGGGCCTGGATCTAGCTGCGCATGCCCAAAGAGGGTCCCAGGCCATGGGGGCGAGCTGTACCCATTAGGAATTGGAGCCATTCAGCTTTGCTTACCAGAGCTGCGCCTCTGTGCCTGTTCCACGCAGATCAGGAGTTGAAATCCGGCTTTCAAGGGGCTGGATGTAGCTGCACATGCCCAAAGAGAGTCCCAGGCTCCAGGGGGCGGGCTGTACCTGTTCGGAATTGGAACCTTTCTGCTTTTTTGCCAAGAGCTGCGCCTATGTGCCCCTCCCACGCAGATCAGGGGTTGAAAACCGGCTTTCTAGGGGCTGGATCTAGCTGCGCATGCCCAAAGAGGGTCCCAGGCCCTTGGGGGTGTGTTATACCTGTTTGCAATTGGAGCCGTTCAGCTTTGTTGCCCAGAGCTGCGCATCTGTGACCGTCCCGGGCAGATCAGGGGATGAAAACCGGCGTTCTAGGGGCTGGATCTAGCAGCGCATGCCCAAAGAGGATCCCAGTCACTTGGGAGCGGGCTGTAACTTTTTGGAATTGAAGCCGTAGACCTTTCTTGCCCAGAGGTGCGCCTCTGTGCCTGTCCCTCGCAGACCTGTGGTTGAAAACCGGCTTTCTGGTGGCTGGATCTAGCAATGCATGCCCAAAGAGGGTCCCAGTCCCTTGGGAGCGGGCTGTACCTGTTTGGAATTGGAGCCGTTCAGCTTTATTGCCCAGAGCTGCGCCTCTATGCCCGTCCCACGCAGATCAGGGGTTGAAAACCAGCTTTCTAGGGGCTGGACCTAGCTGCGCATCCCAAAGAGGGTCCAAGAATCTTGGTGGCGGGCTGTACCTGTTTGGAATTGGAGCCGTACAGCTTTGTTGCCCAGAGCTGCGCCTCATTGCCCGTTCCACGCAGATCATGGGTTGACACCCGGCTTTCTATGGGCTGGAACTAGCTGCGCATGCCCAAGTAGGGTCCCGGCCCTTGGTGGCGGACTGTACCTGTTCGGGATTTGAGCCGTTCAGCTTTTTTGCCCAGAGCTGTGCCTCTGTGCCCGTCACACGCAGATCAGTGTTTTAAACCCGGCTTTCTAGGGACTGGATCTAGCTGTGCATGCCAAAAGAGGGTCCCAGGCCCTTGTGGGCAGGCTATACCTGTTTGGAATCGCAGCCGTTCAGCTTTTTGCCCAGAGCTGCGCCTCTGTGCCCGTCCCACGTAGATCAGGGGTTGAAAACCAGCTTTCTAGGGGCTGGATCTAGCTGCGCATGCCCAAACAGGGTCCCAGGCCCTTGGGGGTGTGTTATACCTGTTTGGAATTGGAGCCGTACAGCTTTGTTGCCCAGAGCTGCGCCTCTGTTTCCGTACCACGCAGAACAGGGGTTGAAAACCGGCTTTCTAGGGGCTGGATCTATCTGCGCATGCCCAAACAGAGTCCCAGGCCCCTGGGAGTGGGCTTTACCTGTTTGGAATTAGAGCCATTTAGGCTTGTTGCGCAGAGCTGCGCCTGTGTGCCCATTCAAGAAAGATCAGGGCTTGAAAAACGGCTTACTAGGGGCTGGATCTTGCTGCGCATGCCCAAATAGGGTCTAAGGCTCTTGGTGGTGGGCTGTACCTGTTTGGAATTGGAGCCGTTCAGCTTTGTTGCCCAGACCTGCGCCTCGGTGCCCGTCCCACGCAGATCAGGGGTTGAAAACCAGCTTTCAAGGGGCTGGGTCTAGCTGCGCATGCCCAAAGAGGGTCCCAGGCCCATGGGGGCGGGCTGTACCCGTTAGGAATTGGAGCCGTTCAGCTTTGCTTACCCGAGCTGCGCCTCTGTAACTGTTCCACAAAGATCAGGAGTTGAAATCCGGCTTTCAAGGGGCTGGATGTAGCTGCACATGCCCAAAGAGAGTCCCAGGCTCCAGGGGGCGGGCTGTACCTTTTTTCGGAATTGGAACCTTTCTGCTTTTTTGCCAAGAGCTGCGCCTCTGTGCCCGTCCCACGCAGATCAGGGGTTGAAAACAGACTTTTTAGTGGCTGGATCTGGCTGCGCATGCCCAAAGAGGGTCCCAGGCCTTTGCGGGTGGGTTATACCTGTTTGAAATTGGGGCCGTTTAGCTTTGTTGCCCAAAGCTGCGCCTCTGTGCCCGTCCCACGCAGATCAGGGGTTGAAAACCAGCTTTCTAGGGGCTGGATGTAGCAGCGCATGCCCAAAGAGGGTCCAAGGAACTTGGGGGCAGGCTGTACCTGTTTGGAATTGGAGCCGTTCAGCTTTGCTGCCTAGAGCTTCACATCTGTGCCCATCCCACGCAGATCAGGGGTTGAAAACCGGCTTTCTAGGGGCTGGATCTTGCTGCGAATGCCCAAAGAGCGTCCCAGGCTCCTGGGGGCGGGCTGTACCAGTTTGGAATTGGAGCCGTTCAGCTTTGTTGTGCAGAGCTGCGCTTCTGTGCCCGTCCCACGCAGATCAGGGATTGAAAACCGGCTTTCTAGGGGCTGGATCTAGCTGCGCATGCCCATGGAGGGTCCCAGGCCCTTGGGGTTGGGCTATATCTGTTTGGAATTGGAGCCGTACAGCTTTGTTGCCCGGATATGCGCCTCTGTGCCCGTAACACGCAGATCAGGGGTTGAAAACCGGCTTTCTAGGGGCTGGATCTAGCTGCGCATGCCCAAAGAGAGTCCCAGGCTCCTTGGGACGGGCTGTACCTGTTTGGAATTAGAGCCATTTATCTTTGTTGCACAGAGCTGCGCCTCTGTGCCCGTCCAACGCAGATCAGTGTTTGAAAACCGGCTTTATAGGGGCTGGATCTTGCTGCGCATGCCCAAATAGTGGAACAGGACCTAGGGGGCGGGCTGTACCTGTTTGGACTTGGAGCCGTTCAGCTTTGTTGGCCAGAGCTGCACCTCTATGCCCGTCCCACGCCGATCAGGGGTTTGAAACCAGCTTTCTAGGAGCTGGATCTAGCTTCGCATGCCCAAACAGGGTCCCAGGAACTGGGGCGCGGGCTGTTCCTGTTTGGAATTGGAGCCGTTCAGCTTTGTTGCCCAGAGCTGCGCCTCTATGCCTGTCCCCCGCAGATCTATGGTTGAAAACCGGCTTTTTAGGGACTGGATCTAGCTGCTCACGCCAAAGAGGTTCTCAGGCCCTTAGGGGCGAGCTGTACCTGTTTGGAATTGGAGCCGTTCTGCTTTGTTGCCCAGAGCTATGCCTCTGTGCCCGTCCCGCACAGATCAGGGATTGAAAACCGGCTTTCTAGTGGCTGGATCAAGCAGCGCATGCCCAAAGAGGGTCCCAAGCCCTTTGCTGCGGGCTGTAACTTTTTGGAAATGAAGCCGTACAGCTTTGTTGCCCAGAGCTGCGCCTCTATGCCTGTCCCCTGCAGATCTATGCTTGAAAACCGGCTTTCTAGGGGCTGGATCTAGCTGCGCATGCCCAAAGATGGTCCCAGGCCCTTGGGGGCGGGCTGTACCTGTTTGGAATTGGAGCCGTTCAGCTTTGCTTGCCAGAGCTGAGCCTCTATGACCATTCCAAGCAGATCAGGGGTTGAAAACCGGCTCTCAAGGGGCTGGATCTAGATGTGCATGCCCAAAGAGGATCCCAGGCCCTTGGGGCCTGGATGTACCAATTTGGATTTGGAGCCGTACAGCGTTGTTGTGCAGAGTTGCCACTCTGTGCCCGTCCCACGCATATCAGGGGTTGAAAACCGGCTTTCTAGGGGCTGGATCTAGCAGTGCATGAAAAAAGAGGGGCCCAGTCCTTGGGTCGGGCTGTACCTGTTTGGAATTGGAGCCGTGCAGCTTTGTTGCCCACAGCTGCGCCTCTGTGCCCGTCGAACGCAGACGTGGTGTTGAAAACTGAGTTTTTATGGGCTGGATCTAGCTGCGCATGCCCAAAGAGGGCCCCAGGAACTTGGGGGCGCTCTGTACCTGTTTGGAATTGGAGCCGTTCTTCTTTGTTGCACAGAGCTGTGCCTCTGTGCCCGTCCCGGGCAGATCAGGGGATGAAAACCGGCTTTCTATGGGCTGGATCTAGCAGTGCATGCCCAAAGAGGGTCCCAAGCCCTTGGGTGCGGGCTCTACCTGTTTGAAATTGGAGCCGTTCAGCTTTGTTGCCCAGAGCTGCGCCTCTGTGCCCGTCCCGGGCAGATCAGGGGATGAAAACCGGCTTTCTAGGGGCTGGATCTAGCGGCGAATGCAAAGAGGGTCCCAGGGCCTTGGGTGCAGGCTGTACCTGTTTGGAATTGGAGCCGTTCAGCTTTGTTGCCCAGAGCTGCTCCTCGGTGCCCGTCCCACGCAGATCAGGGGTTGAAAACCAGCTCTCTAGGGGCTAGATCTAGCTGAGCATGCCCAAAGAGGTTCCCAGGCCCTTGGGGGCGTGCTATACCTGTTTGGAATTGGAGCCGTTTAGCTTTGTTGCGCAGAGCTGCACCTCTGTGCCCGTCCCACGCAGATCTATGGTTGAAAACCGGCTTTCTAGGGGCTGGATCTAGCTGCGCATGCCCAAAGAGGGTCGCAGGCCCTTGGGGGCGGGCTGTACCTGTTTGGAATTGGAGCCGTTCAGCTTGGCTTGCCAGAGCTGCGCCTCTGTGCTGTTCCTCGTAGATCAGGTGTTGAAAACCGGAATTCTATGGGCTGGACCTCGCTGCGCATGCCAAAGAGGGTCCAAGAAACTTGGTGGCGGGCTGTACCTGTTTGGAATTTGAGCCGTACAGCTTTGTTGCCAAGAGCTGCGCCTCTGTGCCCGTACCACGCAGATCAGGGGTTGAAAACCGGCTTTCTAAGGGTGGGACCTAGCTGTGCATGCCCAAAGAGAGTCCCAGGCCCCTGGGGGCGGGCTGTACCTGTTTGGAATTAGAGCCATTTATCTTTGTTGCACAGAGCTGCGCCTCTGTGCCTGTTCCACAAAGATCAGGGGTTGAAAACCGGCTTACCAGGGAATGGATCTTGCTGCGCATGCCCAAATAAGGTCCCAGGGTCTTGGGGGTGGGCTGTACCTGTTTGGACTTGGAGCCGTTCAGCTTTGTTGCCCAGAGCTGCGCCTCTGTGCCCGTCCCGGGCAGATCAGGGGTTGAAAACCGGCTTTCTATGGCCTGGATCTAGCTGCGCATGCCCAAAGAGGGTCCCAGGCACTTGAAGGCGGGCTGTACCTGTTTGGAGTTGGAGCCGTTCAGCTTTGTTGCCCAGAGCTGCTCCTCGGTGCCCGTCCCACGCAGATCAGGGGTTGAAAACCAGCTCTCTAGGGGCTAGATCTAGCTGAGCATGCCCAAAGAGGTTCCCAGGCCCTTGGGGGCGTGCTACACCTGTTTGGAATTGGAGCCGTTTAGCTTTGTTGCGCAGAGCTGCACCTCTGTGCCCGTCCCACGCAGATCTATGGTTGAAAACCGGCTTTCTAGGGGCTGGATCTAGCTGCGCATGCCCAAAGAGGGTCGCAGGCCCTTGGGGGCGGGCTGTACCTGTTTGGAATTGGAGCCGTTCAGCTTGGCTTGCCAGAGCTGCGCCTCTGTGCTGTTCCTCGTAGATCAGGGGTTGAAAACCGGAATTCTATGGGCTGGACCTCGCTGCACATGCCAAAGAGGGTCCAAAAAACTTGGTGGCGGGCTGTACCTGTTTGGAATTGGAGCCGTACAGCTTTGTTGCCAAGAGCTGCGCCTCTGTGCCCGTACCACGCAGATCAGGGGTTGAAAACCGGCTTTCTAAGGGTGGGACCTAGCTGTGCATGCCCAAAGCGAGTCCCAGGCCCCTGGGGGCGGGCTGTACCTGTTTGGAATTAGAGCCATTTATCTTTGTTGCACAGAGCTGCGCCTCTGTGCCTGTTCCACAAAGATCAGGGGTTGAAAACGGGCTTACCAGGGAATGGATCTTGCTTCGCATGCCCAAATAAGGTCCCAGGGTCTTGGGGGTGGGCTGTACCTGTTTGGACTTGGAGCCGTTCAGCTTTGTTGCCCAGAGCTGCGCCTCTGTGCCCGTCCCGGGCAGATCAGGGGTTGAAAACCGGCTTTCTATGGCCTGGATCTAGCTGCGCATGCCCAAAGAGGGTCCCAGGCACTTGAAGGCGGGCTGTACCTGTTTGGAATTGGAGCCTTTCAGCTTTGTTACCCAGAGCTGCGCCTCGTTGCCCGTCCCACGAAGATCAGGGGTTGAAAACCAGCTTTTGTAACCATGGTTTTGAGTCTACGAAGTTCCTGAGCTGTTGTTTGTCTGTGAAACTGTGTGTTGTTCCTTCTATTATGAATGAGAGTCTTGCTGGGAAAAGTATTTTGGGGGAGGCATTTATTTCATTGAATTTTTTTACTATGTCCCACCACTGTTTTCGGGCCATGAGGGTTTCATCAGAAAAATAAGCTGTGAATTTTAAGGATGCTCCTTTGTAAGAGATTTCTTTCTTCGATCCTGCTGCTTTCAGAATTTTGTCTCTGTCTAAGGTTTTGGTCATTTTGATCAGAATGTGTCTTGGGGTATTTTTATTCGGATTTCTTCTAGCTGGTACCCTTCGGGCCTCCTGAATGTGGTCACAAGTTTTCTTCAGCTCTGGAAATGTTGTAGCAATGATTTCTTTGACAGTTTCTTCTTCATCGAGGTTTTCTTCCTGTCCCTCTGGGACTCCAATAATTCTTATGTTACCCCTCTTGGCTTCATCACGATCTTCTCTTGCCATCTGTTCCCGAATTGTGAGTCTCTTTTACATTTTCTGCTCTTTTCTGGAGAGTCTCTGAACTTCATCTTCGAGCTCACTGATTCTGTTCTCAGCAGCTGTTACTCTGCTGCTGAGGCCTTCCACTGAGCTTTTGAGTCGCCTACGAGATTTTTCAGGTCTGACATTTCTGATTGCATTTTCCTCATTTCTGCCTTCAGATCCTCTTGTCTTCTATTGGCATTGGTTTCCATTGTTTCTTTTTATTCCCTAAGCATCCTAAGTAGCTCCCTTCTGAATTCCTTGTCAGAGAGGTTGTCTAACACTACAGTACTGTTGGTGTCATCTGGGCTAGACTCTTCAATATGAAAGTTTGGTGAGCTTTTGCGTTGCTTTACCATTGTGAGAGGTGTGGTTTAGTCCTTCACGTTCACTGTTACTATTCTGCTTTGATATGCAGTGTGAGTTAAGATAGGCTTATGAGTTATTGGCTACTGTGTTTCTAGTGGCTGAGCTAAAATAGAGAAGATCCATCTAAGAAGTTAGCTTATGGTTCCTATGGCATATGTAGTGGGAAAATATTTCCCACTAACGCGGCCGCGGCTCCGGAAAGAGTCCCTGGCACTAGGCGAGGAGTTGGGAAACTCTCCTGTTTGGAATTGAAGCTGTTCAGCTTTGTTGCCCAGAGCTGGGCCTCTGTGCCCGTCCCACGCAGATCAGGGGTTGAAAATCGGCTGTCTAGGGGCTGTTTCTAGCTGCGCGTGCCAAGAGAGGGACCCGAGCCCTTGGGGGCAGGCTGTACCTGTTGGAATTGGAGCCGTTCAGCTTTGTTGAGCAGGAATACCTGAACAGACCTATCACCATCAAGGAAATTGAAATGGTAATAAAAAGTCTCCCCAAGCACAAAAGTCCTGGCCCGGATGGATTCACTAGTGAATTCTTCCAAATCTTTAAAGAGGACTTACTCCCGATGCTCTTTAAGCTTTTCCACGAAATTGAAATATCAAAAACACTTCCGAACAGTTTCTACGAAGCAAATATCACACTGATACCAAAAGCAGACAGAGATACCACAAAGAAAGAGAATTACAGGCTGATATCCCTGATGAACACAGATGCAAAGATCCTCAACAAACTACTAGCAAATAGAATCCAACTACTCATCAAAAAGATCATACACCATGACCAAGTAGGATTCATCCCAGGGATGCAAGGATGGTTTAACATTCGGAAATCAATCAACATAATCCACCATATCAACAAAAGAAAAGATAAAAAGCATATGATCATATCAATAGATGCAGAGAAAGCATTTGATAAGATCCAGCACCCCTTTATGATGAAAACCCTAGCCAAAATGGGTATAGAGGGGACCTTCCTCAACATAATTAAAGCCATCTACCACAAGCCTACAGCAAGCATCATCCTCAATGGGGAAAAACTGAGAGCCTTCCCTCTAAGATCAGGGACGAGACAGGGATGTCCACTCTCTCCACTGCTGTTCAATATAGTACTGGAAGTACTTGCAATAGCGATTAGGCAGGAAAAAGATATTAAGGGCATTCAGGTAGGAAAGGAAGAAATCAAGCTCTCATTATTCGCAGATGATATGATACTCTACTTAGAGAACCCAATAACCTCCACCTAAAAACTCCTAGAAACAATAGACTCGTATAGTAAAGTTGCAGGTTATAAAATCAATACCCAAAAGTCCATGGCTTTCCAATACGCAAACAGTGAGAGAGAAGAAAGCAACATGAAAAAAACAATCCCGTTCACAATTGTGCCCCAGAAAATCAAGTACCTAGGAATCAGCTTAACTAAGGAAGTAAAGGACCTGTACAAAGAAAACTACAAAACGCTACTTCAGGAAATAAAAGAGGACATGAGGAAATGGAAAGATATCCCCTGCTCATGGGTCGGGAGACTTAACATTGTCAAAATGGCAATACTACCAAAAGCATTGTATAAATTCAATGCAATCCCTATAAGGATACCCATGACATTCTTCAAAGAAATGGAGCAAACACTCCTGAAATTTATATGGAACAATAAGCCCCCACGAATAGCTAAAGCAATTCTTGGGAAAAAGAAAATGGGAGGAATCAACCTCCCGAACTTCAAACTGTACTACAAAGCAGTAATAATTAAAACAGCATGGTACTGGAACAAAGGCAGAACTGCAGACCAATGGAACAGGGTTGAATACACTGACATCTCTCCTCAATCATATGCTCATCTAATCTTTGATAAAGGTGCAAGTAATGTGAAGTGGAGTAAGGAAAGCCTCTTTAATAAATTGTGTTGGCATCACTGGACGGCTACATGCAAAAAATAGGCTCAGAACTCTGCCTAACACCATGTACAAAAGTAAGATCAAAATGGATTAAAGACCTCAACATCAGACCAGAAATCATAAGGTACATTGAAGATAAAGTTGGCAAAACCCTCCATGACATTGAAGCTAATGGTATCTTCAAAGATGCCACGCCACTGGCCGAGCAAGTGAAAACAGAGATAGATAAATGGGACTATCTTAAACTAAGAAGCTTCTGCACCTCCAAAGAAACAGTGACCAAAATACAAAGACAGTCTACAGAATGGGAAAGGATATTCGCCGAATACACATCTGACAAGGGGTTGATATCCAGGATATACAAAATACTGGTTAAACTCCACAAGAATAAAACATCCAACCCCATCCAAAAATGGGGCAATGAAATGAACAGAAACTTTCTCAAAGAAGAAATCCGAATGGCAAAAAAGCACATGAGAAAATGCTCTACATAATTAATCATCAGGGAGGTGCAGATCAAAACCACAATGAGATACCATCTCACACCTCAGAGACTAGCCCACATTCAAAAGAACAAAAGCAACCGTTCAGCTTTCTTGCCTAGAGCTGCACCTCTGTGCCCGTCCCAAGCAGATCAGTGGTTGAAAACCGGCTTTCTAGGGGCTGGATCTTCCTGCGCATGCCCATAGAGGGTCCCAGGCCCTTGGGGTTGGGCTATACCTGTTTGGAATTAGAGCCATTTATCTTTGTTGCACAGAGCTGCGCTTTTTTGCCTGTTCCAGAAAGATCAGGGGTTGGAAACCAGCTTACTACTGGCTGGATCCTGCTGCGCATGCCCAAATAAGGTCCCAGGGTCTTGGGGGTGAACTGTCCCTGTTTGGACTTGGAGCCGTTCAACTTTGTTGCCCAGAGCTGCGCCACTGTGCCCATCCCGGGCAGATCAGGAGTTGAAAACCGGCTTTCTAGGGGCTGGATCTAGCTGCGCATGCCCAAAGAGGGTCCCAGGCACTTGAAGGCGGGCTGTTCCTGTTTGGAATTGGAGCCGTTCAGCTTTGTTACCCAGAGATGCGACTCGTTGCACGTCCCACGAAGATCAGGCGTTGAAAACCAGCTTTTTAGGGGCTGGATCTAGCTTCGCATGCCCAAACAATGTAACAGGACCTTGGGGGCGGGCTGTACCTGTTTGGAATTGTAGCCGTTCAGCTTTGGTGCCCAGAGTTGCGCCTCTGTGCCTGTCTCTTGCAGATCTGTGGTTTAAAACCGGCTTTCTAGGGGTTTGATCTAGCTGCGCATGCCCAAAGAGGGTCCCAGGCCCTTGGGGGCTGGCTTTACCTGTTTGGAATTTGAGCCGTTCAGCATTGTTGCGCAGAGCTGCCACTCTGTGCCCGTTCCATGCAGATCAGGGGTTGAAAACCGTCTTTCTAGGGGCTGGATCTAGCAGTGCATGCCAAAAGAGGATCCCAGGCACTTGGGGCGGGCTGTACCTGTTTGGAATTGGAGCCGTTCAGCTTTGTAGCCCACAGCTGCGCATCTGTGCCCGTCGCATGCAGATCTGTGGTTGAAAACTGGCTTTCTATATGTTGGATCTAGCTGTGCATGCCCAAAGAGGGTCCCAGGAACTTGGGGGCGGTCTGTACCTGTTTGGAATTGGAGCCGTTCTGCTTTGTTGCCCAGAGCTGCGCCTCTGTGCCCGTTCCTCGCAGATCAGGGGTTGAAAACCAACTTTCAAGGAGCTGGATCTAGCTGCGCATGCTCAAATAGGGTCCCAGCCGCTTGGGGGCGGGCTGTACCTGTTTGGAATAGGAGCCTTTCAGCTTTTTTGCCCAAAGCTGCGCCTCTGTTCCCGTCGCACGCAGATCTGGGGTTGAAAACCGGCATTCTATACGTTGGATCTAGCTGAGAATGCCCAAAGTGGGTCCCAGGCCATTGAGGGCGGGCTGTGTCTGTTTGGAATTGGAGCCGTTCAGCTTTGTTGCGCAGAGCTGCGCCTCTGTGCCTGTCCCATGAAGATCAGGGGTTGAAAACCGGCTTTCTGGGGGCTGGATCTAGCTATGAATGCCAAACGGGTGTCCCAGGCCCTTGCGGTCGGGCGGTACCTGTTAGCAATTGGAGCCGTTCAGCTTTGTTGCCCAGAGCTGCGTTCTGTGCCCGTACCACAGAGATCAGGGATTGAAAACCAGCTTTCTAGTGGAAGGATCTAGCTGCGCATGCCCAAAACGTGTCCCAGGCCCCTGGGGGAGGGCTGTTCCTGTTTGGATTTGGAGCCATTCAGCTTTGTTACCCAGAGCTGCGCCTCTGTGCCCTTCCCACGTAGATCAGTGGTTGAAAACCGGCTTTCTAGGGGCTGGATCTTCCTGCACATGCCCATAGAGGTTCCCAGGCCATAGGGGTTGGGCTATACCTGTTTGGAATTAGAGACGTAGAGCTTTGTTGCCCAGAGCTGCGCCTCTGTTCCCGTACCACGCAGACCAGGGGTTGAAAACCGGCTTTCTAGGGGCTTGATCTAGCTGCGCATGCCCAAAGAGAGTCCCAGGCCCCTGGGGGCGGGCTGTACCTGTTTGGAATTAGAGCCATTTATCTTTGTTGCACAGAACTGCGCCTCTGTGCCTGTTCCACAAAGATCAGGGTTTGAGAACCGGCTTACCAGCGGCTGGATCTTACTGGGCATGCCCAAATAAGGTCCCAGGGTCTTGGGGGTGGGCTGTACCTGTTTGGACTTGGAGCCGTTCAGCTTTGTTGCGCAGAGCTGCGCCTATGTGCCCGTCCCGGGCAGATCAGGGGTTGAAAACCGGTTTTCTAGGGGCTGGATCTAGCTGCGCATGCCCAATTAAGGTACCAGGACCCTGGGGGCGGGCTGTACCTGTTTGGACTTGGAGCCGTTCAGCTTTGTTGCCCAGAGCTGCGCCTCTGTGCCCGTCCCGGGCAGATCAGGGGTTGAAAACCGGCTTTCTATGGCCTGGATCTAGCTGCGCATGCCCAAAGAGGGTCCCAGGCACTTGAAGGCGGGCTGTACCTGTTTGGAATTGGAGCCGTTCAGCTTTGTTGCCCAGAGCTATGCCTCTTTGCCCGTCCCACAGTGATCAGGGGTTGAAAACCGGCTTTCTAGGGGCTGGATCTAGCTGCGCATGCCCAAAAAGGGTCCGAGGCCCTGGGGGTGGGCTGTGCCTGTTTGGAATTGACGCCGTTCAGCTTTGTTGCCCAGAGATGCACCTCTGTGCCCTTCCCACGCAGATCAGGAGTTAGAAACCAACTTTCTAGGGGCTGGATCTAGCTGCGCATGCCCAAAGAGGGTCCCAGGAACTTGGCGGCGGGCTTTACCTGTTTGGAATTCGAGCCGTTCTCCTTTGTTGCACAGAGTAGCCCCTCCTTGCCCTTCCCACGCAGATCTGTGGTTGAAAACCGGCTTTGTAGGGGATGGATCTAGCTGCGCATGTCCAAAGAGGGTCCCAGGCCCTTGGAGCGGGCTGTAGCTGTTTGGAATTGGAGCCGTTCAGCTTTATTGCCCACAGCTGCGCATCTGTGCCCATCGCACGCAGATCTGGGGTTGAAAACTGGCTTTTTTGGCTGTATCTAGCTCCGCATGCCCAAGTAGGGTCCCGGGTCCTTGGGGGCCGACTGTATCTATTTGGGATTGGAGCCGTTCAGCTTTGTTCCCCAGAGCTGCGCCTCTGTGCTCGTCCCACGCAGATTAGTGTTTGAAAACCGGCATTCTAGGGGCTGGATCTTGCTGCGCACGCCAAAGCGGGTCCCAGGCCCTTGGGGGCGGGCTGTACCTGTTTGGAATTGGAGCCGTTCAGATTTGTTGCCCAGAGCTGCGCCTCTGTGCCCGTCCAATGCAGATCAGGGGTTGAAGACCAGCTTTCTAGGGGTCGGACCTAGCTGTGCATGCCCAAAAAGGGTCCAAGGAAATTTGGGGCGGGTGTACCTGTTTGGAATTGTAGCCGTTCATCTTTGTTGCCTAGAGCTGCGCTTCTTTGCCCGTCCAACGCAGAACAGGGTTTTGAAACCAGATTTCTAGGGGCTGGATCTAGCAACGCATGCCCAAAGAGGGTCCCAGGACCTTGGGAGCGGGCTGTATCTGTTTGGAATTGGAGCTGTTCTGGTTTGTTGCCCAGAGCTACGCCTCTTTGCCCGTCCACGCAGATCAGGGGTTAAAAACCGTCTTTCTAGGGGCTGGATCTTGCTGCGCATGCCCAAAGAGGGTCCCAGGCTCTTGGAGGCGGTCTGTACCTGTTTGGAATTGGAGCCGTTCAGCTTTGTTGCCCAGAGCTGCGCCTCGGTACCCGTCCCACGCAGATCAGGGGTTGAAAACCCGCTTTCTAGGGGCTGGATCTGGCTTCGCATGCCCATAGAGGGTAACACGACCTTGGGAGCGGGCTGTACCTGTTTGGAATTGGAGCCGTTCAGCTTTGTTGCCCAGAGCTGCACCTCTGTGCCAGTCCCACGCAGATCAGGGTTTGAAACCAGCTTTCTAGGGTCTGGATCTAGTTGCGCATGCCCAAAGAGGGTCCCAGGCTCTAGGAGGCGGGCTGTACCTGTTTGGAATTGGAGCCATTCTGCTTTGTTGCCCAGAGCTGCGTCTCTATGCCCGTGCCACGCAGATCAGGTGTTTAAAACCGGCTTTCTAGGGGATGGATCTAGCTGCGCATGCCCAAAGACGGTCCCTAGGGGATGGATCTAGCTGCGCATGCCCAAAGACGGTCCCAGGACCCTGGGGGCTGGCTGTACCTGTTTCGAATTGAAGCCGTTAAGCTTTGTTGCCCAGACCGGCACCTCTGTGCCCGTCACTCGCAGATCTGGCATTGTAAACCATCTTTCTAGGGGCTGGGACTAGCTGTGCATGCCCATAGAGGGTCCCAGGACCTTGGGGGCGGGCTGTACCTGTTTGGGATTGGAGCCGTTCAGCTTTGTTGCCCAGAGCTGCGCCTCTGTGCCCGTTCCTCGCAGATCAGTGTTTGAAAACCGGCATTCTAGGGGCTGGATCTAGCTTCGCATGCCCAAAGAGGGTCCCAGGCCCTTGGGGGTGGGTTATACCTGTTTGGAATTGGAGTCGTTCACCTTTGTTGCCCAGAGCTGTGCCTCTATGCCCGTCGATCGCAGGTCTGGGGTTGAAAACCGGCTTTCTATGGGCTGGATCAAGCTGCGCATGCCCAAATAGGGTCCCAGGTCTTTGGGGGCGGACTGTACCTGTTTGGGATTGGAGCCGTTCAGATTTGTTGCCCAGAGCTGCGCCTTTGTGCTCGTCCCACGCTGAGCAGTGTTTGAAAACCGCATTTTCGGGGCTGGATCTAGCTACGCATGCCTAAAGAGGGTCCCAGGCTCCAGGGGGCGGGCTGTACCTGTTTGGAATTGGATCCATTCTGCTTTGTTGCCCAGAGCTGCGCCGCTGTGCCCTTTCCACGCAGTTCAGGGGTTGAAAACCGGGTTTCTAGGGGCTGGATCTAGCTGAACACGCCTAAGAGGGTCCCAGGTCCTTGGGGGCGGGCTGTACCTGTTTGGAATTGGAGCCGTTCACCTTTGTTGCCCAGAGTTGTGCCTCTGTGCCCGTCCCACGCAGATCACGGGTTGAAAACCAGCTTTCTAGGGGCTGGACCTAGCTGCGCATGCCGAAAAAGGGTCCAAGGGACTTGGGGGCGGGCTGAACCTGTTTGGAATTGGAGCCGTTAATCTTTGTTGCCTAGAACAGCGCCTTTGTGCCCGTCTCACGCAGATCAGGGGTTGAAAACCAGCTTTCTAAGGCTGGATCTAGCTGTGCATGCCCATAGAGGGTCCCAGGCTCCAGGGGGCGGGCTGTACCTGTTTGGAATTGGAGCCATTCTGCTTTGTTGCCCAGAGCTGCACCTCTGTGCCCGTCCCACGCAGACCAGGATTTGAAACCAACTTTCTAGGGACTGGATCTAGCTGCGCAGGCCCAAAGAGGGTCCCAGGAACTTGGGGGCGGGCTGTACCTGTTTGGAATTGAAGCCGTTATGCTTTGTTGCACAGAGCTGCGACTCTGTGCCTGTCCCTCACAGATCTGTGGTTGAAAACCGGCTTTCTAGGGGCTGGATTTAGCTGTGCATGCCAAAAGAGGTCCCAGACCGTTGGGGGCGGGCTGTACCTGATTGGAATTGAAGCCGTACAGCTTTGTTGCCCAGAGCTGCGACTCTGTGCCTGTCCCTCACAGATCTGTGGTTGAAAACCGGCTTTCTAGGGGCTGGATCTAGCTGTGCATGCCCAAAGAGGGTCCCAGGCCCATGGGGGCGGGCTGTACCTGTTTGGAATTGGAGTTGTTCAGCTTTGCTTGCCAGAGCTGCGCCTCGGTGCCCGTCCCACGCAGATCAGGGGTTGAAAACCGGTTTTCAAGGCCCTGGATTTAGATGAGAATGCCCAAAGAGGATCCCAGGCCCTGGGGGCGGGCTGTACCAGTTTGAAATTGGAGCTGTTCAGCTTTGTTGCGCAGAGCTGCGCCTCTGTGCCCGTCCCACGCAGATCAGGGGTTGACACCCGGCTTTCTAGGGGCTGGGTCTAGCTGGGCTTAACCATAAAGGTTCCCAGGCGCTGGGGGCAGGCTATAACACTTTGCAATTGGAGCCCTTCAGCTTTGTTGTGCAGACCTGAGCCTCTGTGCCCGTCCCTCGCAGATCCGGGGTTGAAAACCGGCTTTCTAGGGGCTGGATCTAGCTGCGCATGCCCATAGAGGTTCCCAGGCCCTTGGGGTTGAGCGATACCTGTTTGGAATTGGAGCCGTTCAGCTTTGTTGCCTAGAGCTGCGCCTCTGTGCCTGTCCCACGTAGATCAGTGGTTGAAAACCGGCTTTCTAGGGGCTGGATCTTCCTGCGCATGCCCATAGAGGTTCCCAGGCACTAGGGGTTGGGCGATACCTGTTTGGAATTGGAGCCGTACAGCTTTGTTCCCCAGAGCTGCGCCTCTGTGCCCGTACCACGCAGATCAGGGGTTTAAAACCGGCTTTCTAGGGGCTGGATCTAGCTGCGCATGCCCAAAGAGCGTCGCAGGCCCCTGGGGGCGGGCTGTACCTATTTTGAATTAGAGCCATTTATCTTTGTTGCACAGAGCTGCGCCTCTGTGCTTGTTCCACAAAGATCAGGGGTTGAGAACCGTCTTACCAGCGGCTGGATCTTACTGGGCATGCCCAAATAAGGTCCCAGGGTCTTGGGGGTGGGCTGTACCTGTTTGGACTTGGAGCCGTTCAGCTTTGTTGCCCAGAGCTGCGCCTATGTGCCCGTCGCGGGCAGATCAGGGGTTGAAAACCGGCTTTCTAGGGGCTGGATCTAGCTGCGCATGCCCAAAGAGGGTCCCAGGCACTTGAAGGCGGGCTGTTCCTGTTTGGAATTGGAGCCGTTCAGCTTTGTTACCCAGAGATGCGACTCGTTGCACGTCCCACGAAGATCAGGGGTTGAAAACCAGCTTTTGTGGGGCTGGATCTAGCTTCGCATGCCCAATTAAGGTACCAGGACCTTGGGGGCGGGCTGTACCTGTTTGGAATTGGAGCCGTTTAGCTTTGTTGCCGAGAGCTGCACCTCTGGGCCCGTCCCACGCAGATCAGGGGTTTGATACCAGCTTTCTAGGTACTGGATCTGGCTGCGCAAGCCAAAAGTGGATCCCAGGAACTAGGGGGCGGGCTGTTCCTGATTGGAATTGGAGCCGTTCAGCTTTGTTGGCCAGAGCTGCAGCTCTGTGCCTGTCCCACGCAGTTCAGGGGTTGAAAACAGCCTTTCTAGGGACTGGATCTAGCTGTGCACGCCAAAGAGGTTCCCACGCCCTTGGTTGAGGGCTGTACCTGTTTGGAATTGGAGCCATTCTGCCTTGTTGCCCAGAGCTAAGCCTCTTTGCCCGTCCCACAGTGATCAGGGGTTGAAAACCGGCTTTCTAGGGGCTGAATCTAGCTGCGCATGCCCAAAAAGGGTCCGAGGCCTTGGGGGTGGGCTGTGCCTGTTTGGAATTGAAGCCGTTCAGCTTTGTTGCCCAGAGATGCACCTCTGTGCCCTTCCCACGCAGATCAGGAGTTTGAAACCAACTTTCTAGGGGCTGGTTCTAGCTGCGCATGCCCAAAAAGGGTCCCAGGAACTTGGGGGCGGGCTTTACCTGTTTGGAATTGGAGCCGTTCTGCTTTGTTGCACAGAGTTGCCCCTCGGTGCCCGGGTCACGCAGATCAGGGGTTGAAAACCGGCTTTCAAGAGGCTGGATCTAGATGTGCATGCCCAAAGAGGATTCCAGGCAATTGGGGGCTGGCTGTACCTGTTTGGAATTGGAGCCGTTCAGCTTTGTTGCGCAGATCTGCCACTCTGTGCCCGTCCCACGCAGATCAGGTGTTGAAAACTGGCTTTCTAGGGGCTGGATCTAGCAGCGCATGCCCAAAGAGGGTCCCAGGCCTTTGGGGCGGGCTGTAACTGTTTGGAATTGGAGCCGGTCACCTTTGTGGCCCACAGCTGCGCCTCTGTGCCCGTCGCACACAGATCTGGGGTTGAAAACTGGCTTTCTATGGGCTGTATCTAGCTGCGCATGCCCAAGTAGGGTCCGGGGCCATTGGGGGCGGACTGTACCTGTTCGGGATTGGAGCTGTTCAGCTTTGTTGCCCAGAGCTGCTCCTCTGTGCCCTTCACACGCAGATCAGTGTTTGAAACCGGCTTTCTAGGGGATGGATCTAGCTGAGCATGCCCAAAGAGGGTCCCATTAACTTGGGGGCGGGCTGTACCTGATTCGAATTGGAGCCGTTCAGCTTTCTTGCCTAGAGCTGCACCTCTGTGCCCGTCCCAAGCAGATCAGTGGTTGAAAACCAGCTTTCTAGGGGCTGGATCTTCCTGCGCATGCCCATAGAGGGTCCCAGGCCCTTGGGTTGGGCTATACCTGTTTGGAATTAGAGCCATTTATCTTTGTTGCACAGAGCTGCAACTCCTTGCCTGTTCCACAAAGATCAGGGGTTGAAAACCAGCTTACTACTGGCTGGATCTTGCTGCGCATGCACAAGTAAGGTCCCAGGGTCCTGGGGGTGGGCTGTACCTGTTTGGACTTGGAGCCGTTCAACACTGTTGCCCAGAGCTGCGCCTCTGTGCCAGTCCCGGGCAGATCAGGTGTTGAAAACCGGCTTTCTAGGGGCTGGATCTAGCTGCGCATGCCCAAAGAGGGTCCCAGGCACTTGAAGGCGGGCTGTACCTGTTTGGAATTGGAGCCGTTCAGCTTTGTTACCCAGAGCTGCGCCTCGTTGCCCGTCCCACGAAGATCAGGGTTTGAATACCAGCTTTTTAGGGGCTGGATCTAGCTTCGTAAGCCCAAACAAGGTAACAGGACCTTGGGGGCGGGCTGTACCTGTTTGGAATTGGAGCCGTTCAGCTTTGTTGCCCAGAGCTGCACCTCTGTGTCAGTCCCACGCAGATAAGGGGTTTGAAACCAGCTTTTCTTGGGGCAGGATCTAGCTGCGCATGCCCAAAAAGGGTCCCAGGAACAAGGGGGCGGGCTGTTCCTGTTTGGAATTGGAGCCGTTCAGCTTTGTTGGCCAGAGCTGCGCCTCTGTGCCTGTCCCACGCAGTTCAGGGGTTAAAAACAGGCTTTCTAGGGATTGGATCTAGCTGCGCACGCCGAAGTGGTTCCCAGTCCCTTGGGGGCGGGCTGTACCTGTTTGGAATTGGAGCAGTTCTGCTTTGTTGCCCAGAGCTACGCCTCTGTGCCCGTCCCGCGCAGATCATTGGTTGAAAACAGGCTTTCTAGCGGCTGTATCTAGCTTTGCATGCCCAATAAGGGTACCAGGCCCTTGGGTGCCGGCTGTACCTGTTTGGAATTGAAGTCGTTCAGTTTTGTTGCCCAGAGCTGCGACTCTGTGCCTGTCCCTCACAGATCTGTGGTTGAAAACCGGCTCTCTAGGGGCTGGATCTAGGTGTGCATGCCCAAAGAGCGTCCCAGGCCCTTGGGGGCGGGCTGTACATGTTTGGAATTGGAGTTGTTCAGCTTTACTTGCCAGAGCTGCGCCTCTGTGCACGTTCCACGCAGATCAGGGGTTGAAAACCGGTTTTCAAGGTCCTGGATTTAGATGAGCATGACCAAAGAGGATCCCAGGCCCTTGGGGGCGGGATGTACCAGTTTGGAATTGGAGCTGTTCAGCTTTGTTGTGCAGAGCTGCGCCTCTGTGCCCGTCCCACGCAGATCAGTGTCTGAAACTGGCTTTCTAGGGGCTGGATCTAGCAGCGCATGCAAAAAGAGGGTCCCAGGCCCTTGGGTGCGGGCTGTACCTGTTTGGAATTGGAGCCGTTCAGCTTTGTTGCCCAGAGCTGCTCCTCTGTGCCCGTCCCACGCAGATCAGGGGTTGACACCCGGCTTTCTAGGGGCTGGGTCTAGCTGGGCATGCCCATAAATGTTCCCAGGCCCTGGGGGCAGGCTATAACTCTTTGGAATTGGAGCCGTTCTGCTTTGTTGCGCAGAGCTGAGCTTCTGTGCCCGTCCCACGCAGATCAGGGGTTGAAAACCGGCTTTCTAGGGGCTAGATCTAGCTGAGCATGCCCAAAAAGGGTCCGAGGCCCTTAGCGGTGGGCTGTGCCTGTTTGGAATTGACGCCGTTCAGCTTTGTTGCCCAGAGATGCACCTCTGTGCCCGTCCCACGCAGATCAGGGGTTGAAAACCGGCTCTCTAGTGGCTATATCTAGCTGCGCATGCCCAAAGAGGGTCCCAGGCCCTTGGGGGCGGGCTGTACCTGTTTGGAATTTGAGCCTTTCAGCTTCGCTTACCAGAGCTGCGCCTCTGTGCCCGTTCCTCGCAGATCAGGGGTTGAAAACCGGCTTTCAAGGAGCTGGATCTAGCTGCGCATGCCCAAAGAGGGTCCCAGCCGCTTGGGGGCGGGCTTTACCTGTTTGGAATAGGAGCCTTTCAGCTTTTTTGCCCACAGCTGCGCCTCTGTGCCCGTCGCACGCAGATCTGGGGTAGAAAACCGGCATTCTATGGGCTGGACCTAGCTGAGCATGCCCAAAGAGGGTCCCAGGCCGTTGAGCGCGGGCTGTATCTGTTTGGAATCGAGCCGTTCACCTTTGTTGCGCAGAGCTGCGCCTCTGTGCCTGTCCCATGCAGATCAGGGGTTGAAAACCGGCTTTCTAGGGGCTTGACCTAGCTATGAATCCCAAAAGTGGGTACCAGGCCCTTGCGGGCGGGCGTTACCTGTTAGCAATTGGAGCCGTTCAGCTTTGTTGCCCAGAGCTGCACCTCTGTGCCCGTCCCACAGAGATCAGGGGTTGAAAACCAGCTTTCTAGTGGATGGACATAGCTGCGCATGCCCAAAAAGTGTCCCAGGCCCTAGGGGTTGGGCTATACCTGTTTGGAATTGGAGCTGTACAGCTTTGTTGCCCAGAGCTGCGCCTCTGTGCCCGTACCACGCAGATCAGGGGTTGAAAACCGGCTTTCTAGGGGCTGGATCTAGCTGCGCATGCCCAAAGAGAGTCCCAGGCCCCTGGGGGCGGGCTGTACCTGTTTGGAATTAGAGCCTTTTATCTTTGTTGCACACAGCTGCGCCTCTGAGCTTGTTCCACAAAGATCAGGGGTTGAGAACCGGCTTACCAGCGGCTGGATCTTACTGGGCATGCCGAAATAAGGTCCCAGGGTCTTGGGGGAGGGCTGTACCTGTTTGGACTTGAAGCCGTTCAGCTTTGTTGCGCAGAGCTGCGCCTATGTGCCCGTCCCGGGCAGATCAGGGGTTGAAAACCGGCTTTCTAGGTGCTGGATCTAGCTGCGCATGCCCAAAGAGGGTCCCAGGCACTTGAAGGCGGGCTGTACCTGTTTGAAATTGGAGCGATTCAGCTTTGTTACCCAGAGCTACGACTCGTTGCCCGTCCCACGAAGATCAGGGGTTGAAAACCAGCTTTTGAGGGGCTGGATCTAGCTTCGCATGCCCAATTAAGGTACCAGGACCTTGGGGGCGGGCTGTCCCTGTTTGAAATTGGAGCCGTTCAGCTTTGTTGCCCAGAGCTGCACCTCTGGGCCCGTCCCACGCAGATCAGGGGTTTGAAACCAGCTTTCTAGGTACTGGATCTAGCTGCGCATGCCCAAAGAGGGTCCCAGGAACTAGGGGGCAGGCTGTTCCTGTTTGGAGTTGGAGCTTTTCAGCTTTGTTGGCCAGAGCTGCAGCTCTGTGCCTGTCCCATGCAGTTCAGGTGTTGAAAACAGCCTTTCTAGGGACTGGATCTAGCTGCGCACGCCAAAGAGTTTCCCAGGCCCTTGGGTGCGGGCTGTACCTGTTTGGAATTGGAGCCGTTCTGCTTTGTTGCCCAGAGCTACGCCTCTTTGCCCGTCCCACAGTGATCAGGGGTTGAAAACCGGCTTTCTAGGAGCTGGATCTAGCTGCGCATGCCCAAAAAGGGTCCGAGGCCCTTGGGGGTGGGCTGTGCCATTTTGGAATTGAAGCCGTTCAGCTTTGTTTCCCAGAGATGCACCTCTGTGCCCTTCCCACGCAGATCAGGAGTTTGAAACCAACTTTCTAGGGGCTGGATCTAGCTGCGCATGCCCAAAGAGGATCCCAGGAACTTGGGGACGGGCTTTACCTGTTTGGAATTGGAGCCGTTCAGCTTTGTTGCACAGAGCTGCCACTCTGTGCCCGTCCCACGCAGATCAGGAGTTGAAAACTGGCTTTCTAGGGGCTGGATCTAGCAGCGCATGCCCAAAGAGGGTCCCAGGCCCTTGGGGCGGGCTGTACCTGTTTGGAATTGGAGCCGTTCACCTTTGTTGTCCACAGCTGCGCCTCTGTGCCTGTCGCACGCAGATCTGGGGTTGAAAACTGGCTTTCTATGGGCTGAATCAAGCTGCGCATGCCCAAGTAGGGTCCCGGGCCATTGGTGGCGGACTGTACCTGTTCGCGATTGGAGCTGTTCAGCTTTGTTGCCCAGAGCTGCGCCTCTGTGCCCGCCACACGCAGATCAGTGTTTGAAACCGGCTTTATAGGGGCTGAATCTAGCTGCGCATGCCCAAAGAGGGTCCCATTAACTTGCGGGCGGGCTGTACCTGTTTGGAATTGGAGCCGTTCAGATTTCTTGCTTAGAGCTGCACCTCTGTGCCCGTCCCAAGCAGATCAGTGGTTAAAAACCGGCTTTCTAGGGGCTGGATCTTCCTGCGCATGCCCATAGAGGGTCCCAGGCCCTTGGGGTTGGGCTATACCTGTTTGGAATTAGAGTCATTTATCTTTGTTGCCCAGAGCTGCGCCTCTGTGCCTGTTCCACAAAGATCAGGGGTTGAAAACCAGCTTACTACTGGCTGGATCTTGCTGCGCATGCCCAAGTAAGGTCCCAGGGTCTTGGGGGTGGGCTGTACCTGTTTGGACTTGGAGCCGTTCAACATTGTTGCCCAGAGCTGCGCCTCTGTGCCCGTCCCGGGCAGATCAGGTGTTGAAAACCGGCTTTCTAGGGGCTGGATCTAGCTGCGCATGCCCAAAGAGGGTCCCAGGCCCTTGGGGGTGGGCTGTACCTGTTTGGAATTGGAGCTGTTCAGCTTTGTTGCCCAGAGCTGCGCCTCTGTCCCCGTCCAATGCAGATCAGGGGTTGAAAACCGGCTTTCTAGGGGCTGGGTCTAGCTGCGCATGCCCAAAGAGGGTCCCAGGCACTTGAAGGCGGGCTGTACCTGTTTGGAATTGGAGACGTTCAGCTTTGTTACCCAGAGCTGCGCCTCGTTGCCCGTCCCACGAAGATCAGGGGTTGAATACCAGCTTTTTAGGGGCTGGATGTAGTTTCATAAGCCCAAAAAAGGTAACAGGACCTTGGGGGCGGGCTGTACCTGTTTGGAATTGGAGCCGTTCAGCTTTGTTGCCCAGAGCTGCACCTCTGTGCCCGTCCGACGCAGATAAGGGGTTTGAAACCAGCTTTCTACGGGAAGGATCTAGCTGTGCATGCCCAAAGAGCGTCCCAGGAACTAGGGGGCGGTTGCTCCTGTTTGGAATTGGAGCCGTTCAGCTTTGTTGGCCAGAGCTGCGCCTCTGTGCCTGTCCCACGCAGTTCAGGGGATAAAAACAGGCTTTCTAGGGACTGGATCTAGCTGCGCACGCCGAAGTGGTTCCCAGTCCCTTGGGGGCGGGCTGTACCTGTTTGGAATTGGAGCAGTTCTGCTTTGTTGCCCAGAGTTACGCCTCTGTGCCCGTCCCGCGCAGATCAGGGGTTGAAAACCGGCTTTCTAGCGGCTGTATCTAGCTGCTCATGCACAATAAGGGTAACAGGCCCTTGGGGGCGGGCTGAACCTGTTTGGAATTGAATCCGTTCAGCTTTGTTCCCCAGAGCTGCGACTCTGTGCCTGTCCCTCAAAGATCCGTGGTTGAAAACCGGCTTTCTAGGGGCTGGATCTAGCTGTGCATGCCCAAAGAGGTTCCCAGGCCCTTGGGGGCTGGCTGTACCTGTTTGGAATTGGAGTTGTTCATCTTTGCTTGCCAGAGCTGCGCCTCTGTGCACATTCCACGCAGATCAGGGGTTGAAAACCGGTTTTCAAGTTCCTGGATTTAGATGAGTATGCCCAAAGAGGATCCCAGGCCCTTTGGGGCGGGCTGTACCAATTTGGAATTGGAGCTGTTCAGCTTTGTTGCGCAGAGCTGCGCCTCTGTGCCCGTCCCACGCGAATCAGTGTCTGAAAACTGGCTTTCTAGGAGTTGGATCTAGCTGCGCATGCCCAAAGAGGGACCCAGGCTCCAAGGGGCGGGCTGTACCTGTTTGGAATTGGAGCCGTTCTGCTTTGTTGCCCAGAGCTGCGCCTCTGTGCCCGTCCCAGGCAGATCAGGGGATGAAAATCGGCTTTCTAAGGGCTGGGTCTAGCTGGGCATGCCCATAAAGGTTCCCAGGCCCTGGGGGCAGGCTATAACTCTTTGGAATTGGAGCCGTTCAGCTTTGTTGCGCCGAGCTGAGCCTCTGTGCCCGTCCCACGCAGATCAGGGGTTGAAAACCGGCTTTCTAGGGGCTAGATCTAGCTGAGAATGCTCAAAGGGGATCCCAGATACTTGGGGGCGTGGTATACCAGTTTGGAATTGAAGCCGTTCAGCTTTGTTGCGCAGAGCTGCACCTATGTGCCCGTCCCACGCAGATCAGGGGTTGAAAACCGGCTTTCTAGGGGCTGGATCTAGCTATGCATGCCCAAAGAGGGTCCCAGGCCCTTGGGGGCGGGCTGTACCTGTTTGGAATTTGAGCCTCTCAGCTTCCCTTGCCATAGCTGCGCCTCTGCCCATTCCTCGCAGATCAGGGGTTGAAAACCGGCTTTCAAGGAGCTGGATCTAGCTGCGCATGCCCAAAGAGGGTCCCAGCCGCTTGGGGGCGGGCTGTACCTGTTTGGAATAGGAGCCTTTCAGCTTTTTTGCCCACAGCTGCGCCTCTGTGCCCGTCGCACGCAGATCTGGGGTAGAAAACCGGCATTCTATGGGCTGAATCTAGCTGAGCATGCCAAAGAGTGTCCCAGGCCGTTGAGGGCGGGCTGTGTCTGTTTGGAATTGGAGCCGTTCAGCTTTGTTGCTCAGCGCTGCGCCTCTGTGCCTGTCCCATGCAGATCAGGGGTTTGAAAACAGGCTTCTTGGGGCTGGATCTATCTATGAATGCCAAAAGGGGGTCCCAGGCACTTGCGGGCGGGTGGTACCTGTTAGCAATTGGAGCCGTTCAGCTTTGTTGCCCAGAGCTGCGCCTCTGTGCCCGTCCCACGTAGATCAGTGGTTGAAAACCGGCTTTCTAGGGGCTGGATCTTCCTGCGCATGCCCATAGAGGTTCCCAGGCACTAGGGGTTGGGCTATACCTGTTTGGAATTGGAGCCGTACAGCTTATTTGTCCAGAGCTGCACCTCTGTGCCCGTACCACGCAGATCAGGGGTTGAGAACCGGCTTTCTAGGGGCTGGATCTAGCTGCGCATGCCCAAAGAGAGTCCCAGGCCCCTGGGGGCGGGCTGTACCTGTTTGCAATTAGAGCCATTTATCTTTGTTGCACACAGCTGCGCCTCTGTGCTTGTTCCACAAAGATCAGGGGTTGAGAACCGGCTTACCAGCGGCTGGATCTTACTGGGCATGCCCAAATGAGGTCTCAGGGTCTTGGGGGTGGGCTGTACCTGTTTGGACTTGTAGCCGTTCAGCTTTGTTGCCCAGAGCTGCGCCTATGTGCCCGTCGAGGGCAGATCAGGGGTTGAAAACCGGCTTTCTAGGGGCTGGATCTAGCTGCGCATGCCCAAAGAGGGTCCCAGGCACTTGAAGGCGGGCTGTACCCGTTTGAAATTGGAGCCGTTCAGCTTTGTTACCAAGAGCTGCGACTCGTTGCCCGTCCCACGAAGATCAGGGGTTGAAAACCAGCTTTTGAGGGGCTGGATCTAGCTTCGCATGCCCAATTAAGGTACCAGGAGCTTGGGGGCGGGCTGTACCTGTTTGGAATTGGAGCCGTTCAGCTTTGTTACCCAGAGCTGCACCTCTGGGCCCGTCCCACGCAGATCAGGGGTTTGAAACCAGCTTTCTAGGTACTGGATCTAGCTGGGCATGCCCAAAGAGGGTCCCAGGAACTAGGGGGCAGGCTGTTCCTGTTTGGAATTGGAGCCGTTCAGCTTTGTTATCTAGAGTTGCAGCTCTGTGCCTGTCCCACGCAGTTCAGGGGTTGAAAACAGCCTTTCTAGGGAATGGATCTAGCTGCGCACGCCAAAGAGGTTCCCAGGCCCTTGGGTGCGGGCTGTACCTGTTTGGAATTGGAGCCGTTCTGCTTTGTTGCCCAGAGCTACGCCTCTTTGCCCGTCCCACAGTGATCAGGGGTTGAAAACCGGCTTTCTAGGGGCTGGATCTTCCTGCGCATGCCCATAGAGGTTCCCAGGCCCTAGGGGTTGGGCTATACCTGTTTGGAATTGGAGCCGTACAGCTTTTTTGCCCAGAGCTGCGTCTCTGTGCCCGTACCTCGCAGATCAGGGGTTGAAAACAGCCTTTCTAGGGACTGGATCTAGCTGCACACGCCAAAGAGGGTTCCAGGAACTTGGGTGCGGGCTGTACCTGTTTGGAATTGGATCCATTCTGCTTTGTTGCACAGAGTTGCCCCTCCGTTCCCGTCCCACGCAGATCAGGGGTTGAAAACCGTCTTTCTAGGGGCTGGATCTAGCTGTGCATGCCCAAAGAGGGTCCCAGGCCCTTGGCTGCGGGCTGTAAGTTTTTGGAATTGAAGCCGTAGACCTTTGTTGCCGAGAGCTGCGCCTCTGTGCCTGTCCCTCGCAGATCTGTGGTTGAAACCCGGCTTTGTAGGGGCTGGATCTAGCTGCGCATGCCCAAATAGGGTCCCAGGCCCTTGGGGCGGGCTGTACCTGTTTGGAATTGGAGCCGTTCAGCTTTGTTGCCCACAGCTGCGCATCTGTGTGTTTCGCACGCAGATCTGGGGTTGAAAACTGGCTTTTTTGGCTGGATCTACCTCCGCATGCCCAAGTAGGGTCCCGGGTCCTTGGGGGCGGACTGTACCTATTTGCGATTGGAGCCGTTCAGCTTTGTTCCCCAGAGCTGGGCGTCTGTGCTCGTCCCACGCAGATTAGTGTTTGAAAACCGGCATTCTAGGGGCTGGATCTAGCTGCGCACGCCAAAGCGGGTCCCAGGCACTTGGGGGCGGGCTGTACCTGTTTGGAATTGGAGCCATTCAGCTTTGTTGCCCAGAGCTGTGCCTCTGTGCTCGTACTACGCAGATCAGTGTTTGAAAACCGGCATTCTAGGGGCTGGATCTAGCTGCCCATGCCCAAAGAAGATCCAAGGCCCTTGGGGGTGGGTTATACCTGTTTGGAATTGGAGTCGTTCAGCTTTTTTGCGCAGAGCTGAGCCTCTGTGCCCGTCGCACGCAGGTCTGGGGTTGAAGACCATCTTTCTAGGGGCTGGACCTAGCTGTGCAAGCCCAAAAAGGGTCCAAGGAAATTTGGGGCCGGTGTACCTGTTTGGAATTGGAGACGTTCATCTTTGTTGCCTACAGCTGCGCTTCTTTGCCCGTCCAACGCAGAACAGGGGTTTGAAACCAGATTTCTTGGGGCTGGATCTAGCTGCGCATGCGCAAAGAGGGTCCCAGGACCTTAGGAGCGGGCTGTGCCTGTTTGGAATTGGAGCCGTTCAGCTTTGTTGCCCAGAGCTGCGCCTCGGTGCCCGTCCCACGCAGATCAGGGGATGAAAACCAGCTTTCTAGGGGCTGGATCTAGGTGCACATGCCCATAGAGGGTAACAGGACCTTGGGAGCGGGCTGTACCTGTTTGGAATTGGAGCCGTTCAGCTTTGTTGCCCAGAGCTGCACCTCTGTGCCCGTGCCACGCAGATTAGGGTTTGAAACCAGCTTTCTAGGGTCTGGATCTAGTTGCGCATGCCCAAAGAGGGTCCCAGGCTCTTGGAGGCGGGCTGTACCTGTTTGGAATTGGAGCCGTTCAGCTTTGTTGCCCAGAGCTGCGCTTCGGTGCCCGTCCCATGCAGATCAGGGGTTGAAAACCAGCTTTCTAGGGGCTGGTTCTAGCTGTGCATGCCCATAGAGGGTAACAGGACCTTGGGAGCGGGCTGTACCTGTTTGGAATTGGAGCCGTTCAGCTTTGTTGCCCAGAGCTGCGCCTCTGTGCCCGTCCCACGCAGATCAGGGGTTTAAAACCGGCTTTCGAGGGGATGGATCTAGCTGCGAATGCCCAAAGACGGTCCCAGGCCCCTGTGGACTGGCTGTACCTGTTTCGAATTGAAGCCGTTAAGCTTTGTTGCCCAGACCTGCGCCTCTGTGCCTGTCCCTCGCAGATCTGGCACTGTAAACCGTCTTTCTAGGGGCTGGGTCTATCTGCGCATGCCCATAGAGGGTCCCAGGACCTTGGGAGCGGGCTGTACATGTTTGGAATTGGATCCGTTCAGCTTTGCTTGCTAGAGCTGCGCCTCTGTGCACGTTTCACGCAGATCAGGGGTTGAAAACCGGCTTTCAAGGGGCTGGATCTAGCTGAGCATGCCCAAAGAGGATACTAGGCCCTTGGGGGCGGGCTGTACCTGTTTGGGATTGGAGCCGTTCAGCTTTGTTGCCCAGAGCTGCGCCTCTGTGCTCGTACTACACAGATCAGTGTTTGAACACCGGAATTCTAGGGGCTGGATCTAGCTGCGCATGCCCAAAGAGGGTCCCAGGCACTTGGGGGTGGGTTATACCTGTTTGGAATTGGAGTCGTTCAGCTTTGTTGCGCAGAGCTGAGCCTCTGTGCCCGTCGCACGCAGGTCTGGGGTTGAAAACTGGCTTTCTATGGGCTGGATCTAGCTGCGCATGCCCAAGTAGGGTCCCAGGTCCTTGGGGGCGGACTGTACCTGTTTGGGATTGGAGCCGTTCAGCTTTGTTGCCCAGAGCTGCGCCTTTGTGCTCGTCCCACGCAGATCATTGTTTGAAGACCGGCATTTTCGGGGCTGGATCTAGTTGCGCATGCCCAAAGAGGGTCCCAGGCTCCAGGGGGCGGGCTGTACCTGTTTAGAATTGGAGCCATTCTGCTTTCTTGCCCAGAGCTGCGCCTCTGGGCCCTTTCCACGCAGTTTAGGGGTTGAAAATCGGGTTTCTAGGGGCTAGATCTAGCTGCGCACGCCTAAGAGGGTCCCAGGCCCTTGGGGGCGGGCTGTACCTGTTTGGAATTGGAGCCGTTCAACTTTGTTGCCCAGAGCTGTGCCTCTGTGACCGTCCCACGCAGATCACGGGTTGAAAACCAGCTTTCTAGGGGCTGGACCTAGCTGCGCATGCCGAAAAAGGGTCCAAGGAACTTGGCGGCGGGCTGTACCTGTTTGAAATTGGAGCTGTTAATCTTTGATGCCTAGAGCAGCGCCTTTGTGCCCGTCCCATGCAGATCAGGGGTTGAAAACCAGCTTTCCAGGGGCTGTACCTAGCTGGGCATGCCCAAAGAGTGTCCCAGGCCCTGGGGGAGTGCTGACCTGTTTGGAATTGGAGCCGTTCAGCTTTGTTGCCCAGAGCTTCGCCTCTGTGCCCGTCCCACAGTGATCAGAAGTTGATAACGAGCTTTCTAGGGGCTGGATCTAGCTTCGCATGCCGAAAAATCGTAACAGGAACTTGGGGGCGGGCTGTACCTGTTTGCAATTGGAGCCCTTCAGCTTTGTTGCCCGGAGCTGCACATCTGTGCCCGTCCCACGCAGACCAGGATTTTGAAACCAACTTTCTAGGGAATGGATCTAGCTGCGCAGGCCCTAAGAGGGTCCCAGGCACTTGGGGGCGGGCTGTACCTTTTTGGAATTGGAGCCGTTCAGCTTTGTTGCCCAGAGCTGCGCCTCTGTGCCCGTCCCACGTAGAACCGCGGTTGAAAACCAGCTTTCTAGGGGCTGGACCTAGCTGCACATGCCAAAGAGGTTCCAAGGAACTTAGGGGCCGGCTGTATCTGTTTGGAATTGGAGCCGTACAGCATTGTTGCCCAGAGCTGCGCCTCTTTGCCCATACCACGCAGGTCAGGGATTCTCAACCGGCTTTCTAGGGGCTGGATCTAGCTGCGTATGCCCATAGAGGTTCCCAGGCCCTGGGGGCAGGCTATACCTCTTTGGAATTGGAGCCGTTCAGCTTTGTTGCGCAGAGGTGCGCCTCTGTGCCCGTTCCACGCAGATCAGGGCTTGTAAAACGGCTTTCTAGGCGCTGGATCTAGCTGAGCATGCCCAAAGACGGTCCCAGGCCATTGAGGGCGGGCTATATCTGTTTGAAATTGGAGCCGTTCAGCATTGTTGCGCAGAGCTGCGCCTCTGTGTCCTTCCCATGCAGATCAGGGGGTTCCCAGGCCCTTGGGAGCGGGCTGTATCTGTTTGGAATTGGAGCCGTTCTGCTTTGTTGCCCAGAGCTACGCCTCTTTGCCCGTCCCACAGTGATCAGGGGTTGAAAACGAGCTTTCTAGGGGCTGGATCTAGCTTCGCATGCCGAAAGAACGTACCAGGAACTTGGGGGCGGGCTGTACCTGTTTGGAATTGGAGCCCTTCAGCTTTGTTGCCCAGAGCTGCACCTCTGTGCCCGTCCCACGCAGACCAGGATTTTGAAACCAACTTTCTAGGGGCTGGATGTACCTGCGCAGGCCCAAAGAGGGTCCCATGAACTTGGGGGCGGGCTGTACCTGTGTGGAATTGGAGCCGTTCTGTTTGTTACACAGAGCTGCGCCTCCTTGCCCATCCCACAAAGATCAGGAGTTGAAAACCGGCTTTTTTAGGGGCTGAATTTAGCTGTGCATGCCAAAAGAGGGTCCCAGGCCCTTGGGGGCGGGCTGTACCAGTTTGGAATTGGAGCCGTTCAACTTTGTTGCCCAGAGCTGCGCCTCTGTGCCCTTCCCATGCAGATCAGGGGTTGAAAACCGGCTTTCTAGTGGTTGGATCAAGCTGTGAATGCCAAAAGAGGGTCCCAGGTACTTGCGGGCGTGCGGTACCTGTTTGGAATTGGAGACATTCAGCTTTGTTGCCCATAGATGCGCCTCTGTGTCCGTCCCTCAGAGATCAGGGGTTGAAAACCAGCTTTCTAGTGGCTGGATCAAGCTGCGCATGCCCAAAGAGTGTCCCAGGCCCTTGGGGGAGGGCTGCACCTGTTTGGAATTGGAGCCTTTCAGCTTTGTTGCCCAGAACTGCGCCTCTGTGCACATCCCATGCGGATCAGGGGTTGAAAACCGGCTTTCTAGGGTCTGGTTCTAGCTGTGTATGCCCAAAGAGGGCCCCAGGACCTTGGGAGCGGGCTGTACCTCTTTGGAATTGGAGCCGTTCAGCTTTGTTGCGCAGAGCTGCGCCTCTTTGCCCGTCCCACGCAGATCAGGGGTTGAAATCCGGCTTTCTATGGGCTGCATCTTGCTGTGCATGCCCAAAGAGGGTCCCAGGCCCTTGGGGGTGGGCTGTACCTGTTTGGAATTGGAGCCGTTCAGCTTTGTTGCCCAGAGCTGCGCCTCTCTGCCCGTCACACGCAGATCAGGGGTTAAAAACTGGATTACTAGGGACTGGATCTAGCTGTGCATGCCCAAATAGGGTCCCAGGCCCTTGGGGGCAGGCTGTACCTATTTGGAATTGGAGCCGTTCAGCTTTGTTGTCCAGAGCTTCGCCTCTGTGCCCGTGCCACGCAGATCAGGGTTTGAAACCGGCTTTCTAGGAGCTGGATCTTGCTGCGCATGCCCAAAGAGGGTCCCAGGCCCATGGGGTGTGGTATACCTGTTTGGAATTGGAGTCATTCAGCTTTGTTGCGCAGAGCTGCGCCTCTGTGCCCGTCACACGCAGATCAGGGGTTTAAAACCGGCTTTCTAGGGGCTGGATCTAGCTGTGCATGCCCAAAGAGGGTCCCAGGCCTTTGGGGGCGGGCTGTACCTGTTTGGAATTTGAGCCTTTCAGCTTTGTTGCCCTGAGCTGCGCCTCCGTGCCCGTTCCACACAGATCTGGGGTTGAAAACCGGCTTTTTAGGGGCCGGTTCTAGCTGTGCATGCCCAAGGAGGGTCCCAGGCCTTTTGGGGCGTGCTGTACCTGTTTGGAATTGGAGCTTTTCAGCTTTGTTGCCCAGAGCTGCGCCTCTGTGCCCGTTCTACGCAGATCAGGGGTTGAAAACCGGCTTTCTAGGGGCTGGTTCTAGCTGCGTATGCCGAAAGAGGGTCCAAGGAACTTGTGGGCGGGCTATACCTGTTTTGAATTGGAGCCTTTCAGCTTTGTTGCCCAGAACTGCGGCTCTGTGCACATCCCATGCAGATCAGGGTTTGAAAACCGGCTTTCTAGGGGCTGGTTCTATCTGAATATGCCCAAAGAGGGTCCGAGGACCTTGGGGGCGGGCTGTACCTGTTTGGAATTGGAGCCGTTCAGCTTTTTTGCCCAGAGCTGCGCCTCTGTGCCCATCTCATGCAGATCAGGTGTTGAAAACCAGCTTTCTAGGGGCTGGATCTAGCTGTGCATGCCCAAAGAGGGTCCCAGGCCCTTGGGGACGAGCTGTACCTGTTTGGAATTGGAGCCGTTCAGCTTTGTTGCACAGAGAGGCGCCTCTGTGCCTGTCCCACGAAGATCAGGGGTTGAAAACTGGCTTTCTAGAATCTGGATCTAGCTGTGCATGCCCAAAGAGGGTCCCAGGCCCTTTGGGGCGGGCTGTACCTATTTCGAATTGGAGCCGTTCAGCTTGGTTGCACAGAGAAGCACCTCTGTGCCCGTCCCACTAAGATCAGGGGTTGAAATCCGGCTTTCTATGGGCTGGATCTTGCTGTGCATGCCCAAAGAGGGTCCCAGGCCCTTGGGGGTGGGTTGTACCTGTTTGGAATTGGAGCCGTTGAGCTTTGTTGCCTAGAGCTGCGCCTCTGTGCCCATCCCAAGCAGATCAGTGTTTGAAAACCGGCTTTCAAGGGGCTGGATCTTGCTGCGCATGCCCAAAGAGTGTCCCAGGCCCTTGGGGGCGGGCTTTTCCTGTTTGGAATAGGAGCCGTTCAGCTTTGTTGCCCAGAGCTGCGAATCTGTGCCTGTCCCATGCAGTTCAGGGGTTGAAAACCGGCTTTCTAGGGACTGGATCTAGCTGCGCACGCCAAAGAGGTTCCCAGGCCCTTGGGGGCGGGCTGTACTTGTTTGGAATTGGAGCCGTTCTGCTTTGTTGCGCAGAGCTAAGCCTTTGAGCCCGTCCTGCGCAGATCAGGGGTTGAAAACCGGCTTTCTAGGTGCTGGATCTAGCTGCGCATGCTGAAACAGGGTCCAGCACCTCGGGGGCGGTGTGTACCTGTGGAATTGGAGCTGTTTAGCTTTGTTGCCCAAAACTTTGCCTCTTTGCCTATCCCATGAAGATCAGCGGTTGAAAACCGGCTCTCTAGTGGCTGGATCTAGCTGAGCTTGCCCAAAGAGGGTCCCAGGCACTTGGGGGCGGGCTGTACCTCTTTAGAATTGGAGCCGTTTAGCTTTGTTGCCCAGAGCTGCGCCTCGGTGCCCGTCCCATGCAGATCAGGGGTTGAAAACCTGCTTTCTAGGGGCTGGATCTAGCTGTGAATGCCCAAAGTGGGTCCCAGGCCCTTGGGGGCGGGCTGTACCTGTTTGGATTTGGAGCGGTTCAGCTTTGTTGCCCAGAGCTGCACATCTGTGCCCGATCTACGCAGATCAGGGGTTGAAAACCGGCTTTCTAGGCGCTGGATCTAGCTGTGAATGCCCAAAAAGGGTCCCAGGCACTTGGGGGCATGCTGTACCTGTTTGGAATTGAAGCCATTCAGCGTTGTTGCCCAGAGCTGTGCCTCTGTGCCCGTCCCACACAGATCAGGGGTTAAAAACCGGCTTACTAGTAGCTGGATAAATCTGAGTATGCCAAAACAGGGTCCCAGGCCCTTGGGGGCGGGCTACACTTGTTTGAAATTGGAGCCCTTCAAATTTGTTGCCAAGAGCTCCGCGTCTGTGCCCGTCCCACGCATTTCACGGGTTTGAAACTAGCTTTCTAGGGGCTGGATCTAGCTGCATATGCCTAAATAGGGTCCCAGGCCATTGGGGGCGGACTGTTCCTGTTTGGAATTGGAGCTGTTCAACTTTGTTGCACAGGGAAGCGCCACTTTGCCCGTCCGACGAAGATCAGGGGTTGAAAACCGGCTTTCTAGGATCTGGATCTTGCTGTGCATGCCCAAAGAGGGTCCCAGGCCCTTGGGGGCGGGCTGTACCTGTTTGGAATTGGAGCCGTTCAGCTTTGTTGCCCAGAGCTGCGCCTCTGTGCCCGTTCCACCCAGATCAGGGGTTGAAAACCGGCTTTCTGAGGACTGTTCCTAGCTGCGAATGCCGAAAGAGGGTCCAAGGAACTTGGGGGCGGGCTGTACCTGTTTTGAATTGGAGCCTTTCAGCTTGGTTGCCCAGAACTGCGCCTCTGTGCACATCCCATGCAGATCAGTTGTTGAAAACCGGCTTTCTAGGGGCTGATTCTAGATGTGTATGCCCAAAGAGGGACCCAGGATCTTGGGGGCGGGCTGAACCTCTTTGGAATTGGAGCCCTTCAGCTTTGTTGCGAAGAGCTGCGCCTCTTTGCCCGTCCCACGCAGATCAGGGGTTGAAATCCGGCTTTCTATGGGCTGCATCTTGCTGTGCATGCCCAAAGAGGGTCCCAGGCCCTTGGGGGTGGGCTGTACCTGTTTGGAATTGGAGCCGTTCAGCTTTGTTGCCCAGAGCTGCGCCTCTGTGCCCGTCACATGCAGATCAGGGGTTAAAAACTGGATTACTAGGGACTGAATCTAGCTGTGCATGCCCAAAGAGGATCCCAGCCCCTTGGGGGCAGGCTGTACCTAATTGGAATTGGAGCCGTCCAGCTTTGTTGTCCAGAGCTTCGCCTCTGTGCCCGTGCCACGCAGATCAGGATTTGAAACCGGCTGTCTAGGAGCTGGATCTTGCTGCGCATGCCCAAAGAGGGTCCCAGGCCCATGGGGTGTGGTATACCTGTTTGGAATTGGAGTCATTCAGCTTTGTTGCGCAGAGTTGCGCCTCTGTGCCCGTCACACGCAGATCAGGGGTTTAAAACCGGCTTTCTAGGGGCCTGATCTAGCAGTGCATGCCCAAAGAGGGTCCCAGGCCTTTGAGGGCGGGCTGTACCTGTTTGGAATTTGAGCCTTTCAGCTTTGTTGCCCTGATCTGCGCCTCCGTGCCCCTTCCACACAGATCTGGGGTTGAAAACCGGCTTTCTAGGGGCCGATTCCAGCTGTGCATGCCCAAAGAGGGTCCCAGGCCTTTTTGGGCGGGCTGTACCTGTTTGGAATTGGAGCTTTTCAGCTTTGTTGCCCAGAGCTGCGCCTCTGTGCCAGTTCCACGCAGATCAGGGGTTGAAAACCGGCTTTCTAGGGGCTGGTTCTAGCTGCGTATGCCGAAAGAGGGTCCAAGGAACTTGTGGGCGGGCTGTACCTGTTTTGAATTGGAGCCTTTCATCTTTGTTGCCCAGAACTGCGGCTCTGTGCACATCCCATGCAGATCAGGGGTTGAAAACCGGCTTTCTAGGGGCTGGTTCTATCTGTGTATGCCCAAAGAGGGTCCGAGGACCTTGGGGGCGGGCTGTACCTGTTTGGAATTGGAGCCGTTCAGCTTTTTTGCCCAGAACTGCGCCTCTGTGCCCATCTCATGCAGATCAGGTGTTGAAAACCAGCTTTCTAGGGGCTGGATCTAGCTGCGCATGCCCAAAGAGGGTCCCAGGCCCTTGGGGACGGGCTGTACCTGTTTGGAATTGGAGCCGTTCAGCTTTGTTGCACAGAGAGGCGACTCTGTGCCCGTCCCACGAAGATCAAGGGTTGAATACTGGCTTTCTAGGATCTGGATCTAGCTGTGCATGCCCTAAGAGGGTCCCAGGCCCTTGGCGGCGGGCTGTACCTGTTTGGATTTGGAGCTGTTCAGCTTTGTTGCACAGAGAAGCACCTCTGTGCCCATCCCACTAAGATCAGGGATTGAAAACATGCATTCATGGAGCTGGATCTTGCTGTGCATGCCCAAAGAGGGTCCCAGGACCTTGGGGTGTGGTATACCTGTTTGGAATTGGAGTCATGCAGCTTTGTTGCGCAGAGCTGCGCCTCTGTGCCCGTCACACGCAGATCAGGGGATTAAAACCGGCATTCTAGGGGCTGGATTTAGCTGTGCATGCCCAAAGAGGGTCCCAGGCCTTTGGGGGCGGGCTGTACCTGTTTGGAATTTGAGCCTTTCAACTTTGTTGCCCAGAGCTGCGCCTCGGTGCCCCTTCCACACAGATCTGGGGTTGAGAACCGGCTTTCTAGGGGTAAGTTCTAGCTGTGCATGCCCAAAGAGGGTCCCAGGCCTTTGGGGGCGGGCTGTACCTGTTTGGATTTGGAGCTTTTCAGCTTTGTTGCCCAGAGCTGCGACTCTGTGCCCGTTCCACGCAGATTAGGGGTTGAAAACCGGCTTTCTACGGGCTGGTTCTAGCTGCGTATTCCGAATGAGGGTCCAAGGAACTTGTGGGCAGGTTGTACCTGTTTTGAATTGGAGCCTTTCAGCTTTGTTGCCCAGAACTGCGCATATGTGCACATCCCATGCAGATCAGGGGTTGAATACCGGCTTCCTAGGGGCTGGTTCTAGCTGTGTATGCCCAAAGAGGGTCCCAGGACCTTGGGGGCGGACTGTACCTGTTTGGAAATGGAGCCGTTCAGCTTTGTTGCGCAGAGCTGCGCATCTTTGCCCGTCTCACGCAGATCCGGGGTTGAAATCCGGCTTTCTATGGGCTGGATCTTGCTGTGCATGCCCAAAGAGGGTCCCAGGCACTTGGGGGTGGGCTGTACTTGTTTGGAATTGAAGCCGTTCAGCATTGTTCCTCAGAGCTGCGCCTCTGTGCCCGTCACACGCAGATCAGGTGTTAAAAAATGGATTACTAGGGACTGTATCTAGCTGTGCATGCCCAAAGAGGGTCCCACGACTTTGGGGGCCGAATGTACCTGTTTGGAATTGGAGCTTTTCAGCTTTGATGCCCAGAGCTGCGATTCTGTGCCGGTTCCACGCAGATCAGGGGTTGAAAACCGGATTTCTATGGGCTGGTTCTAGATTCGTATGCCGAAAGAGGGTCCAAGGAAATTCGGGGCGGGCTGTACCTGTTTTGAAATGGAGCCTTTCAGCATTGTTGCCAAGAACTGCGCCTCTGTGCACATCCCATGCAGATAGGGGTTGAAACCCGGCTTTCTAGGGGCTGGTTCTAGCTGTGTATGCCCAAAGAGGGTCCCAGGACCTTGGCGGCCGGCTGTACCTGTTTGGAAATTGAGCCATTCAGCTTTCTTGAACAGAACTGCGCCTCTGTGACCATCCCATGCAGATCAGGGGTTGAAAACCAGCTTTCCAGGGGCTGCATCTAGCTGCGCATGCCCAAAGAGGGTCCAAGGCCCTTGGGGACGGGCTGAACCTGTTTGGAATTGGAGCCGTTCAGCTTTGTTGCAGAGAGAAGCGCCTCTGTGCCCTTCCCACGAAGATCAGGGGTTGAAAACCGGCTTTCTAGGATCTGGATCTAGCTTTGCATGCCCAAAGAGGGTCCCAGGCCCTTGGGGGCGGGCTGTACCTGTTTGAAATTGGAGCAGTTCACCTTTGTTGTGCAGAGCTGTGACTCTGTGCCCATCCCATGCAGGTCAGGGGTTGAAAACCGGCTTTCTAGAGGCTGGATCTAGCTGCGCATGCCCAAAGAGGGTCCCACGCCCTTGGGGGCGGGCTGTACCTGTTTGGAATTGGAGCCGTTCAGCTTTGTTGCCCAGAGCTGCGCCTCTGTGCCCGTCACACGCAGATCAGGGGTTAAAAACTGGATTACTAGGGACTGGATTTAGCTGTGCATGCCCAAAGAGGGTCCCAGGCCCTTGGAGGCGGGCTGTACCTATTTGGAATTGGAGCTTTTCAGCTTTTTTGCCCAGAGCGGCGCCTCTGTGCCCGTTCCACGCAGATCAGGGTTTGAAAACCGGCTTTCTACGGGCTGGTTCTAGCTGCGTATGCCGAAAGAGGGTCCAAGGAACTTGGGGACGGGCTGTACCTGTTTTGAATTGGAGCCTTTCAGCTTTGTTGCCCAGAACTGCGCCTCTGTGCACATCCCATGCAGATCAGGGGTTGAATCCGGCTTGCTAGGGGCTGGTTCTAGCTGTGTATGACCAAAGAGGGTCCCAGGACCTAGGGGGCGGGCAGTACCTGTTTGGAATTGGAGCCGTTCTGCTTTGTTGCGCAGAGCTGCGCGTCTTTGCCCGTCCCACGCAGATCAGGGGTTGAAATCCGGCTTTCTATGGGCTGGATCTTGCTGTGCATGCCCAAAGAGGGTTCCAGGCCCTTGGGGGTGGGCTGTACCTGTTTGGAATTGGAGCCGTTCACCTTTGTAGCGCAGAGCTGCGCCTCTTTGCCCGTCCCACGCAGATCACTGGTTGAAATCCGGCTTTCTATGGGCTGGATCTTGCTGTGCATGCCCAAAGAGGGTCCCAGGCCCTTGGGGATGGGCTCTACCTGTTTGCATTTGGAGCCGTTCAGCTTTGTTGCCCAGAACTGCGCCTCTGTGCACATACAATGCAGATCAGGGGTTGAAAACCGGCTTTCTAGGGGCTGGTTCTAGCTGTGTATGCCCAAAGAGGGTTCCAGGACGTTGGGGGCGGGCTGTGTCTGTTTGGAATTGGAGCCGTTCAGCTTTGTTGCCCCGAAATGCGCCTCTGTGCCCATCCCATGCAGATCAGGGGTTGAAAACCGGCTTTCTAGGGGTTGGATCTAGCTGCGCATGCCCGAAAAGGGTCCCAGGCCCTTGCGGGCAGGCTCTACCTGTATGGAATTGGAGCCGTTCAGCTTTGTTGCCCAGAGCTGCGCCTCTGTGCCCGTCCAATGCAGATCAGGGGT
This sequence comes from Sorex fumeus, assembly GCF_029834395.1. Taxonomy (NCBI): domain Eukaryota; kingdom Metazoa; phylum Chordata; class Mammalia; order Eulipotyphla; family Soricidae; genus Sorex; species Sorex fumeus. Next base: position 203,385 of record NW_026606257.1, on the reverse strand, counting down.
TGAAAATCCGCTTTCGAGGGGCTGGATCTAGCTGCGCATGCCCAAAGACGATCCCAGGCCCTTGGGGGCGGGCTGTACCTGTTTGGAATTGGAGCCGTTCAGCTTTGTTGCACAGAGAAGCACCTCTGTGCCCATCCCACGGAGATCAGGGGTTGAAAACCGGCTTCCTAGGGGCTGGATCTAGCTGTGCATGCCCAAAGAGGGTCCCAGGCCCTTGGGGGCGGGCTGTACCTATTTCGAATTGGAGCCGGTCACCTTTGTTGCGCAGAGCAGCCCCTCTTTGCCCGTCCCACACAGATCAGGGGTTGAAATCCTGCTTTCTATGGGCTGGATCTTTCTGTGCATGCCCAAAGAGGGTCCCAGGCCCTTGGGGATGGGCTGTACCTGTTTGGAATTGGAGCCGTTCAGCTTTGCTGCCCAGAGCTGTGCCTCTCTGCCCGTCACACGCAGATCAGGGGTTAAAAACTGGATTACTAGGGACTGGATCTAGCTGTGCATGCCCAAAGAGGGTCCCAGGCCCTTGGGGGCAGGCTGTACCTATTTGGAATTGGAGTCATTCAGCTTTGTTGTCCAGAGCTTTGCCACTGTGCCCGTGCCACGCAGATCAGGGTTTGAAAACCGGCTTTCTTGGAGCAGGATCTTGCTGTGCATGCCCAGAGAGGGTCCCAGGCCCTTGGAGTGTGGTATACCTGTTTGGAATTGGAGTCATTCAGCTTTGTTGCGCAGAGCAGCGCCTCTGTGCCCGTCACACGCAGATCAGGGGTTGAAAACCTGCTTTCTAGGGGCTGGATCTAGCTGTGAATGCCCAAAGAGGGTCCCAGGCACTTGGGGGCGGGCTGTACCTGTTTGGATTTGGAGCGGTTCAGCTTTGTTGCCCAGAGCTGCACATCTGTGCCCATCCCACGCAGATCAGGTGTTGAAAACCGGCTTTCTGGGCGCTGGATCTAGCTGTACATGCCCCAAGATGGACCCAGGCACTTGGGGGCAGGCAGTACATGTTTGGAATTGAAGATATTCAGCGTTGTTGCCCAGAGCTGTGCCTCTGTGCCCGTCCCACACATATCAGGGGTTAAAAACCGACTTACTAGTGGCTGGATCTATCTGAGTGTGCCAAAACAGGGTCCCAGGCCCTTGGGGGCGGCTATACTTGTTTGGAATTGGAGCTGTTCAACTTTGTTTCCCAGAGCAGCGCCTTTGTGGCCATCCCACGCATTTCACGGGTTTGAAACCAGCTTTCTAGGGGCTTGATCTAGCTGCACATGCCTAAAGAGGGTCCCAGGCCATTGGGTGCGGGCTGTTCCTGCTTAGAATTGGAGCCGTTCAACTTTGTTGCACAGGGAAGCGCCTCTTTGCCCGTCCCACGAAGATCAGGGGTTGAAAACCGGCTTTCTAGTATCTGGATCATGCTGCGCATGCCCAAAGAGGATTCCAGGAACTTGCGGGTGGGCTGTACCTGTTTGGAATTGGAGCCACTCAGCTTTTTTGCATAGAGAAGCGCTTCTGTGCCTGTCCCACGAAGATCAGGGGTTGAAAACCGGCTTTCTAGGATCTGGATCTAGCTGTGCATGCCCAAAGAGGGTCCCAGGACCTTGGGGGCGGGCTGTACCTGTTTGGAATTGGAGCCGTTCGGCTTTGTTGCCCAGAGCTGCGCCTCTGTGCCCGTCACACGCAGATCAGGGGTTAAAAACTGGATTACTAGGGACTGGATCTTGCTGTGCATGCCCAAAGAGGGTCCCAGGCCCTTGGGGGTGGGCTGTACCTGTTTGGAATTGGAGCCGTTCAGCTTTGTTGCCCAGAGCTGCGCCTCTGTGCCCGTCACACTAAGATCAGGGATTGAAAACAGGCATTCATGGAGCTGGATCTTGCTGTGCATGCCCAAAGATGGTCCCAGGCCCTTGGAATGTGGTATACCTGTTTGGAATTGGAGTCATTCAGCTTTGTTGCGCAGAGCTGCGCCTCTATGCCCGTCACACGCAGATCAGGGGTTTAAAACCTGCTTTCTGGGGGCTGGATCTAGCTGTGCATGCACAAAGAGGGTCCCAGGCCTTTGGGGGCGGGCTGTACCTGTTTGGAATTTGAGCCCTTCAGTTTTGTTGCCCAGAGCTGCGCGTCTGTGCCCCTTCCACACAGATCTGGGGTTGAAAACCGGCTTTCTAGGGGCCGGTTCTATCTGTGCATGCCCAAAGAGGGTCCCAGGCACTTGGGGGCAGGCTGTACCTGTTTGGAAATGAAGCCATTCAGCGTTGCTGCCCAGAGCTGTGCCTCTGAGACCGTCCCACACAGATCCGGGGTTAAAAACCGGCTTACTGGTGGCTGGATCAATCTGAGCATGCCAAAACAGGGTCCCATGCCCTTGGGGGCGGGCTACACTTGTTTGAAATTGGAGCCCTTCAACTTTGTTGCCCAGAGCTCCGCCTCTGTACCCGTCCCACGCATTTCACGGGTTTGAAACCAGCTTTCTAGGGACTGGATCTAGCTGCACATGCCTAAAAAGGGTCCCAGGCCATTGGGGGCGGGCTGTTCCTGTTTGGAATTAGAGCCGTTCAACTTTGTTGCACAGGGAAGCGCCTCTTTGCCCGTCCCACGAAGACCAGGGGTTGAAAACCGGCTTTCTAGGATCTGGATCTTGCTGTGCATGCCCAAAGAGGGTCCCAGGCCCTTGGGGGCGGGCTGTTCCTACTTCGAATTGGAGCCATTCACCTTTGTTGCGCAGAGCTGCGCCTCTTTGCCCGTGCCACGCAGATCAGGGTTTGAAACCGGCTTTCTAGGAGCTGGATCTTGCTGCGCATGCCTAAAAAGGGTCCCAGGCCATTGGGAGCGGGCTGTTCCTGTTTGGAATTGGAGCCGTTCAACTTTGTTGCACAGGGAAGAGCCTCTGTGCCGTGCCACGCAGATCAGGGTTTGAAACCGGCTTTCTAGGAGCTGGATCTTGCTGCACATGCCCATAGAGGGTCCCAGGCCCATGGAGTGTGGCATACCTGTTTGGAATTGGAGTCATTCAGCTTTGTTGCGCAGAGCTGCGCCTCTGTGCCCGTCACACGCAGATCAGGGGTTTAAAACCGGCTTTCTAGGGGCTTGATCTAGCTGTGCATGCCCAAAGAGGGTCCCAGGCCTTTGGGGGCGGGCTGTACCTGTTTGGAATTTGAGCCTTTCAGCTTTGTTGCCCAGAGCTGCGCCTCTGTGCCCGTTCCACGCAGATCAGGGTTTGAAAACCGGCTTTCTAGGGGCTGGTTCTAGCTGCGTATGCCGAAAGAGGATCCAAGGAAATTGTGGGCGGGCTGTACCTGTTTTGAATTGGAGCCTTTCAGCTTTGTTGCCCAGAACTGCGCCTCTGTGCACATCCCATGCAGATCAGGGGTTGAAAACCGGCTTTCTAGGGGCTGGTTCTAGCTGTGTATGCCCAAAGAGGGTCCGAGGACCTTGGGGGCGGGCTGTACCTGTTTAGAATTGGAGCCGTTCAGTTTTGTTGCCCAGAACTGCGCATCTGTGCCCATCCCATGCAGATCAGGGGTTGAATACCGGCTTTCTAGGGGCTGGTTCTAGCTGTGTATGCCCAAAGAGGGTCCGAGGACCTTGGGAGCGGGCTGTACCTGTTTAGAATTGGAGCCGTTCAGCTTTGTTGCCCAGAACTGCGCCACTGTGTCCATCCCATGCAGATCAGGGGTTGAATACCAGCTTTCTAGGGGCTGGATCTAGCTGCGCATGCCCAAAGAGGGTCCCAGGCCCTTGGGGACGGGCTGTACCTGTTTGGAATTTGAGCCGTTCAGCTTTGTTGCACAGAGAGGCGCCTCTGTGCCCGTCCCACGCAGATCAGGGGTTGAAATCCGGCTTTCTATGGGCTGGATCTTGCTGTGCATGCCCAAAGAGGGTCCCAGGCCCTTTGGGGTTGGCTGTACCTGTTTGGAATTGGAGCCTTTCAGCTTTGTTGCCCAGAGCTGCGCCTCTGTGCCCGTCACACGCAGATCAGGGGTTTAAAACTGGATTACTAGGGACTGGATCTTGCTGTGCATGCCCAAAGTGGGTTCCAGGCCCTTGGGGGCGGAATGTACCTATTTGGAATTGGAGCCGTTCAGCTTTGTTGTCCAGAGCTTCACCTTTGTGCCCATGCCACGCAGACCAGCGTTTGAAAACCGGCTTTCTAGGAGCTGGATCTTGCTGCGCATGCCCAAAGAGGGTCCCAGGCCCTTGTGCTGTGGTATACCTGTTTGGAATTGGAGTCATACAGCTTTGTTGCGCAGAGCTGCGCCTCTGTGCCCGTCACACTCAGATCAGGGGTTTAAAACCGGCTTTCTAGGGGCTGGATCTAGCTGTGCATGCCCAAAGATGGTCCCAGGCCTTTGGTGGCGGGCTGTACCTGTTTGGAATTTGAGCCTTTCAGCTTTGTTGCCCAGAGCTGCGCCTCTGTGCCCCTTCCACACAGATCTGGGGTTGAAAAATGGGTTTCTAGGGGCCGGTTCTAGCTGTGCATGCCCAAAGAGGGTCCCACGCCTTTGGGGGCGGGCTGTACCTGTTTGGAATTGGAGCTTTTCAGCTTTGATGCCCAGACCGGCGCGTCTGTGCCCGTTCCACGCAGATCAGGGGTTAAAAACCGGCTTTCTACGGGCTGGTTCTAGCTACGTATGCCTAATGAGGGTCCAAGGAACTTGTGGGCGGTCTGTACTGTTTTGAATTGGAGCCTTTCAGCTTTGTTGCCCAGAACTGCGCATCTGTGCACATCCCATGCAGATCAGGGGTTGAAAACCGGTTTCCTAGGGCTGATTCTAGCTGTGTATGCCCAAAGGGGGTCCCAGGACCTTGGGAGCGGGCTGTACCTGTTTGGAAATGGAGCCGTTCAGCTTTGGTGCGCAGAGCTGCGCCTCTTTGCCCGTCCCATTCAGATCCGGGGTTGAAATCCGGCTTTCTATGGGCTGGATCTTGCTGTGCATGCCCAAAGAGGTTCCCAGGCCCTTGGGGGTGGGCCGTACTTGTTTGGAATTGAAGCCGTTCAGCTTTGTTGCCCAGAGCTGCGCCTCTGTGTCCGTCATACGCAGATCAGGGGTTAAAAACTGGATTACTAGGGACTGTATCTAGCTGTGCATGCCCAAAGAGGGTCCCAGGCCTTTGGGGGCGGGCTGTACCTGTTTGGAATTGGAGCTTTTCAGCTTTGTTGCCCAGAGCTGCGACTCTGTTCCGGTTCCACGCAGATCAGGGGTTGAAAACAGTCTTTCTATGGGCTGGTTCTAGCTGCGTATGCTGAAAGAGGGTCCAAGGAACTTTGGGGCGGGCTGTACCTGTTTTGAAATGGAGCCTTTCAGCTTTGTTGCCAAGAACTGCGCCTCTCTGACCATCCCATGCAGATCAGGAGTTTAAAACCGGCTTTCTAGGAGATGATTCTAGCTGTGTATTCCCAAAGAGTGTCCCAGGCCCTTGGGGGCGGGCTGTACCTGTTTGGAATTGGAGCCGTTCAGCTTTTTTGCACAGAGAAGCACCTCTGTGCCCGTCCCACGAAGATCAGGGGTTGAAAACCGGCTTCCTAGTGGCTGGATCTAGCTGTGCATGCCAAGAGGTCCCAGGCCCATGGGGGCGGGCTGTACCTATTTCGAATTGGAGCTGGTCACCTTTGTTGCGCAGAGCTGCGCTTCTTTGCCCGTCCCACGCAGATCAGGGGTTGAAATCCGGCTTTCTATGGGCTGGATCTTGCTGTGCATGCCCAAAGAGGGTCCCAGGCCCTTGGGGATGGGCTGTACCCGTTTGGAATTGGAGCCGTTCAGCTTTATTGCCCAGAACAGTGCCTCTGTGCACATACCATGCAGATCAGGGGTTGAAAGTCGGCTTTCTAGGGGATGGGTCTAGCTGTGTATGCCCAAAGAGGGTCCCAGGACCTTGGGGGCTGGCTGTACCTGTTTGGAATTGGAGCCGTTCAGCTTTGTTGCCCAGAAATGCGCCTCTGTGCCCATCCCATGCAGATCAGGGGTTGAAAACCTGCTTTCTAGGGGCTGGATCTAACTGCGCATGCCCAAAGAGGGTCCCAGGCCCTTGGAGGCTGGCTGTACCTGTTTGGAATTGGAGCCGTTCAGCTTTGTTGCACAGAGAAGCGCCTTTTTGCCCGTCACACGAAGATCAGGGGTTGAAAACCGGCTTCCTAATATCTGGATCTTGCTGCGCATGCCCAAAGAGGATCCCAGGAACTTGCGGGTGGGCTGTACCTGTTTGTAATTGGAGCCTTTCAGCTTTGTAGCACAGAGAAGCGCTTCTGCGCCCGTCCCACGAAGATCAGGGGTTGAAAACCGGCTTTCTAGGATCTGGATCGAGCTGTGCATGCCCAAAGAGGGTCCCAGGCCCTTGGGGGCGGGCTGTACCTGTTTGGAATTGGAGCCGTTCAGCTTTGTTGCCCAGAGCTGCGCCTCTGTGCCCGTCACACGCAAATCAGGGGTTAAAAACTGGATTACAAGGGACTGGATCTTGCTGTGCATGCCCAAAGAGGGTCCCAGGCCCTTGGGGGTGGGCTGTACCTGTTTGAAATTGGAGCCGTTCAGCTTTGTTGCCCAGAGCTGCGCCACTGTGCCCGTCACACGCAGATAAGGGGTTAAAAACTGGATTACTAGGGACTGGATCTAGCTGCGCATATCCAAAGAGGGTCCCAGGCCCGTGGGGGCGGGCTGTACCTATTTGGAATTGGAGCTTTTCAGCTTTGTTGCCCAGAGCGGCGCCTCTTTGCCCGTTCCACGCAGATCAGGGGTTGAAAACCGGCTTTTTACCGCCTGGTTCTAGCTGCGTATGACGAAAGAGGGTCCAAGGAACCTGGGGGCGTTCTGTACCAGTTTTGAATTGGAGCCTTTCAGCGTTGTTGCCCAGAACTGCGCCTCTGTGCACATCCCATGCAGATCAGGGGTTGAAAACCGGCTTTCTAGGGGCTCGTTCTAGCTGTGTATGACCAAAGAGGGTCCCAGGACCTTGGGGGCGGGCTGTACCTGTTTGGAATTCGAGCCGTTCAGCTTTGTTGTGCAGAGCTGCGCCTCTTTACCCATCCCACGCAGATCAGGGGTTGAAATCCGGCTTTCTATGGGCTGGATCTTGCTGTGCATGCCCAAAGAGGGTCCCAGGCCCTTGGAGGTGTGCTGTACCTGTTTATAATTGGAACCATTCAGCTTTGTTGCCCAGAGCTGCGATTCTATGCCCGTCACACGCAGATCAGTGGTTAAAAACTGGATTACTAGGGACTGGATCTAGCTGTGCAAGCCCAAAGAGGGTCCCAGGCCCTTGGGGGCAGGCTGTACCTATTTGGAATTGGACCCCTTCAGCTTTGTTGTCCAGAGCTTCGCCTCTGTGCCCGTGCCACGCAGATCAGGGTTTGAAAACCGGCTTTCTAGGAGCTGGATCTTGCTGCGCATGCCCAAAGAGGGTCCCAGGACCTTGGGATGTGGTATACCTGTTTGGAATTGGACTCATTCAGCTTTGTTGCGCAGAGCTGCGCCTCTGCGCCCGTCACACGCAGATCAGGGGTTTAAAACCGGCTTTCTAGGGGCTGGATCTAGCTGTGCATGCCCAAAGAGGGTCCCAGGCCTTTGGCGGCGGGCTGTACCTGTTTGGAATTTGAGCCTTTCAGCTTTTTTGCCCAGAGCTGCGCCTCTGTGCCCCTTCCACACAGATCTGGGGTTGAAAACCGGGTTTCTAGGGGCTGGTACTAGCTGTATATGCCCAAAGAGGGTCCCAGGACCTTGGGAGAGGGCTGTACCTGTTTGGAAATGGAGCCGTTCAGCTTTGGTGCGCAGAGCTGCGCCTCTTTGCCCGTCCCATGCAGATCCAGGGTTGAAATCCGGCTTTCTATGGGCTGAATCTTGCTGTGCATGCCCAAAGAGGGTCCCAGGCCCTTGGGGGTGGGCTGTACTTGTTTCGAATTGAAGCCGTTCAGCTTTCTTGCCCAGAGCTGCGCCTCTGTGCCCATCATACGCAGATCAGGGGATAAAAACTGGATTACTAGGGACTGTATCTAGCTGTGCATGCCCAAAGAGGGTCCCAGGCCTTTGGGGGCGGGCTGTACCTGTTTGGAATTAGAGCTTTTCAGCTTTGTTGCCCAGAGCTGCGACTCTGTGCCGGTTCCACGCACATCAGGGGTTGAAAACCGTCTTTCTATGGGCTGGTTCTAGCTTCGTATGCTGAAAGAGGGTCCAAGGAACTTTGGGGCGGGCTGTACCTGTTTTGAAATGGAGCCTTTCAGCTTTGCTGCCAAGAACTGTGCCTCTGTGACCATCCCATACAGATCAGGAGTTGAAAACCGGCTTTCTAGGGGATGGTTCTTGCTGTGTAAGCCCAAAGAGGGTCCCTGGACCTTGGGGGCGGGCTGTACCTGTTTGGAAATGGAGCCATTCAGCCTTCTTGCCCAGAACTGCGCCTCTGTGCCCATCCCATGCAGATCAGGGCTTGAAAACCAGCTTTCAAGGGGCTGGATCTAGCTGCGCATGCCCAAAGAGGGTCCCAGACCCTTGGGGGCGGGCTGTACCTGTTTGGAATTGGAGCCGTTCAGCTTTTTTGCACAGAGAAGCACCTCTGTGCCCGTCCCACGAAGATCAGGGGTTGAAAACCGTCTTCCTAGGGGCTGGATCTAGCTGTGCATGCCCAAAGAGGGTCCCAGGCCCTTGGGGGCGGGCTGTACCTATTTCGTATTGGAGCCGGTCACCTTTTTTGCACAGAGCTGCGCCTCTTTGCCCGTCCCACGCAGATCAGGGGTTGAAATCCGGCTTTCTATGGGCTGGATATTGCTGTGCATGCCCAAAGGGGACCCCAGGCCCTTGGGGATGGGCTGTACCCATTTGGAATTGGAGCCGTTCAGCTTTCTTGCCCAGAACAGCGCCTCTGTGCATATACCATGCAGATCAGGGGTTGAAAGCCGGCTTTCTAGGGGCTGGGTCTAGCTGTGTATGCCCAAAGAGGGTCCCAGGACCTTGGGGGCGTGCTGTACCTGTTTGGAATTGGAGCCGTTCAGCTTTCTTGCCCAGAAATGCGCCTCTGTGCCCATCCCATGCAGATCAGGGGTTGAAAACCGGCTTTCTAGGGGCTGGATCTAACTGCGCATGCCCAAAGAGGGTCCCAGGCCCTTAGGGGCTGGCTGTACCTGTTTAGAATTGGAGCCGTTCAGCTTTGTTGCACAGAGAAGCGCCTCTTTGCCCGTCCCACGAAGATCAGGGGTTGAAAACCGGCTTTCTAGGATCTGGATCTAGCTGTGCATGCCCAAAGAGGGTCCCAGGCCCTTGGGGGCGGGCTGTACCTGTTTGGAATTGGAGCCGTTCAGCTTTGTTGCCCAGAGCTGCGCCTCTGTGCCCGTCACACGCAGATCAGGGGTTAAAAACTGGATTACTAGGGACTGGATCTTGCTGTGCATGCCCAAAGAGGGTCCCAGGCCCTTGGGGGTGGGCTGTACCTGTTCGGAATTGGAGCCGTTCAGCTTTGTTGCCCAGAGCTGTGCCTCTGTGCCCATCACACGCAGATCAGGGGTTAAAAACTGGATTACTAGGGACTGGATCTAGCTGTGCATGCCCAAAGAGGGTCCCAGGCCCTTGGGGGCGGGCTGTACCTATTTGGAATTGGAGCTTTTCAGCTTTGTTGCCCAGAGCGGCGCCTCTGTGCCAGTTCCACGAAGATCAGGGGTTGAAAACCGGCTTTCTATGGGCTGGTTCTAGCTGCGTATGACGAAAGAGGGTCCAAGGAACTTGGGGGCGGGCTGTACCAGTTTTGAATTGGAGCCTTTCAGCTTTGTTGCCCAGAACTGCGCCTCTGTGCACATCCCATGCAGATCAGGGGTTGAAAATCGGCTTTCTAGGGGCTGGTTCTAGCTGTGTATGGACAAAGAGGGTCCCAGGACCTTGGGGGCAGGCTGTACCTGTTTGGAATTCGAGCCGTTCAGCTTTGTTGTGCACAGCTGCGCCTCTTTACCCGTCCCACGCAGATCAGGGGTTGAAATCCGGCTTTCTATGGGCTGGATCTTGCTGTGCATGCCCAAAGAGGGTCCCAGGCCCTTGGGGGTGGGCTGTACCTGTTTGCAATTGGAACCATTCAGCTTTGTTGCCCAGAGCTGCGACTCTATGCCCGTCACACGCAGATCAGTGGTTAAAAACTGGATTACTAGGGACTGGATCTAGCTGTGCATGCCCAAAGAGGGTCCCAGGCCCTTGGGGGCAGGCTGTACCTATATGGAATTGGAGCCATTCAGCTTTGTTGTCCAGAGCTTCGCCTCTGTGCCCGTGCCACGCAGATCAGCGTTTGAAAACCGGCTTTCTAGGAGCTGGATCTTGCTGCGCATGCCCAAAGAGGGTCCCAGGACCTTGGGATGTGGTATGCCTATTTGGAATTGGAGTCATTCAGCTTTGTTGAACAGAGCTGCGCCTCTGTGCCCGTCACACGCAGATCAGGTGTTTAAAACCGGCTTTCTAGGGGCTGGATCTAGCTGTGCATGCCCAAAGAGGGTCCCAGGCCTTTGGGGGCGGGCTTTACCTGTTTGAAATTTGAGCCCTTCAGCTTTGTTGCCCAGAGCTGCGCGTCTGTGCCCCTTCCACACAGATCTGGGGTTGAAAACCGGCTTTCTAGGGGCCGGTTCTAGCTGTGCATGCCCAAAGAGGGTCCCAGGCACTTGGGGGCGGGCTGTACCTCTTTGGATTGGAGCCGTTTAGCTTTGTTGCCAAGAGCTGCGCCTCTGTGCCCGTCCCACGCAGGTCAGGGGTTGAAAACCTGCTTTCTAGGGGCTGGATCTAGCTGCGTACGCTGAACGAGGGTCCAAGGAACTTGGGGGCAGGCTGTACCTGTTTTGAAATGGAGCCTTTCAGCTTTATTGCCAAGAACTGCGCCTCTGTGCACATCCCATGCAGATCAGTGGTTGAAAACCGGTTTTCTGGGGAATGGTTCTAGCTGTGTATGCACAAAGAGGGTCCCTGGACCTTGGGGGCGGGCTGTACCTCTTTGGAAATGGAGCCATTCAGCTTTCTTGCCCAGAACTGAACCTCTATGCCCATCCCATGCAGATCAGTGGTTGAAAACCAGCTTTCTAGGGGCTGGATCTAGCTGCGCATGCCCAAAGAGGGTCCCAGGCCCTTGGAGCCGGGCTGTACCTGTTTGGAATTGGAGCCGTTCAGCTCTTTTGCACAGAGAAGCACCTCTGTGCCCGTCCCCCGCAGATCAGGGGTTGAAAACCTGCTTCCTAGGGGCTGGATCTAGCTGTGCATGCCCAAAGAGGGTCCCAGGCCCTTGGTGGCGGGCTGTACCTATTTCGAATTGGAGCCGGTCACCTTTGTTGCGCAGAGCTGCGCCTCTATGCCCGTCCCACGCAGATCAGGGGTTGAAATCCGGCTTTCTATGGGCTGGATCTTGCTGTGCATGCCCAAAGAGGGTCCCAGGCCCTTGGGGATGGGCTGTACCCGTTTGGAATTAGAGCCGTTCAGCTTTGTTGCCCAGAACTGCGCCTCTGTGCACATACCATGCAGATCAGTGGTTGAAAACCGGCTTTCTTGTGGCTGGTTCTAGCTGTGTATGCTCAAAGAGGGTCCCAGGACATTGGGGACGGGCTGTACCTGTTTGGAATTGGAGCCGCTCAGCTTTGTTGCCCAGAGCTGCGCCTCTGTGCCCGTCACACGCAAATCAGGGGTTAAAAACTGGATTAGAAGGGACTGGATCTTGCTGTGCATGCCCAAAGAGGGTCCCAGGCCCTTGGGGGTGGGCTGTACCTGTTTGAAATTGGAGCCGTTCAGCTTTTTTGCCCAGAGCTGCGCCTCTGTGCCCGTCACACGCAGATCAGGGGTTAAAAACTGGATTACTAGGGACTGGATCTAGCTGTGCATATCCAAAGAGGGTCCCAGGCCCGTGGGGGCGGGCTGTACCTATTTGGAATTGGAGCTTTTCAGCTTTGTTGACCAGAGCGGCGCCTCTGTGCCCGTTCCACGCAGATCAGGGGTTGAAAACCGGCTTTCTACGGCCTGGTTCTAGCTGCGTATGACGAAAGAGGGTCCAAGGAACCTGGGGGCATGCTGTACCAGTTTTGAATTGGAGCCTTTCAGCGTTGTTGCCCAGAACTGCGCCTCTGTGCACATCCCATGCAGATCAGGGGTTGAAAACCGGCTTTCTAGGGGCTGGTTCTAGCTGTGTATGCACAAAGAGGGTCCCAGGACCTTGGGGGCGGGCTGTACCTGTTTGGAATTCGAGCCGTTCAGCTTTGTTGTGCAGAGCTGCGCCTCTTTACCCGTCCCACGCAGATCAGGGGTTGAAATCCGGCTTTCTATGGGCTGGATCTTGCTGTGCATGCCCAAAGAGAGTCCCAGGCCCTTGGAGGTGGGCTGTACCTGTTTATAATTGGAACCATTCAGCTTTGTTGCCCAGAGCTGCGATTCTATGCCCGTCACACGCAGATCAGTGGTTAAAAACTGGATTACTAGGGACTGGATCTAGCTGTGCATGCCCAAAGAGGGTCCCAGGCCCTTGGGGGCAGGCTGTACCTATTTGTAATTGGAGCTGTTCAGCTTTGTTGTCCAGAGCTTCGCCTCTGTGCCCGTGCCACGCAGATCAGGGTTTGAAAACCGGGTTTCTATGAGCTGGATCTTGCTGCGCATGCCCAAAGAGGGTCCCAGGACCTTGGGATGTGGTATACCTGTTTGGAATTGGAGTCATTCAGCTTTGTTGCGCAGAGCTGCGCCTCTGTGCCCGTCACACGCAGATCAGGTGTTTAAAACCGGCTTTCTAGGGGCTGGATCTAGCTGTGCATGCCCAAAGAGGGTCCCAGGCCTTTGGGGGCGGGCTGTACCTGTTTGGAATTTGAGCCCTTCAGCTTTGTTGCCCAGAGCTGCGCGTCTGTGCCCCTTCCACACAGATCTGGGGTTGAAAACCGGCTTTCTAGGGGCCGGTTCTAGCTGTGCATGCCCAAAGAGGGTCCCAGGCACTTGGGGGCGGGCTGTACCTCTTTGGATTGGAGCCGTTTAGCTTTGTTGCCAAGAGCTGCGCCTCTGTGGCCGTCCCACGCAGGTCAGGGGTTGAATACCTGCTTTCCAGGGGCTGGATCTAGCTGTGAATGCTCAAATTGGGTCCCAGGCCCTTGGGGGCGGGCTGTACCTGTTTGAATTTGGAGCGGTTCAGCTTTGTTGCCCAGAGCTGCACATCTGTGCCCATCCCACGCAGATCAGGGGTTGAAAACCGGCTTTCTAGGCGCTGGATCTAGCTGTGAATGCCCAAAAAGGGTCCCAGGCACTTGGGGGTAGGCTGTACCTGTTTGGAATTGAAGCCATTCAGCGTTGTTGCCCAGAGCTGTGCCTCTGTGCCCGTCCCACACAGATCCGGGGTTAAAAACCGGCTTACTGGTGGCTGGATCAATCTGAGCATGCCAAAACAGGGTCCCAGGCCCATGGGGGCGGGCTACACTTGTTTGAAATTGGAGCCCTTCAACTTTGTTGCCCAGAGCTCCGCCTCTGTGCCCGTCCCACGCATTTCACGGGTTTGAAACCTTCTTTCTCGGGGCTGGATCTAGCTGCACATGCCTAAAGAGGGTCCCAGGCCATTGGGGGCGGGCTGTTCCTGTTTGGAATTGGAGCCGTTCAACTTTGTTGCACAGGGAAGCGCCTCTTTGCCCGTTCCACGAAGATGAGGTGTTGAAAACCGGCTTGCTAGGATCTGGATCTTGCTGTGCATGCCCAAAGAGCGTCCCAGGCCCTTGGGGGCGGGCTGTACCTATTTCGAATTGGAGCCATTCACCTTTGTTGCGCAGACCTGCGCCTCTTTACCCGTGCCACGCAGATCAGGGTTTGAAACCGGCTTTCTAGGAGCTGGATCTTGCTGCGCATGCCTAAAAAGGGTCCCAGGCCATTGTGGGCGGGCTGTTCATGTTTGGAATTGGAGCCGTTCAACTTTGTTGCACAGGGAAGCTCCTCTGTGCCCGTGCCACGCAGATCAGGGTTTAAAACCGGCTTTCTAGGAGCTGGATCTTGCTGCGCATGCCCAAAGAGGGTCCCAGGCCTATGGGGTGTGGTATACCTGTTTGGAATTGGAGTCATTCAGCTTAGTTGCGCAGAGCTGCTCCTCTGTGCCCGTCACACGCAGATCAGGGGTTTAAAACCGGCTTTCTAGGGGCTGGATCTAGCTGTGCATGCCCAAAGAGGGTCCCAGGCCTTTGGCGGCGGGCTGAACCTGTTTGGAATTTGAGCCTTTCAGCTTTTTTGCCCAGAGCTGCGCCTCTGTGCCCCTTCAACACAGATCTGGGGTTGAAAACCGGGTTTCTAGGGGCCGGTTCTAGCTGTGCATGCCCAAAGAGGGTCCCAGGCCTTTGGGGGCGGGCTGTACCTGTTTGGAGTTGGAGCTTTTCAGCTTTGATGCCCAGAGCGGTGCCTCTGTGCCCGTTCCACGCAGATCAGGGGTTGAAAACCGGCTTTCTACGGGCTGGTTCTAGCTGCGTATGCCTAATGAGGGTCCAAGGAACTTGTGGGCGGGCTGTACCTGTTTTGAATTGGAGCCTTTCAGCTTTGTTGCCCAGAACTGCGCATCTGTGCACATCCCATGCAGATCAGGGGTTGAAAACCGGCTTCCTAGGGGCTGGTTCTAGCTGTGTAAGCCCAAAGAGGGTCCCTGGACCTTGGGGGCGGGCTGTACCTGTTTGGAAATGGAGCCATTCAGCCTTCTTGCCCAGAACTGCGCCTCTGTGCCCATCCCATGCAGATCAGGGGTTGAAAACCAGCTTTCTAGGGGCTGGATCTAGCTGCGCATGCCCAAAGAGGGTCCCAGACCCTTGGGGGCGGGCTGTACCTGTTTGGAATTGGAGCCGTTCAGCTTTTTTGCACAGAGAAGCACCTCTGTGCCCGTCCCACGAAGATCAGGGGTTGAAAACCGTCTTACTAGTGGCTGGATCTAGCTGTGCATGCCCAAAGAGGGTCCCAGGCCCTTGGCGGCGGGCTGTACCTATTTCGAATTGGAGCCGGTCACCTTTTTTGCACAGAGCTGCGCCTCTTTGCCCGTCCCACGCAGATCAGGAGTTGAAATCCGGCTTTCTATGGGCTGGATCTTGCTGTGCATGCCCAAAGAGGGTCCCAGGCCCTTGGGGATGGGCTGTACCCATTTGGAATTGGAGCCGTTCAGCTTTCTTGCCCAGAACAGCGCCTCTGTGCACATACCATGCAGATCAGGGGTTGAAAGCCGGCTTTCTAGGGGCTGGGTCTAGCTGTGTATGCCCAAAGAGGGTCCCAGGACCTTGGGGGCGTGCTGTACCTGTTTGGAATTGGAGCCGTTCAGCTTTGTTGCCCAGAAATGCGCCTCTGTGCCCATCCCATGCAGATCAGGGGTTGAAAACCGGCTTTCTAGGGGCTGGATCTAACTGCGCATGCCCAAAGAGGGTCCCAGGCCCTTGGGGGCTGGCTGTACCTGTTTAGAATTGGAGCCGTTCAGCTTTGTTGCACAGAGACGCGCCTCTTTGCCCATACCACGAAGATCAGGGGTTGAAAACCGGCTTTCTAGGGGCTGGATCTAGCTGTGCATGCCCAAAGAGGGTCCCAGGCCCTTGGGGGCGGGCTGTACCTATTTGGAATTGGAGCTTTTCAGCTTTGTTGCCCAGAGCGGCGCCTCTGTGCCAGTTCCACGAAGATCAGGGGTTGAAAACCGGCTTTCTATGGGCTGGTTCTAGCTGCGTATGACGAAAGAGGGTCCAAGGAACTTGGGGGCGGGCTGTACCAGTTTTGAATTGGAGCCTTTCAGCTTTGTTGCCCAGAACTGCGCCTCTGTGCACATCCCATGCAGATCAGGGGTTGAAAACCGGCTTTCTAGGGGCTGGTTCTAGCTGTGTATGGACAAAGAGGGTCCCAGGACCTTGGGGGCAGGCTGTACCTGTTTGGAATTCGAGCCGTTCAGCTTTGTTGTGCACAGCTGCGCCTCTTTGCCCGTGCCACGCAGATCAGGGGTTGAAATCCGGCTTTCGATGGGCTGGATCTTGCTGTGCATGCCCAAAGAGGGTACCAGGCCCTTGGGGGTGGGCTGTACCTGTTTGGAATTGGAACCATTCAGCTTTGTTGCCCAGAGCTGCGACTCTATGCCCGTCACACGCAGATCAGGGGTTAAAAACTGGATTACTAGGGACTGGATCTAGCTGTGCATGCCCAAAGAGGGTCCCAGGCCCTTGGGGGCAGGCTGTACCTATATGGAATTGGAGCCATTCAGCTTTGTTGTCCAGAGCTTCGCCTCTGTGCCCGTGCCACGCAGATCAGCGTTTGAAAACCGGCTTTCTAGGAGCTGGATCTTGCTGCGCATGCCCAAAGAGGGTCCCAGGACCTTGGGATGTGGTATGCCTGTTTGGAATTGGAGTCATTCAGCTTTGTTGCGCAGAGCTGCGCCTCTGTGCCCGTCACACGCAGATCAGGTGTTTAAAACCGGCTTTCTAGGGGCTGGATCTAGCTGTGCATGCCCAAAGAGGGTCCCAGGCCTTTGGGGGCGGGCTGTACCTGTTTGGAATTTGAGCCCTTCAGCTTTGTTGCCCAGAGCTGCGCGTCTGTGCCCCTTCGACACAGATCTGGGGTTGAAAACCGGATTTCTAGGGGCCGGTTCTAGCTGTGCATGCCCAAAGAGGGTCCCAGGCACTTGGGGGCGGGCTGTACCTCTTTGGATTGGAGCCGTTTAGCTTTGTTGCCAAGAGCTGCGCCTCTGTGCCCATCCCACGCAGGTCAGGGTTTGAAAACCTGCTTTCTAGGGGCTGGATCTAGCTGCGTATGCTGAACGAGGGTCCAAGGAACTTGGGGGCGGGCTGTACCTGTTTTGAAATGGAGCCTTTCAGCTTTGTTGCCAAGAACTGCGCCTCTGTGCACATCCCATGCAGATCAGTGGTTGAAAACCGGTTTTGTGGGGAATGGTTCTAGCTGTGTATGCCCAAAGAGGGTCCCTGGACCTTGGGGGCGGGCTGTACCTCTTTGGAAATGGAGCCATTCAGCTTTCTTGCCCAGAACTGTACCTCTGTGCCCATCCCATGCAGATCAGTGGTTGAAAACCAGCTTTCTAGGGGCTGGATCTAGCTGCGCATGCCCAAAGAGGGTCCCAGGCCCTTGGAGCCGGGCTGTACCTGTTTGGAATTGGAGCCGTTCAGCTTTTTTGCACAGAGAAGCACCTCTGTGCCCGTCCCCGGAAAGATCAGGGGTTGAAAACCGGCTTCCTAGGGGCTGGATCTAGCTGTGCATGCCCAAAGAGGGTCCCAGGCCCTTGGGGGCGGGCTGTACCTATTTCGAATTGGAGCCGGTCACCTTTGTTGCGCAGAGCTGCGCCTCTATGCCCGTCCCACGCAGATCAGGGGTTGAAATCCGGCTTTCTATGGGCTGGATCTTGCTGTGCATGCCCAAAGAGGGTCCCAGGCCCTTGGGGATGGGCTGTACCCGTTTGGAATTAGAGCCGTTCAGCTTTGTTGCCCAGAACTGCGCCTCTGTGCACATACCATGCAGATCAGTGGTTGAAAACCGGCTTTCCTGTGGCTGGTTCTAGCTGTTTATGCCCAAAGAGGGTCCCAGGACATTGGGGACGGGCTGTACCTGTTTGGAATTGGAGCCGCTCAGCTTTGTTGCCCAGAGCTGCGCCTCTGTGCCCGTCACACGCAAATCAGGGGTTAAAAACTGGATTACAAGGGACGGGATCTTGCTGTGCATGCCCAAAGAGGGTCCCAGGCCCTTGGGGGTGGGCTGTACCTGTTTGAAATTGGAGCCGTTCAGCTTTTTTGCCCAGAGCTGCGCCTCTGTGCCCGTCACACGCAGATCAGGGGTTAAAAACTGGATTACTAGGGACTGGATCTAGCTGTGCATATCCAAAGAGGGTCCCAGGCCCGTGGGGGCGGGCTGTACCTATTTGGAATTGGAGCTTTTCAGCTTTGTTGCCCAGAGCGGCGCCTCTCTGCCCGTTCCACGCAGATCAGGGGTTGAAAACCGGCTTTCTACGGCCTGGTTCTAGCTGCGTATGACGAAAGAGGGTCCAAGGAACCTGGGGGCGTGCTGTACCAGTTTTGAATTGGAGCCTTTCAGCGTTGTTGCCCAGAACTGCGCCTCTGTGCACATCCCATGCAGATCAGGGGTTGAAAACCGGCTTTCTAGGGGCTGGTTCTAGCTGTGTATGCACAAAGAGGGTCCCAGGACCTTGGGGGCGGGCTGTACCTGTTTGGAATTCGAGCCGTTCAGCTTTGTTGTGCAGAGCTGCGCCTCTTTACCCGTCCCACGCAGATCAGGGGTTGAAATCCGGCTTTCTATGGGCTGGATCTTGCTGTGCATGCCCAAAGAGGGTCCCAGGCCCTTGGAGGTGGGCTGTACCTGTTTATAATTGGAACCATTCAGCTTTGTTGCCCAGAGCTGCGATTCTATGCCCGTCACACGCAGATCAGTGGTTAAAAACTGGATTACTAGGGACTGGATCTAGCTGTGCATGCCCAAAGAGGGTCCCAGGCCCTTGGGGGCAGGCTGTACCTATTTGGAATTGGAGCCGTTCAGCTTTGTTGTCCAGAGCTTCGCCTCTGTGCCCGTGCCACGCAGATCAGGGTTTGAAAACCGGCTTTCTAGCAGCTGGATCTTGCCGCGCATGCCCAAAGAGGGTCCCAGGACCTTGGGATGTGGTATACCTGTTTGGAATTGGAGTCATTCAGCTTTGTTGCGCAGAGCTGCGCCTCTGTGCCCGTCACACGCAGATCAGGTGTTTAAAACCGGCTTTCTAGGGGCTGGATCTAGCTGTGCATGCCCAAAGAGGCTCCCAGGCCTTTGGGGGCGGGCTGTACCTGTTTGGAATTTGAGCCCTTCAGCTTTGTTGCCCAGAGCTGCGCGTCTGTGCCCCTTCCACACAGATCTGGGGTTGAAAACCGGCTTTCTAGGGGCCGGTTCTAGCTGTGCATGCCCAAAGAGGGTCCCAGGCACTTGGGGGCGGGCTGTACCTCTTTGGATTGGAGCCGTTTAGCTTTGTTGCCAAGAGCTGCGCCTCTGTGGCCGTCCCATGCAGGTCAGGGGTTGAATACCTGCTTTCCAGGGGCTGGATCTAGCTGTGAATGCTCAAAGTGGGTCCCAGGCCCTTGGGGGCGGGCTGTACCTGTTTGAATTTGGAGCGGTTCAGCTTTGTTGCCCAGAGCTGCACATCTGTGCCCATCCCACGCAGATCAGGGGTTGAAAACCGGCTTTCTAGGCGCTGGATCTAGCTGTGAATGCCCAAAAAGGGTCCCAGGCACTTGGGGGTAGGCTGTACCTGTTTGGAATTGAAGCCATTCAGCGTTGTTGCCCAGAGCTGTGCCTCTGTGCCCGTCCCACACAGATCCGGGGTTAAAAACCGGCTTACTGGTGGCTGGATCAATCTGAGCATGCCAAACCAGGGTCCCAGGCCCTTGGGGGCGGGCTACACTTGTTTGAAATTGGAGCCCTTCAACTTTGTTGCCCAGAGCTCCGCCTCTGTGCCCGTCCCACGCATTTCACGGGTTTGAAACCTTCTTTCTAGGGGCTGGATCTAGCTGCACATGCCTAAAGAGGGTCTCAGGCCATTGGGGGCGGGCTGTTCCTGTTTGGAATTGGAGCCGTTCAACTTTGTTGCACAGGGAAACGCCTCTTTGCCCGTCCCACGAAGATGAGGTGTTGAAAACCGGCTTGCTAGGATCTGGATCTTGCTGTGCATGCCCAAAGAGCGTCCCAGGCCCTTGGGGGCGGGCTGTACCTATTTCGAATTGGAGCCATTCACCTTTGTTGCGCAGAGCTGCGCCTCTTTACCCGTGCCACGCAGATCAGGGTTTGAAACCGGCTTTCTAGGAGCTGGATCTTGCTGCGCATGCCTAAAAAGGGTCCCAGGCCATTGTGGGCGGGCTGTTCATGTTTGGAATTGGAGCCGTTCAACTTTGTTGCACAGGGAAGCTCCTCTGTGCCCGTGCCACGCAGATCAGGGTTTAAAACCGGCTTTCTAGGAGCTGAATCTTGCTGCGCATGCCCAAAGAGGGTCTCAGGCCTATGGGGTGTGGTATACCTGTTTGGAATTGGAGTCATTCAGCTTAGTTGCGCAGAGCTGCTCCTCTGTGCCCGTCACACGCAGATCAGGGGTTTAAAACCGGCTTTCTAGGGGCTGGATCTAGCTGTGCATGCCCAAAGAGGGTCCCAGGCCTTTGGCGGCGGGCTGTACCTGTTTGGAATTTGAGCCTTTCAGCTTTTTTGCCCAGAGCTGCGCCTCTGTGCCCCTTCCACACAGATCTGGGGTTGAAAACCGGGTTTCTAGGGGCCGGTTCTAGCTGTGCATGCCCAAAGAGGGTCCCAGGCCTTTGGGGGCGGGCTGTACCTGTTTGGAGTTGGAGCTTTTCAGCTTTGATGCCCAGAGCGGTGCCTCTGTGCCCGTTCCACGCAGATCAGGGGTTGAAAACCGGCTTTCTACGGGCTGGTTCTAGCTGCGTATGCCTAATGAGGGTCCAAGGAACTTGTGGGCGGGCTGTACCTGTTTTGAATTGGAGCCTTTCAGCTTTGTTGCCCAGAACTGCGCATCTGTGCACATCCCATGCAGATCAGGGGTTGAAAACCGGCTTCCTAGGGGCTGGTTCTAGCTGTGTATGCCCAAAGAGGGTCCGAGGACCTTGGGAGCGGGCTGTACCTGTTTGGAAATGGAGCCGTTCAGCTTTGGTGCGCAGAGCTGCGCCTCTTTGCCCGTCCCATGCAGATCCGGGGTTGAAATCCGGCTTTCTATGGGCTGGATCTTGCTGTGCATGCCCAAAGAGGGTCCCAGGCCCTTGGGGGTGGGCTGTACTTGTTTGGAATTGAAGCCGTTCAGCTTTCTTGCCCAGAGCTGCGCCTCTGTGCCCATCATACGCAGATCAGGGGATAAAAACTGGATTACTAGGGACTGTATCTAGCTGTGCATGCCCAAAGAGGGTCCCAGGCCTTTGGGGGCGGGCTGTACCTGTTTGGAATTAGAGCTTTTCAGCTTTGTTGCCCAGAGCTGCGACTCTGTGCCGGTTCCACGCACATCAGGGGTTGAAAACCGTCTTTCTATGGGCTGGTTCTAGCTGCGTATGCTGAAAGAGGGTCCAAGGAACTTGGGGGCGGGCTGTACCTGTTTTGAAATGGAGCCTTTCAGCTTTGTTGCCAAGAACTGTGCCTCTGTGACCATCCCATACAGATCAGGAGTTGAAAATCGGCTTTCTAGGGGATGGTTCTAGCTGTGTAAGCCCAAAGAGGGTCCCTGGACCTTGGGGGCGGGCTGTACCTGTTTGGAAATGGAGCCATTCAGCCTTCTTGCCCAGAACTGCGCCTCTGTGCCCATCCCATGCAGATCAGGGGTTGAAAACCAGCTTTCTAGGGGCTGGATCTAGCTGCGCATGCCCAAAGAGGGTCCCAGACCCTTGGGGGCGGGCTGTACCTGTTTGGAATTGGAGCCGTTCAGCTTTTTTGCACAGATAAGCACCTCTGTGCCCGTCACACGAAGATCAGGGGTTGAAAACCGTCTTCCTAGGAGCTGGATCTAGCTGTGCATGCCCAAAGAGGGCCCCAGGCCTTTGGGGGCGGGCTGTACCTATTTCGAATTGGAGCCGGTCACCTTTTTTGCACAGAGCTGCGCCTCTTTGCCCGTCCCACGCAGATCTGGGGTTGAAATCCGGCTTTCTATGGGCTGGATCTTGCTGTGCATGCCAAAAGAGGGTCCCAGGCCCTTGGGGATGGGCTGTACCCGTTTGGAATTGGAGCCGTTCAGCTTTCATTCCCAGAACAGCGCCTCTGTGCACATACCATGCAGATCAGGGGTTGAAAGCCGGCTTTCTAGGGGCTGGGTCTAGCTGTGTATGCCCAAAGAGGGTCCCAGGACGTTGGGGGCGGGCTGTACCTGTTTGGAATTGGAGCCGTTCAGCTTTGTTGCCCAGAAATGCGCCTCTGTGCCCATCCCATGCAGATCAGGGGTTGAAAACCGGCTTTCTAGGGGCTGGATCTAACTGCGCATGCCCAAAGAGGGTCCAAGGCCCTTGGGGGCTGGCTGTACCTGTTTAGAATTGGAGCCGTTCAGCTTTGTTGCACAGAGAAACGCCTCTTTGCCCGTCCCACGAAGATCAGGGGTTGAAAACCGGCTTTCTAGGATCTGGATCTAGATGTGCATGCCCAAAGAGGGTCCCAGGCCCTTGGGGGCGGGCTGTACCTGTTTGGAATTGGAGCCGTTCAGCTTTGTTGCCCAGAGCTGCGCCTCTGTGCCCGTCACACGCAGATCAGGGGTTAAAAACTGGATTACTAGGGACTGGATCTTGCTGTGCATGCCCAAAGAGGGTCCCAGGCCCTTGGGGGTGGGCTGTACCTGTTGGGAATTGGAGCCGTTCAGCTTTGTTGCCCAGAGCTGCGCCTCTGTGCCCATCACACGCAGATCAGGGGTTAAAAACTGGATTACTAGGGACTGGATCTAGCTGTGCATGCCCAAAGAGGGTCCCAGGCCCTTGGGGGCGGGCTGTACCTATTTGGAATTGGAGCTTTTCAGCTTTGTTGCCCAGAGCGGCGCCTCTGTGCCAGTCCACGAAGATCAGGGGTTGAAAACCGGCTTTCTATGGGCTGGTTCTAGCTGCGTATGACGAAAGAGGGTCCAAGGAACTTGGGGGCGGGCTGTACCAGTTTTGAATTGGAGCCTTTCAGCTTTGTTGCCCAGAACTGCGCCTCTGTGCACATCCCATGCAGATCAGGGGTTGAAAACCGGCTTTCTAGGGGCTGGTTCTAGCTGTGTATGGACAAAGAGGGTCCCAGGACCTTGGGGGCAGGCTGTACCTGTTTGGAATTCGAGCCGTTCAGCTTTGTTGTGCACAGCTGCGCCTCTTTGCCCGTGCCACGCAGATCAGGGGTTGAAATCCGGCTTTCTATGGGCTGGATCTTGCTCTGCATGCCCAAAGAGGGTCCCAGGCCCTTGGGGGTGGGCTGTACCTGTTTGGAATTGGAACCATTCAGCTTTGTTGCCCAGAGCTGCGACTCTATGCCCGTCACACGCAGATCAGGGGTTAAAAACTGGATTACTAGGGACTGGATCTAGCTGTGCATGCCCAAAGAGGGTCCCAGGCCCTTGGGGGCAGGCTGTACCTATATGGAATTGGAGCCATTCAGCTTTGTTGTCCAGAGCTTCGCCTCTGTGCCCGTGCCACGCAGATCAGCGTTTGAAAACCGGCTTTCTAGGAGCTGGATCTTGCTGCGCATGCCCAAAGAGGGTCCCAGGACCTTGGGATGTGGTATGCCTGTTTGGAATTGGAGTCATTCAGCTTTGTTGCGCAGAGCTGCGCCTCTGTGCCCGTCACACGCAGATCAGGTGTTTAAAACCGGCTTTCTAGGGGCTGGATCTAGCTGTGCATGCCCAAAGAGGGTCCCAGGCCTTTGGGGGCGGGCTGTATGTGTTTGGAATTTGAGCCCTTCAGCTTTGTTGCCCAGAGCTGCGTGTCTGTGCCCCTTCCACACAGATCTGGGGTTGAAAACCGGCTTTCTAGGGGCCGGTTCAAGCTGTGCATGCCCAAAGAGGGTCCCAGGCACTTGGGGGCGGGCTGTACCTCTTTGGATTGGAGCCGTTTAGCTTTGTTGCCAAGAGCTGCGCCTCTGTGCCCGTCCCACGCAGGTCAGGGGTTGAAAACCTGCTTTCTAGGGGCTGGATCTAGCTGCGTATGCTGAACGAGGGTCCAAGGAACTTGGGGGCGGGCTGTACCTGTTTTGAAATGGAGCCTTTCAGCTTTGTTGCCAAGAACTGCGCCTCTGTGCACATCCCATGCAGATCAGTGGTTGAAAACCGGCTTTCTGGGGAATAGTTCTAGCTGTGTATGCCCAAAGAGGGTCCCTGGACCTTGGGGGCGGGCTGTACCTCTTTGGAAATGGAGCCATTCAGCTTTCTTGCCCAGAACTGCGCCTCTGTGCCCATCCCATGCAGATCAGTGGTTGAAAACCAGCTTTCTAGGGGCTGGATCTAGCTGCGCATGCCCAAAGAGGGTACCAGGCCCTTGGAGCCGGGCTGTACCTGTTTGGAATTGGAGCCGTTCAGCTTTTTTGCACGGAGAAGCACCTCTGTGCCCGTCCCCCGAAGATCAGGGGTTGAAAACCGGCTTCCTAGGGGCTGGATCTAGCTGTGCATGCCCAAAGAGGGTCCCAGGCGCTTGGGGGCGGGCTGTACCTATTTCGAATTGGAGCCGGTCACCTTTGTTGCGCAGAGCTGCGCCTCTATGCCCGTCCCACGCAGATCAGGGGTTGAAATCCGGCTTTCTATGGGCTGGATCTTGCTGTGCATGCCCAAAGAGGCTCCCAGGCCCTTGGGGATGGGCTGTACCCGTTTGGAATTAGAGCCGTTCAGCTTTGTTGCCCAGAACTGCGCCTCTGTGCACATACCATGCAGATCAGTGGTTGAAAACCGGCTTTCTTGTGGCTGGTTCTAGCTGTGTATGCCCAAAGAGGGTCCCAGGACATTGGGGACGGGCTGTACCTGTTTGGAATTGGAGCCGCTCTGCTTTGTTGCCCAGAGCTGCGCCTCTGTGCCCGTCACACGCAAATCAGGGGTTAAAAACTGGATTACTAGGGACTGGATCTAGCTGTGCATGCCCAAAGAGGGTCCCAGGCCCTTGGAGGTGGGCTGTACCTGTTTATAATTGGAACCATTCAGCTTTGTTGCCCAGAGCTGCGATTCTATGCCCGTCACACGCAGATCAGTGGTTAAAAACTGGATTACTAGGGACTGGATCTAGCTGTGCATGCCCAAAGAGGGTCCCAGGCCCTTGGGGGCAGGCTGTACCTATTTGGAATTGGAGCCGTTCAGCTTTGTTGTCCAGAGCTTCTCCTCTGTGCCCGTGCCACACAGATCAGGGTTTGAAAACCGGCTTTCTAGGAGCTGGATCTTGCTGCGCATGCCCAAAGAGGGTCCCAGGACCTTGGGATGTGGTATACCTGTTTAGAATTGGAGTCATTCAGCTTTGTTGCGCAGAGCTGCGCCTCTGTGCCCGTCACACGCAGATCAGGTGTTTAAAACCGGCTTTCTAGGGGCTGGATCTAGCTGTGCATGCCCAAAGAGGGTCCCAGGCCTTTGGGGGCGGGCTGTACCTGTTTGGAATTTGAGCCCTTCAGCTTTGTTGCCCAGAGCTGCGCGTCTGTGCCCCTTCGACACAGATCTGGGGTTGAAAACCGGCTTTCTAGGGGCCGGTTCTAGCTGTGCATGCCCAAAGAGGGTCCCAGGCACTTGGGGGCGGGCTGTACCTCTTTGGATTGGAGCCGTTTAGCTTTGTTGCCAAGAGCTGCGCCTCTGTGGCCGTCCCATGCAGGTCAGGGGTTGAATACCTGCTGTCCAGGGGCTGGATCTAGCTGTGAATGCTCAAAGTGGGTCCCAGGCCCTTGGGGGCGGGCTGTACCTGTTTGAATTTGGAGCGTTTCAGCTTTGTTGCCCAGAGCTGCACATCTGTGCCCATCCCACGCAGATCAGGGGTTGAAAACCGGCTTTCTAGGCGCTGGATCTAGCTGTGAATGCCCAAATAGGGTACCAGGCACTTGGGGGTAGTCTGTACCTGTTTGGAATTGAAGCCATTCAGCGTTGTTGCCCAGAGCTGTGCCTCTGTGCCCGTCCCACACAGATCCGGGGTTAAAAACCGGCTTACTGGTGGCTGGATCAATCTGAGCATGCCAAAACAGGGTCCCAGGCCCTTGGGGGCGGGCTACACTTGTTTGAAATTGGAGCCCTTCAACTTTGTTGCCCAGAGCTCCGCCTCTGTGCCCGTCCCACGCATTTCACGGGTTTGAAACCTTCTTTCTAGGGGCTGGATCTAGCTGCACATGCCTAAAGAGGGTCCCAGGCCATTGGGGGCGGGCTGTTCCTGTTTGGAATTGGAGCCGTTCAACTTTGTTGCACAGGGAAGCGCCTCTTTGCCCGTCCCACGAAGATGAGGTGTTGAAAACCGGCTTGCTAGGATCTGGATCTTGCTGTGCATGCCCAAAGAGCGTCCCAGGCCCTTGGGGGCGGGCTGTACCTATTTCGAATTGGAGCCATTCACCTTTGTTGCGCAGAGCTGCCCCTCTTTACCCGTGCCACACAGATCAGGGTTTGAAACCGGCTTTCTAGGAGCTGGATCTTGCTGCGCATGCCTAAAAAGGGTCCCAGGCCATTGTGGGCGGGCTGTTCATGTTTGGAATTGGAGCCGTTCAACTTTGTTGCACAGGGAAGCTCCTCTGTGCCCGTGACACGCAGATCAGGGTTTAAAACCGGCTTTCTAGGAGCTGGATCTTGCTGCGCATGCCCAAAGAGGGTCCCAGGCCTATGGGGTGTGGTATACCTGTTTGGAATTGGAGTCATTCAGCTTAGTTGCGCAGAGCTGCTCCTCTGTGCCCGTCACACGCAGATCAGGGGTTTAAAACCGGCTTTCTAGGGGCTGGATCTAGCTGTGCATGCTCAAAGAGGGTCCCAGGCCTTTGGCGGCGGGCTGTACCTGTTTGGAATTTGAGCCTTTCAGCTTTTTTGCCCAGAGCTGCGCCTCTGTGCCCCTTCCACACAGATCTGGGGTTGAAAACCGGGTTTCTAGGGGCCGGTTCTAGCTGTGCATGCCCAAAGAGGGTCCCAGGCCTTTGGGGGCGGGCTGTACCTGTTTGGAGTTGGAGCTTTTCAGCTTTGATGCCCAGAGCGGTGCCTCTGTGCCCGTTCCACGAAGATCAGGGGTTGAAAACCGGCTTTCTACGGGCTGGTTCTAGCTGCGTATGCCTAATGAGGGTCCAAGGAACTTGTGGGCGGGCTGTACCTGTTTTGAATTGGAGCCTTTCAGCTTTGTTGCCCAGAACTGCGCATCTGTGCACATCCCATGCAGATCAGGGGTTGAAAACCGGCTTCCTAGGTGCTGGTTCTAGCTGTGTATGCCCAAAGAGGGTCCCAGGACCTTGGGAGCGGGCTGTACCTGTTTGGAAATGGAGCCGTTCAGCTTTGGTGCGCAGAGCTGCGCCTCTTTGCCCGTCCCATGCAGATCCGGGGTTGAAATCCGGCTTTCTATGGGCTGGATCTTGCTGTGCATGCCCAAAGAGGGTCCCAGGCCCTTGGGGATGGGCTGTACTTGTTTCGAATTGAAGCCGTTCAGCTTTCTTGCCCAGAGCTGCGCCTCTGTGCCCATCATACGCAGATCAGGGGATAAAAACTGGATTACTAGGGACTGTATCTAGCTGTGCATGCCCAAAGAGGGTCCCAGGCCTTTGGGGGCGGTCTGTACCTGTTTGGAATTAGAGCTTTTCAGCTTTGTTGCCCAGAGCTGCGACTCTGTGCCGGTTCCACGCACATCAGGGGTTGAAAACCGTCTTTCTATGGGCTGGTTCTAGCTGCGTATGCTGAAAGAGGGTCCAAGGAACTTGGGGGCGGGCTGTACCTGTTTTGAAATGGAGCCTTTCAGCTTTGTTGCCAAGAACTGTGCCTCTGTGACCATCCCATACAGATCAGGAGTTGAAAACCGGCTTTCTAGGGGATGGTTCTAGCTGTGTAAGCCCAAAGAGGGTCCCTGGACCTTGGGGGCGGGCTGTACCTGTTTGGAAATGGAGCCATTCAGCCTTCTTGCCCAGAACTGCGCCTCTGTGCCCATCCCATGCAGATCAGGGGTTGAAAACCAGCTTTCTAGGGGCTGGATCTAGCTGCGCATGCCCAAAGAGGGTCCCAGACCCTTGGGGGCGGGCTGTACCTGTTTGGAATTGGAGCCGTTCAGCTTTTTTGCACAGAGAAGCACCTCTGAGCCCGTCCCACGAAGATCAGGGGTTGAAAACCGGCTTTCTATGGGCTGGATCTTGCTGTGCATGCCCAAAGAGTGTCCCAGGCCCTTGGGGGCGGGCTGTACCTATTTCAAATTGGAGTCGGTCACCTTTTTTGCGCAGAGCTGCGCCTCTTTGCCCGTCCCACGCAGATCAGGGGTTGAAATCCGGCTTTCTATGGGCTGGATCTTGCTGTGCATGCCCAAAGAGGGTCCCAGGCCCTTGGGGATGGGCTGTACCCGTTTGGAATTGGAGCCGTTCAGCTTTCTTGGCCAGAACAGCGCCTCTGTGCACATACCATGCAGATCAGGGGTTGAAAGCCGGATTTCTAGGGGCTGGGTCTAGCTGTGTATGCCCAAAGAGGGTCCCAGGCCCTTGGGGGGGGGATTTACCTGTTTGGAATTGGAGCCGTTCAGCTTTGTTGCCCAGAGCTGCGCCTCTGTGCCCATCACACGCAGATCAGGGGTTAAAAACTGGATTACTAGGGACTGGATCTTGCTGTGCATGCCCAAAGAGGGTCCCAGGCCCTTGGGGGTGGGCTGTACCTGTTCGGAATTGGAGCCGTTCAGCTTTGTTGCCCAGAGCTGCGCCTCTGTGCCCATCACACGCAGATCAGGGGTTAAAAACTGGATTACTAGGGACTTGATCTAGCTGTGCATGCCCAAAAATGGTCTCAGGCCCTTGGGGGCGGGCTGTACCTATTTGGAATTGGAGCTTTTCAGCTTTGTTGCCCAGAGCTGCGCCTCTGTGCCCATCACACGAAGATCAGGGGTTGAAAACTGGATTACTAGGGACTGGATCTAGCTGTGCATGCCCAAAGAGGGCCCCAGGCCCTTGGGGGTGGGCTGTACCTGTTTGGAATTGGAACCATTCAGCTTTGTTGCCCAGAGCTGCGACTCTATGCCCGTCACACGCAGATCAGGGGTTAAAACTGGATTACTAGGGACTGGATCTAGCTGTGCATGCCCAAAGAGGGTCCCAGGCCCTTGGGGGCAGGCTGTACCTATATGGAATTGGAGCCATTCAGCTTTGTTGTCCAGAGCTTCGCCTCTGTGCCCGTGCCACGCAGATCAGCGTTTGAAAACCGGTTTTCTAGGAGCTGGATCTTGCTGCGCATGCCCAAAGAGGGTCCCAGGACCTTGGGATGTGGTATGCCTGTTTGGAATTGGAGTCATTCAGCTTTGTTGCGCAGAGCTGCGCCTCTGTGCCCGTCACACGCAGATCAGGTGTTTAAAACCGGCTTTCTAGGGGCTGGATCTAGCTGTGCATGCCCAAAGAGGGTCCCAGGCCTTTGGGGGCGGGCTGTATGTGTTTGGAATTTGAGCCCTTCAGCTTTGTTGCCCAGAGCTGCGTGTCTGTGCCCCTTCCACACAGATCTGGGGTTGAAAACCGGCTTTCTAGGGGCCGGTTCTAGCTGTGCATGCCCAAAGAGGGTCCCAGGCACTTGGGGGCGGGCTGTACCTCTTTGGATTGGAGCCGTTTAGCTTTGTTGCCAAGAGCTGCGCCTCTGTGCCCGTCCCACGCAGGTCAGGGGTTGAAAACCTGCTTTCTAGGGGCTGGATCTAGCTGCGTATGCTGAACGAGGGTCCAAGGAACTTGGGGGCGGGCTGTACCTGTTTTGAAATGGAGCCTTTCAGCTTTGTTGCCAAGAACTGCGCCTCTGTGCACATCCCATGCAGATCAGTGGTTGAAAACCGGCTTTCTGGGGAATGGTTCTAGCTGTGTATGCCCAAAGAGGGTCCCTGGACCTTGGGGGCGGGCTGTACCTCTTTGGAAATGGAGCCATTCAGCTTTCTTGCCCAGAACTGCGCCTCTGTGCCCATCCCATGCAGATCAGTGGTTGAAAACCAGATTTCTAGGGGCTGGATCTAGCTGCGCATGCCCAAAGAGGGTCCCAGGCCCTTGGAGCCGGGCTGTACCTGTTTGGAATTGGAGCTGTTCAGCTTTTTTGCACAGAGAAGCACCTCTGTGCCCGTCCCCCGAAGATCACGGGTTGAAAACGGGCTTCCTAGGGGCTGGATCTAGCTGTGCATGCCCAAAGAGGGTCCCAGGCCCTTGGGGGCGGGCTGTACCTATTTCGAATTGGAGCCGGTCACCTTTGTTGCGCAGAGCTGCGCCTCTATGCCCGTCCCACGCAGATCAGGAGTTGAAATCCGGCTTTCTATGGGCTGGATCTTGCTTTGCATGCCCAAAGAGGGTTCCAGGCCCTTGGGCATGGGCTGTACCCGTTTGGAATTAGAGCCGTTCAGCTATGTTGCCCAGAACTGCGCCTTTGTGCACATACCATGCAGATCAGTGGTTGAAAACCGGCTTTCTTGTGGCTGGTTCTAGCTGTGTATGCCCAAAGAAAGTCCCAGGACATTGGGGACAGGCTGTACCTATTTGAAATTGGAGCCGTTCAGCTTTTTTGCCCAGAGCTGCGCCTCTGTGCCCGTCACACGCAGATCAGGGGTTAAAAACTGGATTACTAGGGACTGGATCTAGCTGTGTATATCCAAAGAGGGTCCCAGGCCCGTGGGGGCGGGCTGTACCTATTTGGAATTGGAGCTTTTCAGCTTTGTTGCCCAGAGCGGCGCCTCTGTGCCTGTTCCACGCAGATCAGGGGTTGAAAACCGGCTTTCTACGGCCTGGTTCTAGCTGCGTATGACGAAAGAGGGACCAAGGAACCTGGGGTCGTGCTGTACCAGTTTTGAATTGGAGCCTTTCAGCGTTGTTGCCCAGAACTGCGCCTCTGTGCACATCCCATGCAGATCAGGGGTTGAAAACCGGCTTTCTAGGGGCTGGTTCTAGCTGTGTATGCACAAAGAGGGTCCCAGGACCTTGGGGGCGGGCTGTACCTGTTTGGAATTCGAGCCGTTCAGCTTTGTTGTGCAGAGCTGCGCCTCTTTACCCGTCCCACGCAGATCAGGGGTTGAAATCCGGCTTTCTATGGGCTGGATCTTGCTCTGCATGCCCAAAGAGGGTCCCAGGCCCTTGGGGGTGGGCTGTACCTGTTTGGAATTGGAACCATTCAGCTTTGTTGCCCAGAGCTGCGACTCTATGCCCGTCACACGCAGATCAGGGGTTAAAAACTGGATTACTAGGGACTGGATCTAGCTGTGCATGCCCAAAGAGGGTCCCAGGCCCTTGGAGGTGGGCTGTACCTGTTTATAATTGGAACCATTCAGCTTTGTTGCCCAGAGCTGCGCCTCTGTGCCCGTCACACGCAGATCAGGGGTTAAAAACTGGATTACTAGGGACTGGATCTAGCTGTGCATATCCAAAGAGGGTCCCAGGCCCGTGGGGGCGGGCTGTACCTATTTGGAATTGGAGCTTTTCAGCTTTGTTGCCCAGAGCGGCGCCTCTGTGCCTGTTCCACGCAGATCAGGGGTTGAAAACCGGCTTTCTACGGCCTGGTTCTAGCTGCGTATGACGAAAGAGGGTCCAAGGAACCTGGGGGCGTGCTGTACCAGTTTTGAATTGGAGCCTTTCAGCGTTGTTGCCCAGAACTGCGCCTCTGTGCACATCCCATGCAGATCAGGGGTTGAAAACCGGCTTTCTAGGGGCTGGTTCTAGCTGTGTATGCACAAAGAGGGTCCCAGGACCTTGGGGGCGGGCTGTACCTGTTTGGAATTCGAGCCGTTCAGCTTTGTTGTGCAGAGCTGCGCCTCTTTACCCGTCCCACGCAGATCAGGGGTTGAAATCCGGCATTCTATGGGCTGGATCTTGCTGTGCATGCCCAAAGAGGGTCCCAGGCCCTTGGGGGTGGGCTGTACCTGTTTGGAATTGGAACCATTCAGCTTTGTTGCCCAGAGCTGCGACTCTATGCCCGTCACACGCAGATCAGTGGTTAAAAACTGGATTACTAGGGACTGGATCTAGCTGTGCATGCCCAAAGAGGGTCCCAGGCCCTTGGAGGTGGGCTGTACCTGTTTATAATTGGAACCATTCAGCTTTGTTGCGCAGAGCTGCGATTCTATGCCCGTCACACGCAGATCAGTGGTTAAAAACTGGATTACTAGGGACTGGATCTAGCTGTGCATGCCCAAAGAGGGTCCCAGGCCCTTGGGGGCAGGCTGTACCTATTTGGAATTGGAGCCGTTCAGCTTTGTTGTCCAGAGCTTCGCCTCTGTGCCCGTGCCACGCAGATCAGGGTTTGAAAACCGGCTTTCTAGGAGCTGGATCTTGCTGCGCATGCCCAAAGAGGGTCCCAGGACCTTGGGATGTGGTATACCTGTTTAGAATTGGAGTCATTCAGCTTTGTTGCGCAGAGCTGCGCCTCTGTGCCCGTCACACGCAGATCAGGTGTTTAAAACCGGCTTTCTAGGGGCTGGATCTAGCTGTGCATGCCCAAAGAGGGTCCCAGGCCTTTGGGGGCGGGCTGTACCTGTTTGGAATTTGAGCCCTTCAGCTTTGTTGCCCAGAGCTGCGCGTCTGTGCCCCTTTGACACAGATCTGGGGTTGAAAACCGGCTTTCTAGGGGCCGGTTCTAGCTGTGCATGCCCAAAGAGGGTCCCAGGCACTTGGGGGCGGGCTGTACCTCTTTGGATTGGAGCCGTTTAGCTTTGTTGCCAAGAGCTGCGCCTCTGTGGCCGTCCCATGCAGGTCAGGGGTTGAATACCTGCTTTCCAGGGGCTGGATCTAGCTGTGAATGCTCAAAGTGGGTCCCAGGCCCTTGGGGGCGGGCTGTACCTGTTTGAATTTGGAGCGGTTCAGCTTTGTTGCCCAGAGCTGCACATCTGTGCCCATCCCACGCAGATCAGGGGTTGAAAACCGGCTTTCTAGGCGCTGGATCTAGCTGTGAATGCCCAAAAAGGGTCCCAGGCACTTGGGGGTAGTCTGTACCTGTTTGGAATTGAAGCCATTCAGCGTTGTTGCCCAGAGCTGTGCCTCTGTGCCCGTCCCACACAGATCCGGGGTTAAAAACCGGATTACTGGTGGCTGGATCAATCTGAGCATGCCAAAACAGGGTCCCAGGCCCTTGGGGGCGGGCTACACTTGTTTGAAATTGGAGCCCTTCAACTTTGTTGCCCAGAGCTCCGCCTCTGTGCCCGTCCCACGCATTTCACGGGTTTGAAACCTTCTTTCTAGGGGCTGGATCTAGCTGCACATGCCTAAAGAGGGTCCCAGGCCATTGGGGGCGGGCTGTTCCTGTTTGGAATTGGAGCCGTTCAACTTTGTTGCACAGGGAAGCGACTCTTTGCCCGTCCCACGAAGATGAGGTGTTGAAAACCGGCTTGCTAGGATCTGGATCTTGCTGTGCATGCCCAAAGAGCGTCCCAGGCCCTTGGGGGCGGGCTGTACCTATTTCGAATTGGAGCCATTCACCTTTGTTGCGCAGAGCTGCGCCTCTTTACCCGTGCCACGCAGATCAGGGTTTGAAACCGGCTTTCTAGGAGCTGGATCTTGCTGCGCATGCCTAAAAAGGGTCCCAGGCCATTGTGGGCGGGCTGTTCATGTTTGGAATTGGAGCCGTTCAACTTTGTTGCACAGGGAAGCTCCTCTGTGCCCGTGCCATGCAGATCAGGGTTTAAAACCGGCTTTCTAGGAGCTGGATCTTGCTGCGCATGCCCAAAGAGGGTCCCAGGCCTATGGGGTGTGGTATACCTGTTTGGAATTGCAGTCATTCAGCTAAGTTGCGCAGAGCTGCTCCTCTGTGCCCGTCACACGCAGATCAGGGGTTTAAAACCGGCTTTCTAGGGGCTGGATCTAGCTGTGCATGCCCAAAGAGGGTCCCAGGCCTTTGGCGGCGGGCTGTACCTGTTTGGAATTTCAGCCTTTCAGCTTTTTTGCCCAGAGCTGCGCCTCTGTGCCCCTTCCACACAGATCTGGGGTTGAAAACCGGGTTTCTAGGGGCCGGTTCTAGCTGTGCATGCCCAAAGAGGGACCCAGGCCTTTGGGGGCGGGCTGTACCTGTTTGGAGTTGGAGTTTTTCAGCTTTGATGCCCAGAGCGGTGCCTCTGTGCCCGTTCCACGCAGATCAGGGGTTGAAAACCGGCTTTCTACGGGCTGGTTCTAGCTGCGTATGCCTAATGAGGGTCCAAGGAACTTGTGGGCGGGCTGTACCTGTTTTGAATTGGAGCCTTTCAGCTTTGTTGCCCAGAACTGCGCATCTGTGCACATCCCATGCAGATCAGGGGTTGAAAACCGGCTTCCTAGGGGCTGGTTCTAGCTGTTTATGCCCAAAGAGGGTCCCAGGACCTTGGGAGCGGGCTGTACCTGTTTGGAAATGGAGCCGTTCAGCTTTGGTGCGCAGAGCTGCGCCTCTTTGCCAGTCCCATGCAGATCCGGGGTTGAAATCCGGCTTTCTATGGGCTGGATCTTGCTGTGCATGCCCAAAGAGGGTCCCAGGCCCTTGGGGGTGGGCTGTACTTGTTTCGAATTGAAGCCGTTCAGCTTTCTTGCCCAGAGCTGCGCCTCTGTGCCCATCATACGCAGATCAGGGGATAAAAACTGGATTACTAGGGACTGTATCTAGCTGTGCATGCCCAAAGAGGGTCCCAGGCCTTTGGGGGCGGGCTGTACCTGTTTGGATTTAGAGCTTTTCAGCTTTGTTGCCCAGAGCTGCGACTCTGTGCCGGTTCCACGCACATCAGGGATTGAAAACCGTCTTTCTATGGGCTGGTTCTAGCTGCGTATGCTGAAAGAGGGTCCAAGGAACTTGGGGGCGGGCTGTACCTGTTTTGAAATGGAGCCTTTCAGCTTTGTTGCCAAGATCTGTGCCTCTGTGACCATCCCATACAGATCAGGAGTTGAAAACCGGCTTTCTAGGGGATGGTTCTAGCTGTGTAAGCCCAAAGAGGGTCCCTGGACCTTGGGGGCGGGCTGTACCTGTTTGGAAATGGAGCCATTCAGCCTTCTTGCCCAGAACTGCGCCTCTGTGCCCATCCCATGCAGATCAGGGGTTGAAAACCAGCTTTCTAGGGGCTGGATCTAGCTGCGCATGCCCAAACAGGGTCCCAGGCCCTTGGGGGCGGGCTGTACCTGTTTGGAATTGGAGCCGTTCACATTTGTTGCGTAGAGCTGCGCCTCTTTGCCCGTCCCACGCAGATCAGGGGTTGAAAACTGGATTAATAGGGACTGGAACTAGCTTTGCATGCCCAAAGAGGGTCCCAGGCCCTTGGGGGTGGGCTGTACCTGTTTGGAATTGGAGCCGTTCAGCTTTGTTGCCCAGAGCTGCGCCTCTGTCCCCGTCCAATGCAGATCAGGGGTTGAAAACCTGCTTTCTAGGTGCTGGATCTAGCTGTGAATGCCCAAACAGGGTCCTAGGACCTTGGGGGCGGGCTGTCCCTGTTTGGATTTGGAGCGGTTTAACTTTTTTGCCCAGAGCTGCACATCTGTGCCCATCCCACGCAGATCAGGGGTTGAAAACCAGCTTTCTAGGCGCTGGATCTAGCTGTGAATGCCCAAAGAGGGTCCCAGGCACTTGGGGGCAGGCTGTACCTGTTTGGAATTGAAGCCATTCAGCGTTGTTGCCCAGAGCTGTGACTCTGTGCCCGTCCCACACAGATCAGGGGTTAAAAACCGGCTTACTAGTGGCTGGATCTATCTGAGCATGCCAAAACAGCGTCCCAGGCCCTTGGGGGCGGGCTACACTTGTTTGGATTTGGAGCCATTCAACATTGTTTCCCAGATCTGCGCCTCTGTGCCCGTCCCACGCATTACACGGGTTTGAAACCAGCTTTCTAGGGGCTGGATCTAGCTGCACATGCCTAAAGAGGGTCCCAGGCCATTGGGGGCGGGCTGTTCCTGTTTGGAATTGGAGCCGTTCACCTTTGTTGCACAGAGAAGCACCTCTTTGCCCTTCCCACGAAGATCAGGGGTTGAAAACCGGCTTTCTAGGATCTGGATCTTGCTGCGCATGCCCAAAGAGGGTCCCAGGAACTTGCGGGTGGGCTGTACCTGTTTGGAATTGGAGCCGTTCAGCTTTGTTGCACAGCGAAGCGCCTCTGTGCCCGTGCCACGAAGATCAGGGGTTGCAAACCGGCTTTCTAGGATCTGGATCTAGCTGTGCATGCCCAAAGAGGGTCCCAGGCCCTTGGGGTCGGGCTGTACCTGTTTGGAATTGGAGCCGTTCACCTTTGTTGCGCAGAGCTGCGCCTCTTTGCCCGTCCCACCCAGATCAGGGGTTGAAATCCGGCTTTCTGTGGGCTGGATCTTGCTGTGCATGCCCAAAGAGGGTCCCAGCACTTGGTGGTGGGCTGTACCTGTTTGGAATTGAAGCCGTTCAGCTTTGTTGCCCAGAGCTGCGCCTCTGTGCCCTTCACACTCAGATCAGGGGTTAAAAACTGGATTACTAGGGACTGGATCTAGCTGTGCATGCCAAAAAAGGGTCCCAGGGCCTTGGGGGCAGGCTGTACCTATTTGGAATTGGAGCCGTTCAGCTTTGTTGCCAGAGCTTCGCCTCTGTGCCCGTGCCACGCAGATCAGGGTTTGAAAACCGGCTTTCTAAGAGCTGGATCTTGCTGCGCATGCTCAAAGAGGGTCCCAGGCCCTTGGGGTGTGGTATACCTGTTTGGAATTGGAGTCAATCAGCTTTGTTGCTCAGAGCAGCGCCTCTGTGCCCGTCAAACGCAGATCAGGGGTTTAAAACCGGCTTTCTAGGGGCTGGATCTAGCTGTGCATGCCCAAAGAGGGTCCCAGGCCTTTGCGGGCGGGCTGTACCTGTTTGGAATTTGAGCTTTTCAGCATTGTTGCCCAGAGCTACGCCTCTGTGCCCCTTCCACACAGATCTGGGGTTAAAAACCGGCTTTCTAGGGGCCGGTTCTAGCTGTGCATGCCCAAAGAGGGTCCCAGGACTTTGGGGGCAGGCTGTAACTGTTTGGAATAGGAGCTTTTCAGCTTTGTTGCCCAGAGCAGCGCCTCTGTGCCCGTTCCATTCAGATCAGGGGTTGAAATCCGGCTTTCTACGGGCTGGTTCTAGCTGCGTATGCCAAAAGAGGGTCCAAGGAACTGGGGGGCGGGCTGTACCTGTTTTGAATTGGAGCCTTTCAGCTTTGTTGCCCAGAACTGTTCCTCTGTGCACATCCCATGCATATCAGGGGTTGAAAACCGGCTTTCTAGGGGCTGGTTGTAGCTGTGTATGCCCAAAGAGGGTCCCAGGACCTTGGGGGCGGGATGTACCAGTTTGGAATTGGAGCCGTTCAGCTTTGTTGTCCAGAGCTTCGCCTCTGTGCCCATGCCACTCAGATCAGGGTTTGAAAATCGGCTTTCTAGGACCTGGATCTTGCTGTGCATGCCCAAAGAGGGTACGAGGCCCTTGGGGTGTGGTATACCTGTTTGGAATTGGAGTCATTCAGCTTTGTTGCGCAGAGCTGTGCCTCTGTGCCCGGCACACGCAGATCAGGGGTTTAAAACCGGCTTTCTAGGGGCTGGTTCTAGATGTGTATGCCCAAAGAGGGTCCCAGGACCTTGGGGGCGGGCTGTACCTGTTTGGAATTGGAGCCGTTCAGCTTTGTTGCCCAGAGCTGCGATTCTGTGCCCGTCCAATGCAGATCAGGTGTTGAAAACCAGCTTTCTAGGGGCTGGATCTAGCTGCGCATGCCCAAAGAGGGTCCCAGGCCCTTGGGGTCGGGCTGTACCTATTTGGAATTGGAGCCGTTCAGTTTTGTTGCCCAGAGCTGCGCCTCTTTGCCCGTCCCAAGCAGATCAGGGGTTGAAAACCAGCTTTCTAGGGGCTGGATCTAGCTGCGCATGCCCAAAGAGGGTCCCAGGCCCTTGGGGACGGGCTGTACCTGTTTGGAATTGGAACCATTCAGCTTTGTTGCCCAGAGCTGTGACTCTATGCCCGTCACACGCAGATCAGGGGTTAAAAACTGGATTACTAGGGACTGGATCTAGCTGTGCATGCCCAAAGACGGTCCCAGGTCCTTGGGGGCAGGCTGTATCTATTTGGAATTGGAGCCGTTCAGCTTTGTTGTCCAGAGCTTCGCCTCTGTGCCCGTGCCACGCAGATAAGGGTTTGAAAACCGGCTTTCTAGGAGCTGGATCTTGCTATGCATGCCCAAAGAGGGTCCCAGGCCTTTGGGGGCGGGCTGTACCGGTTTGGAATTTGAGCCCTTCAGCTTTGTTGCCAGAGCTGCGCCTCTGTGCCCCTTCCACACAGATCTGGGGTTGAAAACCGGCTTTCTAGGGGCCGGTTCTAGCTGTGCATGCCCAAAGAGGGTCCCAGGCCGTTGCGGGCGGGCTGTACCTGTTTGGAATTGGAGCTTTTCAGCTTTGTTGCCCAGAACTGCGCCTCTGTGCCCGTTCCACTCAGATCAGGGGTTGAAAACCGGCTTTCTACGGGCTGGTTCTAGCTGCATATGCCGAAAGAGGGTCCAAGGAACTTGGGGGCGGGCTGTACCTGTTTTGAATTGGAGCCTTTCAGCTTTGGTGCCCAGAACTGCACCTCTGTGCACATCCCATGCAGATCAGGGGTTGAAAACCGGCTTTCTCGGGGCTGGTTCTATCTGTGAATGCCCAAAGACGGTCCCAGGCACTTGGGGGCAGGCTGTACCTGTTTGGAATTGAAGCCATTCAGCGTTGTTGCCCATAGCTGTGTCTCTGTGCCCGTCCCACACAGATCAGGGGTTAAAAACCGGCTTACTAGTGGCTGGATCTATCTGAGCATGCCAAAACAGGGTCCCAGGCCCTTGGGGGCGGGCTATACTTGTTTGGAATTGGAGCCGTTCAACATTGTTTCCCAGAGCTGCGCCTCTTTGCTCGTCCCACGCATTTCACGGGTTTGAAACCAGCTTTCTAGGGGCTGGATCTAGCTGCACATGCCTAAAGAGGGTCCCAGGCCATTGGGGGCGGGCTGTTCCTGTTTGGAATTGGAGCCGTTCACCTTTGTTGCACAGAGAAGCGCCTCTTTGCCCTTCCCACGAAGATCAGGGGTTGAAAACCAGCTTTCAAGGATCTGGATCTTGCTACGCATGCCCAAAGAGGGTCCCAGGAACTTGCGGGTGGGCTGTACCTGTTTGGAATTGGAGCCGTTCAGCTTTGTTGCACAGAGAAGCGCCTCTGTGCCCGTCCCACGAAGATCAGGGGTTGCAAACCGGCTTTCTAGGATCTGGATCTAGCTGTGCATGCCCAAAGAGGGTTCCAGGCCCTTGGGGGCGGGCTGTACCTGTTTGGAATTGGAGCCGTTCACCATTGTTGCGCAGAGCTGCGCATCTTTGCCCATCCCACCCAGATCAGGGGTTGAAATCCGGCTTTCTATGGGCTGGATCTTGCTGTGCATGCCCAAAGAGGGTCCCAGGCCCTTGGGGGTGGGCTGTACCTGTTTGGAATTGAAGCCGTTCAGCTTTGTTGCCCAGAGATGCGCCTCTGTGCCCGACACACGCAGATCAGGCGTTAAAAACTGGATTACTAGGGACTGGATCTAGCTGTGCATGCCCAAAGAGGGTCCCAGGCCCTTGGGGGCAGGCTGTTCCTATTTGGAATTGGAGCCGTTCAGCTTTGTTGTCCAGAGCTTCGCCTCTGTGCCCGTGTCACGCAGATCAGGGTTTGAAAACCGGCTTTCTAGGAGCTGGATCTTGCTGCGCATGCCCAAAGAGGGTCCCAGGCCCTTGGGGTGTGGTATACCTGTTTGGAATTGGAGTCATTCAGCTTTGTTGCGCAGAGCTGCGCCTCTGTTCCCGTTCCACGCAGATCAGGGGTTGAAAACCGGCTTTCTACGGGCTGGTTCTAGCTGCATATGCCGAAAGAGGGTCCAAGGAACTTGGGGGCGGGCTGTACCTGTTTTGAATTGGAGCCTTTCAGCTTTGGTGCCCAGAACTGCACCTCTGTGCACATCCCATGCAGATCAGGGGTTGAAAACCGGCTTTCTAGGGGCTGGTTCTAGCTGTGTATGCCCAAATAGGTCCCATGACCTTGGGGGCGGGCTGTACCTGTTTGGTATTGGAGCCGTTCACCTTTGTTGCCCAGAACTGCGCCTCTGTGCCCATCCCATGCAGATTAGGGGTCGAAAACCGGCTTTCTAGGGGCTGGATCTAGCTGCGCATGCCCAAAATGGGTCCCAGGCCCTTGGGGGCGGGCTGTACCTGTTTGGAATTGGAGCCGTTCAGCTTTGTTGCCCAGAGCTGCACCTCTGTGCCCGTCCAATGCAGATCAGGGGTTGAAAACCAGCTTTCTAGGGGCTGGATCTAGCTGCGCATGCCCAAAGAGGGTCCCAGGCCCTTGGGGTCGGGCTGTACCTATTTGGAATTGGAGCCGTTCAGCTTTGTTGCCCAGAGCTGTGCCTCTTTGCCCGTCCCAAGCAGATCAGGGGTTGAAAACCTGCTTTCTAGGGGCTGGATCTAGCTGCGCATGCCCAAAGAGGGTTCCAGGCCCTCGGGCGGGCTGTACCTGTTTGGAATTGGAGCCGTTCAG
Organism: Sorex fumeus; assembly: GCF_029834395.1. Classification (NCBI taxonomy): domain Eukaryota; kingdom Metazoa; phylum Chordata; class Mammalia; order Eulipotyphla; family Soricidae; genus Sorex; species Sorex fumeus. The sequence goes on along the minus strand of NW_026606257.1, from coordinate 163,402 downwards.
CTTTGTTGCCCAGAGCTGCGCTCAATAATATATTCATTTGATCTCAGTTTTATGTCACCACTAACATCTTAAGAAACAATGACAGTAATTTAATATGCATACACAGTACACTGGGCCACACAATCATTCACTTCCACAATTTCACTTTATAGATCAAATGTAGGAAGCAAACTTAAGATGAAAGGCAAAAGGAGAGAAAAATAAAGGAAAAAACTACTCACCAATTTCAAAGTTTTTTTATATAAAAAATTAGCAAGATAACACAGTTTTCTTTTGATAACTGTATCCTTGTTTCTCTGATTTAATTGTAGACAAAGGTACACAAGAGAAAGTTATTGACTCATCAGCTTCACTATTTTGCAAGTTCATAAAAATTCAGTAAAAAATAAAGATTCGGAAAGTAAGGACCAGAGAAACCGATCCAGGTTCAATTTGTGGCACCACACTCAGATTCTGAACTTCAGTAATGTCTCCAATTTCCTTTTTTTTTTCGTATGGGTGCTTCTATATGTCTCATCTTCTTATGAGTTTTGTTATTTTTATCTGATATTATTAAATTTTGTTTACAATACTAGAGAAGTGGAATTGTTTTATATGATATAAATCATTTACTATATTATTGATATATTAATTATTTCCAGGAAATAGCAGAGGTCATTTTATGATCAGATTAGTTACCAGTATATGGTCTCCAAGGAACAGTGACTTTAAACCTGGAACCCCCCCTCCAATACTGCAGGGTGGGAGTCCAGGGCACTCCCACTCTGCCAGGGTGGTCCATTGTATTCTTGTGCCCTTTTACTGAACCACGTGGTCTGGTGATTGGCAAGTATTCACTGGTTCAGCTTCCTGGATCTCCTGGAAACTACGTGGAAGAGCCCCAAAATTCTGGGGGAAAAATTAGTTTGCTGTAGTATCTATCTATTACCTGGTTTCCACAGAGTTATCAGTGATGATTTTGAGATTCAAAATAACTACATCGACCTCATCAAAATGTCAAAGACCGTTTTATCACTAGATGGACTTTTAGTCCATCTCATCCTTCCACCATATGTACTGGTATTTGAGTGTCAGGTATTTATCATTATTTGATACTGCATATACCCTCCTACTCTTTCTATAATACCACAGTTGAGTGACATCATCTAGTTTTTGTACATCTTCTCTTCAATTGCTTCACTTAAATGATATCCTGCAGACCCATACAAGTTGCGGCAAACTGTAAGGTTTTATATTTTCCTAGAGCTACATTATATTCCAATATACATATAAGACAAGAATTATTTAAGTCAATTTTTTATAGGTCATTTGGGTTGTTTCCATATCCAGGTATTTATACATCGAGCTGCAATGAACCTAAGTGTGTTCCTATCTTTTTAAATTTCCCCTTGTGCATTTTGGGGATAATTGTCAGAAAGCGGGCTCTTGGGTAAAACTGGAATTCCATTATTACTCTTCAAAAATCCCCATACTGTCTTCCATGAAGTCTAAATCAGAAGAGATTCCAACCAAAAATGAATGTGTATTCCTTTTTAAAGTCATATCCCACCAACACTTGTTTCTAGATTTTTGTTTATCTGCTTGCTTGGGGGCCACACATTGTGATATTGAGAGGTTACTTCTAGCTCTTAGCGCTCAGAAATCACTCCCAGCAGTGTTCAGGGATTCAGGGATATGGGATGCCAGGGATTGAACCTAGACTGGCTGGAATACAGGGTAAACACCCTACTTGCTGTACTATAGCTCTAGATACATGCTATTTTCACTGATAATGAACTCCTTTTTACAGATATAGATGATATATATATATAGAGAGAAATAGATATAGATAGATATGTTGATGATTAGACCGTTCTCTGATGCATGGTGTGCAAATATTGTGGTAGAGTTCATTTTTATTTTAGCCTGCTTCTTTTACTATTTGAAGATACTGCTTATGTCACATTATCCTGAGAAAATGTCTACCCTTTATGAATTCTTACATAAACACAAGATATTAATCTAGTTCCATTTATTATTTGTAGAGCTCTCTAGTTTTCCCAACATCATATCTAAAAGAGGAATTCCTCACTTTGTTCACCCAGTTCATTTGTTTGGGTGTGAAAGGCTGCATTCCAGTGATTCACGGTCCTGATTTCTATGAGTCTACAAGATAATTTAAAGTTAAAAAATGAAATACCTTCACCTTAATCTCTCTCAGAATTCTGTTGACTATTTGGAAAAGTTTATAATTCTATAAATATTTTAGTGGCATTCTATTCAAGTCCTTGAAAAATTCCATCAGCACAGATTTTACTGAATCTGTTATAATACATTGAAAAAGATAATTATCATGATGTTAATCATGTTAGTCAAGGGGAAAGGAGTATTCTCCTGTTTCCTGCCTGATGTCAGCAGAAAATGTGGTTTTCAACATGAAGATGTTTATCTACAGGTTAGCTCAAGTAAACTATGCTAGGGACATGGTACCACCAGCAGGTCAATCCGTGCCTGTGAGGCGAGTGCATCAGAAGCCTGATGGTGCCTTCAGACTTCCAGATACCCCAAAATTGCTGCTGTGTCTTTGGCCAGACTCCAAAAACTTGGATCAAAGTTTACTAAGAAGCAAACGGCCAAAAGTTAGGTATGTGGGAGACACACCCACAAAACACCTCTAGCTCAGCTATATAAATGGAGACATGGCCTCTCTGGTTCCTGATCAAACTGCTTAATGGCCATGATCCCAGAGACTCAGAAACTAATCTCAAAATCCAGCGGCTTTTGGCAGAAATGCATTCAGTCCTTGCAGTAGGTTACTGGCACTGGGCCAACCCAGGTGGGAATAGGTTTCATGCCTTAGCCTGTTCCCCCTGGCGGCCCAATGGCCGCCATCATACAGAGGCCACTCACAGTCAGGTTTGGGCCTGCTCTGACGAGATATGTAGGACCTCACGGGAAGGGGATGGAACTGGCCCTTTCCTCCCGACCTCAATGAGATCCTGAGTCACCACCCTTGAACAGCCTTTCTGGCTCCTGATAAAGGTGCTTAATGACCACGATCCCAGAGACTCAGAAACAAATCTCCAACCTCAGTGGCTTTTAGCAGAAATGCATCCAGACTGTGCAGTAGGTTACTGTCGCCTGGTTACACCAGGGGGAAAAGGGTGTTGTCTGACCACCTGCTCCCCCTTGGTGGTTTGGTGGCTGCCATCCACCAGAGGCCATTGGAGAGTCAGGTTTGAGCCCACAGTGACAGACACGAGGAGCCTCATGGGATGGGGATGAAGCCAGTCCTTCCCCCCACACTCTAATGAGACCCTGAATCGCCACCCACGAACAGCCTCTCTGGCTCCTGATCAAGCTGCTTAACAGTTGTCATTCAAGAGACTCAGAAACAAATCTTGAGACCCAGCGGCTTTTGGCAAATATGTGTCTGGACCCTGCAGTTTGTTACTGTCGCCGTGCCACCCCAGGAGAAAAAAGGTGCTGTTCCTTCGTCTGCTACCCCTTGGACGCTTGGTGGCTGCCATCCTCCAAAGGCCATTGACAGTCAGTTTTGGGCCTGCAGTGACAAGACACGTGGGGCCTCACGTGATGGAGATGGAGCTGCCCTTTACTACCCGTCCCAATGACACCCTGTGTCGCCACCCACAAATGGTCTTTCTGGCTCCTGATCAAGCTGCTTAACAGCAATGATCCTAGAGACTCAGAAACAAATCTTGAAACCCAGCTGCCTTTGGCAGAAAGGTGTCAGATGCCTGAAGTGAGTCACCAGCATTGGGTCAGCCCAGGTGGAAATGTGTTTTGTGACTTGGCCTATTTCCCCTGATGGCCCAGTGGCCGCCACACTCCAGAGGCCACTGGACAGTATGGGCCCTCAGTGACAAGAAACATAGGGTCTCACGGTATGGGTATGGAGCCGGTCCTTTCTTCCCCACCCTGAGACCCCATATTGCCGCACACAAACAGCCTCTATGGCTCCTGATCAAGCTGCTTAATGGCCATGCTCCCGAAGACTCAGAAACAAATCTCAAAACCCAGCAGCTTTTGGCAGAAAAGCGGCTGGACCGCGTAGTAGGTTACTGTCGCTGGGCCACCCCAGGGGGGAAAGGGTATTGTCCCTCCCCCTGCTCTCACTTGGTGGTTCAGCGGCCATCATCCTCCAGAGGCCACAGGAGAGTCAGGTTTGGGACTGCAGTGACGAGACACATGGGACCTCATGGGAAGGAGACTGAGCCAACCTTTTCCTCCCCGTCCCAACAAGACCCCAAGTCGTCTCCCATGAACAACCTTTCTGGCTCCTTATCAAGCCGCTTAATGGCCATGGTCCCAGAGACCCAGCAGCAAATCTCGGAACCCAGCAGGTTTTGGTAGAAAACCCTCCAGATTTAAGTGTTAAAACTTTGGAATTTCAAAATTACGCAGCCACTACTGCACCCATGCTATATCATATGATATTCATAATCAGCAATAGAAAACAAATTGTCTACTATTGCCTTTTCAGCAGATCTAAGTGTTGGGATAAAATCCCAAACAATTATGGTGGGCCTGGTGTCAAAATATTGAATGTGATCAAAGTAGAGAGAGAGTAATGTAGAAATCATCTGCCCCACAGGTAGGGGGAAGGTGTGGGATGGCGGTATACTGGGGCTGTTGTGGGTGGAGATTGTGCACTTGTGAAGGTACAGGTGTTTCATTGTATGACCCAAGACTTAGACCCAAAAACTTTGTAACTCCTCTCACAGTGATCCAATAAATAAAATTATAAAAAATTTTCAAAAAGTAAGGTGGAGGTCATGCCCAATTCAATCATCTAATCAGTGGCTAAATATATAGCAGTACTCCTACATAAAAAAGTAAACTATGCTACTCATTCATTACTTAGATACCTTTTTAGTTATGTTTTGTTTCATAAGTTTTCTGAACACTAAATGGTAATAGAAAAAAAGGAGGAAATAAAGAGGTATATAAAGGTCAGCTTGACCAAATTTGAAAAATGTCTCCCCTGCTCATGGAAAAATATACATCCCAAAATGAATCACATACAGAATCCTGTAAGATCCCACTGAAAAAGGACACCTTGGAGCTCAAACGGTTTTACTTTAGCAGGGAACACCATAGGAATAATCATTTCTATGACTGAATAAAAATTCAAAGAGCAGAAGCTTTCCCTCTGAAGCAGAGACTTATCTGGAGCAGTGACCAACATCCTGGAATAACTCCGAGGTGTGAAGATATACGGAACATTACCCAGACAACATCAGACAGCTTGTTCAAAACTAATCTGACACCCAAATCTACAATTTTATTCTTAAAATTCTGGAATGCTAGACAAAAGGCCTTCCAGGACAAAAATATCTGTGTACTTGAATCAGGGGCAAGCTTCAAATAGGTAGCCTCAGAAAAATTTGTTCACTGTGATCCAGTCAAGACAGAGGTTATGTTCTGTGTCTGTGACGTTTTGAATTTCTTAAGAATCCCTTCCCCCGCAGGTTCGAATTCCTCCTGGCAGAGGACCCATCCATTGTTGCACTGAACAATAGAAAACGTCAATTCAGGTCTCAGGATGCTGCCAAATTTAAAAACACCTTGATGATAACTATCATTCATTGTTACCTGGCAATTTTGCAGGTCCTGTAAACACAGCAATAAGTTTGGGTTCCACAATACCTTGCACAGGCACCATGTTGGGTGCGTGATTTTTTAACAAGAAAGAGTTATCATTCAGACGTTTTCTCTGTCACTGATACACCTCAAACTAGACCAGAACGTGGTCTACAAATTCCCCTTCCTTCCTACAGTTGATCTATAAAATGAAATTGTGGTAGTGAATGTTCATGTGGCCCAGTGCACTCTATATGCTTACTAAATTTCTTCCACTGTTGTTTTCTTACATTCTATTGAAAATAGAATAAATTAAAAAAATTTTAAATTATTAAACAAAGCATTTTAATATTTAATCATCTAATATTTGTTAATTATTTTGAAAATATATTAAAATTATTTCAATTTAGTTAAAAGTAATTAGCTGCAAATTAGAAAGCACAGCTAAAAGACCGATCAACACCAACCGACCATTTTACCATTTCTTTTCTTTTTATTCAAAGAAATTCCATGTATAGTTGTTTTTTTTTAATTCTCATTACAAATTACGTATGATTTTAATAATTCAATTCCCATTTCCCTAAAACAAAAAAATTTAAATTAGCATTCTTCAAAGTGATATTTTCATATACTTATCAATCATTATACTGTTTTTCATAATTCAGATTCAGAAATGCACAATTCATATTTAAAACAAAATAGAAGGGGTATGGTGTCACCAGCAGGTCAATCTGTACCTGTGAAGCGAGTGCATCAGAAGCCTGATGGTGACTTCAGACTTCCAAACACCCCAAAATTGCGGCTGTCCCTTTGGCCAGACCCCCCAAAACTGCGGCAAATTTACCAAGAAAGTAAATGGCCTAAAGGTAGGCATGTGGGAGACACACCCACCAACCACTACTGGCTCAGCTATATAATTGGAGGCATGGCCTCTCTGGCTCCTAAATGAACTGCTTAATGACCATGATCCCAAAGACTCAGAAACAAATCTCGAAACCCAACAGCTTCTGGCAGAAATGCGTCCAATTCTGACAGTAGGTTACAGGCGCTGGGCCACCTAAGGTGGGAAAAGGTTTTGTGCCTTGGCGTGTTCCCCCTGGTGGCCCAGTGGCCACCATCCTCCAGAAGCCACTAGACAGTAAGGTTTGGCCCCGCAGTGATGAGACACGTGGGGCCTCACAGGATGGGGGTGGAGCCGTCCCTTTCCTCCCCGTCCCAACTAGACCCTGAGTCGCTGGCCACGAATGGCCTCTATGGCTCCTGATCAAACTGCTTAACCGCCATCATCCCAGATACTCAGAAACAAATCTAGAAACCCAGCGGCTTTTGGCAGAAATTCGTCCGGATCCCACAGAAGAATAATGTCGTCGAGCCACCCCAGGAAAAAGGGTGCTGTCCCTCTGCCTGCTCCCCCTTGGCAGCTCAGTGGCCGCCATCTTCCTGAGGCCATTGAAGAATCAGGTTTGGGCCTGCAGTGACGAGACATGGTGGGCCTCACGGGATGGGTGTGGAGCCAGCCATTTCTCTCTCACTACAATGAGACCCTGAGTAACCACCCACTAATGGCCTCTCTGGCTCCTAATCAAGCTGCTTAAATGGCCATGATCCGAGAGACTCAGAAACAAATCTGAAACCCAGCAGCTTTTGGCAGAAATGTGTCCGGACCATGCAGTCAGCTACTATCGCCGGGACACCCCGGGGGGGGAAGGGTGCTATCCCTCCACCTGCTCCCCCCTTGGTGGTTCAGTGGCAAAATTCTGCCAGAGGCCATTGGAGAGTCAGGTTTGGGTGACAAGAGATGTGGGGCCTCACTGGATGGGAGTGGAGACGGCCCTTTCCTCCCGGTCTCAATGGGACCCCGAGTAGCTGCCCACGAATGGCCTTTCTCACTCCTGATCAAACTGATTAACGGCCAGGATCCAAGAGACTCAGGAAGAAATCTTGGAACCCACCAGGTTTTGGCAGAAATCCCTCCAGATTTACTTGTTAAAATTTTGGAATTTCAAAACCGTGCAGCCACTAATGCAGTCACGTGACATCATATGTTATTCATAACCAGCAATAGAAAACAAATTGTCTACTGTTGCCCTTTCAGCAGATCTAGCGTTGGGATAAAATCCCAAATAATAATGGTGGATCTGGTGTTAAAATATTGAATGCAATCAAAGTATAGAGAAAGTAATGTGGAAATCATCTGCCTCACAGGTAGGGGGAGGGCATGGGATAGGAGTATATTGGGGTTTTTGGATGTGAAGAATGGGTACTGGTGAAGGTACAGGTGTTTCATTGTATGACCGCAACTTAAACCTGAAAGCTTTGTTAACTACTCTCATGATGATTCAATAAATAAAATTATAAAAACTGGGAAAAAAGAGAAAAAAGTAAGGTTGATTTCATGCTCAATTCAATCAGTAATTAGTGGCTGAATAAGTAGCAGTATTCCTACATAAATAAATAAATAAAATAGAATTTGCCTAATTTTCTACTTTTTGTAGTCTAAAATGAAGGCATTCAAAATTTCAGAACATGGCATGTCTTGATCACGTAAATAGTTCAGTAATAAGAGAATTAAAATAACTGAAATGTGCAGCGTAACTTAACACATAATTCAGGCACTAAAACTAAATTAAGTATTTAATATAATTTTAAGCTTCCTTCACCGGTCTCATTTCAAATTCTACAGCTCATACTTATTTTTATTTCAACATACTACCTTCCTAGCTGTTTTTTTTTTCTGGAGAAATGTGACATCATGGCTTACAAAGTTGTTCATAATACACTTGTTCCAAGAATTCAATGTTCCACCAACACCAATCCCACCACCAGATGTTACCATCATTCCACCACTATCCCCAGGTTTCCACCCACACTCCAAAACCCGCCCCTTCCTTAATGGCACAAAATAATTTACTTTACAGTGCATGTTAAAACAAAATGGTAAACGGAATTATCAAAAAATCTTTCAAGTAAAATTTGTGAAAATCTTTGTGTCTATAATGGTGTTATTAAAGTCATTATCTGAAGGATTTACTGAGCTGTTACTGTATACTGTAGTTAGCTGAGCCTTCTGAATTACTGTTTATATTTCAGAGCTTAGTTGGCTTCTATGATACTTTTCTATCCCACTTGGTGTGCTCCAACTGGGATGTCAGGTGTCATGCAGCTCCAGGGACTGCAGACCTGGTTACTCTCTTTGATTCGTTCCAAGATTCGCAGTGAAACTGTAGGACTAGGCTATTTTTATGTGACACAGCATGCAGGATCCAGGTGTGGCTGCCGGGGCTTTTGAAAATTAACTGGGGTTAGAGGGAGGTTGACAACTTCAAAGACTATCTAGAGTCATGCTAAGCCAGTGTACCTGGGAGTTTTATCAGCTTGACATCTCCTGCAAGGTTAGTCTTCTTCTAGTTTTTTAAGAACAAGAAAATACCTGAGATTTATTTCGTATGCGGTATCTTAAAAATAGAACATTTCCTCACTACTATCAGCAGTGAGGAGTAGGATACAAACTAACACAGAGCTGAGTTGCACTGTCTCTGGCTCAACGCAGTTTTAAAATGTTAAAACATTATTTCCATTCAGGAGAGATAAAATGTAATATAAGTAAAGGCTTTATCACCTTAGGAGTTAGGATATAGTAAAGAATGGGTTATAAAGTTCATCTACCAAATAACATAATGTAGTTATATAAGAATATAGTAAAAAATAATAAAGATACAGCAGAGAATTGGTTATAAACTTCATGTACCAATTATTCAATGCATCCGTACCAAGTGGAAAATAATGCAGACAACTAAATGCAGAAGTTCTATCCAGGTAAAAGAAACATTTTCTATTTATCAAAAACTTTTTCTGGGGCTGGTACGATAGTACAGTGGGCAGGGCATTTGCCTTGCACGCGGCTGACCCAGGTCTGATTCCCAGCATCACATATGGTCCCCTGAGCACCAACAGAAGTAATTCCTGAGTGTAGAGCCAGGAGTAAATCCTGAGTATTCCTAAGTATGACCCAAAAAAACAAAAAAATAAGTAAATAAATAAAATTAAAAAAAAACTTTTTCTATTTCTGACCTATCAAAAAGAGAACAAAGATGAAGTATTGGGAGAGAGAGCTGGTTGGTGGATGTCCTCTCCCTTCGAGAGAGGGTACCCTGACTTCCCGTAATACTTGACTTGGTGGAGCAGCAGCAGAAAAGAAGACTTTTTAAAAACGAGCTGTGATAAAATCAATCACAATAAAGTTGAGTCGCTGCGAACCACATTTACTGAGCAACAGTGATCCAATCGAGATACTAGTGCCCTGCCCCTCCCCAATCCAAGTTAGGCAGAAGTACATGTGGTATTCAGAGCCAGCAGCCACTGGCCACTTGTTTATCTCCCCTTCCATATTCTGTAAGACCCAGAACTTCATCATCTCTGGGTCCTAGACTGAACTCTCATCCCGGCAGCCTGGCTACCCTCACACATTAGGTCAAAAGCCCAATATAATAGGCCCAACTCCAAACAACACCCTCACTCCCCCCGGCACATTCATAAAAATGGAGGTAAGCATAAGAAACAATACAATCCCAATATAAAAATAACAGTTCAGGCCAAAGAACACGTTCACTGAATCAGTACAAGAGGTGCCACACAAGGTATACAAGAGCACCAAGGAGAAAAGTACATCCTTGAAAGGAAAAGGAGAGAACACTATCCACTAAGCACTCCCAGAGTACTCCTTGAGAGTGAGGAGGGAGAGGGGATAACTGGTAGTGTACTGGAAGGTACCATCTGCAATCCTCCACAGGGACCATGGGAAAACAGCACAGAATTACCCTTCCCCCAACCACATGAGAATTGAAGATCAGCACCCTGAAGCCTAAACAAGGAATGCCAAGATGCATGAGCTGTCTAATAAAGAACTGAGAGATGAAAAAGTGAGGGTGTTCAATGAGCTCAAAGAAACAGTGGAATTCAATAAAATACAGGAGGATATGAGAGAAACCGTACAAGAGACAGCTAGCATGATACAGGAGGAAATGGGAGCAGAAATAAGAAAACTACAAACGTAAGTGTCATTCATAAAATAGTAGATGAAATAATAAAAAAAAACAGTGAGTGTCCTCAACAATGTCGGTCATCCTCAGCATCACTCAAGCATCAGTAATGGTAATGATGGTAATGAGCCAGTACATTATTTCTGTGCCAGTATCTAACACCTGAGTGGGCCACATGCAAGCCAAGGCCACTACCCATTGTACTATTTTGGCAACTCCCAATTTTTTTTTGTTTGTTTTTGGTTTTTTGGATCACACCCAACGACCCACAGGAGTTACTCCTGGTTTGTGCACTCAGGAATCACTCCGGGTGCTCGGGGTACCACGTGAGATGCTGTGAATGGAACCTGGGTCTGCGGTGCAAGGCAAATGCCCTGCCCTCTGTGCTATTTCTCCAGCCCCACTCCTGATTTGTTTTGAATAGACTGTACTGACTACAAACGCTTGGCGTAAAACTACGAATGTGACATTCTGAAATCACGATTCATTCAGAAGAGTGAAAAGGTGAAAAAAATTAAAATAAAAGTAAGAAGATGAACTAAAAGTAGCTCAAGGTCTTAAGTATTTGGGAGTGAAGCAACTGATCATTAAAATAAAACATATTAACAATATTGTAACAATTTTAGCAAAACCACATTCAAAATCAAAAGAGTAAGACTCGAGTTTTGAACGAAAAAATTGATCGCTTCATTAAAATGCTCAACAGAAGAAACTTTAGTTTTTTGTACACTATTTACGCAAAACAGACCACAGAAGCATTAACAGCAAACCTACACAAGCAAAATCAAAAAGGTCCAAATAACCCCACAGAAAGGAAAAAAACCAAAACGCTCATCTCTGAAACTTAATGATAAGAGCATTAAAAATTGCCTGCCTAAGACCGTATTTGAAAGGAGCACATTAAGCAACAATGAAGATTTCCTGGGCCCTGCGGGGAGCGCAAACCCACCGAAAGGAGTGTGGTTGAGGGAATCGGGAACCTGCGGAGCCGACGAATTAGGCTTGGCTTGGCCGAGAACAGGGCAGGTCACGCAGCCCGCCCTGCCCCTGCCCCTGCCCGGGCGTGCCTACCTGCTCCACCTGGTGCCTCAGCTGGAGCTGCGAATGCCCTGAGCGAAATTCCTAGAGCTTGCGTCCCGGGCCGCGTGCGGACTGGGGTGGGGGGTGAAGAGAGGGTGCTGCGACCCAGGCGCCCCAGCCACTGGGCGCCACCCAGCCGGGCCCGCCCCGGCCCGCGGAGCCCTGGCCCAAAGGCCGACCCAGTGATCAGCAGCCCGCAGGAGCCTCAAGGCCGCTCCACCCCGGAGCCCCCGAAGCCTGCCTGCCGCCCCTCGCTGCTCCTGCACTCCGCCCCCACGGCGATCCCCTGACGCCGTTTCTGACTGCTTCCCCGGGCCCAGGAGCGACCTCCATCCTCGCACACTCCATCCTCGCACATCCCTGAACGGCCAAGCTCTGCGGTGGACCTGCTGACGCTTCCAACATCAGGTGCCGCAACAGCACCTCCCGCGAGGAATACAGACCGCACGCGCGGTCCTCGGCGCATGCGCCCGCACACGCACGTCTCTCACCGTCCACCCACACACGCACACACACTTACACGCAGTCCCGTCAGCCCCTCCGCAGACTGCTCACGCACTGCGGAGACTGTTCACGTGAGCGTTTCTTGGTGGGTCCGAACGCACGCATGCAGGCCGACTCTTTTCCTGCGTGCTAGTGTTTCCAACAGTCTTATTTATTTTTACTGTTTAAATTTTGATTTAGATAGTGTGGTTTACAAACTGATTATAGTGCATGCAGTGTGATGCACTCCAGCCGCACCATGCTGTGACCCTGTCCCTCCACCCAACATTTTTTATTCCTGTGGTTGTTCTTGGGCTGGAGCAATAGCACAGTGGGTAAGGTGTTTGCCTTGCACACTGTCCGGCCGGGCTCGCTTCCTCCATCCCTCTTGGAGAGCCCAACAAGCTACTGGACAGTATCCTGCCCCCATGGTAGAGCCTGGCAAGCTCCCCGTGGTGTATTCAATGTGCCAAGCACAGTAACAAGTCTGACAGTGGAGGCGTTACTGGCACCCGCTCAAACAAATTGATGGACAGCGGGGCAACAGTGCTACCTACAGTGACTGTTGCGTCCTGCTGCTTCTCCTCTGACTTATTTTATATTCTTCGCATCTGAAGCCTGCACCCAAATAGGGGAGGGTTGGCTCTGAGTGTTTCGGATGTTGTTCAAGCGTTTAAATTGAGGATTCCCTCCCAGCTTCAACCTGACTCCTACAGTTGGTTTATTTTAATTGTAGTTTGGTGCCCATCACCAATAATGGGGCTAGTGATTTAGACATGTACAGTTACCTCACCCCTTCATCACGTCTAGCCCAAGACTTTTGGCCCTGTGTTAATCTGCACTGTTATTTCCGGACCTCCTCTTCTAGTTTCTCTCCTCCATTTTTCCTCCATTCTTGACACTTTTGTTTTTGTAATTGGAAGCGAATATGTTTCAAACCTTTGATAACGTCCATTTCCTAAACATGTTATTCCGTATGACATACATTTTGAGAATATTCAGTATTTGTCCTTATTATTCTGACTTCACTTAGCACGAAGTTCTGTCCAAATTGCAGCAAATTATGTGATTTCATCTATCATTGTGGCTACTCAATGTTCTTAAGTGCTTAATATACCATAACTTCATTGATGATTTTTCCCTTGTGAGCTATAACTCGGTAATTTAGTGTCCTGCAGTCACCATAGGTAAGTATTATCTAAATCATCCTTTACAATGATTTTTTTCTTTTTATTTACTTTTTTTGGGTCCTCACTGTATCACTGTCATCCTGTTGTTCATCGATTTCCTCACGCAGGCACCGGTAATGTCTCTATTCGTCTTAGCCCTGAGATTTTAGCAAGTGCTCCATTGGAGGCTCCTTCAGGGTCAGGGGAATGGGACTCATCATTGTTACTGGGTTTTGGCATATTTAATACACCATGGGAAGCTAAGTGTATAATATACACTTGTGGGCAGGATATACTCATAGCCTGTCGGGATCTCCAAGAGTGAGAATTGGATAACATGAGGTCTTAGTGTGGATAATAAGCAGTGGGATTTCTGGGTGATATGGTAGCTCAGTTTTTTAAAGGGATTTTTCCATATTGTTTTCCACAAGGGGGACAGCGTTCCCAACTTTCCCACCCTGAGACTACATAGTATGCCACTTTTTTCTTTTTTCGTTTTCTTTTTTTTATTGAATCACAGGGAGGTAGTTAATATCTTTCATGTTATACAATAATGCAATGTTCAAACACCATCCCTCCACTAGTGTACATTCCCCACCACCAATCTCCCCAATATACATCCCCTTTCCCACCCTCCCCCAGCCTCCCTAGCAGACAATTTCCCCCATACTCTCTCTTTAATTTGGGGCATTATGGTTTGCAATACAGATACTGAGAGGCCATCACTTTTGTTCCGTTAGATACTTTCTGCACACAGGTCCCATCTTGACTGATCCCTGCAACCACCATTGTCTTAGTGATCCCTTCTCTATTCTAGCTGCCTTTTCCCCCAGCTCATGAGCCAGGCTTTCAATTATGGAGAAATTTTTCTTGCCCTTGTGTCCACTGTTCTTGAATGTCAGTCTCCTGTTATGTTATTTTATACTCCACAAATAAGAGCAGTCCTACTATGTCTGTTCCATTCTTTCTGACTCATTTCACTTAGCGTGATACACTTCATGTTTACCCACTTCTAAGTAAATTTTATGACTCCATCTCTCCTAACAGATTAATATGCCACTTTTAAACCATTTTCCCACTAACACTGGTTGTTTTTCAGTTCTTTGATTTTGGGCTTGGAGGCAATATCTGGTGGTGCTCAGAGCTGGCATATGTGCTCATAATCACTTAATCACTTAATCCCCGTTATTCATCGATTTACTCAAGCGGTTGTCAGTAACGTCTTCATTCATCCCGGTTGCATGCTAGCGTAGCTCAATGGTTTCTCTTTGTTCTAGGAACATGCAGAGCCTCAAACCGATAATTCAGGGTCTTGACAAAGAAGTCTGACCATCTTGTAGGTGGGCGTCCACGTGATCTTTTGATGTCCCGTGGAATCCAATCAGTAATGGCTCTAGTCCAGCAGTTGTCTGTAAACCTCATTACGTGTCCAGCCCATTTGATTTTTTGATGTCTTGGCAAATGAGATAGCGTCCCTGATTCTTGAGCATTGACGAAGATCAGAACTCCGGATTCTATCTCTCATTTGAGTGAATCGTGATATTCCAAGCATAGCTCTTTTGATTCCTCTTTGAGAGACCCGAATAGTGTTCTCATCCTGTTTTCGTAGGGTCCAGGTCTCTGAGGCATATGTTAATGCAGGAAGAGCAGTGGAATCAAAGAGATGTGCTCGTAGCTGGAGGTTCTTTGTCCTTTTAGTTATTTCTTCAATGTTCTTGAAGGCATTCCAAGCCACTCTCTTCCTCCTGCGCAACTCAGGTGCCAGGTCATTCATCATGTTGATTTCTCGACCTAGGTATATATAACTGTTGCATTCGGAGATGGGGGTTCCGTTGAGAGCAAATGGAGCATCAGGAACAAGGCTGTTTCTCATAAACATTGTCTTCATAAGATTCAGCTGTTGTCTGACCTTTCCACATTCACGGTTAAAGTGTGCTCAGGTATAACTTCTAGAAATCCTTGGGAAGTCATATGCACTGCTAGAGTTGATTTTCACACACAGCAAGCACCTTACCCAGTGTTCTTTCTCAGTGGTTCCTCCAGGCCTTAAAATATACACTATACTTGCTGGTGTGAAGTGTCACCTAAATTTGGATTTCTTTGATAGTATGCGTTTATGAACACTTTTTCATATACTTACTGGCCATCCATCTGTATTCTTTAGTGTCTGATCATTTACTCTTCCTATTATTTTATTTATTTATTTATTTATTTTTTATTTTTGCTTTTTGGGTCACACCCAGCAATGCACAGGGGTTACTCCTGGGTCATGCACTCAGGAATTACTCCTGGCAGTGCTCAGGGGACCATATGGGATGCTGGTAATTGAATCCGGGTCAGCAGTTTGCAAGGAAAATGCCCTACCTGCTGTGCTATCACTCCAGCCCCACTCTCCCTATTATTTTAGATAGGGTTATTGAAATGTATTTCTGTTGATCTTTGTTGAGTGCCGTATATGGATATACTTATATATTGGATATTACCATTTTTTCAATGTATTGTGTGCAAATATGTTCTTCCATTCATTTAAGGTGTCTTAATATTAGACTGTATTTTCTTGTCATAGACAGTTTTTGGCAGTTAATAAATGATTTAAAAAAACTATGTCTATGAAGTGAAAATAGTTTCTTCAGTAAATAGAATTGTGAAAACCAAAGCTATGTAGCTACATGCAAACAAAGGGAAAAAAAGAAAAAAAGAAAATCTCAGACATTACATAAGTAAAATTGAAAGTGAATCAAAGACCTTAAGATTATAACAGATTTAATAGAATACAAAACACTCCATCGTTTGAACCTCAAAGTTGCTTTTTTTGTGATTCAGTTCCATTACCAAATATAACAAAACCAAAAAATAAATAGAACAATATCAAATAATGGTTCTGCAGAGCATAATAAGGAACAACAAGTGGTCAAAGTCATTAAAACTAAAGGTTATGTCTACAGAACTGAGCTATGGAGAAAGGAAGAAGAAGGGGATTGATGGGGTCCTTGGGGCACTTCTGGAGGGAAGCAGGTTACCTGATGATGGGTGTAGTATTAAATAATAAGTGTGTGGAAACTGTGATTAGAAGTACTTAAACCACAGTATCAATTAAAAAATGTTAAAATATTAAAAATTTAAAGTTTCTGCATGTAACTCTCTCATGAATCTATGTGAGATACACAATTAGGACAAGGTAAATAAAATACAAAAATAGATATTATTCATATTTGTAATAACTGTATTTCAAACAACTATTTTCAATACATATCAGTGACCTGAACTGCTCAATCAAAGAATATCTTGATGTACCAGCGAACAAATGATTCATCTGAACCATTATAATAACACAAGTTCAAAACAAAGGACTGGAAAAATATCTTATAAGATTAAAATAAATATGGCGAGTCCATATTTATGTCAGATGAAATCTACATTAAACTAAGGCAATAAAAGATGGAGATGTCCACTATTTAACAGGCATAAAAAGTATGCATCATTAAGACATAACACTCATTCACATATACACACCTGATGAAGGCACTTTAAGTCATGTAAGCAACTTTTATTCAGGCCTGAAGGAAAAGGTCAATGCGATATTTTATACAGTGGTTGGAGATTTCAGTACCACCAATCACTCTTAGATAAATCAACTGTACAGAGAATCAGCAGGAAAACAGAGAGACCCAGAGTAAAAATGGAAGAGGTAGACCCAATTGACACTTATAAAGTCCTCCATTCCACAACAGTGTGCCTATACCCTCCTTTACAGTGTGCATGAGACATTTGCTAGGGTCGACCACATACATATCATGCCAAGTCAGATTATACCACCTCAGACACAGTGTCCTGTTAAATAGAAGTTATCCATAAAGAGAAAATTGGGAAAAATTCAAACATCTGAAAGACATTTGAACAATACACTTTGTAAAAAACACTGGGTCAAAGAGGAAATTAAAGAGGTAGTAAAAATAATTCTTACACATAAATGAGAAATAAGATATGAGCAACCAGAATCTGAGACACCATAAAAAGTTTTTAGAGGGGAATTCTAAGACTCTCTATTAGAAAACAAGAATAAGTACAAGTGAATGAATTTATCCCAAGCGTCAACAAACTAGGAAAAAAGGGGGAACAAGGAGATTTTAAAGTAAGTAGAAGGAAAGAAAAAATGAACCTTGGCACAAATCAAAGTTGCAGGATAGTTGAAAAATACAAAAGATTAAAAAAAAGATTTTCTTAAAAATCAACAAAATTAACAACTGCCTAGCTAGACCTGTCACTGTCACTGCCGCTGTCATCCTTTTGATCTTCGATTTACTTGAGCGGGTGCCAGTAACGTCTCTATTCCTCCCAGCCCTGAGATTTTAGCAGCTTCTTTTTACTCGTCTTTTACCAATGATTGGAGGCTATTTCAGGGTCAGGGAAATGAAACCTATTGCTATTACTGTATTTGGCATATCGAATACATCATGGGGAACTTGCAAGGCTATTCCCATGGGGTCGGGATATTCTCGGTAGCTTGCTGGGTTCTCTGAGAGGCATAAATGGGTAAGGAGTGTCTTATAATGTGCCTGGTGCAGAGTCTGGTGGCATGGTTCTGGGAGCCTTCTTTTACACTCCTGTCTTGAAGGAGCATTCGTGAATTCTGGAGGGTGGCCGGTGAGGATATTATCTGGTGCTAGCAAGGTGTGGCTTATGGGTGTGATCCTGAGTCACCAGAAACTGGGGGAAGCAGGCAGAGGATCTCTGTTCTGGGTTTCATTGAGTCCAGAAAAGTTCCGCGTTATCTGTTTTCCATGGGACTTCATTCACGCGTGACACTCAGCCTGAGCATCTGGAAAGAGGCCTTGAGTGTTGCGGTGGTTAGGCTGTGGAGGTCGGCTGTTGGGGCTGGGTTCTTGGGGTGGGGAGGGCTCTCACCTGCCCCACTGTCTGGCGCAGAGTCTTAATTAGAACTTTTAAAAAAATAGAAAGCTATGATAAATCAGGAGTTAAAGAAGATGAATTATACCAAAAATCTCGTACTAAATATTATAAATGATTGGTATGGAAAAAGTTATGCCACTTATTTGGAAGTATGATGTAAATGGATACATTTCTCTGCATCCTTTAACTTTAAAACACTAGAACAGAAGTAGAAAATCTAAATATTACTATTATATTCATTAAATTAGAGAAAGTAATCAAAAATCTGTTCCTAATTTAAAAATCCCAGGGCCAGATGGGCTCCCGAGTGAGTTCTACCAAGTCTTCTAAGAGTGCCTATTATCTATCCATATTAAGCTCTTTCAATAAAAGAAAACATCCCTGTTTCTTTCAGAACTGGGTAGTTTCCAAATAGTTTCTATACAACAAAAACACCATGCTTCCAAAAAATGACAGAGATATTATTAGGAAAGAAATTTTGACCAATATCCCTGATGAGCAAAATTTCTCAATAAAATTTTGGTTCGTTGATTTAAACATGCATTTTATGTAACAACCAAGTTGGAATTACCCTTGAAATGCAATGAGTTTTAATATTCATTAATAATACGATAAACCACATAGATAAATGGGAAATTATACTTTTTGTTATAAAACATATAATCATCAAATGCAGAGAAACACTTGACTTAATTATAATCATCAAATGCAGAGAAACACTTGACTTAATTAAGCACGAGTTCATGATAAAAACCACCAACAATGTGGGAATTAAAGGAACTTAATATAATAATTGCCATTTATAATGGATGTATAAATAACGTCTATTAGTGGGAGTTGGAGTAGATAATGAAATCTTGTCAAGCACAAGGCAAAGATGTCTGCTTTCACCAGCGTTAGTATTCACAATACTGTAAATTCTATCCACAACAGTTACACAAGAAAGAGAAATGAAATGAATCTAAATTGGGGAAAAATTTTACTCATCACCAGTTGCAGAGGACATGGTAGTGTACATAGAAAAATTCTAAAGAGCACTTTGGTTGTACGTATGGTAGAGCAAACTCTAATAGCAACCCAATATGTATGAAAGAACAATATTGACCTTATTGTTAAAATTAAATAAATAATAACTTCATCAAAAAATTAATCAGGAGTCAGGTAATATAGTACAAGAGTGAGAATGCATTCTGGGTTTGATTTCCAGCATAGAATATTCCCTTGAGCATTTCAGAGTCAGTCCTGGAAGCCCCTTATGTACCTATGGATTCGAGAAACATGAACACCTTCATTTTGACCCTCGTATGATAGAGCTGTAACAGTGACTTTGCTTTATGGAACCACTCAACTTGCATAGAACCAGTGGCATGATTGGCTGAGTATCACAGGTGAGTCCCCTCATGTTACAGATCATTGCTTACAGGGTCTAAAAGGAGATACATTTATTAATTAAAACATGTATTAAATTAGAAATAAATATGATTTAAATGAAAACAAAATAAGTGTTATCTAAATAAATTGAGTATATATTGTCTAATCTAACAGAACAAATATACCTATAAATGATACATATGTTTACATAAATTCCTAAAATAACTGAGTAGAACTTAAATTTATACAACGTTACAAGTCAGATTTATTCAATGAAAATGAATATAATTTCAATAATTGTGTGAATATGGAATATAATAACATCCAATTGTTAGAATCATTTATTGGCTAAGAGAGAAAACAGGACATTTGATAAAATTTAATAGCTACCATCATCAATTGAATAGAGAATGCAATCACATATTTATGATAATAAACACATGCTTTTCAATAATGACAAGCATATATTCAGTAATTAATGAAAGAAAATAAATATAGCTTAAACAGAAATTATTCATTCACCAAAAGAGCAAAAAATGTTTTTAATAAAAACCACCACCGCTCCTCCACTGGTCTTCTCCCAAACCCAGGTCAGTTTATCCACTGGTATTTGAATTTGGCACTTGGATCTCTCCCTGCAAGTCCCCCAGGAGTCCTCTCGAACGTTGGGAGAAAAGCAGACCTGAGCCTCTGCCTCTCCTCTTCCTCTTCGTCCACCCAGCTGTACTGGTCTTCTCCCAAACCCAGGTCAGTTTATCCACCGATATTCGAACCTGGGACTTGGATCTCTCCCTGCAAAACCCCTAGGCGTCCTCACTGACCTTGGGAGAAAAGCAGCCCTGAGCCTCTACTTCTTCCTCTTTGTCCCCCAAATTGTGCTGGTCTTCTCCCCAACCCAGTCTTTACTCCCCCCCCCCCACACACACACACCAGGTAGCTGAGGAGGCGCAAACTTTTCCAAAGTGGGCGTGGCTTCGGTAGAAGTGGGCATGGCCTAATGTTCAGCAGGCCAAAGCTCACGCGGTAACAGGCAGGTTAGCCAGACCAAAGAACATAGTCCCCATATCTACACAACAACATAAAGAAACAACGCAAATCCCCACCACATGGGGAGAATGACGAAAAGAACCTAGAAGCCTCTGTAGGTGCTGTTTACCTAGGGACCTCTCTGACAAAGAACTCAGATAGGAAGTCATGAAGATGTTCAATCAACTCAATGAAACAGACAGATATCCAGTAACATGACAGAAACTATCGACAAATTATAGGAAAAAATGAGAGCAGAAAGGTCACGAATGAAAGATTCCGTAGATGAAATAACTCAGTTTGTACCCTCAACGGTAGAATTTCCACAGCTGAAGGAGTGAGCTGGAAGAATTTCCACAGAGAAGCAGTGAACTGGAAGATCAGCTGCACCAAGCCAACAGAAAACAACATAAAGTGGCAAAGGACCTCAACATAGCTCCAGAGAGAATGACAGTCCTAGGAGATGATTCCAAGAGGAACAACATTAGAATCACTGGACTACCAGAAGCTCAGTGAAACAATCCCAAAGTAAAAACCACGGTTAAACAAATCATTGCTGAAAAATTCCCAGAGCACGGCAATGCAGCCATTCAGGTTCAAGGAGCCCGAGGGTACCAGCTAAAAGAGACCCTAACAAAAAAAACTCCAAGACATATCATAGAAAGCTCGATGCTGCCTATAGAGACCCAATACTGCAAGCAGTAAGGTCAAAGAAGGAAATCACATACAAAGGAGCACCCTTTAAATTCACAGCAGACCTATCAGTGGATACCATCCAAGCCTGAAGGCAATGGGGGAATATAGTGAAAAAACTCACTGAAATGAATACTTCACCAAGAATACTCTGTCCAGCTAAACTCTCACTCAAAATTGAAGGGATAGTACACTATTTTCTAGATAAACAGCAGCACAGGAACTTCATAGCCTCAAAAACACACTTAAAAGAAAGCCTAAAGGGGCAACTATAAGATAAGAAAAACGCTACAACCAGAACAGACCTTTGAAGAAAGATGACACAAAACCCCATAACAAAAATCTCTCTCAATGTCAATGGTCTAAATTCATCAATTAAGAGACACAGAGTGGCAAACTGTAGTCAGAGACAGAACCCAACATTCTGTTGCCTACAAGAAACTCATCTCAACAGTAAGAGCAAACAAAGACTTAAAGTGAAAGGATGAAAAAAATCCTGCAAACAAACAGCTCCTACAAAAAAATGGGCTGGTCCACTGGCCATGCAAGTGAAAACGGAGATAGACAAATGGGACTATCTTAAACTAAGAAGCTTCTGCACCTCAAAAGAAACAGTGCCCAAAATACAAAGACAATCTACAGAATTGGAAAGGATATTCACCAAATACACATCCGACAAGGGGTTAATTTCAAGGATATACAAAGTACTGGTTCAACTCCACAAAAAGAAAACATTCAATCCCATCAAAAAATGGGGAGATGAAAGGAACAGAAACTTTCTCAAAGAAGAAATCCGAATGGCTAAAAGGTACATGAGAAAATGTTCCACATCATTAATCCTCAGGGAGATGCAGATCGAAACTACAATGAGATATCAATTCACACCACAGAGACTGGCCCATATCCACAAGAGCAAAAGCAACCGGTGCTGGTGCGGATGTGGTGAGAAAGGGACACTCCTTCACTATTGGTGGAATTGCCGACTGGTTCAGCCCTTTTGGAAAACAGTATGGATGATTCTCAAAAAATTAGAAATTGAGCTCCCATTTGATCCAGCAATACCACTCCTCGGAATATATATCAGAGAGGCAAAAAAGTATAGTCGCAGTGACATCTGCAATTGCCTGTTTATTGCAGCGCTCTTTACAATAGCCAGAATCTGGAAAAAACTGAGTGCCCAAGAACAGATGACTGGTTTCTTTAACCAATTAAAGAAACTTTGGTACATTTACACAATGGAGTACTATGCAGCTGTTAGAAAAGACGAAGTCACGAAATTTACATACAAGTGGTACTACATGGAAAGCATCATGTTAAGCGAAATGACTCAGAAAGAAAGGGATAGACATAGAAAGATTGCATTCATCCGGGGAACATAAAGTAACAAAATAGGAGAATAACACCCAAGAATGGCCGAGATTAGTACCAGGAATTTTACTCCATGACTTGGAGGCCAACCACACATACTAGGGGAAAAGGGAACTCAGATAAAGAGGGGGACACCTAATAAAAGTATTGGGAGGATCCTCCCAGGATGGGAGAAGCATGCTGAAAGTAGGCTATAGACCAAACGTGATTGCCACTCAATGTTTCTTTTGCAAACCACAACACCCAAAAGGAGAGAGAGAACAGAGT
The DNA here is from genome assembly GCF_029834395.1 of Sorex fumeus. NCBI lineage: Eukaryota > Metazoa > Chordata > Mammalia > Eulipotyphla > Soricidae > Sorex > Sorex fumeus. Next base: position 140,412 of record NW_026606257.1, on the reverse strand, counting down.
TGAATGCCCTGCCACAGAGACATGGTGGGATGGGGGAAATGGGGGGGTGGGAGGGATACTGAGATCCGTGGTGGTGGGAAGTGGGCACTGGTGGAGGGATGGAATTTGATCATTGTATAATTGAAACCCAAGCACAAAAATGTGTAAGTCTGCAACTGTACCTCATGATGTCTCACTATTAAAAAAAATTAATAAAAAAATGGGTGGCCATACTAGTATCCGACAACATTAACTTTATGTTGAAAAATATTAGAAGGGACAGAGAAGGCTACTTTCTCTTCATCAAGGGATATGTACAACAGGAAGAAATCATACTCTCAAATGTATACGCACCTAATAAGGGAACAGCTAAATATTTAAAACAACTGCTAACAGATCTTAAGGAGGACATTGCTAGCAACACAATAGTAGCTGCAGACTTCAACATTGCCTTTTCACCTCTGGATAGATCAACAAGGACAAAACTCAGCAAGAAAACATTGGCTTTGAAAGAAGAACTAGAAGAAAAAGGGCTTATAGACCTATTCAGGGTTTTACACCCCCAAAGAAAGAATACACATTCTTATCCAGTGTGCATGGAATATTTTCCAAAATAGACCATGTCCTAGGCCACAAAATATACCTCAATAGAATCAGGAAGTTAAAAATTGTATCAAGCATCTTTTCAGACCATGATGCACTGAGAATAGAAGTGAATCACACACAGATACGGAGAACCTAATCAAACACCTGGAAATTAAACAACTCAAAGATGAACAATGAGTGCGTTAGGAAGGAAGTCAAGGAGGAAATCAAAAGATACTTGGAAAAAATGAGAATGAAGACACACGCGACCCGAACTTATGGAATGCAGCTAAAGCCATATTAAGGGGAACATTCATAGCTCGGCAAGGATATGTTAGAATGAAAGAAAGGATGCACATAAACAACTTGACTTCACAGCTCAAGATATTATAAAAGGATCCACAGAAGGAGACCAAATCAGGCAGAAGAAAGGAGATCATAAAATTAGAGTGGAAATCAATGACATAGAAACCAAAGAAACTATCTGAAAGATCAATGAAACCAAGAGGTGGTTCTTTGGGAAAACAAATAAAATAGAAAAATTACTAGCAACACTCACAGAAAAACAGAAGAGATAACCCTAATAAACCGAATCAGAAATAAGAATTTGGGTATCACGACAGAAATTAAAGAAATTCAAAAGATCATCTGAGACTACTTTCAAAGTCTTTATGCCATGAAACAAGAGAATCTAGAAGAAATGGACAAATTCCTAGATTCCTATAATCTCCCTAAGTTGAATCAGGAATATCTAGAGTACCTGAATAGACCTATTAACATCAAAAATATTGAAACTGTGATCAAAAGTCTTCCCAAAAACAAAAGCCCAGGTCCAGATGGATTCACTAGTGAAGTTTTCCAAACATTTAAGGAGGAACTATTGCAGTCCTTCTCAAGCTTTTCCAGGAAATTGAAAAAAAAGAAACTCTGCCAAACAGTTTAAATAAAGCCCATATCTCTCTAATTCCACGCGATGTCAAAAGACCGCCTGGCTGCCCACCTGCAAGATGGTCAGAGTTCTTCATCAAGATCATGAACGATCAGTTTGAAGCTCTTCGTTATCCTAGAACGAACAGACGCCAGTGGGCAACACTAGCAAGCGACAGGGACAAATGGAGACGTTACTGGCGCCCGCTCGAGCAAATCGACAATTAACAGAAAGTCCAGTGATCAAGATCTCTCCAATACCAAAAGGAAACAAAAACAACACAATAATAGAAACTTACAGACCGATATCCCTGATGAACACGGATGGATACGAAGATTCTCAACCAAATACTAGTAAATAGAATTCAACAGATCATCAAAAAGATCATACACAATGACCAAATGGGATTCATCCCAGGGATGCAACGATGGTTTAACATTTGGAAATCAATCAACATAATCCATCATATCAAAAAAAGAAAAGATAAAAATTATATGATCATATCAATAGATGCAGATAAAACATTTGACAAGATCCAGCACCCATTTATGATGAAAAAACTCACCAAAATGGGGATCAAGGAGAATTTCCTCAATACAGTTAAAGCCATCTAAGACAAGTCTCCAGCAAGCATCATCCTCAATGGAGAAAATATGAGAGTTTTCCGCTAAGATCAGGAATGAGACAAGGATGCCCACTCTCTCCACTACTGTTCAATATATTACTGGAAGTACTTGCAATAGCGATTATGCAAGAAAAAGATATTAAGTGCATCCAGTTAGGAAAGGAAGAAATCAAGCTCTCACTATTCGCAGATGATATGATACCATACTTAGAGAGCCCTAAAACCTCGACCAAGAAACTCCTAGAAACAATACACTTGTAAAGTTGCAGGCTATAAAATTAATACCCAAAAGTCCACGGCTTTCCTATATACAAATAATGAAAGAGAAGAAAGTAACTTGAAGAAAACAATTCTGTTCACAATTGTGCCCCAGAAACACAAGTACCTAGGAATCAGCTTAACTAAGGAAGTAAAGGAACTGTACAAAGAATATACAAAACGCTACTTCAGGAAATAAAAGAGGACATGAGGAAATGGAAAACTATCCCCTGTTCATGTATCAGGAGAATTAGCATTGTCAAAATGGCAATACTTCCCAAAGCACTGTACAAATTCAATACGACCCCTATTACGATACCCATGACATTCTTCAAAAAATCAAGCAAACTCTCCTGAAATTTATATGGAACAATCGGCCCCAAGAATAGCTAAAGCAATTCTTGGGAAAAAGAGAATGGGAGAAAACAACCTCCTCGCTAACCTCAAACTCTACTACAAAGCAGTAATAATTAAAACAGCATGGTACTGGAACAAAGGCAGAGCTGTAGACCAATGGAACAGGGTCATCTCCCCCCAAGCATATGATCATCTAATCTTTGATAAGGAGGCAAGTAATGTGACATGGAGCAAGGAAACCCTCTTTAACAAAATTTGCTGGCAAAACTGGACAGCTACACGCAAAATTGTGGTCTCAGATCTCTGCCTACCATCATGTACAAAAGTGAGTTCAAAATGGAGTAACGACCTCAATATCAGACCGGAATCCATAAGGTTCATAGAAGACAAAGTTGGCAAAACCCTCCATGATACTGAAGCTAATGGTGTCATCAAAGATATCATGCCACTGGCCAAGCAAGTGAAAACAGAGATAGATAAATGGGACTATCTTAAACTAAGAAACTTCTGCACCTCAAAAGAAACAGTGACCAAAATACAAAGACAATCTACAGAATGGGAAAGGATATTCGTGGAATACACATCTAACAAAGGGTTGAAATCCAGGATATACAAGTTACTGTTGAATTCCACAAGAACAAAACATCCGACCCTATCAAAAAATGGGGTGAGGAAATGAACAGAAACTTTCTCAAAGAAGAAATCTGAATGGCTAAAAGACACATGAGAAAATGCTCTACAGTATTACTCATCAGGGAGATGCTGATCAAAACCACAGTGAGATATCATTTCACTTGGAGGCCAACCAGGCCTGCAAGGGGAAAAGGGTTCTCAGATATAGAAGGGAGCACCAAATAAAGGATGATGGGAGGACCCTCCCAGGAAGGGAGATGCTTGCTGAAAGTAGACTATAGACAAAACATGATTGCCATTCAATGCCTCTTTTGCAAACCACAACACCAAAAAGGAGAGAGAGAACAAAAGGGAATGTCCTGCCACAGAGGCAGGGTGGGATGGGGGAATGGGGGGTTGGGAGGTTACTGTGACCCGTGGTCTAGGAAAATGGGCACTGGTGAAGGGATGGGTATTTGATCATTGTATAATTGAAACCCAAGCACAAAAAGTTGTAAGTCTACAACTGTACCTCATGGTGTTTCACTAATAAAAAAAATAATAAAATAATACTGAAAACCATCACTACTGCCACGCTCCAGTTAATTTAAGGCTTACTCTAAGTTATTTTAGGAATTTAATAAATTGTGCTTTCGGACACTCAAGCCGTGTCTCATGCAAGACAGTAATCCCATGGACCCAGAAGATACAGAGCTTTGTGACCTTGATCTCTGCACTCAATGAAATCCAGAACAGAGATCCTCTGCTTACTTGCACCAGTCTCCATTGACTCAGGGATCAAACCCAAAGCCACACCCTGCTGGCACCAGATAATCTCCTCACCAGCCACCTACCAAAATGCTCCTCCAAGACACAATTATAAAAGAAGGCTCTCAGAACCATGCCACCGAAGTCCGTTACAGGCTGTGGGGCTGGGGAGAGTCCTCCCCACCCTAAGTTCCTAACCTCGGCAGCCAACCGCCAGTGCCCAACCACTGCCACGCTCTAGGCCTCTCTGTGGACACATGATGAGACACTTCCTACCATTTATGCCTCTCGGAAAGTCTGTCAAGCTATCAAGAATATTCTGCCCCCAAAGGCAGAAGCTGGCAAGTTCCCTGTGGCATATTCAATGTGCCAAATACATTAATGACAATTGGTCTCATTCCTCTGATCCTGAAATAGTCTCCAGTCATTGGGAAAAGACGAGTAAGAAGAGGTTGCTAAAATCTCAGGACTGGGAGGAATAGTGACATTACTGGCGCCCACTCGAGTAATTCGACGATCAACGGGATGACAGTGACAGTGAATAAATGTACAAAACACACTTGGAAACCAGATGAATGGGATGACAAATTATTAGCTATGAGCATTTTTTAATTGTGAATTACTCACATTCATTAGCAAGAAGGTTAATAAAAATAAGATAAAAAAAATTGCCAGAAAGGGGACTAGAGAGAAGTGACAACATTGCATAATGTATGTAGTGTCTCTTTTCAAATTTCTTTTGCACAAATGTTATGCTCAGCACTACTTTTGAGCACAGATCAAGGAATAGCCACCAAATATTGCCAGTGTGACAAAAAGGGAAAAAACTGATTGTCAGGAAAGGTGTTTTGGCCTCTGAGCATTTACTGAGAGTCCCACTATTAAATATTATTCAATGAATCATAAGACCAATTACATAATTTCAATATTAGAGAACAAGCTCAAAAATATGATCTGAGAGCTCGTAACAGCTGTGTGCCCTATACACAGCCTTCTCAAGTTCGATCTTAGACATCCCATAGCACACACCCGACCTCCAGGAATTATTTTTGAGTGCAGAGGCAGGAATAAGCCCTGAGCATTGCAAGTTTTGGCCAAAATGAGATCTAAAGCAACTTCCATGCCATTGGGAAAGAGATTTGATTATATTTACATAATGTATTTTATCCTTTTATATTTCATTATATTGTAGGTAGAACAGTGTTAAAATCTATGGGCTTGATCTACAAAATTACGAGAAACCTTTCCCACCAAAGTGCCCATGACAAAGATTAGCTTATTAAATAACTTTAGTTTACAAAGCATATGTCATCACATTATAATCATTATAATGCCCGTTGGTGTGTGAACCAGGTGTAGTACAAGGTTTGACCACGTCCATTGGGTTTAAAGGAAGGTTTCAAATAGTCAGGCTGAAAGAGAGGAAGGTGTATTATAGTATAACATTGTTTTGTCCTTCCTGCAAGGCCTCAGGTAGTTTAGGTTTATTGGGTTGCTCCCATTATAGTGCTTCCTTTCCTCTGTATTTATTTGTAACTTCTTTCTTTGTGCTCCATTGACTTGTAAATATTGTTTTTCTCTTCTCTTTAAGTCTTTTGTATAGTTTACTCAGAGAAATGTCCTGTTTGTATGGGCACTGGAAGACAGTAGTAAATGCTATGCTTTTGTTATGTGAGAGTCATTTGGTATTTTGTTAAGTGAGACTCTAAATGGTATTTTCCTCTGTTGAGTACAGAGCAGGAGAAGACGGACTCCATTTTTATAGCCCTTGCTCCATACCCCTAGACTTCGACTTTCTCAGGATTTTGCTCCCTTTCCCTTCCCCGGTCATCTGGAAAAAAGGCACATCTGAGCTTAAAACTCGGTCTTGGTTCTCAGAATCCTGCTTCTTCCCCCCATGCTGATAACTCAGCCTTGGTTTTTAGAATTCTACTTCATCCCCCTGGAGTTGATAGCTCGGCCCTGGTTCCCAGAAACTGCCCGAATGGGAGCAGGGGAGGAGGGAACAACTTTCAGAATGGCCAGGAAATGTCAGCATAAGACCTGTTTGTAACGGCTCATTGTGCTCTTTGAAACTAGACTGAATCTTGTACTTTTACTTCTATCTCACTTTGAAACTGTAAGCGTGGACTATGATGCAGACACTGACTAAAAGAATTGCAGCTTCTCCCTTGCTCAGGCTCTTGGTTTGGCCTGTGTGCCTAAGACCTTGACCACAGCTAGCTGTCTCAAATAAACTCCACTTGTGCTTTACATTACTGGCTAGACACTTTGTGTGTTTTGGAGAGAGAAGATTATCAGTCTCGGACCTTAGCATATGGGAGTTCATTCAGGATCGATAATACTCCCCTTTCTGGGACCCACAAACCAGTCGCCAGTCCGGAGTCATTTTGGAGGACTGTTTCCTGCTCTGTGACTGCGGTGAGAGAGGTTGTTGGTCGCTCTCTTCTGGGAGGACGAGGTCTTCATTTGGGAGGACTAGGTCCTCTTCTGGCTTGGGAGGACTAGTTTCTCTTCTGTGACCCATTGAGAGAGGTTGGCCACTCTCTTCTGGGAGGACGAGGTCCTCATTTGGGAGGACTAGCTCCTTTTCTGGTTTGGGAGGACGAGCTTCTCTTCTGTGACTGCGGTGAGAGAGGTTGCACGCTCTCTTCTGGGAGGATGAGATCCTCATTTGGGAGGACTAGGTCCTCTTCTGGTTTGGGAGTACTAGCTCCTCTTCTGGCGCCTATGGGTGGTTTGGATCCTGGTATTAATCCTGGAGACTCCATTACTGACATTTGTGTGAGATGTCCCAGGCAGGCCTCGACAGTCTTCATGGATGCCCTTTGGCCTGATATCAAGTAAGGGAGAGAAGGAAGTGTGTGTGAATGTTGGAGAAGTGAAAGAAAAGACCAATGCGAATGAAAATGCATAATGTCTCTACTTTGAAATTGTGTTGGTTGGCTGGCTGCCTTGATGATAGTCTTTATAAACTTTGTCTCTTCACCACTAATAACCTTGATTTTCAGGAACATGGGACAAGCACAAATGATTCCATCCAGTTGAGACCCACCCCCCTGACACACACATGATGTAGGGACTTTATTCAAGTTTTTGCTGAATTCAGAAAACCAGAGTTTTGCCACTTTTGGAAAATGGGACTGTGTCAGCTCTTTCTTGCGTAGAAAACCGGCCTGGCAGGACGCTAGTCAGTGGGACTAGTGGAAGGGCCTGATCTGGAAGACTGGCAGAGGACCTAGGTGGACGCACTGGAAAGTTGCTGGTTAGTCGTGTGGGAGACATCCCCACTACTCCAGAAACGCCCCGAGAATGGTGGACACTGTTTGGTTAGAAACTTTCAGGATACCTGAATCTGAATCTGAAGTGCACATTGTTTAGTCTTTTAAGGCCATTGTATGTTTGTTGACTGAATGTTATGTTCTTTTTCTGTCATTTGTCCTGTCTCTAGTTAGTCTTTAAATCTTTGACCCCCTAATTCATTATCTGGTCATGGTTAGAAACAGTCAACCCCACTTTGTCTTTTGAGAAATGACTGGCCATTTCAGTGATTTCAGGTCCCGGTGTTAGAGCACGGTGCTCTGGATCTCCGACCACAGAGAAGGACCACAGAGGGATGCAATCAGCAAGAAGGAAGTTTATTAAGCTGGTTAGCCAGGGTTGTGCACACGCACACAGTGATGCCCAGGTCCCATGGGAGAGACCAGACCCCAACCGAAGGTACAGGGATTACTAAAATAGGCCGAAGTCAGCCAATACAGCAGATTTGAAGCTCACAATTTACATAGGTGCCTGTTCCAGGCTTCACATGTTATCCGGGTAGGAGGGCTGAGGCCGGACCCGTGACAGCCAACTGTTTCATAGCTCAGAGGCCCATGCATTCCTCCTGGAACAAGCAGATAGTAGAGACGGGGTCCGAGGTCTGAGCCTGAGCCTGTGACAGTCAACTGTTTTATTCTCCCAGAACAAGCAGCTAGTAAAGACCTGAGTGGAAATTTTACTATCTTCATTGTCCTTGGCCCAGACTGAGTCTGTCATGTCCTAACATTCCCCCCTTTTGATTTGTTATAGAGGAATCATTCTCTATGCCCAGCCTCTAAACTGAAAAATGTCCATCCTTAGGAGCTGCGGGGAGTAGAGCCTGGTATTGCTGTCTCAGAGCCAGCAGTTAAACTGCATTAATGCAGTCCCTAACAAAGGCTACTAGCTTGTTTACAATGCACGGTCCAACAGTAAACAAAAGAAAGAAGCGAATTAGCGGCCCCAAGAGTGCAGACATGAGGGTGGCCAGCCAAGGGGACTGGTTGAACCAGGGCTTGAACCAACTTACTTTGGCCTCCTGCTACTTTTTCTGGTGTTCTATTCCCTCTCTGAGCTTGGTTATGAAGTCTCGGACAACTCCATTGTGGTCCGCAAAGCAGCAGCGCTCTTCCCCAAGAGCCACACATAATCCCCCACTCTGGAGGAAGAGCAGGTCCAGTCTCCTACGGTTCTGGAGGTCTACCTTAAAGAGAGAAATCAAAGACTTTTCCAGATGACTGATTGATTCCTCAGTGTGGTCTTAGTAGACTGAGGGATACCACTTTGAAATGGTTTGACCCTGGAGGAGTGGAAAATCCTTTTTGACCCCGTTAGAACAGAGTTGTTTTCTGTCTTAAAAAAGATTTAAACCAACAGAAACCAGAGCAACATTGGCCAATTCACAGACTAGGGGAAATCAATTAATTCTGCACTTTGAGCTGACGTTCACCCTAGTCAAGCTCTGGCTTCTAGTGCTCTGAACAGACTAGTGACAGCATGTACAACATCGAGTTCCTTTATAGGTCAGGCTGTTTACCTACAGCCAGTAAACAAAGTTTTATCTGAAATTCCCAAAGGGGTTACCTTTTATATCAAGACTAGGGTACATTTATTCAATCACCTCTGTAGAATTAGAATCTGATTCTTCCAAGAAGCAAGTTACAGAAATATGGTTTTCTCTCCACCTTCATTTTAAAACTTTGACAGATAGCTTAACAAACATGGCTTGTCCTTTTGCATAAACACAGCAAGATTAGAGAACTCTCCACTTGGGAAACCCCATTGTTTACTGTGAAGTCCTGGGGGTCGGCTAAATACAGGAGACACAGCAATAACAGCATTAATCCCATCTAGCATGTCAGAGTTACCCAGGCCTAGACATCAGACATCCCCTGGTGAACTGGATGGCCTCGAGCAATCAGTTTGAACTGGGTGTGGCTTTGGGCCTCATTTTAAAGTAGGCCCAGATTGAGTTAGTCATTGCAGAGTCATAGATTCCTCCACAGCAATGAATATTTCCAGTCTTTCCTTGAGCCGGTCAGCCTCTAGGGTTGCCCTGAGATTTGTAGGGTACTTGAAACAATACCTGCTAAGATTTAGACAGATGCCCTGACTGTTTCCCTGGAAGAGGGCTTTGGGATCCCTTGGGTGGTTTCTCCTGTGTGCATGAGGGGTAAATCCTACTACAGAGAGGAAAGACTTATCTGGATTTATGCAAACCAGCATAGTGCCATGAAGCATTAAAAACATACTGAAGGTACAAAAGAAGAGAAAAGCAAGCACTTCACCATACTCACAGTGAGCTGTAATACATCAATTTGCTGTGGGTCCTAGTTAAAGGAAGCTTCAATATGTAGAGTTATAGCTTTCAATTTAAGATCATGTTTAATTCATTCAATTCCATGTAGAAAAACTTTTACTTCCTACCCATAAAAGCACTTTACAAGAAGTCCCATGTATAGTATCCTTTCCATAGATCTTAACAAAAAGGTACTAGAACAATTCTGGATGTAATTTAAAGAGTTTCTTATAAAAAAACAATTTAATCAGTTCATTTTCTTAAAACACAACCAAAAACCTTCTACACATTCCTCTACATTCATTCTGTACCTTTCACTCATTTAAAAATCAACTTCACTTTAACAGAATTCCTTTCCTTTTTCCACTGATATCTCCATTCATTGCGTATCTGAATAAAGACATACATCTATATTCCTAGTAGTCGTCCCACAAGTTTAAAGTCTTATTTTACTGACCTTAGTACAACATGATCTCCCAAGTTTGGACACTAGTTACCAATCATCACACTTAACATGACAAAACTACTCTGCAGTACAATTTCAAAAGCATCACATCAGTTCTATAGATATTTAAAAAGATTTTAGAGATGCTCGCAACTAAAGTTATTCCAAAGTATATTCACTAGGCAAAAGTTCACTTCACATTAGAAATTAACCAGAAGACATCTTAGAATTCTGATTTCCAGGAAAACACAGATATAAAGATGAAAACACTCATGGATTATCAGGAAACATTAAGGATTTCACACTTGTGTACAAGGCTCTCTAAAGATCAGGGCTAGCTTGATACCTGGTGACAAGGCTTTGCATGAAATAAAGTTATCAAAATAATAGCATGCACTTTCAAGCACTGGACAGGCTGATTAACAGTATAGCTAGCAAATTTTCCAACATTTTCCATGCAATTTTCTATTCTTCTTGCCTACTTTTACCAAGGTGTAATGCTATGGCTTTAAACTCTCAGGCTGACGTCTGAGACTAATTCATTACAACTTATTGCTTAGTAGTGCTGGAAGTTTTAGTTACCAGAAGTCTCAGAGATCAAATAAAACACTGGAAGGATAGGTTTTGCAACCAACTTTATATCTCTAGAAACTCATGTTTTAGATTAACCCATCACTCTTTGAACCTGTTTTTATGTCAACTCCCGAGATTTTCCAGGTCAAATATTCTAATTATCCAATCCAGATACAAATATGTACATTGATATAACAGCATAAAACCCTTGACCCACCAATTTTTATAAAACATGATAAAAATCTTCTTTGGCTTAATTTCAATAGTTCTTGTACCTTAGTTGTTTAAAATCATGAGCTTTCCACACCAGACACTTTTAACAATTCAACAAAAATAGAAACATGATTTCAGACTCAGAGACAGCCCCTTGAGTTTTTAACAAACTTTGATTATCATAGAAAATAGCACTTGGACTGTCAATGTTTATGAAAACATAAGAAAAATTTGTTTATTGTCATGCCTTCTGTACCGCTGTTGTTTGTAAAACTGCTAAATTCCTCATTACAATTGGTTGAGACTTGCAAGATTGATGTCTTGCATTCTCTGAACTTTATTTCACTTTCAGGCTCTAGTTCCACAGCTCTTCTAGATAGTACAGATTCTTAGGTTCAAAAGAATTTCAACTGTTAGTAATCATATAATCATTATTGTTCTTCTAACGAAAAATTTAGATTGAGAATTATGCTTGCTCTGTAGGCTCATCCTTCTGATAAGAAATCTTCGTTTTTAACTCTTATCTGACAACTGCATTTCTTAAATCACTAGGTTGTATATATCTGAATTCTCTAGAATTTCTACTTCTGATTTCAGCCTGGTTCCAACACTCGAGTGTTCCACATAGACAGACAGACAGACAACGAACTAAGAACACCACACGTACTTGTGCACACCTCTGCAGTTGATCGACTGATCTCTCCCTTCAGAAACCACAGGGAGAAAACTGATGGACTGAGAAATGAAGGGACAGTTCCCAGGGCAAAGGAGTCTTATTGGCCGATTGAGATCACTGCTCCCTGCCTCCCAGCCCGACCAGTCAGATACCATATTTTCTTCAAGCCAGCTCTGAGGCAAGGGGCCAGCATCCTCCTATCAGACATGAGGATAGGCTGCCTTAGTGACACACTTCTTTGTTTCTGATGTCAAACACTTGATCGTATGATCTTGCATTTCCCTGCCCCCTCTGCTTTGATAATCCTATTTCTTTTGTTACCTGCAAAGATCTGACTGCAAAACAATCTAGCAATGCAAACCGCCACTCACTGGCCATCACTTCCCATGCTCTAGTTTATACTCAGGCCACGTGGTGTTACAAAGATACTCCTTATCTAAACTACCTAGCTGGAAGCTCCTTAGATGTTTTAATAAGCAACCCAATGAAGAATCTTTAGGTATCGATGTGTAATTTCCCTTATTTCCTAATTGCAAGAAATAATCTATGGAAAAGGATGGTTCCTTGGCAAAACTTTTCTCCAGATCTGTCATTTTGGTCTCTCCCAAGGGGGACTCGACTCTCTCTGGTCTCTCCCAAGGGAACTCTAACCTCTCTGGTCTCTCCCAAGGGGACTCTAACCCCCTGTAAATTGGCCTTGACTCAGAGGCTCATTGAATTTGGTCTATCTCCACGAATGGTCCCTGCTTCCACTGCAGAAGTTCCTGTGCAGGCCTGGCGTTGGGCAGACACACAGGTGTGTGCCTGAGCCAAACCTAGTGCTGTGGTCTTAAAAACTCTGCTTCTTAAAAAACAGTTCTGCTGTTCTTAGCTTTCTATCTCTTCCCTGCTTTTTGCTGGCTTGATGCCTTACTCAGACATCTTATCTGCCTTTTACCCCCCTTTCTTTCTTTCTTTTTTTTCTTTCTGCCTTACATCTGGACATTAACATTTCAATTAGCATTTCACTAGCATTTCAATCGACCTCTACCTGATTTTCTGGTTAGACTGACACTGGATGGGGAAAAGGATTTTCTACCTAGTAATTGATCTTCCTTAGTTTCCCAGAGTCTTCTCAAGAGTGGACTTTCCACCCATCTCTCCCATAGTGGACAGTGACACAAAACAGACAAAGGAGGGGTACCTCTTTGAAGAAACCATTCAGATGCTTGACTGGCCAGTGGAGAACTTGGCCTTAGTGGTTGAACATTGTGACTTCCGACCGGCAGCTATGCCAGTGCCACCCTTGACCATAAGTTCTCCATGGAATCGCAGGCAGTCCACTCAAGCTCCGTGACTTTAGAGGGACTTAGAGGGACGCTGATCTCACACTTACCACTCTCACTCTCACACAGAGGAGTGCGAAGTTGTCCAAATGGGGTACACGTGGTCCTCAGGAAGACAGGATTGAGTGGTATATTGTCTTCCGGCGCCAGACTTCTTTTTTTTTGGGGGGGGGGAGGACTCTAACCTCCACTTGCAGGTTTCCTAGGTAAGGTAAGGTAAAGGCCCTCCCGTTGATCGTCGATTTGCTCGAGCGGGCCCAGTAACGTCTCCATTGGAGACTTCTTGTTACTGTGTCTGGCATATCGAATACTCTCGGCAGCTTGCCGGGCTCCCCGAGAGGGGCGGAGGAATCGAACTCAGGTCGGCCATGTTGGCCGCTTGTAAGGTGAACGCCCTACCCGCTGTGCTATCGCTAGGAGACTCTAATACCCTGGGAGGACTCTAACCTCCACCTGCAGTTTTCTTGGGGGACTCTAACCTTCTGGGAAGACTCTAACCTCCTCCTGCATGTTTTCTGGGGGACTCTAACTCTCTGGGGGACTCTAACCCCCTGGGAGGACTCTAACCCCCTAACCACTCCCTTTCTGACACTGGTCTTTCCTACCTGTTCCTCGGGCCTGTTTCCATGGACGGAGATTTCACTGGGGCCTCCAAATATTAGGGCACGGCTCTGGATCTTCGACTGCAGACAAGCACCACACAGGAATGCAATCGGCAGGCAGTTTATTAAACTGGCTAGCCAGAGTCGTGCACACTCACACAGTAATGTCCAGGTCCTGTGTGAGAGGCCAGACCCTGACTAAAAGTACTATAAAAGGAGTTATTTATATTGGCCCAAGTCGGCTGATACAGCAGATTTGAAGGTCACAATTTACGTCGGTGCCCACTCTGGGCTTCACACTTTATCTGGGTCCAGGGGCTCAACCCGTACCCGTGATAGCCATCTGTTCCATAGCTCAGGGGCCCCTTAAATTCCCCCCAGAACAAGCAGATAGTAGATACCTGGTCTGAGGGCTGAGTCCGGGCCTGTGACAGCCATCTGTTTCATTCTCCCAGAACAAGCAGATAGTAGAGAACTGAGTGGAATCTTTGCTATCTTCATTGTCCTTGGCCAAATCTGAGGCTGTACTGTCCTAACACAGAGACAGCAACCTCTTGGTAGAGGTGAAGAGAGTAAACTCATAACTGTGTTCTGCAGAGTGGCAAGCCCTCAACGTTGCTGGCTAGCAGAAGGTGCTTCTCATCTGGGGACCATTCTGAAACGTCAAAGGCAAAGTTTTCTTTCCAGGACTGGGAGGAAACATGGAGCAGACCCCTTGCATCCTGATCTGGTTGTGGCTTGGAGAGGGGAAATTATCAATCTCGGAACCTAACACCTCCTGGGCATTTGTTCTCTTGACCTAAGCTTCCGCTGCCCTTACTTCCTAAAACCCCCCAAAGCTGGGTCCTATCGAAGGACTGGATGAACCAAGGGGAAGCGGTGAACAATATGCTACCCTGGCATCAAGATGGGCCTGCCCAAAATTCCTAATGCTGAACTATAAATTAGGAGCTTGGTCATAGACAGATGCTGTCATGATCCAAAAAGTAACAAGCAGATTTGGAACCTGCTAGGGTTAGGAATGATTAATCTGGCCTGAGCTCTGTAGATTGAGTCTGTGGCAAGATGTTCCCAGAAGACCTGCCCTACATGCTTCAATGTATCTCTTACTCCATACAAAAATAACTATCACTATCCACTGTCACTGTCCTCCGGTTGTTCATTGATTTCTCCAGCAAGTCCAATAACGTCTCCATTGTGACAATTGCTACTGGGTTCGGCATAGCGAATACATCTCGGGTAGCTTGCCAGGTTTTGCTGTGCTGGCGAGATACTCTCGGTAGCTTGCCAGGCTCTCCGAGAGGGGCGAAGGAATCGAACTCGAGTTGGTCATGTTGGCCACTTGCAAGCAAACACTCTACCCACTGTGCTATCGCTCCAGTCCACAAATATAATTACAGGAGAAAAACACCTTAAGATGTATTTTGCCCCTGGGTGGACAGGAAGGGTTTCCTAATGTTGTTTTTGCTTCCAGACAGGACGGAGCATGGACCAGGAGGGAAAGTTGGAGAGAGATAAATAAGGGTGGAGAGAGAATGAGTGGGGTCAGAATCGAGAGAGGAGAGGAACAACCTAGGCTGCAAGATGAGCAGCGTGGATAGATGAGCAGGGATGTGATGGAGGAATGAGGGGCAAGGAAGCAATAATGAGTGAGATTGGTGAGACATAGGTTGAATAAATGATAACTAATCAGCAACCAGCCTGGTCCTCGTTCTTTCATCGCCAAACCATCACCTACAGCTGTCCGAATACTGTCCATGCACAACTACTTGATAGCACCGAACGCAGTGTTAGCGTCCAAGAACTGGAGAACCCCCAACCCCCCGATATCGCACAGTGTCCAGTCAGTAATGCAAGCCACACAGAAAATTTATTGAAGCCAGCTAGCTGGGGTTGAGCCATCAGGCATGCAGTCCAAGGCAAGACCCTGTATCAAAGAAAATATCAAATCATAGTTCCTGTTTGCGTCACAGTTTGCACTT
The DNA here is from genome assembly GCF_029834395.1 of Sorex fumeus. NCBI lineage: Eukaryota > Metazoa > Chordata > Mammalia > Eulipotyphla > Soricidae > Sorex > Sorex fumeus. Next base: position 124,885 of record NW_026606257.1, on the reverse strand, counting down.
CTGTGGGTTACACACTTCAGAGAAAAACCAGGTCATCGAGCAGTGCCATCTCACTTATCCCAGGATGTTCTAGTGGTTTCTCACCCTTTTCCTCAAGCCTAGATATCCTCAAAAGATAGCGATTGCAAAAGAAAGAGCAAGTTTGCAAGTTTGATTTAGCTTCTCCTTCCTGCCCAGGTGGTCCAGAAGGGTGGATGCAGGTATCTGCTACTGTATGCTGTGGGGGCTTCTCAGGCCTTGGCTCCTCCTGAGCCAACAGCAGGGAGTGAGAGAGAGTCATCTGGAGAGCCTACAAACAAACATCCTTCCGTGGGCATGTTCTTTACAGTGTGTGAATCCTCTACTTCCTTTTTTAGCCACCTTAATTGGGAGATTTTTTTAGTAGGCAATGGCTAACACAAGTTCCTTTGGCTTGGTGATGAGCACAGAGTGTCAAAGCATGTGAAATTGTACTTCAGTTTATTTTTAAATACATACTTTAGTAATAAAAGTTATGATTCGGATCTCTTCACAGAATCGAAAGATTAATTCTATAACAGATTCTGAAAAATATGTTTAGTGTAAATAAACATGATCCGGCTACCATCCAGATGACATGGCTGCTTCTCCCAGAAGGAAGCATAAAAAGGGGGCTCCGTAGTCATGCCAACATACTCCGAGCCAGGCTGTTTTTACTCAGGGCGCCCCATGGATGGGGGTGAGAGTCCTCCCGGTCCCAAGAGACGCAGCCCTAGCAGCCTACCTCCACTATCCAACCACCACCGCACTCAATGCCACTCCCTACACGCTTGTGTGGAGCCTCACGATTGAGACAAGTCCCAAGGAAACCAGGTAATGCAGAACTTTGTGATCTTGGAATCTGGGCTCAACGGAACCTGGGAGCAGAGATGCCTGCCCATTTCCAATGGTTGTCAGGAACTCAGGTCACTCCCATAAGTTATTTTCTGCCAGTGCCAGATATTCTCATCATTGGCCAACATATAGATAACACGGCTGTTTCTCATGGAAGGGAGCATAACATGAGGACCCATATCCATTCCACTGGTATCTATGCCACGGCGTTTTCACTCAGGATTCCGTGGGGGGGGGTGGAGAGAGCCCTCCCCACCCCATGGAACGCAGCCCCAGTAGCCTACCTCCACAAATACCACTACCATGCTTAAGTCTGGTTCCACATGCTCAGGAAGAGCCTCATGTAGGAGTGAACATATTCCTGGACTGTGAGACTGCTTTCTTGGCTAAGCAACACATCATAAGACACTCCCTGTCTATTCTCCATAATAACCACACGATACTTAATGGGTTCAGACAGTAGTCAAAAAAATGGAGGAACTACATATATGTATAGTATAACACGCTCGAGCGGGCCCAGTAACGTCTCCATTGGAGACTTTGTTGTTACTGTGTCTGGCACATCGAATACATCACAGAGAGCTTGTCAGGCTCTGTTGTGCGGGCAAGATACTCTCGGTAGCTTGCCGAGCTCTCTGAGAGGGGTGGAGAAATCGAACTCGGATTGGCCATGTTGGCTGCGTACAAGGCAAACACCCTACCAAAGTGCTATCGCTCCAGTCCAGTATATAGCATATATACATAACATATATGTGTATATATATATATATATATATATATATATATATATATATATAACCAAAGCTCACTGCGGGGGGCCCCGCCAGACCAGTCTCTGGCCCGCAGAGGTGGCCCTAGAATCCGTAGGTGCAGGGAAGGACCGACCCAATGAACACAAGACACAAGAGACAGGATGCAGTTCAGAAACAGAGAGAAAACCAGACAGACTTTATTGGGGGCAATCAGGGTATATATCCATTAGTGAGGCAGCTACACTAAAGGTCGTGCCCATATATGGTTAGGGAGGTTTGTTTTCACCTATCATGCATTACAAGATTTATGTGTATCTGGTACCAGACATGAGGTGATTACACAAAGGGCCATGTCCATATGGTTTACAAAATTTATATGCATCACATACCAGATAGTAGATAGTTATTTCTCATTATTACTGACAGCCATGACAGATGTTCTCTCAGGGTACATCAAGATAACCATACATAGCACTGGCTTTGCCTGTTGCAGGTCACGTAGGTCAAGATGACCATACCTAGTACAGGCACTTAGGCCTTGGCCAGCTAAAGGGTCAGCTTCCCACATCTCCCCCTTCCTTTACCATGGGGATGGATGACGGGCACTGGTGGAGGGATGGGGACTTGATCATTGTATAACTGAAACCCAAGCACAAAATTTGTAAGCCTATAACTGTACCTCATGGTTTTTCACTAATAAAAAAAGAAAAAAAAAGATGCCAGCTGGGGGAGCATTGACTGGGTCCCTCCAAAATATCCAGAACACCTCTGTTTTACGGAGGGGAGAAGAGTAGACAGAGCCCATTTTCCCATGATCACCCTACTAGTGGAGGGGAGCCACAGCGCTAGGCAGAGGAAACCTCCATGCAGGCCCAGTGTACTCCACAGGGAGTCGGAAGTAGCCATGAGGCTTCCCTTGCAGTGCTTTGCCAGACACCTAGCGGCTGAAAAAAATGGAATCGGGTAAAGTCCGACTCTTTCGTACCCAGAGTATTAGATCAGAGAGGGGCGGGGAAGCTGGCCAAGAACAACTCAAGGATGGGTCCAATCAACCACGACCCGCGAGCTGTCCTCTGCAGCAGCAGATTTTGCGGCCACACAGTCCAGGGAAGTATCTTCCATTGCCAGGTGGTGGTAATGTACTTGTATAGGGTTGGCAGATAGAGAAGCTATCTGCTGTCTAACAAAAGAGGTAATTCAGTTAAAAATGCAGGGGACCACGGTAGCAATCAATAAAAGGGCAGTCAGGGGACCGAAGAGTGGCAACAAGTAAGGAAGTAGAGTGAACAGGGTCCACCCAGAGCTAGAAGACTCACGTTGCCGGTGTCTCCGTTCCAAACCTTCCCTTAGTTCTCGCATGGAGTTTCGCATGGAGTTTTTAATCACTCCACTGTGGTTAAAATAAAAGCAACACCCCTCCCCCAAGGCAGCACACAATCCCCCCTCTTTCATAAAGAGCAAGACCAGTCCTCAGTGGTTTGAAGAGCAACCTCGGAAACAGAGGTCAGCAAATCCTCCAGGTTAGAGATGGATTATTCAAGGCGCTCTAAGTCGGTATCCACGGAGACACGAAGTTTAGCTAAACCAGAGTGCTGTGAGGTCAGGGTGGTGATGCCCAAACCGGTTCCCGCAAGGCCAAGGGTGAACAGGGCAGTGATGGTGAGCTCGGTGACAGGCTCCTGGTGGAGTCGGTGGGGTGTAGCAACATCGCACTGGGACCAGTAATCATAAAGGGTGGAAGTTGGGTGGTATAAAATATGGGGACCACCAGAACAGTCATACAGAACTGTGAAGATGAGTCGAAAACAGAGGCAGCGAGATGAGGAGTCAGGCCTGTCACTGAGCAGAGCCACCAGGCATCCTCGGTCCGGGTCAAAGGAGGGGTTGGGGTCAAAGGAGCTGACCACTAGGACCCAGAGGGCGTCTGCAGAACCAGATTAGAGAGGAGGCAGAAATGGTGCTGACCTTATCTTAATCTCACTTAACAAAAACTGTACTCTACAATGCTTCCATAGGTATTCAAATAGCCTTTAAATGCTCAATTAAAGCTCTTACAAGGTATATTCACTGGGCAAAAGATCACTTTATATTAGAAATTAACCAGAAGACATCTTAAAATTCTGATTTCCAGGAAAACACAAATACAAAAGATTAAGGCACTCAGATTATTATGAAACATTAAGTATTTCACACTTGAGTACAAAGCTTTCTGAAGAGCAGGGCCAGGTTGATACCTGGTGACAAGGCTTTGCATGAAATAAAGTTATCAAAATAATAGCATGTACTTTCAAGCACTGGACAGGTTGATTAACAATGTAGTTAATAAAATTTCCCACATTTTCCATGAAATTCTCTATTCTCAGAGACCATTACAGAAGGCTGAGATAATCTGAGATAATCCCTCTTTATAACTCTTAGTAGTTCTAGAAATATTAGTTACCAAGAGTCTCAGAGATCAGATAGAGCACTGGTAGGACAAATTTTGCAACCAAGTTTATAACTCTAGAAAATCATGCTTAAACTAAACCATTATTTTTTGAACCTGTTTTCATGTGTCATAGTTATTTTAACTCCTTCTAGATCAAATATTCTAATCCAAGGCAGATACAAACATGTACATTAACATAACAACATAAGACATATGATCAATTTTTATAAAACATGATAAAAACTTCTTTGGCTTAATTTCAATAGTTCTTGTACCTTAATTATTTTAAATCATGAGCTTTCTATACCAGATATTTTTAACAATTCCACAAGAATACAAACATGCTTTCAGACACAGAAAAAGCCCTTTAGATTTTTTTACCAAACTTTGATATTAGCATAAGAAAATATTTGAATTCCTATGTGAACACAAAAAGGATGGCAGTAATCTATCTTTTCCTTCCGCCCGCGTTAGGTAGTTTCTCCCACTCCAGGGAGGTGGATGGCGATGGGCAGGAAAAGGAAGGAAACCTTATGGCCAGTCTGCTTGACCTTAGTTGCATTTTATTCCAATCCTCTCTCCATTAACTCTCGTATCTCTTCTGCCTCTCTCAGCCCATTCTTACAGTCTCATTATATCCCATAAAAGAAACTCAGGTTCTCTCAAGCATGTTTTCCCCTGTTCCCTCAGACCTCCTAGTAGAGAGCCCTGAAATTTCCTCATATAGATCATGGTACCTCTAAAGGAGCAATACAGTGATGTCAACAAAAGGAGAAAGAATATTGAGGCAGCAAAACATACATTGCTTCTTTACATCTGCAGGCCAGTAATTTTGACTTCACCTTTTATAAGCTACAAGCACTTGGATTAGCACACCAAAGACCAATCTACATCTCAAAGATCAACCTTCTTGGAGTCTGGTATCTACACCCCAAAGATCAGGCCTGACTAGCACCTGAGATCTGCTCTGTGAGATAAGAGAAGCTGCCTCTATCAGCGAGGTCTCTGTGAGATAAGGGAAGCTGCCTCTTGCAGTATACTGAAATTATTTACTTAAGGCCATTTGAAAGGGAAAAATGTTTAGCCTCATCCAAACTAGTCAGGACATTCTTATAGGACAGATTCTCACTTAGCAGATCGACTCACAATTTACAACACAAGTTCAGTGTCCTAGAAGGATCTGATCTTACAAATTAACAGATTTTGACTAGGGGGAAAGCTGATTAACTGGTTGGAGAGGAGAGCATAGAGAAGTGGTTACAGAAAAACAAAGGAATGGAAGTAACTCAGGAGCACTGTGATGTGTGTATCCTGATAAACCTTAGCTCCCTGTGTCAAGGGAGAAAGGACAAATCCAATTGTTATCCTATAAATTGCCACTGTTTAGGAAAATAAGGAAACTTAGTGGCTTCTGTACCTATGTAGTTTGTAAAAGCGGCCTAGTTTTTCATTAAAGTTAGCTGAGGCTTGTAAGATAAGGTCTTGCTTTCTCTGAAGTCTTATTTCACTTTAGTTTCAGGCTCTAGTTCCATAGCTCTTCTAGATAGTACAAGATTCTTAAGTTCAAAATGTTATTCTACCAAGAAATTTAGATTGAGAATTCTCCTTTTTCTATAGGCTCAACCTTCTGATAAGGATTCACCCTTGCCCGACAGGTTCCAAAAACAACTGCATTTTTTAAATCACTGGGTAGCATATCACTAAATTCTCTAAAATTTCTACTACAAATTTCAGCCTGGTTCCAACACTCGACTGTTCCAAATAGACAGACAAACAGACAGACAGACAAGACAGACAGACAGACAATGAACTGACTAAAACACCAAACATACATGTGCACACATCTGCAATTGATCGATCTCTCTGCCCCTTCAAAAAATGACAGGGAGAAACTGATGGTCTGAGAAAGGAAGGGACAGTCCCCAGGGCGTAGAAACACTGCTTCCCATTTCCCAGCCTGACCAGCCAGTAAACAGAACTAGGAGAAAGATATTAAGACAATACACACACTAGGGACACACGCACAGATCACACTCCTATACTCGCTTGGACAGGTCCTCCACTTACACGGGTGCACACCACACTCACCAGTCACACAGAGATATCCGAATTTGCCCGGAGGGCGATTTTCACCTTCAGGTTTCAGTTCTTCCAAGTCTTCTCCTGGCGCCAGGTTTTCCAGATCAAGTTACTAATTAGCAGTGCCTAACTCTGGAATTCTGCTGCCAAAGACAGGTCAATTTTCTCTGGAAAATACATTTTAGGGTTGTAACGGGGAGGTCAGGAAGAAAAGGTAGGGAGGTGTGGGGGCCATTTGCGATCTTGATTTTGGGCAGCTTCCTGCTGGAGGTCTGCCTCATCTCTGGGGATAGGACAGAAGGGAAGTCATGGTGGGGAGCAAAGGGTGGATCTGTGGGATAGTCCTTAAGAACTGGGTCTAAACAAGAAACATTAGCCTCAGAAACAGGCATGAGGATAGTAACCGAGGGGCACTGGGACATGGGCTTCTTCACGGGAGGAGGCCGGAGAGGCTTCTCTTGTAAGAAGACCTCTGAATCTTTCACAGCATCCTCTTCATTCAATTCAAAATGCCCTACAATCCACAAGGCTTTGGGGAGCTCTCCTGTGGCGAGGGTCAGATAGAAATCATTCAGGCACTCCCAAGTTGTTTTTTTTTTTTACAATCTCATTTAACATGACAAAGCTACTCTGTAGTGCTAGTAACTGAAACCCAGAGAGAGTCCTTAAGACCCACAACAAAGAGTTCCCTTTTGCTAAGCAAATATCCCAAGGTCCTAAGAAAGGAGGGTGGATGGAGAGGGAAAGAGAAAGGCGGCGTTTTCAAATGTGGGGACGTGGATGTGCTTAACTGACGAGTTCCTAATGATGCAGTTTTTTCTTCTGCGGGGGACGCGATTTTGTTCTGGGAATCGCGGCTGTGACCCCGTCATCCTGTCACGGTTGTCTTCTAACGGCAAGCGCCCTTGCGGCATTTATGTGCTTTACCCGTCCCCACAGGGAGGAAACGCCTGAGAAGGGAGACGGGGATAAGGAACGGAGAAAGTGACTGAGAGAGTGAGAGGGAGAGAGATTCCACTAACCAGGCCACCAGAAACAAGTTTGGGCTGATAGAGGGGGAGGGTATAGAGGGAGGCCGAGAGCCGGGGACTGTGGAGCAGAAGGGCAGTAGCCCTTTAAGAAGGTCTCTAAGTTTTATTGCCAGTAGGAAAAGGCCTGGACGGGGATTTAAGATAGTCATGGCCCCTATGTTTCTTATATACACTTTTTCAAGAAGAAGAAAGAAATTGACAAGGTCCTTTTTCTTTACCTAGATTCCTCAGTGCTTAAGGGAGGTCTTTAAACCACGAACAAACAATTCCTTCTTGCTTAATTCATAGATACAGATACATGTGAATAGAAAAATGAGAAATATAGGAAGGAGAGAAGGAGTAAGACAGGTGAAAGAAATAGAAGGCAGACAGGACATAAAGAGAGACGAGACAGGAGATGGGTCACTGGAAGTCTGTCCCCTGTGTGAATACCTGGGAGAAACAGACACGGGGGAAGCCCGACAAAGGGGCCCACAAAGGTGCTTGTCTGGCCAGTGGGAAGTTTAGCCGTAGTGGATTAGCCAAAGGTGACTTGCGGCTGACGTCTTAGTCAGCACCACCATAGACCATATGCTTCCCGTGGAACCACAAACAGCCCAACCAGATTACGTAGCCTTTTCGGGGACCTTACGGGTGCCCAGCCGTGGCACCACAGACTCGAATCAGAAGCAAGGACGCCTCTGACCACTCATTCACTCACACACATTCCACAAAGGACACGACAAAGGGGCGCAGGAGGGGCCTTATCCAATCCAGTGACCGTCTCATATACCTCATATGAGACTGAACACTCAGTTGAGACACAGAGAGAAGGACTAGAAGGCAGAAAAGGAAAAACATGAACAGAGACGAGACAGGAGATGTGTCACTGGAAGGCTGAAGCCCCGCGTGAATACCTGGGAAAAACAGACGCAAGACACGGGGGAGGCCCAACAAAGGGGCCCACTCAGGTGCTTGCCTGGCCAGTGGGAAACTTAGCCATAGTGGATCAGCTAAAGGTGACTTGTGGCCGACGTTTAAGTCAGCACCACCATAGACCATATGTTTCCCGTGGAATCGCAGACAGCCCAACCGGGTTCTGTAGCCTTTTCGGGGACTTTAAGGGTGCCCAGCCGTAGAACCACAAACTCGAATCAGAGTCGAGGATGCCCCTGACCGCTCATTCACTCACTCACACATTCCTCAAAGGACACAACAAAGGAGCGTGGGGGGGCCTTATCCAAGCCATTGACCGTCTCATATACCTCATATGAGACTGAACCCTCAATTCTCCCCTTATCCCACCCCGTCGACCTCTATAATGAGGCAGGGGCTAATATCCACTTGACCTCGAACGAGACGGGGATCTTCCCACTCGCCCTCAAACGAGAAGGGGATTTTTGATTAAGCACTCACTTACTTCTCCATGCGATTCGGTGGTCACCGCTTCCTGAAGGGGAGTTTGGAGGTTGTCTCCCAGACAGCGCCCCGCGTGGGCGCCAGTTGCGGGGGGCCCCACCAGACCACTCTCTGGCCCGCAGAGGTGGCCCTAGGATCCGTAGGTGCAGGGAAGGACCGACCCAATGAACACAAGACACAAGAGACAGGATGCAGTTCAGAAACAGAGAGAAAAATGGACAGACTTTATTGGGGGCAATCAGGGTATATATCCATTAGTGAGGCAGCTACACTAAAGGTCGTGCCCATATTTGGTTAGGAAGGTTTTTTTTTCACCTATCATGCATTACAAGGTTTATGTGTATCTGGTACCAGACACGAGGTGATTACACAAAGGGCCATGTCCATATGATTTACCAGATGTGGGGTAGATACACAAAGGGCCACGTCCATATGATTTACAAAATTTATATGTATCACATACCAGACACTAGATTGTTACTTCTCGTTATTACTGACAGCCATGACAGATGTTCTCTCAGGATACATCAAGATAACCATACATAGCATCGGCTTTGCCTGTTGCAGGTCACATAGGTCAAGATGACCATACCTAGCACAGGCACTTAGGCTTTGGTCAGTTAAAGGGCCAACTTCCCACAGCTCACATCACCCAAACTTTAAAAACATGTTAGTGATATCCTATAGAATGTCTTAATGACTCCTACCAAAATTGAACAATATTCACACTGTTTCCTATATGAACACTCTTTTGTAAAGAATGTTCAGTAGTTCATCATAACAGACAATAAAAAATATATTCTTTCGGTTGTGTTTTGGGACAGGGTTGGTGTGGAAACATCCTGAGTTTGACAGTGGGAAGTTGTAATGGTTGTGGGATTGGTGTTTGAATATTAAATGTATCAAATATTGTAAACTGACTAATAAAATAAAATAAATTAAATAAATAAAATAAACACGATTATCCTTCTCTCTCAGAAGAGAGAGAGAATAAAATGACACACCATAGCCTTGTGCCAGACTGGTGCCAGACTATTTCATTCAGAGTACCTGGGAAGAGGTTGGGTGAGTTCTGCCCAATGCAAGGGGCTGAGCTCTGGTAGTTGAAAACCTCCAGAACTCAACTGCCAACTTGCTCAGGGCCTCCTTCCACACACTCGGGCAGAGACTCACTCATTAGTGAATCCACAAAAAATTCAGGTATGCTGGACTTATGACTGAAAACTCTAGGTTCATGAAAATGGCAATAGGTCTCCACTGTCTCCTTGTTTCCCATGACTTAGCATAAACTTCCTCTTAGCTGGTGCCAGATAATCTGATCTACTGCCATGATCCCGACACCCATTGTCCTTCTCTCTCAGAAGAGAGCATAAAATGACATGCCATAGCCATTCTACAGGACCGTGTGCCAAGTTATTTAATTCGGGGTGTTTTGGAGGGGTTGAGTAAAGCCCCGTATTTGCCTCAAGAAACCCAGACCTGGCAACCGAAAACCTCCAGAACTCAACCACCATTATGCTTATGGCCTGTCTCCAAATGCTTGGTCTGAGCCTCACCTACAAATGAACTCTTCTGGACTGCATTTATGGCCATGCAATATGCCATATCTCACACCACTAATATTCCAAGAGCATCACTGGATCACTGTCTTCCCATTCTTCATCGATTTGTTCTATCAGGTGTCAGTAATGTCTCCATTTGTCCCAGCCCTGAGATTTTAGCAGCCTCTCCTTACTCATCCTTCCCAACAGTGCCTTCTTGGAGGCTCTTTCAGGGTCAGGAGGTTGAGATCCTTTATTGTGACTGTTTTTGGCATATCAAATACACCATGGGGAGCTTGCCAGGCTCTATTTTGTGAGCAGGATACTCTCAGTACCTTGCTGGGCTCTCTGAGAGGAATGTAGACTGTATATAAGAAAATACAAGCAAGTATATTAAAACCAATCACAAGTGTCCTGCTTTAGATACATCAGTTGGCTAGATTACATATGAGGTCAGTCACCCACTAATCCAGCCACACACTTCCAGGAGCTTTGCTTTATTGTCTCTGATATTGGCCATTCATGAAATTACATGATGCTAGGGGCAGTTTGTTAGTATGACTGCCAAGCTACCAAAAAATGGAGGATCTGGGTGAAGGAGGCCCATTCCTGATCCAAGCAGACTTGAAGATCTCAGGCCCAGGTCTTGAATACCTGGATTTCTCTGCCAGTTCCTTCATTTGTGAGGCTTGTCTGAGCATATGGGGAGAGTGGCCTTGAGCAAGGCTGGCTTGTTCTAGAGGTTTTGGGCTGCCAGGGTTCTGCTTGGGGAGGGGAGGGAAACTCAACCCGCCACCCTCCAAAGGGTCCTGGTGAAGATAGCCTGGTGTGGGGGCAGGAGATTCTGCCTCGCTCTCTATTTCGGGAGAATTGTTTTATAGTTTCTGGATTTTGGCATTGATGGGAATACATGGCACAATGGGCAGTTTGTGGGTGTGACTGCCATAATACTAGAAAATGGGCGATCCAGGGGTATGGTGCCACCAGCAGGTCAATTTGTGTCTGTGAGGCAAGTGCATCAGCATCCTGATGGCACTCTCAGGCTTTCAAATACCCAAAATTGCTGCTATGCCTTTTCGCCACAAAATTTGGATCAAAGTTTACCAAGAAAGTAAACGGCCAAAAGTTAGGTATGTGGGAGATACACCCACAAACCACCTCCGGCTCAGGTATATAATTGGAGGAATGGCCTCTATGGTTCCTGATCGAACTGCTTAATGGCCATGATCTCAGAGACTCAGAAACAAATCTCGGAATCCAAAGACTTTTGGCAGAAATTTGTCCTGTTCCTGCAGCAGGTTACTGGCACTGGGCCACTCCAGGTTTCATGCCGTGGCCTGTTCCCCCTGGTGGCCTGGTGACAGCCAACCTTTCAGAGTCCACTGGACAGTCATGTTTGGGCCAGCAGTGACGAGACATAAAGGGCCTCACCAGATGGGGATGGAATGAGCCCTTTCCTCCCTATCCCAGCGAGACCATGAGTCGCCACTTGCAAATGACCTCTCTGGTTCCTGATCAAGAAAATTAATGGCCATGATCCCAGTGAGTCAGAAACAAATCTCGAAACCCAGTGGTTTTTGATAGAAGTGAATCTGGACAGCATACATGGTGGCTGCCGCCTCAGAGCTTATTGGAAAGCCAGGTGTGAGCTGGCGGTGACGGGGCAACTGCAGTCTCATGGGAAGGGGGTGGTACCGGCTTGTCCTTCACGCCCTACTGAGGTCACAACTTGCCTCCCACAAGTGGCTCTCCGGCACAGCCATGGCTCTAGATGCAAAAGGACTTAGTCCAGAGCCCACCAGCTTGTGGCAGAAAAGTGAATGGACCATGCATTAAACTATGGGACCATACCTCCCCAGGGGGGAAAGGGTGTTGCTTCCTTCTGCCTTTCCTCCATCTCCCCCCCTACCCTAGCAGCAAGGTGGCCACCGCCTAAGAGCTTATAAGAAAGCCAGGTATGAACTGGTATTGACGGGGCAAATGCAGTCTCATGGGAAGGGGGCGGTACCGGCTCGTCCTTCACACACTACCGAGATCATGAGTTGCCCCCCAAGAGCGGCTCTCCGGCACAGTCATAACACCAGACGCACAGAAACCAATCTCATAATTATCTGGCTCTTTGCAGAAATCCAAAATCAAGAGGCTGCTATTGCGGCCACGCAAGATTACATGATTCTCACAACCAGTTACATAAAACAAAGTATTTCACAATGCCTTTTCAGCAATTCCGATTATTGGGGGGTAAATTCTGAACAATAATGGCGCATCTTGTGTTGAAATAATGAATGTAATCAATGTAGAGCAGAGTTAAGTGGAAATCATCTGCCTCACAGGCATTGGGAGGGGTATACTGGGAGGGGGTATACTGGGTTCTTGGTGGTGAAAAATGAGTACTGGTGAAGGGGAGAGGTGTTTGATCATTGTGTGACTGAGACAAACCTAAAGCTGAGTAACTTTTTCCCACAGTGATTCAATAAATAAATATAAGAAGAAAAATAATAAATAAAATTATGAAAAAGAAGTAAGATGGAGTTCATGCCCAATTCAATCAGCTATTCAGTGGCTGAATAAATAGCAGTACCCCTACATAAAAAAAAAGAAAATGAGGGACCTGGTGGAGGAGGCCCAGTCCCGATGCAAACAGGCTTGGAGATCTCAACCCTGGGTCATTCCAAGAGTAACGCACCATATTTTGTGGGATTTAAAGTAGAAGGCAACCATTCTTAGAAGAAAATATACAGATATACATACTCACATATATATGGTCGGGTTTAAAATGAAAGGCAGCTCTTCCCTTTCGTCCCCCAAGCTGAGCTGGTCTTCTCCCCCACCCAGGTCATTTATCCGCCGCTTCTCGGACCCAGGACTTGGATTTTTCCGTGCAAGCTTCCTCTCAGACCTTGGGAGACAAAGCAGCCCTGAGTCTCTGCCTCTTCCTTTTCGTCACCCAGGCAGAGCTGGTCTTCTCCCCCACCAAGTCTTTAGTCCTCCCACATACAGCAGGTTCCCATGGGGATGTACCGCTTTAGTAGTGGGCGGGCCATCTGTAGAAGTGTACGTGGCCTAATTTTCAGCTGGCCAACGCTCACGCGGCCACACGTAGTTTAGTCATATCAAGAAATCAACTTCCCACAGCTACACATCAAAATGAAGAAACAACGTAAATCCCCACCACAAGGGAAGGTCGATGAAAAGAGTCCAGAAGCCTCTGTAGGTGCTACTCACTTAAGGAAACTCTCTGACAAAGAATTCAGATATAAAGTCATAAAGATGTTCATTGAACTCAATGAAACATTCAGACAGATATCCAGTAACATGAGAGAAAAAATTGACAAATTATGGGAAGAAATGATAGCAGAAATTGGAAAGCTACCCACAGAATTGTCACAAATTAAAGATTACGTAGATGAACTAAAAAACTCAGCATGTGCCCTCAAAAGTAGAATTACCACAGCTGAGGAAACAATCAGTGAGCTGGAAGATCAGCTGCACCAAGCCATCAGGCAACAACAAACAATGGCAAGGGACCTCAAAATAGCTCTACAGAGAATCAGAGTCCTAGCAGACGATTCCAAGAGGAAAAACATTAGAATCATTGGACTACCAGAAGCCCGGGGAAACAATCCCAGTGAAACACCCATGGTTTAACAAATCATCACTGAAAAATTCCCAGAGCTCGACAATGCAGACATTCAGACTCAAGGAGGCCGAAGGGTGCCAGATAAAAGAGACCCTAACAAAAACACTCCAAGACATGTAATAGTTAGAAAACTCTATGCTGCCGATAGAGACACAAAACTGCAAGCAGCAAGGTCAAAAAAGGAAATGACATAAAAAGGAGCACCCCATAGATTCACAGCAGACCTATCAGAGGAAACCCTCCAAGCCCAAAGACAATGGCGAGATATAGTGAAACTCATTGAAGTGAATGCTTCACTAAGAATACTCTATCTGGCTAAACTCTCACTCAAACTCAAAGGAACGTTACACTATTTTCTAGATAAGCCATAGCTCAGGAACTTCATAGACTAAAAACCAAACCCAACACAATGATTAAAAGGGTTACTATAAGACAAGACAAACCCTACAACCACAACAGACCTTTACAGAAAGATGACACAAACCCCATAACAGTAATCTCTCTCAACGTCAATGGTCTAAATTCACCATTTCAGAGACACAGAGTGGCAAAATGATTCAGAGACACACCCAACATTCTGCTGCCTACAAGAAACTCATCTCAACAGTCAGAGCAAACACAGACTCAAAGTCAAAGGATGGAAAACAATCCTGCAAGCAAACAGCTCCTTCAGAAAATCTGGCGTGGCCATACTAGTATCCAACAACATTAATTTCACGTTGAAAAAGATTAGAAGGGACAGTGAAGGCTATTTTCTCTTCATCAAGGGATACATACAGCAGGAAGAAATCATACTCTCAAATGTATATGCACCTAATGAGGGAACAGCTAACTATTTAAAACAACTGCTAACAGATTTTAAGGAGGACATTGCTAGCAATACAAGAGTACATGGAGACTTCAACATCGCCTTATCACTTCTGGATAGAGCAACAAGAACAAAACCCAGCAAGGACTCATTGGCTTTGAAAGAAGAAATAGAAGAGAAAGGGCTTATAGACCTATACAGGGCTTTACACCCCCCAAAAGAAAGAATACACTTTCTTCTCTAGTGCATATGGAACATTTTCCAAAATAAACTATGTGCTCGGCCATAAAACATACCTCAGTAGAAGCAGGAAGATAAAAAAAAAGTATCAACCATCTTTTCAGACCACAATGAACTGACGTTAGAAGTGAATAACACACAGACACGGAGACCCAAATCAAACACCTGGAAATTAAACAATTCAATGCTGAACAACGAGTGTGTCAGGAGTGAAGTCAAGGACGAAATCAAAAGATACCTAGAAAGAAATGAGAATAAAGAAACGAGCTACCAGAACTTATGGGATGCAGCGAAAGCTGTAATAAAGGGAAAATTTATACCTCTACAATCATTTCTTAGGACGGAAGAAAGGATGCACATATACTACTTGATTTAACAGCTCAAGACCTTAAAAAAGGATCAAACACTGGTTTTCACTCAGTCTCCGTGGGACGGGAACTGAGGAACTCCACGCAGAAACGAAGCTGAAGCATTCTGGGAACACTCTCCTCACTCAAATAGGTACCCACCTGGCGCCAGGGCCCCTTTCTGGAGCCGTGGACGCTAACATGGCCATAAGCTATTATCCCACTACATGTCCCATAGGAACCATAAGTTACCCTCTTTGATGGAACTTTCACTACTTTAGCTTAACCAACAGAAACCCATTAGCCAATAACTCATTAAGCCCATCTCAAATCATTCTGCATCTCAAGCAGAGTAGTAACAGTGAGTGTGAATGTCAACAGCACACTGGTCACAATGGTAAAGCCCACTAAGCTTTCATATAGAAGAGGCTATTTCAGAAGACACCAACCATAATGAAGTGCTAGACAACCACTCTGACAAGGATTTCAGAAAGGAGTTACTGAGGATGCTTGGGGAGCTAAAAGAAACAATGGAAAGCAATGCCAATAAAAGACAAGAGGATTTGAAGGTAGAAATGAGGAAACTGCAAACAGAAATACCAGACCTGAAAAACATGGTCGGCGATTTGAAAAACTCAGTAGGAATCCTCAGCAGCAGAGTTAGAGCTGCTGAGGACAGAATCAGTGAGCTCGAAGATAAAGTCCTGAGACTTTCCAGAAAAGAGAAGAAAATGGAAAAGAGACTCACAATTTGAAAACTGATGGCAATAGAAGATCGTGATGAAGCCAATAGGGGTAACATAAGAATTATTAGAGTCCCAGAGGGACAGGAAGAAAATCCTGATGAAGACGAAACTGTCAAAGACATTATTAGTACGACGTTGCCAGAATTGAAGAAAACATGTGACCACATTCAGGAGGCCCGAAGGGTACCAGCTAGAAGAAATTCAAATAAAAGTACCCCAAGACACGTCCTGATCAAAATGACCAAAACCTTAGAGGCAAAATTCTGAAATCAGCAAGATCAAAGAAAGAAATTTCCTACCAAGGAGGATAGTTAAGATTCAAAGCTGATTTGTCTGATGAAACCCTCATGGTCTGAAAACAGTCGTGCGATATAGTGAAAAAACTCAGTGAAATAAACACCTCACCAAAAATACTTTACCCAGAGAGACTCTCATTCATAAGAGAAGAAAAACACACAGTTTCACAGACAAACAACAGCTCAGGAACTTCATAGACTCAAAACCATGGTTACAAGAACAACTAAATGAGCTATTTTAAGACAAGACAGGCCCCTCAAATACAGCACATTTCAACAGAACAATGGGACAAAATCCCATAACAATAACCTCTCTAAACGTCAATGGGCTAAACACACCAATTAAAAGACACAGACTGGCAGGATGAATTAGAAAATTCAGCCCAATATTCTGCTGCCTCCAAAAAACACATCCCAATAGTCAAAGCAAACACAGGCTCAGAGTCAAAGGCTGGAAAACAATCCTGTAGTAAATCAGCTCCCATAAAAAAGCTGCGGTAGCCATCCTCATATCAGACCACATTGTCTTCAGAGTGAAGAATGTCACAAGATACAGTTAAGGCCATTTCTTATTGATCAAGGGATCTGTAAAACAGGAAGTACTTACAATACTAAATGTATATGCACCTGATGAGGGATCAACAAAGTACTTAAAAAACCAACTCATAGACTTGGAGAAAGACATTGATAGAGACACAATACTAGTGGGAGACTTCAACACCGCTTTATCACCTCCTGATATATCAACCAGACTCAAGCTTAGCGAGGACATACTTCATCTTAGGAAAAAATGGAAGAAAGGGATTTAGAAGATATATACAGGACACTTCATCCTCAAAAAGCTGAATACACATTCTTCTCAAGCGTGCATGGAACATTCTCCAAGATAGACCACATGCTGAGTCACAAAACATACCTCCATAACATTAAGAAGATAGAGATTGTATCAACAATCTTCTCAGACCATAGTGCGCTTAAATTAGAAGTAAATCACACACAAAAACAGAAAACTAAATCAAACACCTGGAAATTAAACAGTGCACTCTTGGATAACAAGTGGCTTAGAAAGAAAATCAAAGAGGAAACAAAAAAATACCTAGAAACGAATGAAAATGAGGACACGAGTTATCAAAACTTATGGGACACAGCAAAAGCTGTGTTAATAGGAAAGTTTATAGCTCGCCAAGCACTCCTCAGGAAGGAGGATAAAATCAATATAAGTAATCTAACCTCACACTTAAGAGCTTGGAGAAGGACCAACAAAAGCAGCCCAACCAGAACAGGAGGAAGGAAATAATAAAACTCAGAGCAGAGATTAACAAGATGGAAACCCAAAAACATGTTGAAAAATCAATAAAACCAAGAGCAGTTTCTTCAAGAACATAAACAAGATCAGTAAGCCTCTAGCAAAACTCACAAAGAAAGGGAGAGAGAAAACCCTAATAAACAGAATCAGAAACGAAAAGGGCGTCATTACAATAGAAACTACAGAAATTCAAAGGATCCTCAGGGAGTAATTTGGGAAGTTTTATGCCACAGAAAATGAAAACCTTGAGGAAATGAATAAATTCCTAGATTCTTATAAATTCCCATGGCTGAACCAAGAAGACCTGGAATACCTGAACAGACCTATCACCATCAAGGAAATTGAAACGGAAATAAAAGGTCTCCCAAAGCACAAAAGTCCTGGTTCATATGGATTTACTAGTGAATTCTTCCAAATCTTTTTTCCAAATCTTTAAAGAGGACTTACTCCAAATACTCTTTAAGATTTTCCATGAAATTGAAATATCAAAAACAATTCCGAGCAGTTTCGACGAAGCAAATATCACCCTGATACTTACAGAAGACAGAAATACCACAAAAAATAAGAGAATTACAGGCTGATATCCCTGATGAACACAGACGCAAAGATTCTCAACAAATTATTAGCAAATAGAATCCAATGACTCAACAAAAAGATCATAGACCGTGACAAAGTAAGATTCATCCCAGGGATGAAAGAATCGTTTAACATTCAGAGATCAATCAATATAATACATCATATCAACAAAAGATAAAAACCATATGTTCATATCAATAGAGGCAGAGAAAGCATTTGACAAGATCCAGCACCCATTTATGATGAAAAAACTAACCAAAATGGGTATAGAGGGGACTTTCATCAATATAGTTAAAGCCAACTACCACAAGCCTACAGCAAGCATCATCCTCAATGGGAAAAAACTTAGAGCCTTCCCTCTAAAATCAGGGACGAGACAAGGATGACCACTCTCTTCACTGCTGTTCAATACAGTGCTGGAAATACTTGCAATAGCAATTAGGCAAGAAAAATATATTAAGGGGATTCAGGTAGGAAAGGAAGAAATCAAGCTCTCTCTATTCGCAGATAATATGATACTATATTTGAGAACCCTATAACCTCCAGCAAGAAACTGCTACAAACAATATACTTGTATAGTAAAGTTGCAGGCTATAAAATCAATACCAGAAAGTCTATGGCTTTCCTATACTCAAAGAGTGAGAGAGAAGTAAGTTACCAAAAATATCCCTTTCACTATTGTGTCCCTGAAAATCAAGTACTTAGGAACCATCTTAACTAAGGAAGTAAAGGACTTGCACAAAGAAAACTACAAAACACTACTTCAGAAAATAAAAAGATGACATGTGGAAATAGAAAGATATCCCATGCTCATGGATCTGGAGAATTAACATGGTCAAAATGGCAATAATTCCCAAAGAATTGTACAAATTCAATGTGATCCCTATAATGATACTCGTGACATTTTTCAAAGAAATCGAACACTCCTGAAATTCATATGGAACAATAAGCCCCCGCGTATAGCTAAAGCAATTCTTGGGAAAAAGAAAAATGGGGGGAATCAACCTCCCTAACTTCAAACTCTACTACAAAGTAGTAGTAATTAAAACAGCATGGTACTGGAACAAACGCAGAGCTGCAGACCAATGGAAAATGGTTCTATATACTGACATCTCCCCTCAAACACATGATCATCTAATCTTTGATAAAGGATCAAGAAATGTCAAGTGGAGTTAGAAAAGCCTCTTTAACAAATTGTGCTGGCAAAACTGGACGGCAACATGCAAAAAAATGGGATAGATCTCTGCCTAACCCAATGTACAAATCACGGTCCTCCCGTTGTTCATTGATTTTTTTTTCCGAGCGGGCCCAGTAACGTCTCCATCGTGAGACTTGTTGTTGCTGTGTTTGGCATATCGAATACATCACGGGTAGCTTGCCAGTCTCTGCCGAACTGGTGAGATACTCTCGGTAGCTTGCCAGACTCTTCGAGAGGGGCGCACGAACTGAACTTGGGTCGGCCATGTTGGCTGCTTGTAAGGCAAATGCCCTGCCGCTGTGCTATCGCTCCAGCCAGATCAAAATGGATTAAAACCCTCAAAATCAGACCGGAATCCATAAGGTACATTGAGAAAAAGTTGGCAAATCCCCTCATGGTATTGGAGTCAATGTTATCGTCAAAGATGTCACGCCACTGGCCAAGCAAGTGAAAACAGAGATATACAAATGGGGCTATCTTAAACTAAGAAGCTTCTGAACCTCAAAAGAAACAATGACCAAAATACAAAGAAAGTCTACAGAATGGGAAAGGATATTCACCAAATACACATCTGAAATGGGGTTGATACCAAGAATATACAAATTACTGGTTTAACTCCACAAGAAGAAAACATCCTACCCCATCAAAAAATGGATGATGAAATGAACAGAAACTTTCTCAAAGAAGAAATTCAAATGGTTAAGAGCACATGGGAAAATGCTCTATATCATTATTCATTACGGATATGCAGATCAAAATAACAATGAGATATCATCTCACACCACAGAGATTGGCCCACATCCACAAGAACAAAAGCTACGGTGCTGGTATGGATGTGGCTAGAAAGGGACCCTCATACACTGCTGGTGGGAATGCCAACTTGTTCAGCCCTTTTGGAAAACAGGATGGACGATTCTCAAAAAATTAGAAATTGAGCTCCCATTTGACCCAGCAGTACAACTCCTGGGAATATATCCCAGAGAACCAAAAAAGTATAGTCGCAGTGACATCTGCACTTGTTTGTTCATTTCAGCACTCTTTACAGTAGCAAGAATCTGGAAAAAAACCTAAGTTCCCAAGTACAGATGACTGGTTAAAGGAACTTTGGTACATCTACAAAACGGAGTAATATGTAGCTGTTAGAAAAGATGAAGTCATGAAATTTACATACAAGTGGTACTACATGGAAAGTATCATGTTAAGTAAATGAGTCAGAAAGAGAGGGATAGACATAGAAAGATTGCATTCATCTGGGGAACATAAAGCAACAAAATAGGAGACTAACAACCAAGAATGGCTGAGATTAGTACCAGGAATTTTGCTCCATGGCTTGGAGGCCAGCCACACATGCTAGGAGTAAAGGCAGCTCAGATAGAGAAGGGATAACCAAATAAAAGATGATAGGAGGATCCTCCCAGGATGAGAGAAGCATGCTGAAAGTAGACTATAGACCGAACATGACTGTCATTCACCTCCTTTTTTGCAAACTACAATGCCCAAAAAGAGAGAGACAACAAAAGGGTATGCCTGCCAAAGAGGCAGGGTGAAATTGAGGAAAAAGGGATTCTGGGATCCGTGGTGGTGGGATTTGCGCACTAGTCGAGCGATGGGTATTTGATCGTTGTATAATTGAAACCCAAGCACAGAAATTTGTAAGTCTACAATTGTACATCATGGTGTCTCACTAATAAAAATAATAATTTTTAATAGTAAAAAATATAAAGTAGAAGGCAACCAATCTTAGAGAGAAATATATTTTTACATATGTACTTATATTACTTGACCACATGACTTCCCGTTAATCATCGATTTGCTTGAGCGTGTGCCAGTAATATCTTCAATTGTCCCTGCTGCGTGCTAGTGTAGCCCAATGGCTTCTATTCATTCTACGAATACGAAAAACCTCAAACAGATCGCTCAGGATGTTGATAAAGAAGTCTGACCATCTCGTAGGTGGGCGACCACAGGGTCTTTTGACGTCTGGTGGAATCCAGTTGGTAATGGCTCCAGTCCAGCGGTCATCTCCAAATCACATTCATGTCCAGTCCATCTAATTTTTGATGCCTTGCCAAATGAGACAGCATCCCTGATTCTTGATCGTCGATGGAGGTCAGAACTCCAGATTCTTTCTCTCATTTGACTGAAACATAATACTCCAAGCATAGCTCTTTCGATTCCTCTTTGAGAGACCCGATAGCATTCTCATCCTGTTACCGTAGGGCCCAGGTCTCTGAGGCATATATTAATGCAGGAAGAACAGTGGAATCCAAGAGATGAGCCCAGGGCAGGAGGTTCTTCATCCTCTTAGCTATTTCTTTGACACTCTTGAAGGTGTTCCAAGATGCTCTCTTTCTCCTGCGCAACTCAGGTGCCAGGTCATTCATCTTGTTGACTTCTCGATGTAGGTACACATAACTGTTTCATTCGGAGATGGTTGTTCCATTGAGAGCGAATGGAGCATCAGCTACGAGGCTGTTTCTCGTAAATATTTTCTTTGTAAGATTCAGCTGTAGACCGACCTTTCCACACTCACGGTTGAAGTTGGCCAGCATTTGTACCGCTTGGCTAATGTTTGGTGTTATTAGAACAATGTCATCAGCAAAGCGGAGGTGGTGTAGTTGCCGAACATCTATGTTCACTCTCATTCCTTCCCATTCCAGTCGTCGCATGATGTTCTAGAGGGTGGCACTGAAGGTTTTCGGTGAAATGGTATCACCCTGCTGAACCCCTCTCTTGACATCAGTGATTACTTCTTTGTAGAATGGTGAGTTCCTGGTAGTGAATCCGTAATACAGCTCATGGAGGATCCTGATGTATTGAGTTTGAATGCCTTGAATGCCTTGATTGGCTAGGGCTTCAATGACTGTTTCCATCTCAACAGAGTCAAAGGCCTTCTTTAAATCAATGACAGAGCGGCATCTTGAACTCCCAAGAAAACTCAATGAGCTTGGTTATCATGTGGATATGGTCGATGGACACCATCCATGGTAACTCACAGTTCCAGAAGCCAAATCTAAACGTTGTACATGGAAGTCTCCCGATGGATGATTCCATAATGAAAGTGAACACATCATATTCAACTGATGCTTTTGTGTGACCGATGTCGCTGTTGTCCTAAAATTCCAAACGGGATTGGACCACCATCTCCTTCTTGCAAAATTCTACTTCACAGAATGGGGAGAAAGTTTAAAAAGAGAACTCCCAGAACGACCACCAACTAGGAAGTCTTTGGCACTATTGTTGCAACATGAGAAGATGCCTTGTTGACAACATTGATGAGGAATACAATCTACTGGTTCAGCACTCCATGACTTTGCGAAGAACGCCAAGATAGAGATATCCACACACATACACACACACAAGCACAAAACCGCCTGTCTTCAAACACACTTGAGCTGGTCGTTCAAACCAATGTGGTTTGGCGCATGTCTCAGGCAACAGCAACCAAATGTCGGAGCTCACAAAGCAGTGCAGAGATGCAATAAAGGAAGACCTCAAAGAGGGAAGAACAGAAGTGCTTGTAGATGTTGCAGAAGCCAGGATAAGCATTCGTAACACCTGCATGTCCTTCGCGAACTATAAGACCAAGATGACTACCCTCCGACGTCTGATGAATCTATCACATCTTTCCGAAGGGCAATGGAGATTATCCATGAATTCTACTCAGATCTCTTTGATAACCATGTCCACCCGCCCACATACCAAATTCCACAGGATGGATATATGGTTCCCAATGTTCTCCCTTCCAAAATCCAACACATCATTCTTTTCATTAAGAAATGAACAGCACCCGGACCAGACAAGTTCAGACCTGAACACCTGAAGAACCTGCGTTAGCACTCATCAACACGCTGGCTCGGCTCTTCACACGCTACCTCTCTGAATGCAAGGTTCCAGTCCCAATGGAAAACCAGCAGGACTATACTACTGTATGAGAAGGGAGACATCCACCACATTGGCAACTATTGCCCAATCTGCCTATTGTCTGTCATCTACAAGCTGTTCACTGGAGTCATCCTGAATAGGATTGGCAGAATACTAGATGAAGGACAACCATACGAGCAATCCGGGTTCCGCAAAGGACTCAGCATTTTCTGTATTTACAAAATTATTCATAGTTGATTTCTTCACATACAACGATTCATCACCGATTCTGCCACCAATTTCATCTTCCTCTACTAGTTTTTCAAGGCCCCCTCTCCTACCCTTGACAATCATTCAGTCATCCTGGGTGAAATACAACTACCTTCACACACATTCCTGTAAGGAAAAATTTTTGAATCACTCTCAGCGGTTTTTTCATAACGGAGAATACAAAATAAAGCATTTCGGTTCTTCTTTGGCGCAGGGGTTAGCAAATATGGTGGTAGAAAGGTGTTATAGTGGTGGGATTAATGTTCTAATATTAAACATAATTAAGTATTGTGAACTATTTTATAAAATTAAAAATTTAAAAATTAAAACAGTAAAAGAACCAAATATACGCTTATTGGTAAATGAGTTTTCCACCAATTTAATTTTATGAAAGCACTGTACTTACAAAAATTATTTATATTTGAGTTCTTCTCATACAATTCATCAACGATCCTGCCACCAAATTCATCTTCCTCTACTAGTGTTTCCAGGCTCTCTCTTCTACCCTTGACAACAAATCAAGTCTGCTTCTTGACAGGCAACTTTGTAAGTTTGCTTTTTTAAAGTTTGGGTCTCATATTTCCAGTGTTGTTGACTCTGCGGTTTTGCAGATTTACCTCTATCATTCTTAACAGCACTGATGTAATTAATTTTTGTTGCTTTTTATTTCTCTGCCTTCACCCTCCACTCATTGTTTTCCTTCTTCTTAAACTTTGGTACTTGGTGACCTTGGAATCTGCCCCCTTTAAACCACAGAAACTCCTCATCCAGTGAATCTAAATTTCAAATGTAAAAAAATACCACCTCTTATGGTTAACCTTATTATTCTGGATAACTTTATTTAACATAATATATTCTAGATCCATTCGTTTTGCTGGAGATTACATTATTTCATTATTGTTTTCTGTTGTATGGTAGGCCATAGTAGTCCTGGCAAATGCTGCCAGGTCTTGTTTGTATGAAAAGGACCTTACACATTTATCAAGTCAAAATGCTAACTTTATCAAGTCAAAACGCTATGCACCAAAATGGAAAATGCACCTTTATCAAGTGAAAATGCTAATGAAGTGAGAACAAAATGTAAGTTGTGGGTTTAGAAGAAAATATAGAAGATGAAGTCGAAGAAGTAGTAGAAATAAAGTAGAATAATGAAGACGATTAAGAGGAGGGGAGAAGGAGAAAAGGGAGTAAAAAGTACTTTTAGTAATATTCATAGTAGAAGAAGAAGAGGAGGAACAAAGAAGAGGAAGAATAAGAAGAAGAACAAGAATAAGAAGAACAAGAACAAGAGAAAAATAGGAGAAGTGTAAGAGGAGGAAGAAGATATGTGAGAGAAAAATAGAAGAGTAAGAAGGGGAAGAAGGAGAAGAAGAAGGGGAAGAAGAAGAAGAAGAAGAAGAAGAAGAAGAAGAAGAAGAAGAACAAGTAGTAGTAGTAGTAGAAGAAGAAGAAGAAGAAGAAGAAGAAGTAGTAGTAGTAGTAGTAGTAGTAGTAGAAGAAGAAGAAGAAGAAGAAGAAGAAGAAGAAGAAGAAGAAGAAGAAGAAGGCAAAAGGGAATTGATGTAGAAGAAGATGAAGAAGAAAAAGTATAGGACAATACAGAGAGGAGGTAGAAGGAGAAGATGAAGAGAAGAGAAAGAGATACAGAATAAGATAAAAATAGTAAGAATAAGAAGAAAAAGGTAAGAACTATTATAAGAAGAAGTAGAAGAAGAAAAAAGACAACGATGAAGAAAAAGGTAAATAATGATATTCTGCCCCCGCGTCTGGGTGCTCCTTCCCGGAGCCCCTTGGAAGGGAGCGGGTTGAGCTTTCCTCCCCGCCCTGACCAGGGCTCCGGCAGCCGAAGACCTCCAGGACCAGCCACCACCATGCTGAGACCACTCTCCGCACACATGAAGGTACTGGCAGGGGGACAAAGCCACGCGGGTTCCGGGGCCAAGACCTCCAAGCCTACTCGAATTGGAGTCGAGCATCTTCCACCCATATCCTCCAAATTCCAGTAGGTGGGGGGTCACACCCACCACCTGGCCCCCTGGCGCCGTGTAATCCCATCAGCGGCCAAGACTCAGAGACTATAAAATCCAGATCCCAGAAACACGCGGCCGCATACGCAGCTGCGCGGCATCTTATCAGAACTTTTTTTTTTATGACATCTTATTGTCTCATTCCTATTTTGGACAAACTTGAAGGCTATTGAATGTAGCCTGCCCACAGGGCAGAGTCTGGAAAACTTCCCGTGGCGTACCAAATATGCCAAATACCAGTAACAATGATGGGTCTCATTCTCCTAAATAGCCTTGAGCATAATCTCAGGGCTAGGATGAAAGAGATGTTACTGGGGCCTGCTCGAGGCAATTGACGAATAACAGGATGATGAAAAAATGAAAATGATAAGAGGAAGACAAAGGGGATCAAGAACAAGAAAAACAAAACAATAACGAAGGAGAATAAGAACAAGAAGAACAAGAATAAGTAAAATATAGAAGAGTAAGAGGAAGAAAAAGATATGTTAGAGAAAAATAGAAGAAGAGGAATAAGAAGAGGAAGAAGGAAAAAGGAAGAAGAAGGAGAAGAAGAAGTAGAAACAGAAGGAAAAGAAGGCAAAAGGGAAGCTGATGTAGGAGAAGTTGAAGAAGCAAAAGTATAGGAGAATACAGAAAGGGGGTGGAAGGAGAAGATGAAGAGAAGAAAAGAGATACAGAAGAAGATAGTAAATAAGTGGAGAAAGAAGAAACAAGATAAGAATTATTAGAAGGAGAAGGAGAAGAAAAAAAGACGACGATGAAGAAAAAGATAAATAATGATAAGAAGAAAAAAAAGAGGATAAAGAACAAGAACAACAAAACAATGACGACGACGACGACGAAGAAGAAGAAGAAGAAGAAGAAGAAGAAGAAGAAGAAGAAGAAGAAGAAGAAGAAGATGATGAAGAAGAAGAAGTAGTAGTAGTAGTAGCAGTAGAAGAAGAAGAAGAAGAAGAAGAAGAAGAAGTAAAAGCTGAAGGTTTAGAAGAATATAAATAAGATGAAGTTGAAGAAGGAGAAATAAAGTAGAAGGATATAGATCATTAAAAAAGGTCGATAAAGAGAAAAGGAGGAAAAATAAGTGGTTGTGGCAGTAGTAGTAGTAGTAGTAGTAGTAGTAGTAGTAGAAGAAGAAGAAGAAGAAGAAGAAGAAGAAGAAGAAGAAGAAGAAGAAGAAGAAGAAGAAGAAGAAAAGAAGTAGAAGAAAGGAAGAGGAGGAAAAAATGAAGAGGAAGACAAAAAGAAGAGGAAGAAGATGATGAAGAGAAAAATGATGAAAGGAGAAGAAAACAGTAGTAGTTGTACTAGTAGTCATAATAATAAAAACAATGGGAATAAGAAAAGAAAAGAAAAGAAGAAGAAGAAGAAGAAGAAGAAGAAGAAGAAGAAGAAGAAGAAGAAGAAAAAAGAAGAAGAAGACTACGACAAGGAAGAAGCAGTGTCAGAAAAACAACAAAGAGAAATAAGGTGAAGAGATGAAGTAGAAGAAAAAAAAGAAGAAGAGGAGGAAAAAATGAACAAATAGCAAGATGATGATGAAGAAGTTGTAAAGGCAATGATGAAGAAATAGAAATGAACTAGTAGGATAAGGGCATTTAAAAGAGGAAAGAGGAGGAGAAGGAGGACCAGGAGGAGGAAAAAGAAGAAAGTGAAGTAGAAGTACTAGTAGCATTAGTAGTAGAAAAAGTAGCAGTAGTAGTAGTAGTAATAGTAGTAGTAGCAGAAGTAGTAGTAGTTGTAAGAGTAAAAGAAGGACAAAGGAAGAAGAAGCAGAGACGAGGAGGAGAAGAAGAAGAAGAAGAAAGAAGAAGAAAAAGAAGGAGGAGGAGGAGGAGTTGGAAGAGGCGGAGGAGGAGAACAAGAAGAAAAGAAGAGAGGAGGAGCAGAAGAAAAATTTTATGAGAGAAAAATAGAAGAAGAGGAAGAAAAGGAAGAATCCTTATAAGAGAAAAGTAGAAGTAAGAAGAGGAAGAAGAAGAAGTAGAAAGAGAAGAAAAAGAAGACGAAGAAGAAGAAGAAAGAGAAGGAGAAGGAGGGGGAGGAGGAGAATAATATAGAGGAAGACAAAAAAGAAGAGGAAGAAGAGGCATAAATGATGAAGAAAATTAGAAGAACGATCAGAAATATAGAACCATTAATGATAATAATAATAGTAATAATAAGAAAAAGAAGAAGTAGAAGAAGACTACGATGAATAAGAAGCCGTGTCATTAAAAAAACAAATAGAAATAGGGCGCCGAAGATTAAGTAGAGAAGAAGAGGCAGAGTAGAAGGAGTAGGAGGAAAAGAACAAAGAAAAAGATGATGAAGATGAAAATTATATAGAGAAAAAGGTGAAGAAAAAGAAATGAACTAATAGGATAAGGACAATAAGAAGGAAGAGGAGGAGGAAAAAAAGAAGAAAGGGTACTAGTAGTAGTAGTAGTAGTAGTAATAGTAGTAGTAGTAGCAGTAGAAGAAGAAGAAGAAGAAGAAGTAGACGAAGAAGAAGAAGAAGAAGAAGAGAAGAAGAAGAAGAAGAAGAGAAGAAGAAGAAGAGAAGAAGAAGAAGAAGAAGAATAAGAATAATAATAATAATAATAATAATAAGAAGAAGAAGAAGAAGAAGAAGAAGAAGTAGGCAAAAGCGAAGGGATGTAGGAGAAGGAGTAGAAGCAAACGTATAGGAGAATACAGAGGAGAGGGAGGAGGTGGAAGGGGACGATGAAGAGAAGACAAAGAAAAACAGAATAAGATAAGAAATAATGAGAGAAAGAAGAAAGAACATGAGAATTATTAGAAAGAGTAAAAGAAAAAGTAAAAAACAATGAAGAATAAAAAGGGTAAAAATGATGAGAAAAAGACAAAAATGGTGAAGAACAAGAAAAATAGAAAAATAAAGAAGAAAAAGTAGAAGATGGAGAAGAAAAAGGAGTAAAATAAAGAGGAAGACACAAAAAGAAGAGGTAGAAGAAAATGTAGGAAATGATGAAAAGAAAAATTCGAAAAGCAGAAGAAAAGAGGAAGAAGAAGAAAAAGAGAAAGAAGAAGAAGCAGTGTCAGAAAACCAATAAAAAGAAATAGGTTGACGAAGATGAAGTAGAAGAAGAAGAAGATGATGAGCAGCAGGAGGAGGAGTAAGAGAAGCAAGAAAACGATGACGACGAAGAAGATGCAGAAGACAATGGTGAAAAGATAGAAATGAATGAGTAGGATAAAAATATTTAGAAGAGGGAGAAAGAGGA
Organism: Sorex fumeus; assembly: GCF_029834395.1. NCBI lineage: Eukaryota > Metazoa > Chordata > Mammalia > Eulipotyphla > Soricidae > Sorex > Sorex fumeus. The sequence continues at coordinate 96,262 of NW_026606257.1, read as the reverse complement.
GGAAGAAAAAGAAAAAGAGTAGTAGAAGTAGAAGTAGTAGTAAAAGTAGTAGTAGAAGAAGAAGAAAAGGAAGTAGAAGCAGAGAGGAAGAGGAGGAGGAGACGAAGAAGATCAAGAAGAAGAAGAAGAAGAAGAAGAAGAAGAAGAAGAAGAAGAAGAAGAAAAAGAAGAAGAAGAAGAAGAGGAAGAAGAAGAAGGAGAAGTAGAAGAAGGAGAAGTAGAAGAAGAAGACTAAAAAGAAGTAGGTAAACGCGGAGTGGATGTAGGAGAAGTTGTAGAAGCAAAAGTATAGGAGAATAAGGAGAAGACAGAGGAGGTCGAAGGGTAAGATGTAGAGAGAAAAAGAGAAACAGAATAAGATAAGGTGTAATAAGAGTAAAAAGAAAGAAGATACGAATAATTAGAAGAACACGTAGAAGAAATGAAATACGACGAAGAAGAAAAAGATAAATACTGATGAGAAAAAGAAAAAGAGGATGAAGAACAAGAAAACTAGAAAAAAAGTAGAAGAATTATGAGAAGAAGATTGAGAAGAAGAAGGAGGAGGAGGACAATAAAGAGGAAGACACAAAAAGAATAGGTAGAAGAAAGATGGGCAAATGATGAAAAGAAAAAATAGAAAATCAGATGAAAATAGCAAGAAGAAGAAGAAGAAGGAGGAGGAGGAGACGAAATAGAAGAAGAAGAAGAAGAAGAAGAAGAAGAAGAAGAAGAAGAAGAAGAAGAAGAAGAAGAAGAAGAAGAAGAAGAAGAAGAAGAAGAAGAAGAAGAAGAAGAAGAAGAAGGTAAACGCGGAGTGGTTGTAGGAAAAATTGTACACGCAAAAATATAGGAGAATATGGAGAAGGACGAGGTGGAATGGAAAGATGTAGCGAAGAACAAAGATAAACAGAATAAGATAAGATGTAATAAGATTAAGAAGAAAGAATATAAGAATAACAAGAAGAAAGTGAAGAAGAAGTGAAATACGATGAAGATGAAAAAGATAAAGAGGATGAGAAAAAGACAAAGAGGAGGAAGAACAAGAAAAATAAAAAAATAAAGAAAAAGTAGAAGAAGATGGAGAAGGAGGAGAACAATAAAGAGGAATAGAAAAAAAGAAGAGGTAGAAGAGGAAGTAGCACATGATGAAAGGAAAAATTAGAAAATCAGAAGAAAATTGGAAGAAGAAGAAGAAAACGAAGAAGAAGAATAAGAAGAAGAAGAAGAAGAAGTAGAAGCAGAAAGGAGGAGGTGGAAGAGAAGGAGATCAAGAAGAAGAAGAAAAAGAAGTAGAAGAAGAAGTAGAAGTAGAACAAGAAGAAGAAGAAGAAGAGGAAGCAGAAGCTGAAGAAGAAGAAGAAGAGGAATAAGAAGAAGGACAAAGAGAAGAAGACTAAAAAGAAGAAGTAGGAAAACGCGGAGTGGATGTAGGAGAAGCTGTAGAAGCAAAAGTATAGGAGAATACGGAGAAGACAGAGGAGGTCGAAGGGGAAGATGTAGAGAGAAAAAGAGAAACAGAATAAGATAAGGTGTAATTAGAGTAAAAAAAAGAAGATACGAATAATTAGAAGAAAAAGAAGAAGTGAAATACGTCGAAGACGAAAAACATAAATACTGATGACAAAAAGAAAGAGAGGATGAAGAACAATAAAACTAGAAAAAAAGGAGAAGAAGAATTACGAGGAGATTGAGAAGAAGAAGGAGGAGGAGGACAATAAAGAGGAAGACACAAAAAGAAGAGGAAGAAGAAAGAGGGGCAAATGATGAAAAGAAAAAAATCAAAAAGCAGAAGAAAATAGCAAGAAGAAGAAGAAGAAGGAGGAGGAGAAATAGAAGAAGAAGAAGAAGAAGAAGAAGAAGAAGAAGAAGAAGAAGAAGAAGAAGAAGAAGAAGAAGCAGATTAGAGCGAAGAAGAAACAGTGTCAGAAAAACAATAAAATGAAATAGAGTGACGAAGACAATGTAGGACAAAGAGAAGAGGAGGTGGAGTGGGAGGAGGAGCAAAAGAACAAAGAACAAGATGATAAAGAAGAAGACGATGTATAGGACCAGGGTGAAGAAATATAAATGATCTAGTAGGATAATGACATTTAAAAGAGCAAGCAAAAGGAGGAAAAGGAAAAAAGAGAAGTATTGGAAATAGTAGTAATGGCAGTAGTAAAAGAAGAAGAAATGGAAGAAGGAGAGACAAGGAGTAGGAGGAGGAGGAGGAGGAGAAGAAGACGTAGAAGAAGACGTAGAAGAAGAAGAAGAAGAAGAAGAAGAAGAAGAAGAAGAAGAAGAAGAAGAAGAAGAAGAAGAAGAAGAAGAAGAAGATTACAGCCAAGAAGAAGCAGTGTCAGAAAAACAATAAAAAGATATAGGGTGACTAACATGAAGTAGAAGAAAAAGAGGAGGAGGATGAGAAGGAGGAGGAGAAGGAAAAGGACAAAGAACACGATGATGAAGAAAAAGAATATTTAAAAGACAATGGTGAAAAGATAGGAATGAACAAGTAGGATAACGATATTTAGAAGAGTGCGGAGGAGGAGGAAAAAGAAGAAAGAGTTGTACCAGTAGTAGTCGTAGTACTAGTCGTAGTAGTAGTAGTATTTCTAGTAGTAGTAGAAGAGGAGGAAGAAGATAACGAAGAAGAAAAAGAAGTGGAAGAAGAAGAAGAGGAAGAAGAAGTAGAAGAAGAAGAAGAAAAAGAAGAAGAAGAAGAAGAAGAAGAAGACGAAGAAGAAGAAGAAGAAGAAGAAGAAGAAGAAGAAGAGGAAGTACTAACAGGGAGGAGGAGGAGGTGAAGGAGATCAAGAAGAAGAAAAAGTAGAAGAAGTAGAAAAAGGAATAGAAGAAGAAGAAAAGTGGAAGAGGAAGCAGAAGTAAGAAAAAAAGTGCAAGTTGAAGTCTTAGAAAAAGATGTAGAAGATAAAGTTGAAGAGGACTTAGAAACAGAGTAGAAGTATGAAGATGACTAAAAGGAGGGGCATAATGAGTAGAAAGGGGAAAGAGAAGTTGTAACAGTAGAAGTAGTAGAAGAAGTAATAGAACAAGCTTAGGAACAAAGTAGCGGAAGAAAAAAAGAAGAAAACGAAGAGGAAGAGTGGGAAAAAGAAGAAGAAGAAGAAGAAGAAGAAGAAGAAGTAGAAGAAAGGAAGAAGAAGAAGAAAAAGTAGAAAGAGAAGGAGATGACGAAGCAGATACAGAAGAGAAAATATAGAAGAAGTGTAAAAGGAGGAAGAAGATTTATGAGAAAAATAGCAGAAGATGAGTAAGAAAAGGAAGAAAATAGAAGAAGAAGATGAACGAGGAGTAGAGAATAAAAAGAAGAAGAAAGAGGAAAAGGAGAAGGAGAAGGAGAAGGAAAAGAAGAAGAATATATACGACAGGACAAAACAGAAGTAGTGAAAGCAGAGGAAGAAGATATATGAGAAAAAAACAGTAGAGGAGTAAGAAGAGGAAAAATGAAGAAGACCAAGAAAAAGAAGTAAAAGATGAAGAAGAATAAGAAGAAGAAGGAGTAGAAGAAGAAGATGATGAAGAAGGAAGCAGAGGGAAACAGAGAAGGAGAAGAACGAGAAAAAGAATGAGAACAAAAAGAGAACGAGTGTCAGAAGGAGGAGAATAGAAGGATCACAAGAAGAAAATGAGCAAGACTGGGAAGAAGTATATGTACAGCATAATAATAAAAATAAAGAGGAAGAATCCGTTAAAGAAGCAAAAAGCAGAAGCTAAAGTAGAAGAAAAAGAAGCAAAACAAGCAGAAGAAGAAGAGGAAGAGAAGAAGAAGGAGAACAAGAAGAAGAAGAAGAAGAAGAGGAAGAGGAAGAAGTAAGAGAAGGAGAAGGAGAAGGTGAAGGAGAAGGAGATAATAAGTAGAACGAGAAGAGGAAGAAAAAGAAGAAGAAGAAGAAGAAGAAGAAGAAGAAGAAGAAGAAGAAGAAGAAGAAGAAGAAGACGAAGAAGCAGAGAAAGCAGAAGCTGAAGAAGAAGAAGAAGAAGTAGGAGAAGAAGAAGAAGAAGAAAAAGAAGAAGAAGAAGAAGAAGAAGAAGAAGAAGAAGAAGAAGAAGAAGAAGAAGAAGGAGAAATAGATTAAAAATAAGAAGTGGGTAAAGGTGGAGTGATTGTAGGTGAAAGTGTAGAAGCAAAAGCATAGGAGAATACGGAGAATACGGAGGAAGTGGAAGGGGAAGATGCAAACAATAAAAAGAGATACAGAATAAGTTGTAATAAGAGAAAGAAGAAGAGGATGAAGAACAAGAATATAGAAAAATAAACAGGAAGAAGAAAGAGGAGAAGAAGATGGAGAAGAAGCAGCAGGAGGAGAACAATAAAGAGGAAGATATAAAAAGAAGATGTAGAAGTAGCAAATTCTGTAAAGAAAAATTCGAAGAAAATTGTAAGAAGATGAAGAAAAAAATAGAAGAATAAGAAGATACAGAAGAAGAAAAAGAAGAAGAAGAAGAAGAAGAAGAAGAGGAAGAAGAAGAAGTGGAAGAAGAAGAAGAGGAAGAAGAAGAAGAAGAAGAGTAGAAGAAGAAGAAGAAGAAGAAGAAGAAGAAGAAGAAGAAGAAGAAGAAGAAGAAGAAGAAGAAGAAGAAGAAGAAGAAGAAGAAGAAGAAGAAGAAGAAGGATCAGAAGAAGCAGAAGCTGGAGAAGAACAAGAAGAGGAAGAAAAAGAAGGAGAAGGAGAAGAAGAAGAAGGATCAGAAGAAGCAGAAGCTGGAGAAGAACAAGAAGAGGAAGAAAAAGAAGGAGAAGTAGAAGAAGAAGACTAAAAAGAAGTCGGAGAACGCGGAGTGGATGTAGGAGAAGCTGTAGAAGCAAAATTATAGGAGAATACGGAGAAGACAGTGGTGGTCGAAGGGGGAGATGTAGAGAGAAAAAGAGAAACAGAATAAGAAAAGGTGTAATAAGAGTAAAAAGAAAGAAGATACGAATAATCAGAAGGAAATGTAGAAGAACTGAAATACGTCGAAGAAGAAAAAGATAAATACTGATGAGAAAAAGTCAAAGAGGAAGAAGGACAAGAAAACTAGAAAAAAGTAGAAGAAGAATTAAGAGAAGGAGATTGAGAAGAAGAAGGAGGAGGAGGACAATAAAGAGGAAGACTCAAAAAGAAGAGGTAGAAGAAAGAGGAGCATATGATGAAAAGAAAAAATCAAAAAGCAGAAGAAAATAGCAAGAAGAAGAAGAATAAGGAGGAGGAGGAGAAATAGAAGGAGAAGAGAAGAAGAAGAAGAAGAAGAAGAAGAAGAAGAAGAAGAAGAAGAAGAAGAAGAAGAAGAAGAAGAAGAAGAAGAAGATTACAGCGAAGAAGAAGCAGTGTCAGCAAAAAAATAAAAAGAAATAGACTGACGAAGACTATGTAGGACAAAGAAAAGAGGAGGTGGAGTGGGAGGAGGAGCAAAAGAACAAAGAACAAGATGATGAAGAAGAAGACGATGTATAGGACCAGGGTGAAGAAATATAAATGATCTAGTAGGATAATGACATTTAAAAGAGCAAGCAAAAGGAGGAAAAGGAAAAAAAGAGAAGTATTGGAAATAGTAGTAATGGTAGTAGTAAAAGAAGAAGAAATGGAAGAATGAGAGACAAGGAGTAGGAGGAGGAGGAGGAGAAAAAGGCGTAGCAGAAGACGTAGCAGAAGAAAAAGAAAAAGAAGAAGGAGAAGAAGAAGAAGAAGAAGAAGAAGAAGAAGAAGAAGTACAAGAAGACGTAGTAGAAGAAGAAGAAGAAGAAGAAGAAGAAGAAGAAGAAGAAGAAGAAGAAGAAGAAGAAGAAGAAGAAGAAGAAGAAGAAGAAGAAGAACAGAAGAAGAAGATTACACCGAAGAAGAAGCAGTGTCAGAAAAACAATAAAGAGAAATAGGGTGACGAAGATGAAGTAGAAGGAAAAGAGGAGGAGGATGAGTAGGAGGAAAAGGAGGAAAAGAACAAAGAACTCACTGATGAAGAAAAAGAATATGTAGAAGACAATGGTGAAAAGATAGAAATGAACAAGTAGGATAACGATATTTAGAAGAGTGAGGAGGAGGAAAAAGAAGAAAGAGTTGTACCAGTAGTAGTCGTAGTACTAGTCGTAGTAGTAGTATTAATATTTCTAGTAGGAGTAGAAGAGGACGAAGAAGATAACGAAGAAGAAGAAGTGGAAGTAGAAGAAGAGGAAGAAGAAATAGAAGAAGAGGAAGAATAAGAATAAGAATAAGAATAAGAATAAGAATAAGAATAAGAATAAGAATAAGAATAAGAATGAGAAGGAGAAGGAGAAGAAGAAGAAGAAGAAGAAGAAGAAGAAGAAGAAGAAGTAGAAGAAGAAGAAGAAGAAGAAGAAGAAGAAGAAGAAGAAGAAGAAGAAGAAGGAGAAGAAGAAGAAGAAGAAGTAGAAGAAGAAGAAAAGTAAGTACTAACAGGGAGGAAGAGGAGGTGAAGGAGATCAAGAAGAAGAAAAAGTACAAGAAGTAGAAAATGAAGAAGAAGAAGAAGAAAAGAAGAAGGAGAAGAGAAAACAGAAGTAAGAAAAAAGTGCAAGTTGACGTCTTAGAAGAAGATATAGAAGATAAAGTTGAAGAGGACATAGAAAGAGAGTAGAAGAATGAAGATGAATAAAAGGAGGGGCATAATGAGAAGAAAGGGGAAAGAGAAGTTGTAACAGTTGAAGTAGTAGTAGGGATAATATAAGAAGCTTAGGAACAAAGTAGAGGAAGAAGAAGAAAAAGAAGATGTTAAAGAAGAAGTGTCAGAAGACGAAGAAGAAGAATGAGAACAAGACGAAGAAAAGTAGAAGAAGAAGACAAAGCAGAAAGAGAGGATGATGGAGCAGATACAGAAGAGAAAATAGAGAAGAAGAGTAAGAAGAGGAAGAAGGTATATGAGAAAAAATAGCAGAAGATGAGTAAGGAAAGGAAGAAAGAAGAGAAAGAAGATGAAGGAGGAGTAGAGAATAAAAAGAAGAAGAAAGAAGAAAAGTAGAAGGAAGAGAAGGAGAAGGAAAAGAAGAAGAATATATACGAGAGGACAAAATAGCAGTAGTGAAAGCAGAGGAAGAAGATATATGAGAAAAAAATAGAAGAGTAGTAAGTAGAGGAAGAAGGAAGAAGACCAAGAAAAAGAAGTAAAAGATGAAGAAGAAGAAGAAGTAGAAGAAGAACAAGATGAAGAAGAAAGCAGAGGGAAACAGAGAAGGAGAAGAAGAAGGAGAAAAAGAATGAGAACAAAAAGAGAACGAGTGTGAGATGGAGAAGGCGAATAGAAGGATCACAAGAAGAAAATGAGAAAGACTGGGGAGAAGAATATGTACAGCATAATAATAAAAATAAAGTAGAAGCCGTTAAAGAAGCAAAAGCAGAAGCTAAAGCAGAAGAAAAATAAGCAAATTAAGCAGAAGAATAGGAAGAGAAGAAAGAGAAGAAGAAGAAGAAGAAGAAGAAGAAGAAGAAGAAGAAGAAGAAGAAGAAGAAGAAGCAGAGGAAGCAGAAGCTGAAGAAGAAGAAGAAGTAGAAGAAGAAGAAGAAGAAGAAGAAGAAGAAGAAGAAGAAGAAGAAGAAGAAGAAGAAGAAGAAGAAATAGATTAAAAATAAGAAGTCGGTAAAGGTGGAGTGATTGTAGGTGAAAGTGTAGAAGCAGAAGCATAGGAGAATACGGGGGAAGTGGAAGGGGAAGATGCAGACAATAAAAAGAGATACAGAATAAGTTGTAATAAGAGAAAGAATAAGAGGATGAAGAACAAGAATATAGAAAAATAAACAGGAAGAAGAAAAAGGAGAAGAAGATGGAGAAGAAGCAGCAGGAGGAGAACAATAAAGAGGAAGATATAAAAAGAAGATGTAGAAGAAGTAGCAAATTCTGTAAAGAAAAATTCGAAGAAAATTGTAAGAAGATGAAGAAAAAAATAGAAGAATAAGATGAAGATACAGAAGAAGAAAAAGAAGAAGAAGAAGAAGAAGAAGAAGAAGAAGAAGAAGAAGAAGAGGAAGAAGAAAAACAGGAAGAAGAAGAAGAAGAAGAGTAGAAGAAGAAGAAGAAGGATCAGAAGAAGCAGATGCTGGAGAAGAACAAGAAGAGGAAGAAAAAGAAGGAGTAGAGAAGAAGAAGACTAAAAAGAAGTCGGAAAATGCGGAGTGGATGTAGGAGAAGCTGTAGAAGCAAAATTATAGGAGAATACGGAGAAGACAGTGGTGGTCGAAGGGGGAGATGTAGAGAGAAAAAGAGAAACAGAATAAGAAAAGGTGTAATAAGAGTAAAAAGAAAGAAGATACGAATAATTAGAAGGAAATGTAGAAGAACTGAAATACGTCGAAGAAGAAAAAGATAAATACTGATGAGAAAAAGTCAAAGAGGAAGAAGGACAAGAAAACTAGAAAAAAGTAGAAGAAGAATTAAGAGAAGGAGATTGAGAAGAAGAAGGAGGAGGAGGACAATAAAGAGGAAGACTCAAAAAGAAGAGGTAGAAGAAAGAGGAGCATATGATGAAAAGAAAAAATCAAAAAGCAGAAGAAAATAGCAAGTAGAAGAAGAATAAGGAGGAGGAGGAGAAATAGAAGGAGAAGAGAAGAAGAAGAAGAAGAAGAAGAAGAAGAAGAAGAAGAAGAAGAAGAAGAAGAAGAAGAAGAAGAAGAAGAAGAAGATTACAGCGAAGAAGAAGCAGTGTCAGCAAAAAAATAAAAAGAAATAGACTGACGAAGACTGTATAGGACAAAGAAAAGAGGAGATGGAGTGGGAGGAGGAGCAAAAGAACAAAGAACAAGATAATGAAGAAGAAGACGATGTATAGGACCAGGGTGAAGAAATATAAATGATCTAGTAGGATAATGACATTTAAAAGAGTAAGCAAAAGGAGGAAAAGGAAAAAAGAGAAGTATTGGAAATAGTAGTAATGGTAGTAGTAAAAGAAGAAGAAATGGAAGAATGAGAGACAAGGAGTAGGAGGAGGAGGAGGAGAAAAAGGCGTAGAAGAAGACGTAGCAGAAGAAGAAGAAGACGTAGAAGAAGAAGACGTAGAAGAAGAAGAAGAAGAAGAAGAAGAAGAAGAAGAAGAAGAAGAAGAAGAAGAAGAAGAAGAAGAAGAAGAAGAAGAAGAAGAATAGAAGAAGAAGATTACAGCGAAGAAGAAGCAGTGTCAGAAAAACAATAAAGAGTAATAGGGTGACGAAGATGAAGTAGAAGGAAAAGAGGAGGAGGATGAGTAGGAGGAAAAGGAGGAAAAGAACAAAGAACTCACTGATGAAGAAAAAGAATATGTAGAAGACAGTGGTGAAAAGATAGAAATGTACAAGTAGGATAACGATATTTAAAAGAGTGAGGAGTAGTAAAAAGAAGAAAGAGTTGTACAAGTAGTAGTCGTAGTACTAGTCGTAGTAGTAGTATTAGTATTTCTAGTAGGAGTAGAAGAGGACGAAGAAGATAACGAAGAAGAAGAAGAAGTGGAAGTAGAAGAAGAGGAAGAAGAAATAGAAGAAGAGGAAGAATAAGAATAAGAATAAGAATAAGAATAAGAATAAGAATAAGAAGAAGAAGAAGAAGAAGAAGAAGAAGAAGAAGAAGAAGAAGAAGTAGAAGAAGAAGAAAAGTAAGTACTAACAGGGAGGAGGAGGATGTGAAGGAGATCAAGAAGAAGAAAAAGTAGAAGAAGTAGAAAATGAAGAAGAAGAATAAGAAAAGAAGAAGAAGGAGAAGAGAAAACAGAAGTAAGAAAAAAGTGCAAGTTGACGTCTTAGAAGAAGATATAGAAGATAAAGTTGAAGAGGACGTAGAAACAGAGTAGAAGAATGAAGATGAATAAAAGGAGGGGCATAATGAGAAGAAAGGGGAAAGAGAAGTTGTAACAGTAGAAGTAGTAGTAGGGATAATATAAGAAGCTTAGGAACAAAGTAGAGGAAGAAGAAGAAAAAGAAGATGTTAAAGAAGAAGTGTGGGAAGACGAAGAAGAAGAATGAGAACAAGAAGAAGAAAAGTAGAAGAAGAAGACAAAGTAGAAAGAGAAGATGATGGAGCAGATACAGGAGAGAAAATATAGAAGAAGAGTAAGAAGAGGAAGAAGGTATATGAGGAAAAATAACAGAAGATGAGTAAGGGAAGGAAGAAAGAAGAGAAAGAAGATGAAGGAGGAGTAGAGAATAAAAAGAAGAAGAAAGAAGAAAAGTAGAAGGAAGAGAAGGAGAAGGAAAAGAAGAAGAATATATACGAGAGGACAAAATAGCAGTAGTGTAAGCAGAGGAAGAAGATATATGAGAAAAAAATAGAAGAGCAGTAAGTAGAGGAAGAAGGAAGAAGACCAAGAAAAAGAAGTAAAAGATGAAGAAGAAGAAGAAGAAGAAGAGCAAGATGAAGAAGAAAGCAGAGGGAAACAGAGAAGGAGAAGAAGAAGAAGGAGAAAAAGAATGAAAACAAAAAGAGAACGAGTGTGAGATGGAGAAGGCGAATAGAAGGATCACAAGAAGAAAATGAGAAAGACTGGGAAGAAGAATATGTACAGCATAATAATAAAAATAAAGTAGAAGCCGTTAAAGAAGCAAAAGCAGAAGCTAAAGCAGAAGAAAAAGAAGCAAATTAAGCAGAAGAATAGGAAGAGAAGAAAGAGAAGAAGAAGAAGAAGAAGAAGAAGAAGAAGAAGAAGAAGAAGAAGAAGAAGAAGAAGAGTAAGAGGAAGAAGTAAGAGAAGGAGAAGTAGAAGGTGAAGGAGAAAGAGATGAACATGTAGAACGAGAAGAAGAAGCAGAAGCAGAAGCAGAAGCAGAAGCAGAAGAAGAAGAAGAAGTCGGTAAATGTGGATGGATTTTAGGAGAAGTTGCAGAATCAAAAGCATAGGAGAATATGGAGAATACGGAGAAAGTGTAAGGGGAAGATGTAGAGAAGAAAAAGAGAAACAGAATAAGATGTAATAAGAGAAAAATAAGATGATGAAGAATGAGAAATATAGAAAAATAAAGAATAAGAAGAAAGAGAAGAAGAAGATGGAGAAGAAGAAGGAGGAGGAGAACAATTAAGAGGAAGACATAAAAAGAAGAGGTAGAAGAATTAGCAAATGCTGAAAAGAAAAATTCGAAAAAAGAAGAAAATTTTAAGAAGAAGAAGAAAAAAATAGAAGAATAAGATGAATATGCAGAAGAAGAAGAAGAAGAAGAAGAAGAAGAAGAAGAAGAAGAAGAAGAAGAAAAAGAATAAGAAGACTACGACGAAGAAGTAACAGTGAAGGAAAAACAATAAAAAGAAATAGGGTGACGAACGCGGCGCGGAAGATGGAGAAGAGGAGGTGGAGTGTGAGAAGGAGCAAAAGAACAAAGAAGAACATGATGAAGAAGACGATGTATAGGACAACAGTGAAGAAATATAAATGATCTAGTAGGATAATGACATTTCAAAGAGAGGAAGAGGATTAAAAAGAAGAAAGAGAAGTAGTAGAAGAAGTAGTAATAGTAGAAGTAAAAGAAGAAAACTAGATGTAGAAGAGAGAAGGAGGAGAAAAGTAAGAAAAAGAAGAAGAGGAAGAAGAAGAAGAAGAAGAAGTGGAAGAACAAGAGGAAGAAGAAAGACAATAATTAGAAGGGGGAGCAGGGGGAAGAAAACAATGAAGTGGTAGACACAAAAAAGAGGAGGCAGAAGAAGAAGGAGATGATGAAGAAAAAAATAAATAAGGAGAAGTAAACGGAAAGAACAAAAAGACAAGAAGAAGAAGAAGAAGAAGAAGAAGAAGAAGAAGAAGAAGAAGAAGAAGAAGAAGAAAAGAAGGAGAAGAGAAAGAAGAAGTAAGAAAAATGTGCAAGTTGAAATCTTAGAAGAAGATATAGAAGATAAAGTTGAAGAGGACGTAGAAACAGAGTAGAAGAATGAAGATGAATAAAAGGAGGGGCATAATGAGAAGAAAGGGGAAAGAGAAGTTGTAACAGTAGAAGTAGTAGTAGGGATAATATAAGAAGCTTAGGAACAAAGTAGAGGAAGAAGAAGAAAAAGAAGATGATAAAGAAGATGTGTCGGAAGACGAAGAAGAAGATTAAGAAGAAGAAGAAGAAAAGAAGAAGAAGAAGAAGAAGAAGAAGAAGAAGAAGAAGAAGAAGAAGAAGAAGAAGAAGAAGAAGAAGAAGAAGAAGTAGAAAAAGAAAATGACGGAGAAGATACAGGAGAGAAAATATAGAAGAAGTGTAAGAAGAGGAAGAAGGTCTATGAGAAAAAATTGCAGAAGATGAGTAAGAAAAGGAATAAAGAAGAGGAAGAAGATGAAGGAGGAGTAGAGAATAAAAAGAAGAAGAAAGAAGAAAAGAAGAAGGAAGAGAAGGTGAAGGAAAAGAAGAAGAATATATACGAGAGGACAAAATAGCAGTATTGTAAGCAGAGCAAGAAGATATATGAGAAAAAATAGAAGAGTAGTAAGAAGAGGAAGAAGGAAGAAGACCAAAAAGAAGAAGAAAAAGATGAAGAAGAAGAAGAAGAAGAAGAAGAAGAAGAAGAAGAAGAAGAAGAAGAAGAAGAAGAAGAAGAAGAAGAAGAAGTAAAAGAAGTAGAAGATTAAGAAGAAAGCAGAGGGAAACAGAGAAGGAGAAGAAGAACGAGAAAAAGAATGAGAACAAAAAGAGAACGAGTGTGAGATGGAGAAGGCGAATAGAAGGATCACAAGAAGAAAATGAGCAAGACTGGGAAGAAGAATATGTACAGCATAATAATAAAAATAAAGAAGAAGCGGTTAAAGAATCAAAAGCAGAAGCTGAAGCAGAAGAAAAAGAAGCAAAATAAGCAGAAGAGGAAGAGAAGAAGAAAGAGAAGACGAAGAAGAAGAAGAAAAAGAAGAAGAAGAAGAAGAAGAAAGTAAGAGGAAGAAGTAAGAGAAGGAGAAGGAGAAGGTGAAGGAGAAGGAGATGAACATGTAGAACGAGAAGATGAAGAAGAAGAAGAAGAAAAAGAAGAAGAAGGAGAAGAAGAAGAAGAAGAAGTAGAAGAAGAAGAAGATGAAGAAGAAAGCAGAGGGAAACAGAGAAGTAGAAGAAGAACGAGAAAAAGAATGAGAACAAAAAGAGAACGAGGGTGAGATGGAGAAGGAGAAAAGAAGGATCACAAGAAGAAAATGAGCAAGACTGGGAAGAAGAATATGTACAACATAATAATAAAAATAAAGAAGAAGAAGCCGTTAGAGAAGCAAAAGCAGAAGCTAATGCAGAAGAAAAAGAAGCAAAACAAGCAGAAGAAGAAGAGGAAGAGAAGAAGGAGAACAAGAAGAAGAAGAAGAAGAGGGAGAGGAAGAAGTAAGAGAAGGAGAAGGAGAAGATGAAGGAGAAGGAGATGAACAAGTAGAACGAGAAGAAGAGAAGAAGAAGACGAAGAAGAAGAAGAAGAAGAAGAAGAAGAAGAAGAAGAAGAAGAAGAAGAAGAAGAAGAAGAAGAAGAAGAAGAAGAAGAAGGTAAACGCTGAGTGCTTGTACGAAAAATTGTACAAGCAACAGTATATGAGAATATGGAGTATAAGGAAGAGGGGGAAGGGGAAGATGTAGAGAAGAAAAATAGAAACAGAATAAGATGAGCTATAATAAGAGTAAGAAGAAAGAAGATGAGAATAATCAGAAGAAAAGTCGAAGAAGTAAAATACGACGAAGAAGAAAAAGAAAAATAAAGAAGGGAAAAGGAAAAAGAGGATGAAAAACAAGAAAAAGAAAAATAAAGAAGAAGAAGTAGGAGAAGATTTAGAAGAAGCAGGAGGAGAACCATAAGGAGGAAGACATAAAAAGAAGAGGTAGAAGAAGTAGCACATGCTGAAAAGAAAAATTTGAAAAACAGAAGAACATAGGAAGAAGAAGAAGAAGAAGAAGAAGAAGAAGAAGAAGAAGAAGAAGAAGAAGAAGAAGAAGAAGAAGAAGAAGAAGAAGAAGAAGAAGAAGACGACTACGAGGAAGAGGAAGCAGTGTCATTAAAAGAAGAAAAAGAAATATGGTGAAAAAGACCACGTAGTAGAAGGATAAGAGGAGGTGGAGTCGGAGGAGTATCAAAAGAACAAAGAATAAGACGACGAAAAAGAAGACGATGTAGAAAAGACGATGTTGAGGAACATGGTGAAGTAATATAAATGATCTAGTAGGATAATGACATTTCAAAGAGGGAGGGAGAGGAGGAAAAAGAAAAAAGAGAAGTAGTAGAAGTAATAGTAATACTAGTAGTAAAAGAAAAAGAAACGAAAGGAGACAAAAGGAGAAGGAGGAGGAGGAGAAGAAGAAAAAAGAGTAACACAAAGAAGAAGAAGAAGAGGAAGAAGAAGCAGAAGAAGAAGAAGAAGAAGAAGAAGAAGAAGAAAAAGATGAAGAAGAAGAAGAAGAAGAAGAAGAAGAAGAAGAAGAAGAAGAACAGGAAGAGGAATAAAAATAAGAAGTAGAAGAAGAAGGCGGTGGAGGAGGATGAGGAGTAGAAGAAGACGAAGGAAGAGAAGAAGAAGTAGAAGAAGAAGAAGAAGAAGAAGAAGAAGAAGAAGAAGAAGAAGAAGAAGAAGAAGAAGAAGAAAAAGAAGAAGAAAAAGACTACGAGGAAGAAGAAGCAGTGTCAGTAAAAGAAGAAAAAGAAATACGGTGACAAAGACCACGTAGTAGAAGGATAAATGGAGGGGGAGTGGAAGGAGTAGCAAAAGAACAAAGAATAAGACTATGAAAAGGAAGACGATGTAGAAAAGACGATGTTGAGAAACATAGTGAAGTAATAGAAAAGATCTAGTAGGATAACGACATTTCAAAGAAGGAGGAAGAGGAGGAACAATAAAAAAGAGAAGTAGTAGAAGTAATAGTAATACTAGCATTAAAAGAAAAAGAAACGAAAGAAGGAGACAAAAGGAGAAGGAGGAGGAGAAGAAGAAGAAGAAAAAAGAGTAACAAAAAAGAAGAAGATGAAGAGGAAGAAGAAGCAGAAAAAGAAGAAGAAGAAGTAGAAGAAGAAGAAGAAGAAGAAGAAGAAGAAGAAGAAGAAGAAGAAGAAGAAGAAGAAGGCGGAGGAGGAGGATGAGGAGGAGAAGGAGAAGAGGAGGAGAAGAAGAAGAAGAAGTAGACGAAAAGAAGTAGAAGAAGAAGAAGAAGAAGAAGTAGAAAAAGAAGAAGAAGAAGGAGAAGAAGAAGAAGAAGAAGAAGAAGAAGAAGAAGAAGAAGAAGAAGAAGAAGAAGAAGAAGAAGAAGAAGCAGTGTCTGACAAAAATAAAAAGAAATAGTGTGATGAAGATGAAGTAGAAGAAAAACAGGAGGAGGAGGAGGAGAAAAAGGACAAAAAACATGATGACGAAAAAAAAGAATATATAGAAGACAATGGTGAAAAGATAGATATGAACGAGTAGGAAAACGATATTTAGAAGACTGCGGAGAAGGAGGAAAAAGAAGAAAGAGTTGTACAAGTAGTATTCGTAGAATTAGTCGTAGAAGAATTGCAATATTTCTAGTATGTGAAGAAGAGGAAGAATAAGTTGAGGATGAAGAAGAAGTGGAAGAAAAAGAGGAAGAAGAAGAAGAAGTAGAAGAAGAAGAAGAAGAAGAAGAAGAAGAAGAAGAAGACGAAGAAGAAGAAGAAGAAGAAGAAGAAGAAGAAGAAGAAGAAGAAGAAGAAGAAGAAGAAGAAGAAGAAGAAAAAGACTACGAGGAAGAAGAAGCAGTGTCAGTAAAAGAAGAAAAAGAAATACGGTGACAAAGACCACGTAGTAGAAGGATAAGTGGAGGTGGAGTGGGAGGAGTAGCAAAAGAACAAAGAATAAGACGATGAAAAGGAAGACGATGTAGAAAAGACGATGTTGAGGAACATAGTGAAGTAATAGAAATGATCTAGTAGGATTATGACATTTCAAAGAAGGAGGAAGAGGAGGAACAATAAAAAAGAGAAGTAGTAGAAGTAATAGTAATACTAGCAGTAAAAGAAAAAGAAACGAAAGAAGGAGACAAAAGGAGAAGGAGGAGGAGGAGAAGAAGAAAAAAAAGTAACAAATATGAAGAAGATGAAGAGGAAGAAGAAGCAGAAAAAGAAGAAGAAGAAGTAGAAGAAGAAGAAGAAGAAGAAGAAGAAGAAGAAGAAGAAGAAGAAGAAGAAGAAGAAGAAGAAGAAGAAGAAGAAGAAGAAGAAGAAGGCGGAGGAGGAGGATGAAGAGGAGAAGGAGAAGAGGAGGAGAAGAAGAAGAAGAAGTAGACGAAAAGAAGTAGAAGAAGAAGAAGAAGAAGAAGAAGAAGAAGTAGAAAAAGAAGAAGAAGGAGAAGAAGAAGAAGAAGAAGAAGAAGAAGAAGAAGAAGAAGAAGAAGAAGAAGAAGCAGTGTCTGACAAAAAAAAAAGAAATAGTGTGATGAAGATGAAGTAGAAGAAAAACAGGAGGAGGAGGAGGAGAAAAAGGACAAAAAACATGATGACGAAAAAAAAGAATATATAGAAGACAATGGTGAAAAGATAGATATGAACGAGTAGGAAAACGATATTTAGAAGACTGCGGAGAAGGAGGAAAAAGAAGAAAGAGTTGTACAAGTAGTATTCGTAGAATTAGTCGTAGAAGAATTGCAATATTTCTAGTATGTGAAGAAGAGGAAGAATAAGTTGAGGATGAAGAAGAAGTGGAAGAAGAAGAGGAAGAAGAAGAAGAAGTAGAAGAAGAAGAAGAAGAAGAAGAAGAAGAAGAAGAAGAAGACGAAGAAGAAGAAGAAGAAGAAGAAGAAGAAGAAGAAGAAGAAGAAGAAGAAGAAGAAGAAGAAAAAGACTACGAGGAAGAAGAAGCAGTGTCAGTAAAAGAAGAAAAAGAAATACGGTGACAAAGACCACGTAGTAGAAGGATAAGTGGAGGTGGAGTGGGAGGAGTAGCAAAAGAACAAAGAATAAGACGATGAAAAGGAAGACGATGTAGAAAAGACGATGTTGAGGAACATAGTGAAGTAATAGAAATGATCTAGTAGGATTATGACATTTCAAAGAAGGAGGAAGAGGAGGAACAATAAAAAAGAGAAGTAGTAGAAGTAATAGTAATACTAGCAGTAAAAGAAAAAGAAACGAAAGAAGGAGACAAAAGGAAAAGGAGGAGGAGGAGAAGAAGAAAAAAAAGTAACAAAAATGAAGAAGATGAAGAGGAAGAAGAAGCAGAAAAAGAAGAAGAAGAAGTAGAAGAAGAAGAAGAAGAAGAAGAAGAAGAAGAAGAAGAAGAAGAAGAAGAAGAAGAAGAAGAAGAGGAAGGCGGAGGAGGAGGATGAGGAGGAGAAGGAGAAGAGGAGGAGAAGAAGAAGAAGAAGTAGACGAAAAGAAGTAGAAGAAGAAGAAGAAGAAGAAGAAGAAGAAGAAGAAATAGAAAAAGAAGAAGAAGGAGAAGAAGAAGAAGAAGAAGAAGAAGAAGAAGAAGAAGAAGAAGAAGAAGAAGAAGAAGAAGAAGAAGCAGTGTCTGACAAAAATAAAAAGAAATAGGGTGATGAAGATGAAGTAGAAGAAAAACAGGAGGAGGAGGAGGAGAAAAAGGACAAAAAACATGATGATGAAGAAAAAGAATATATAGAAGACAATGGTGAAAAGATAGATGTGAACGAGTAGGAAAACGATATTTAGAAGACTGCGGAGGAGGAGGAAAAAGAAGAAAGAGTTGTACAAGTAGTATTCGTAGAATTAGTCGTAGAAGAAGTGCAATATTTCTAGTATGTGAAGAAGAGGAAGAATAAGTTGAGGATGAAGAAGAAGTGGAAGAAGAAGAGGAAGAAGAAGAAGAAGTAGAAGAAGAAGAAGAAGAAGAAGAAGAAGAAGAAGAAGAAGAAGAAGAAGACGAAGAAGAAGAAGAAGAAGAAGAAGAAGAAGAAGAAGAAGAAGAAGAAGAAGAAGAAGAAGAAGAAGAAAAAGACTACGAGGAAGAAGAAGCAGTGTCAGTAAAATAAGAAAAAGAAATACGGTGACAAAGACCACGTAGTAGAAGGATAAGTGGAGGTGGAGTGGGAGGAGTAGCAAAAGAACAAAGAATAAGACGATGAAAAGGAAGACGATGTAGAAAAGACGATGTTGAGGAACATAGTGAAGTAATAGAAATGATCTAGTAGGATTATGACATTTCAAAGAAGGAGGAAGAGGAGGAACAATAAAAAAGAAAGTAGTAGAAGTAATAGTAATACTAGCAGTAAAAGAAAAAGAAACGAAAGAAGGAGACAAAAGGAGAAGGAGGAGGAGGAGAAGAAGAAAAAAGAGTAACAAAAAAGAAGAAGATGAAGAGGAAGAAGAAGCAGAAAAAGAAGAAGAAGAAGTAGAAGAAGAAGAAGAAGAAGAAGAAGAAGAAGAAGAAGAAGAAGAAGAAGAAGAAGAAGAAGGCGGAGGAGGAGGATGAGGAGGAGAAGGAGAAGGAGAAGAGGAGGAGAAGAAGAAGAAGAAGTAGACGAAAAGAAGTAGAAGAAGAAGAAGAAGAAGAAATAGAAAAAGAAGAAGAAGGAGAAGAAGAAGAAGAAGAAGAAGAAGAAGAAGAAGAAGAAGAAGAAGAAGAAGAAGAAGAAGAAGAAGAAGAAGCAGTGTCTGACAAAAATAAAAAGAAATAGGGTGATGAAGATGAAGTAGAAGAAAAACAGGAGGAGGAGGAGGAGGAGAAAAAGGACAAAAAACATGATGATGAAGAAAAAGAATATATAGAAGACAATGGTGAAAAGATAGATATGAACGAGTAGGAAAACGATATTTAGAAGACTGCGGAGAAGGAGGAAAAAGAAGAAAGAGTTGTACAAGTAGTATTCGTAGAATTAGTCGTAGAAGTAGTGCAATATTTCTAGTATGTGAAGAAGAGGAAGAAGAAGTTGACGATGAAGAAGCAGTGGAAGAAGAAGAAGAAGAGGAAGAAGAAGAAGAAGTAGAAGAAGCAGAAGAAGAAGAAGAAGAAGAAGAAGAAGAAGAAGAAGAAGAAGAAGAAGAAGAAGAAGAAGAAGAAGAAGAAGAAAAGGAAGTATTAACAGGGAGGAAGAGGAGGCGAAAGGGATCACAAAGAAGAAACAGTAGAAGAAGTAGAAAAAGAAGAAGAAGAAGAAGAAGAAGAAGAAGAAGAAGAAGAAGAAGAAGAAGAAGAAGAAGAAGAAGAAAAGAAGAAGGAGAAGAGAAACCAGAAGTAAGAAAAAAGTGCAAGTTGAAGTCTTAGAAGAAGATATAGAAGATAAAGTTGAAGAGGACATAGACACAGAGTAGAAGAATGAAGATGAATAAAAGGAGGGGCATAATGAGAAGAAAGGGGAAAGAGAAGTTGTAACAGTAGAAGTAGTAGTAGGGATAATATAAGAAGATTACGAAAAAAGTAGAGGTAGAATAAGAAAAAGAAGATGATAAAGAATATGTGTGGGAAGAAGAAGAAGGAGAAGAAGAAGAAGAAGAAGAAGAAGAAGAAGAAGAAGAAGAAGAAGAAGAAGAAGAAGAAGAAGAAGAAGAAAAATAAGAAGAAGAGGAAAAAGTAGAAAGAGAAGATGACGGAGCAGATACAGGAGAGAAAATGTAGAAGAAGTGTAAGAAGAGGAAGACGGTACATGAGAAAAAATAGCAGAAGATGAGTAAGAAAAGGAAGAAAGAAGAGGAAGAAGATGAAGGAGGAGTAGAGAATAAAAAGAAGAACAAGGAAGAAAAGGAGAAGGAAGAGAAGGAGAAGGAAGAGAAGCAGAATATATACGAGAGGAAAAATAGCAGTAGTGTAAGCAGAAGAAGACATATGAGAAAAATAGAAGAGTAGAAAGAAGAGGAAGAAGGAAGAAGACCAAGAAAAACAAGTGAAAGATGAAGAAGAAAAAGAAGTAAAAGATGAAGAAGAAGAAGACGAAGAAGAAGAAGAAGAAGAAGAAGAAGAAGAAGAAGAAGAAGAAGAAGAAGAAGAAGAAGAAGAAGAAGAAGAAGAAGAAGAAGAAGAAGGCAGAGGAGGATGAGGAGGAGAAGGAGAAGAGGAAGAGTAGAAGAAGAAGAAGTAGAAGAAAAGAAGTAAAAGAAGAAGAAGAAGAAGGAGAAGTAGAAGAAGAAGAAGGAGAAAAAGAAGAAGAAGAAGAAAGCAGAGGGAACCAGAGAAGGAGAAGAAGAACGAGAAAAATATTGAGAACAAAAAGAGAACGAGTGTGAGATGGAGAAGGAGAATAGAAGGATCACAAGAAGAAAATGAGCAAGACTGGGAAGAAGAATATGTACAACATAATAATAAAAATAAAGAAGAAGAAGCCGTTAAAGAAGCAAAAGCAGAAGATAAAGCAGAAGGAAAAGAAGCAAAACAAGCAGAAGAAGAAGAGGAAGAGAAGAAGAAGGAGAACAAGAAGAAGAAGAAGAGGGAGAGGAAGAAGTAAGAGAAGGAGAAGGAGAAGGTGAAGGAGAAGGAGATGAACAAGTAGAACGAGAAGAAGAGAAGAAAAAGAAGAAGAAGAAGAAGAAGAAGAAGAAGAAGAAGAAGAAGAAGAAGAAGAAGAAGAAGAAGAAGGAGAAGAAGAAGCAGATGAAGAAGAAGCTGAAAAAGAAGAAGAAGAGGAAGAAGAAGAAGAGGAAGAAGAAGAAGAAGAAAAAGAAGAAGAAGAAAAAGAAGAAGAAGAAGAAGAAGAAGAAGAAGAAGAAGAAGAAGAAGAAGAAGAAGCAACAGCAGCAGAGGAAGCAGAAGCTGAAGAAGAAGAAGAAGTAAAAGAAGAAGAAGAGGAAGAAGAAGAAACTACAAGGAAGAAGAAGCAGTGTCAGTAAAACAAGAAAAAGAAATACGGTGACAAAGACCACGTAGTAGAAGTATAAGAGGAGGTCGAGTGGGAGGAGTAGCAAAAGAACAAAGAATAAGCGGATGAAAAGGAAGACGATGTAGAAAAGACGATGTTGAGGAACATGGTGAATTAATATAAATGATCTAATAGGATAATGACATTTCAAAGAGGGAGGAAGAGGAAGAAAAAAAAGAGAAGTAGTAGAAGTAATAGTATTACTAGCAGTAAAAGAAAAAGAAACGAAAGAAGGAGACAAAAGGAGAAGAAGGAGGAGGAGCAGAAGAAGAAGAAGAAAAAAGAGTAACAAAAAAGAAGATGAAGAGGAAGAAGAAGCAGAAAAAGAAGAAGAAGAAGAAGAAGAAGAAGAAGAAGAAGAAGAAGAAGAAGAAGAAGAAGAAGAAGAAGAAGAAGAAGAAGAAGAAGAAGGCGGAGGAGGATGAGGAGGAGAAGGAGAAGAGGAGGAGTAGAAGAAGAAGAAGTAGAAGAAAAGAAGTAAAAGAAGAAGAAGAAGGAGAAGTAGAAGAAGAAGAAGGAGAAGAAGAAGAAGAAGAAGAAGGAGAAGAAGAAGAGCAAGAAGAAGCAGAGTCTGACAATAAAAAGAAATAGGATGACGAAATGAAGTAGAAGAAAAAAAGGAGGAGGAGGAGAAGGAGAAAAAGGATAAAAAACATGATGATGAAGAAAAAGAATATATAGAAGACAATGGTGAAAAGATAGATATGAACGAGTAGGAAAACGATATTTAGAAGATTGCGGAGGAGGAGGAAAAAGAAGAAAGAGGTGTACAAGTAGTATTCGTAGAATTAGTCGTAGAAGTAGTGTAATATTTCTAGTATGTTTAGAAGAGGAAGAAGAAGTTGACGATGAAGAAGTGGAAGAAGAAGAAGAGGAAGAAGAAGAAGTAGTAGTAGTAGAAGAAGAAGAAGAAGAAGAAGAAGAAGAAGAAGAAGAAGAAGAAGAGGAAGGAGAAGAAGGAGAGAAAAAAGGAAGTATTAACAGGGAGGAATAGGAGGCGAAAGGGATCACGAAGAAGAAACAGTAGAAGAAGTAGAAAAAGAAGAAGAAGAAGAAGAAGAAGAAGAAGAAGAAGAAGAAGAAGAAGAAGAAAAGAAGAAGGAGAAGAGAAAGCAGAATTAAGAAAAAAGTGCAAGTTGAAGTCTTAGAAGAAGATATAGAAGATAAAGTTGAAGAGGACGTAGACACAGAGTAGAATAATGAAGATGAATAAAAGGAGGGGCATAATGAGAAGAAAGGGGAAAGAGAAGTTGTAACAGTATAAGTAATAGTAGGGATAATATAAGAAGCTTAGGAACAAAGTAGAAGAAGAAGAAGAAAAAGAAGATGATAAAGAAGATGTTTCGGAAGACGAAGAAGAAGAAGAAGAAGAAGAAGAAGAAGAAGAAGAAGAAGAAGAAGAAGAAGAAGAAGAAGAAGAAGAAGAAGAAGAGGAAAAAGTAGAAAGAGAAGATGACGGAGCAGATACATGCGAGAAAATGTAGAAGAAGTGTAAGAAGAGGAAGACGGTACATGAGAAAAAATAGCAGAAGATGAGTAAGAAAAGGAAGAAAGAAGAGGAAGAAGATGAAGGAGGAATAGAGAATAAAAAGAAGAAGAAAGAAAAAAAGGAGAAGGAAGAGAAGGAGAAGGAATAGAAGAAGAATATATACGAGAGGAAAAAATAGCAGTAATATAAGCAGAAGAAGAAGATATATGAGAAAAAATAGAAGAGTAGTAAGAAGAGGAAGAAGGAAGAAGACCAAGAAAAAGAAGTGAACGATGAAGAAGAAAAAGAAGTAAAAGATGAAGAAGAAAAAGATGAAGAAGAAGAAGAAGAAGAAGAAGAAGAAGAAGGAGAAGGAGAAGAAGCAGAGCAAGCAGAAGCTGAAAAAGAAGAAGAAGAAGGAGAAGAAGCAGAGGAAGAAGAAGAAGAAGAAGAAGAAGAAGAAGAAGAAGAAGAAGAAGAAGCAGAGGAAGCAGAAGCTGAAGAAGAAGAAGAAGAAGAAGAAGAAGAAGAAGAAGAAGAAGAAGAAGAAGAAGAAGAAGAAGAAGAAGAAGAAGAAGAAGAAGAAGAAGAAGAAGAAGAAAATTATAAGAAGAAGAAGTAGGTAAACGCGGTGTGGTTGTATAAAAAAATGTACAAGCAAAAGTATAGGAGAATATGGAGAATAAGGAAGAGGTGGAAGGGGAATATGTAGAGAAGAAAAATAGAAACAGAATAAGATAAGCTATAATAAGAGTAAGAAATAAAAAGATAAGAATAATCAGAACAAAAAGTAGAAGTGAAATATGACGATGAAAAAAAGACAAATAAAGAAGAAAAAAGACACAGAGGATGAAGAACAAAAAAACCCAGAAAATTAAGAAAAATAAGAAGTAGGAGAAGAAGATGGAGAAAAAGAAGGAGGAGGAGAACAATAAAGAGGAAAACATAAATAGAAGAGGTAGAAAAAGTAGCAAATGCTGAAAAGAAAATTTCGAAAAAGAAAAGAAAATTGTAAGAAGAGGAACAAGAAAAAGAAGAAATATAAGAAGAAGAAGAAAATGATGAAAAAGAGAAAGAGGCAGAAGATGCAGAATAAGAATCAGAAGAAGAAGAAGAAGAAGAAGAAGAAGAAGAAGAAGAAGAAGAAGAAGAAGAAGAAGAAGAAGAAGAAACAGATTACAGCGAAGAAGAAACAGTGTCAGAAAAACAATAAAAAGAAATAGAGTGTCGAAGATGAAGTAGAAGAAAAAGAGGAGGAGGAGGATGAGAAAAAGGACAAAAAACACGATGATGAAGAAAAAGAATATATAGAAGACAATGGTGAAAAGATAGATAAGAACGAGTAGGAAAACGATATGTAGAAGATTGCGGAGAAGGAGGAAAAAGAAGAAAGAGGTGTACAAGTAGTATTCGTAGAACTAGTCGAAGAAGTAGTGTAATATTTCTAATATGAGTAGAAGAGGAAGAAGCAGATGACGACGAAGAAGAAGAGGAAGAATAAGAGGAAGTAGAAGTAGAAGAAGAAGAAGACGAAGAAGAAGAAGAAGAAGAAGAAGAAGAAGAAGAAGAAGAAGAAGAAGAAGAAGAAGTAGAAGAAGAAGAAGAAGAAGAAGAAGAAAAGGAAGTATTAACAGGGAGGAAGAGGAGGCAAAAGGGATCAAGAAGAAGAAACAGAAGAAGAAGTAGAAAAATAAGAAGAAGAATAAGAAGAAGAAGAAGAAGAAGAAGAAGAAGAAGAAGAAAAGAAGGAGAAGAGAAAGCAGAAGTAAGAAAAAAGTGAAAGTTTAAGTCTTAGAAGAAGATAAAGAAGATAGAATTGAAGAGGACGTAGAAACAAAGTAGAAGAATGAAGATGAATAAAAGGAGGGGCATAATGAGAAGAAAGGGGAAAGAGAAGTCGTAACAGTAGAAGTAGTATTAGGGATAATATAAGAAGCTTAGGAACAAAGTAGAGGACAAAGCAGAAAAAGATGATGATAATGAAGATGTGTCGGAAGACGAAGAAGAAGATTAAGAAGAAGAAGAAGAAAAGAAGATGAAGAAGTAGAAGAAGAATAAGAAGAAGACGAAGAAGGAGAAGAAGAAGAAGAAGAAGAAGAAGAAGAAGAAGAAGAAGAAGAAGAAGAAGAAGAAGAAGAAGAAGAAGAAGAAGAAGAAGAAGAAAAAGTAGAAAGAGAAGATGACGGAGCAGATACAGGATAGAAAATATAGAAGAAGTGTAAAAAGAGAAAGAAGGTATATGAGAAAAAAATAGCAGAAGATGAGTAAGAAAATGAAGAAAGAAGAGGAAGAATATGAAGGAGGAATAGAGAATAAAAAGAAGAAGAAAGAAGAAAAGGAGAAGGAAGAAAAGGAGAAGGAAAAGAAGAAGAATATATACGAGAGGACAAAATAGCAGTAGTGTAAGCAGAGGAAGAAGATATATGAGAAAAAATAAAAGAGTAGTAAGAAGAGGAAGAAGTAAGAAGAACAAGAAAAAGATGAAGAAGAAGAAGTAGAAGAAGATGAAGAAGATAGCAGAGGGAAACAGAGAAGGAGAAGAAGAACGAAAAAACAATGAGAACAAAAAGAGAACGAGTGTTAGATGGAGAAGGCGAATAGAAGGATCACAAGGAGAAAATGAGCAAGACTTGGAAGAAGAATATGTACAGCATAATAATAAAAATAAAGAAGAAGCGGTTAAAGAAGCAAAAGCAGAAGCTAAAGCAGAAGAAAAAGAAGCAAAATAAGGAGAAGAAGAGGAAGAGAAGAAGAATAAGAAGAAAAAGAAGAAAAAGAAGAAAAAGAAGAAGAAGAAGAAGAAGAAGAAGAAGAAGAAGAAGAAGAGGAGTAAGAGGAAGAAGTAAGAGAAGGAGAAGGAGAAGCTGAAGGAGAAGGTGAAGGAGGAGATGAACATGTAGAACGAGAAGAAGAAGAAGAAGAAGAAGAAGAAGAAGAAGAAGAAGAAGAAGAAGAAGAAGAAGAAGAAGAAGAAGAAACAGATTACAGCGAAGAAGAAACAGTGTCAGAAAAACAATAAAAAGAAATAGAGTGTCGAAGATGAAGTAGAAGAAAAAGAGGAGGAGGAGGAGCAGAAAAAGGACAAAAAACACGATGATGAAGAAAAAGAATATATAGAAGACAATGGTGAAAAGATATTACCATTTCAATTTCCTTGATGGTGATAGGTCTGTTCAGGTATTCCAGGTCTTCTTGGTTCAGCCTTGGGAGTCTGTAGGAGTCTAGGAATTTATCCATTTCCTCGAGGTTTTGATGTTCCGTGGCATAAAGCTTCTCAAAGTACTCCCTGAGGATCCTCTGAATTTCTGTGGTTTCTGTTGTAATGACCCCCTTTTCATTTCTGATTCGGTTTATTAGGGTTTTCTCTCTCCCTTTCTTTGTGAGTTTTGCTAGAGGCTTATCGATCTTGTTAATTTTCTCAAAGAACCAGCTCTTGGTTTCATTGATCTTTCGGATTGTTTTTTGGGTTTCCATCTCGTTAATCTCTGCTCTGAGTTTTATTATTTCCTTTCTCCTGTTCGGGTTGTGCTCCTTTTTTTGGTCCTTCTCCAAGCTCTTAAGCTGTGAGGTTAGGTTACTTATGTGTGCTCGCTCCTCCTTCCTGAGGAATGCTTGTAGAGCTATAAACTTTCCTCTTAACACAGCCTTTGCTGTGTCCCATAAGTTTTGGTAACTCGTGTTCTCATTTTCATTCGTTTCTAGGAATCTTTTGATTTCCTCTTTGATTTCCTGTCTAATCCACTCGTTGTTCAATAGTGCACTGTTTAATTTCCAGGTGTTTGATTTAGTTTTCTGTATTTGTGTGTGATTTACTTCTAATTTCAGCGCATTATGGTCTGAGAAGATTGTTGATACAATCTCTACCTTCTTAATTTTATGGAGGCATGTTTTGTGGCTCAGCATGTGGTCTATCTTGGAGAATGTTCCATGTACGCTTGAGAAGAATGTGTATTCAGCTTTTTGTGGATGAAGTGTCCTGTATATATCTAATAAGTCCCTTTCTTCCATTGTTTCCCTCAAATGAAGTATGTCCTTGCTAAGCTTGAGTCTGGTTGATGATCTATCAAGAGGTGACAAAGCAGTGTTGAAGTCTCCCACTAGTATTGTGTTGCTATAGATGTTTTTTTCCAAATCTATGAGTAGTTGTTTTAAGTACTTTGCTGGTCTCTCATTAGGTGCATATACATTTATTATTGTAAGTTCTTCCTGTTGTACAGATCCTTTGATCAATAAGAAATGGTCTTCACTGTCTCTTATGACCTTCCTCACTCTGAAATCGATGTGGTCTGATATAAGGATGGCTACCACAGCTTTATTATGGGAGCTGTTTGCCTGTAGGATTGTTTTCCAGCCTTTGACTCTGAGTCTGTGTTTGCTTTGACTATTGAGATGCGTTTCTTGCAGGCAGCAGAATGTTGGTTTCAATTTTCTAATCCATCCTGCCACTCTATGTCTTTTAATTGGTGCGTTTAGCACATTGACATTGAGAGAGATTATTGTTATGGGATTTTGTCCCATTGTTCTGTTAAAATTTGGTGTATTTGAGGGGCCTTTCTTGCCTTAAAGTAGCCCATTTAGTTGTTCTTGTAACCATGGTTTTGAGTCTGTGAAGTTCCTGAGCTGTTGTTTGTCTGTGAAACTGTGTGTTGTTCCTTCTATTATGAGTGAGAGTCTTGCTGGGAAAAGTATTTTTGGGGAGGCATTTATTTCATTGAGTTTTTTCACTATGTCCCACAACTGTTTTCAGGCCATGAGGGTTTCATCAGAAAAATCAGCTGTGAATTTTAAGGATGCTCCTTTGTAAGAAATTTCTTTCTTCGATCTTGCTGCTTTCAGAATTTTGTCAATGTCTAAGGTTTTGGTCACTTTGATCAGAATGTGTCTTGGGGTATTTTTATTCGGATTTCTTCTAGCTGGTACCCTTCGGGCCTCCTGAATGTGGTCACAAGTTTTCTTCAGCTCTGGAAACATTGTAGCAATGACGTCTTTGACAGTTTCTTCTTCATCAAGGTTTCTTCCTGTATCTCTGGGGCTCCAATAATTCTTATGTTACCCCTCTTGGCTTCATCACGATATTCACTTGTCAGCTGTTCACGAATTGTGAGTCTCTTTTCCATTTTCTGCTCTTTTCTGGAGAGTCTCTGAACTTCATCTTCAAGCTCACTGATTCTGTTCTCAGCAGCTGTTACTCTGCTGCTGAGGCCTTCCACTGAGTTTTTCAATTTGCCTAGCAGGTTTTTCACGTCTGATATTTCTGTTTGCATTTTTCTCATTTCTGCCTTCAAATCCTCTTGTCTTTTTTTGGCATTGTTTTCCAGTGTTTCTTTTAGTTCCCTAAGCGTCCCAAGTAGCTCCCTTCTGAATTCCTTGTCAGAGAGGTTGTCTAACACTATGGTACGGTTGGTGTCTTCTTGAGTAGCCTTTTCAATAAGAAAGTTCGGTGGGATTTTGCGTTGCTTTACCATTATGAGAGGTGTGGTTTAGTCCTTCACGTTCACTTGTGAAGGGGTAGAAAACCGGCTTTATGTGGGCTGGATCTAGCTGCGCATGCCCAAGTAGGGTCTCAGCCTCCTGGGAGCGGGCGGTACCTGTTTGGGATTGGAGATGTTCAGCTTTGTTGGCCAGAGCTGCGTCTCTGTGCCCGTTCAGCGCAGTTCAGGGATTGAAAACCGGCTATCTAGGGGCTGGATCTAGCTGCGCATGCCCAAATAGGGTCCCAGGCCCCTGGGGGTGGTTTGTACATGTTTGGAGTTGGTGCCTTTCAGCTTTGCTTGCCAGAGCTGTGCCTCTGTGCCCATGCCACGCAGATCAGGGGTTGAAAACCGGCTTTCAAGGGGCTGGATCTAGCTGCGAATGCCCAAAGAGGTTCCCAGGCCCTTGGGGCGGGAAATACCTCTTTGGATTTGGAGCCGTTCAGCTTTCTTGTGTAGAGCTGCGCCTCTGTGCCTGTCCCACTCAGATCAGGTGTTGAAAACCGGCTTTCTAGGGGCTGGATCTAGCTGCGCATGCCCAAAAATGGTCCCAGGGACCTGGGGGCGGGTTGTACCTATTTGGAATTGGAGCCGGTCAGCTTTGTTGCCCAGAGCTGCGCCTCTGTGCCCGTCCCACGCAGATAAGGGGTTGAAAACCGACTTTCTAGGGGCTGGATCTAGCTGCGCATGCACAAAGAGGGTCCAAGGACCTTGGGGGCGGGCTGTTCCTGTTTGTAATTGGAGCCGTTCAGCTTTGTTGCCCAGAGCTGCGCCTCTGTGCCCGTTCCACGCAGTTCAGGGTTTGAAAACCGGCTACCTAGGGGCTGGATCTAACTGCGAACACCAAAGAGGGTCCCAGGCCCTTGGGGGCGGGCTGTAACTGTTTGCAATTGGAGCCATTCAGCTTTGTTGCCCAGAGTTGCGCCTCTGTGCCCGTCCCACGCAGATCAGTGGTTGAAAACCGGCTTTCTAGGGGCTGGATCTAGCTGTGCATGCCCAAAGAGGGTCCAAGGACCTTGGGGGCGGGCTGTACCTGTATGAAATTGGAGCCGTTCAACTTTGTTGCCTAGAGCTGCGCCTTTGTACCCGTCCTACGCAGATCATGGGTTGATAACCGGCTTTCTAGGGACTAGATCTAGCTGCGAATGCCCAAAGAGGTTCCCAGGACCTGGGGGAGGGCTATATCTCTTTGGAATTGGAGCCATTCAGCTTTGTTGCGCATAGTTGCGTTTTTATGCCCATACAACAAAGACCAAGGGTTGAAAACCGGCTTTCTAGGGGCTGGATCTTGCTGAGCATGTCTAAAGAGGGTCCCAGGCCCTTGTGGGTGGGCTGTACCTGTTTGGAATTAGAGCCGTTTCACTTTGTTGCCTAGAGCTGCGCCTCTGTGCCCGTTCCGGGAAGATCATGGGTTGAAAACCGGCTTTATAGGGGATGGATCTAACTGCTCATGCCCAAAGAGGGTCCCATGCACTTGGGGGCGGGCTGTACCTGTTTGGAATTGGAGCCGTTCAGCTTTGTTGCCCAGAGCTGTGCCTCGGTGGCCCTTCCCACGCAGATCAGGGTTTGAAAACCAGCTTTCTAGGGGCTGGATCTAGCTGCGCATACCCAAAGAGGATCCGAGGACCTTGGGGGCGGGCTGTACCTGTTTCGAATTGGAGCCGGTCAGATTTGTTGCCCAGATCTGCGGTTATGTGCCCGTCTCACGCAGATCTGGAGTTGAAAACCGGCTTTATATGGGCTGGACCTAGCTGTGCATCCCCAAGAAGAGTCTCAGGCCTTTGGGGGCAGGCTGTACCTGTTTAGGATTGGAGCCGTTCAACATTGTTGCCCAAAGCTGCACCTCTTTGCCCGTCCCACGCAGATCACTGGTTGAAAACCGGCTTTTAGGGGCTGGATCTAGCTGCGCATGCCCAAACAGAGTGCGAGGCCCTTGGGGAAGGGCTATAACTGTTTGGAATTGGAGCCGTTCAGCTTTGTTGCCCAGAGCTGCGCCTCTGTGCCCGTCCCACGCAGATCAGGGGTAGAAAACCGGCTCTCTAGGAGCATGCCAAAAGAGGGTCCCAGGCCCTTGGGGGCGGGCTGTACCTGTTTGGAATTGGAGCCGTTTAGCTTTGTTGCGCAGAGCTGTGCCTGTATTCCCTTCCCACGCAGATCAGGGGTTGAAAACCGGCTTTCTAGGGGCTGGATCTTGCTGCGCATGCCCAAATAGGGTACCAGGCCATTGGGGAGGGCTGTTCCTGTTTGGAATTGGAGTCGTTCAACTTTGTTGCCCAGAGCTGCGCCTCCTTGCCCATTCCCGGCAGATCAGGTGTTGAAAACCGGCTTTCTAGTGGCTGGATCTAGCTGCGCATGCCCAAAGAGAGTGCGAGGCCCTTAGGGACGGGCTATTCCTGTTTGGAATTGGAGCCGTTCAGCATTGTTGCGCAGAGCTGCGCTTCTGTGCCCATCCCACGCACATCAGGGGTTGAAAACCGGCTTTCTAGGGGCTAGATCTAGATGCGCATGCACAAAGAGGGTCCCAGGCACTTGTGCGCGGGCTGTACCTGTTTGGAATTGGAGCCTTTCAGATTTATTGCCCGGAACTGCGCCTCGGTGCCCGTCCCACACAGATCAGGGGTTGAAAACCGGTTTTCTAGGGGCTGGGTCTAGCTGCGCATGCCCAAAGAGGGTCCCAGGCACTTGGGGTCGGGTTGTACCTGTTTGGAATTGGAGCCGTTCAGCTTTGTTTCCCTGAGCTGCGCCTCTGTGCCCGTCCCACAGAGATCAGGGGTTGAAAACCAGCTTTCTAGTGGATGGATCTAGCTGCGCATGCCCAAAGAGTGTCCCAGGCCCTTGGGCGAGGGCTGTACCTGTTTGGAATTGGAGCCGTTCAGATTTGTTGCCTAGAGCTGTGCTTCTGTGCCCATCCCACGCAGATCAGTGGTTGAAAACCGTCTTTCTACGGCTGGATCTTCCTGCGCATGCCCAAAGAGGGTCCCAGGCCCCTGGGGTTGGGCTATTCCTGTTTGGAATTGGAGCCGTACAGCTTTGTTGCCCAGAGCTGGGCCTCTGTGCCCGTACCACGCAGATCAGGGGTTGAAAACCAGCTTTCTAGGGATTGGATCTAGCTGCGCATGACCAAAGAGAGTCCCAGGCCCCTGGGGGCGGGCTGTACCTGTTTGGAATTAGAGCCATTTATATTTGTTGCACACAGCTGCGCCTCTGTGCCCGTTCCACAAAGATTCTGGGTTGAAAACCGGCTTACTAGGGTATGGATCTTGCTGCGCATGCTCAAATAAGATACCAGGGTCTTGGGGGTGGGCTGTACCTGTTGGGAATTGGAGCCGTTCAGCTTTGTTGCCCAGAGCTGCGCCTCTGTTCCCGTCCCGGGCAGATCAGGGGTTGAAAACCGGCTTCCTAGGGGCTGGATCTAGCTGCGCATGCCAAAAGAGGGTCCCAGGCACTTTAAGTCGGGTTGTATCTGTTTGGAATTGGAGCTGTTCAGCTTTGTTACCCAGAGCTGCGCCTCGTTGCCCGTCCCACGAAGATCAGGGGTTGAAAAACAGCTTTTTAGGGGCTAGATCTAGCTTCGCATTCCCAAACAAGGTACAAGGACCTTGGGGGCGGGCTGTCCCTCTTTGGAATTGGAGCCCTTCAGCTTTGTTGCCCAGAGCTGCACCTCTGTGCCCGTCCACGCAGATCAGGTGTTTGAAACCAGCTTTCTAGGGGCTGGATCTAGCTGCGCATACCCAAAGAGGGTCACAGGAACTAGGGGGCGGGCTGTTCCTGTTTGGAATTGGAGCCGTTCAGCTTTGTTGCCCAGAGCTGCGCCACTTTGCCTGTGCCACACAGTTCAGGGTTTGAAAACAGGCTTTCTCGGGACTGGATCTAGCTGTGCACGCCAAAGAGGTACCCAGGCCCATGGGGGCGGGATGTACCTGTTTGGAATTGGAGCCGTTCATATTTGTTGCCCAGAGCTGCACCTCTGTGCCCATCCCACTCAGATCTGGAGTTTGAAACCAACTTTCTAGGGGCTGGATCTAGCTGCGCATGCCCAAAGAGGGTCCCAGGAACTTGGGTGCGGGCTGTACCTGTTTGGAATCGGAGCCGTTCTGCTTTGTTGCACAGAGCTGCGCCTCTGTGCCTGTCCCTCACAGATCAGAGGTTGAAAATTGGCTTTCTAGGGGCTGGATCTAGCTGAGCCTGCACAAAGAGGGTCCCAGGCCCTTGGGGGCTGGCTGTACCTGTTTGGAATTGGAGCCGTTCAGATTGGCTTGCCAGAGCTGCACCTCTGTGACCGTTCCACGCAGATAAGGGGTTGAAAACCGGCTTTCAAGGGGCTGGATCTAGATGTGCATGCCCAAAGAGGATTCCAGGCGCTTGGGGGCTGGCTGTACCAGTTTGGAATTGGAGCCGTTCAACTTTGTTGCGCAGAGCTGCCACTCTGTGCCCGTCCCGCGCAGATAAGTGGTTGAAAACCGGCTTTCTAGGGGATGGATCTAGCAGCGCATGCCCAAGAGGGTCCCAGGCCCTTGGGACGGGCTGTACCTGTTTGGAGTTGGAGCCGTTCAGCTTTGTTGCCCACAGCTGCGCCTCTGTGCCCGTCGCACGCAGATCTGAGGTTCAAAACCGGCTTTCTATGGGCTGGATCTATCTGTGCATGCCCAAGTAGGGTCCCGGGGCCTTGGGGGCAGACTGTACCTCTTCGGGTTTGGAGCCGTTCAGCTTTGTTGCCCAGAGCTGCGCCTTTTGCCCGTCACACGCAGATCAGTGTTTGAAACCGGGTTTCTATAGGTTTATACAGCTGCGCATGCCCAAAGATGGTACCAGGCCCTTGGGTGCGGGCTGTACCTGTTTGGAATTGGAGCCGTTCAGCTTTGTTGCCCAGAGCTGCCCCTATGTGCCCGTCCCATGCAGATCAGGGGTTGAAAAACGGCTTTCTAGGGGCTGGATCTCGCTGTGAATGCCAAAAGGGGGTCCCAGGCCTTTGCGGGCGGGCGGTACCTGTTTGCAATTGGAGCCGTTCAGCTTTGTTGCCCAGAGCTGTGCCTCTGTGCCCGTACCACGCAGATCAGGGGTTGAAAAACGGCTTTCTAGGGGCTGGATCTAGCTGTGAATGCCAAAAGGGGGTCCCAGGCCCTTGCGGGTGGGCGGTACCTGTTTGCAATTGGAGCCGTTCAGCTTTGTTGCCCAGAGCTGCGCCTCTGTGCCCGTACCACGCAGATCAGGGGTTGAAAACCGGCTTTCTAGGGGCTGGATCTTGCTGCGCTTGCCCAAATAGGGTCCCAGGCCCTAGGGGGTGGGCTGTACCTGTTTGGAATTGGAACCTTTCAGCATTGTTGCCCAGTGCAGCGCCTCTGTGCCCGTCCCGGGCAGATCAGGGGTTGAAAACCGGTGTTCTAGGGGCTGGATCTAGCTGCGCATGCCCAAAGAGGGTTACAGGACCTTGGGGGCGGGCTGTACCTGTTTGGAATTGGAGCCGGTCAGCGTTTTTACCCAGAGCTGCACCTCTGTGCCCGTCCCACGCAGAACACGGGTTTGAAACCAGCTTTTTAGGGGCTGGATCTAGCTGTGCATGCCCAAAGAGGGTCCCAGGAAATTGGGGGCCGGCTGTACCTGTTTGGAATAGGAGCCGTTCAGTTTTGGTGCACAGAGCTGAGCCTCTGTGCCCGTCCAACGCAGATCAGGGGTAGAAAACCCGTTTTCTAGGGGATGGATCTAGCTGCGCATGCCCAAAGAGGGTCCCAGGCCCTTGGCTGCGGGCTGGACCTCTTTGGAATTGAAGCCGTACAGCTTTGTTGCCCAGAGCTGCGCCTCTGTGCCCGTCCCACGCAGAACAGGGGTTGAAAACCAGCTTTCTAGGGGCTGGATCTAGCTGTGCATGCCTAAAGAGTGTCCCAGGCCCTTGGGGGCGGGCTGTACCTGTTTGGAATTGGAGCCGTTCAGCTTTATTTCCCACTGCTGCGCTACTGTGCCCGTCGCACGCAGATCTGGGGTAGAAAACCGGCTTTCTATCGCCTGGATCTAGCTGCGCATGCCCAAGTAGGGTACCAGGCCCTTGGGGGCGGACTGTACCTGTTTGGGATTGGAGCCCTTCAGCTTTGCTAACCAGACCTTCGCCTCTGTGCCTTTTCCACGCAGATCAGGAGTTGAAAACCGGCGTTCAAAAGGCTGGATGTAGATGCACATGCCCATAGAGAGTCCCAGGCTAAAGGGGGCGGGCTTTACCTGTTCGGAATTGGAGCCTTTCTGCATTGTTGCCCAGTGCTGCGCCTCTGTGCCCGTCCCGGGCAGATCAGGGGTGGAAAACCGATTTCTAGGGGCTGGATCTAGCTGCGCATGCCCAAAGAGGGTCCCAGGCACTTGGCCGCGGGCTGTACCTGTTTGGAATTGGAGCCGTTCAGCTTGGCTTGCCAGAGCTGCGCCTCTTTTCCCGTTCCACGCAGATCAGGGGTTGAAAACCGGCATTCTATGGGCTGGATCTCGTTGAGCATGCCCAAAGGCGGTCCCAGGCCGTTGAGGGCTGGCTGTATCTGTTTGGAATTGGAGCCGTTCAGTTTGTTGCGCAGAGCTGCGCCTCTGTGCCCATCCCATGCAGATCAGGGGTTGAAAACCGGCTTTCTATGGGCTGGATCTAGCTGTGAATGCCAAAAGAGGGTCCCAGGCCCTTTCGGGCGGGCGGTACCTGTTTGCAATTGGAGCCGTTCAGCCTTGTTTCCCTGAGCTGCGCCTCTGTGCCCGTCCCACAGAGATCAGGGGTTGAAAACCAGCTTTCTAGTGGATGGATCTAGCTGCGCATGCCCAAAGAGTGTCCCAGGCCCTTGGGCGAGGGCTGTACCTGTTTGGAATTGGAGCCGTTCAGATTTGTTGCCTAGAGCTGTGCTTCTGTGCCCATCCCACGCAGATCAGTGGTTGAAAACCGTCTTTCTACGGCTGGATCTTCCTGCGCATGCCCAAAGAGGGTCCCAGGCCCCTGGGGTTGGGCTATTCCTGTTTGGAATTGGAGCCGTACAGCTTTGTTGCCCAGAGCTGGGCCTCTGTGCCCGTACCACGCAGATCAGGGGTTGAAAACCAGCTTTCTAGGGATTGGATCTAGCTGCGCATGACCAAAGAGAGTCCCAGGCCCCTGGGGGCGGGCTGTACCTGTTTGGAATTAGAGCCATTTATATTTGTTGCACACAGCTGCGCCTCTGTGCCCGTTCCACAAAGATTCTGGGTTGAAAACCGGCTTACTAGGGTATGGATCTTGCTGCGCATGCTCAAATAAGATACCAGGGTCTTGGGGGTGGGCTGTACCTGTTGGGAATTGGAGCCGTTCAGCTTTGTTGCCCAGAGCTGCGCCTCTGTTCCCGTCCCGGGCAGATCAGGGGTTGAAAACCGGCTTCCTAGGGGCTGGATCTAGCTGCGCATGCCAAAAGAGGGTCCCAGGCACTTTAAGTCGGGTTGTATCTGTTTGGAATTGGAGCCGTTCAGCTTTGTTACCCAGAGCTGCGCCTCGTTGCCCGTCCCACGAAGATCAGGGGTTGAAAAACAGCTTTTTAGGGGCTAGATCTAGCTTCACATTCCCAAACAAGGTACAAGGACCTTGGGGGCGGGCTGTCCCTCTTTGGAATTGGAGCCCTTCAGCTTTGTTGCCCAGAGCTGCACCTCTGTGCCCGTCCACGCAGATCAGGTGTTTGAAACCAGCTTTCTAGGGGCTGGATCTAGCTGCGCATGCCCAAAGAGGGTCACAGGAACTAGGGGGCGGGCTGTTCCTGTTTGGAATTGGAGCCGTTCAGCTTTGTTGCCCAGAGCTGCGCCACTTTGCCTGTGCCACACAGTTCAGGGTTTGAAAACAGGCTTTCTAGGGACTGGATCTAGCTGTGCACGCCAAAGAGGTTCCCAGGCCCATGGGGGCGGGATGTACCTGTTTGGAATTGGAGCCGTTCAGATTTGTTGCCCAGAGCTGCACCTCTGTGCCCATCCCACTCAGATCTGGAGTTTGAAACCAACTTTCTAGGGGCTGGATCTAGCTGCGCATGCCCAAAGAGGGTCCCAGGAACTTGGGTGCGGGCTGTACCTGTTTGGAATCAGAGCCGTTCTGCTTTGTTGCACAGAGCTGTGCCTCTGTGCCTGTCCCTCACAGATCAGGGGTTGAAAATTGGCTTTCTAGGGGCTGGATCTAGCTGAGCCTGCACAAAGAGGGTCCCAGGCCCTTGGGGGCTGGCTGTACCTGTTTGGAATTGGAGCCGTTCAGATTGGCTTGCCAGAGCTGCACCTCTGTGACCGTTCCACGCAGATAAGGGGTTGAAAACCGGCTTTCAAGGGGCTGGATCTAGATGTGCATGCCCAAAGAGGATACCAGGCGCTTGGGGGCTGGCTGTACCAGTTTGGAATTGGAGCCGTTCAACTTTGTTGCGCAGAGCTGCCACTCTGTGCCTGTCCCGCGCAGATACGTGGTTGAAAACCGGCTTTCTAGGGGATGGATCTAGCAGCGCATGCCCAAGAGGGTCCCAGGACCTTGAGACGGGCTGTACCTGTTTGGAATTGGAGCCGTTCAGCTTTGTTGCCCACAGCTGCGCCTCTGTGCCCGTCGCACGCAGATCTGAGGTTCAAAACCGGCTTTCTATGGGCTGGATCTAGCTGTGCATGCCCAAGTAGGGTCCCGGGGCCTTAGGGGCGGACTGTACCTGTTTGGAGTTGGAGCCGTTCAGCTTTGTTGCCTAGAGATGCGCCTCTGTGCCCATCTCACGCAGATCAGGTGTTGAAAACCGACTTTCTAGGGCCTGGATATTGCTGCCCATGTCCAAAGAGGGTCCCAGGCCCTTGGGGACGGGCTATACATGTTTGGAATTGCAGCCGTTCAGCTTTGTTGCCTAGAACTGCGCCTCTGTGCCCGTCCCACGCAGATCACAGGTTGAAAACCAGCTTTCTAGGGGCTGGATCTAGCAGCGCATGCCCAAGAGGGTCCCAGGCCCTTGGGACGGGCTGTACCTGTTTGGAGTTGGAGCCGTTCAGCTTTGTTGCCCACAGCTGCGCCTCTGTGCCCGTCGCACGCAGATCTGAGGTTCAAAACCGGCTTTCTATGGGCTGGATCTAGCTGTGCATGCCCAAGTAGGGTCCCGGGGACTTGGGGGCGGACTGTACCTCCTCGGGATTGGAGCCATTCAGCTTTGTTGCCCAGAGCTGCACCTCTTGCCCGTCACACGCAGATCAGTGTTTGAAACCGGGTTTCTATAGGCTTTTTCCAGCTGCGCATGCCCAAAGAGGGTACCAGGCCCTTGGGTGCCGTCTGTACCTGTTTGGAATTGGAGCCGTTCAGCTTTGTTGCCCACAGCTGCGCCTCTGTGCTCGTCACATTCAGATCTGGTGTTGAAAACCGGCTTCCTATGGCCTGGATCTAGCTGCGCATGCCCAAGTAGGGTACCAGGCCCTTGGGGGCGGACTGTACCTGTTTGGGATTGGAGCCGTTCAGCTTTGCTTACCCGAGCTGCGCCTCTGTGCCTTTTCCACGCAGATAAGGAGTTGAAAACCGGCGTTCAAAAGGCTGGATGTAGCATGTCGAAAGTAGACTATGGACTGAACATGTTTGCCACTCAATGTCTCTTTTGCAGACCACAACACCCAAAAGGAGAGAGAGAACACAGGGGATTGCCCTGCCACAGAGACGGGGGGATGGGGGGATGGGGGTGGGAGGGATATTATCCATGGTGGTGGAAAATGGGCACTGGTGGAGGGATGGGTATCTGATCATTGTATAATTGAAACCAAAGCACAAAAAATTGTAAATCTACAACTTTAAAAAAAATAAAATAAAATAAAGGGGAAAAAAAAAGTAAAGATAGATAAGAACGAGTAGGAAAACGATATGTAGAAGATTGCGGAGAAGGAGGAAAAAGAAGAAAGAGGTGTACAAGTAGTATTCGTAGAACTAGTCGAAGAAGTAGTGTAATATTTCTAATATGAGTAGAAGAGGAAGAAGCAGATGACGACGAAGAAGAAGAGGAAGAATAAGAGGAAGTAGAAGTAGAAGAAGACGAAGAAGAAGAAGAAGAAGAAGAAGAAGAAGAAGAAGAAGAAGAAGAAGAAGAAGAAGAAGAAGAAGAAGAAGAAAAGGAAGTATTAACAGGGAGGAAGAGGAGGCAAAAGGGATCAAGAAGAAGAAACAGTAGAAGAAGTAGAAAAATAAGAAGAAGAAGAAGAAGAAGAAGAAAAGAAGGAGAAGAGAAAGCAGAAGTAAGAAAAAAGTGAAAGTTTAAGTCTTAGAAGAAGATAAAGAAGATAGACTTGAAGAGGACGTAGAAACAGAGGAGAAGAATGAAGATGAATAAAAGGAGGGGCATAATGAGAAGAAAGGGGAAAGAGAAGGCGTAACAGTAGAAGTAGTATTAGGGAAAATATAAGAAGCTTAGGAACAAAGTAGAGGACGAAGAAGAAAAAGATGATGAAAATGAAGATGTGTCGGAAGACGAAGAAGAAGATTAAGAATAAGAAGAAGAAAAGAAGATGAAGAAGTAGAAGAAGAATAAGAAGAAGACGAAGTAGAAGAAGAAGAAGAAGAAGAAGAAGAAGAAGAAGAAGAAGAAGAAGAAGAAGAAGAAGAAGAAGAAGAAGAAGAAAAAGTAGAAAGAGAAAATCACGGAGCAGATACAGGAGAGAAAATATAGAAGAAGTGTAAAAAGAGAAAGAAGGTATATGAGAAAAAAATAGCAGAAGATGAGTAAGAAAATGAAGAAAGAAGAGGAAGAATATGAAGGAGGAATAGAGAATAAAAAGAAGAAGAAAGAAGAAAAGGAGAAGAAAAGGAGAAGGAAAAGAAGAAGAATATATACGAGAGGACAAAATAGCAGTAGTGTAAGCAGAGGAAGAAGATATATGAGAAAAAATAAAAGAGTAGTAAGAAGAGGAAGAAGTAAGAAGAACAAGAAAAAGAAGAAAAAGATGAAGAAGAAGAAGTAGAAGAAGATGAAGAAGATAGCAGAGGGAAACAGAGAAGGAGAAGAAGAACGAAAAAACAATGAGAACAAAAAGAGAAGGAGTGTTAGATGGAGAAGGCGAATAGAAGGATCACAAGGAGAAAATGAGCAAGACTTGGAAGAAGAATATGTACAGCATAATAATAAAAATAAAGAAGAAGCGGTTAAAGAAGCAAAAGCAGAAGCTGAAGCAGAAGAAAAAGAAGCAAAATAAGGAGAAGAAGAGGAAGAGAAGAAGAATAAGAAGAAAAAGAAGAAAAAGAAGAAGAAGAAGAAGAAGAAGAAGAAGAAGAAGAAGAAGAAGAGGAGTAAGAGGAAGAAGTAAGAGAAGGAGAGGGAGAAGCTGAAGGAGAAGGTGAAGGAGGAGATGAACATGTAGAACGAGAAGAAAAAGAAGAAGAAGAAGAAGAAGAAGAAGAAGAAGAAGAAGAAGAAAAGTAGAAGAAGGAGAAGACAAAACACAAGTAAGAAAAAAGTGCAAGTTGAAGTCTTAGAAGAAGATAAAGAAGATAAAGTTGAAGAGGTGGTAGAAACAGAGTAGAAGAATGAAGATGAATAAAAGGAGGGGCATAATGAGAAGAAAGGGGAAAGAGAAGTTGTAACAGTAGAAGTAGTAGTAGGAGTAATATAAGAAGCTTAGGAAAAAAGTAGAAGAAGAAGAAGAAAAAGAAAATGATAAAGAAGATGTGTTGGAAGACGAAGACGAAGAAGAAGAAGAAGAAGAAGAAGAAGGAGAAGAATAAGAAGAAGAAGAAGAGGAGTAAGAGGAAGAAGTAAGAGAAGGAGAGGGAGAAGCTGAAGGAGAAGGTGAAGGAGGAGATGAACATGTAGAACGAGAAGAAGAAGAAGAAGAAGAAGAAGAAGAAGAAGAAGAAGAAGAAGAAGAAGAAGAAGAAGAAGAAGAAGGAGAAGGAGAAGAAGAAGAAGGAGAAGGAGAAGGAGAAGGAGAAGGAGAAGGAGAAGGAGATGAACAAGTAGAACGAGAAGAGAAGAAAAAGAAGAAGAAGAAGAAGAAGAAGAAGAAGAAGAAGAAGAAGAAGAAAAAGTAAAAGAAGTAGAAGAAGAATATGATGAAGAAGAAAGCAGAGGGAAACAGAGAAGGAGAACAAGAACGAGAAAAAGAATGAGAAAAAAAGAGAACGAGTGTGAGATGGAGAAGGAGAATAGAAGGATCACAAGAAGAATATGAGCCAGACTGGGATGAAGAATATGTACAGCATAATAATAAAAATAAAGAAGAATAAGCCGTTATATCAGAAAAAGCAGAAGCTAAAGCAGAAGGAAAAGAAGTAAAACAAGCAGAAGAAGAAGAGGAAGAGAAGAAGGAGAACAAGAAAAAGAAGAAGAAGAAGAGGGAGAGGAAGAAGTAAGAGAAGGAGAAGGAGAAGGTGGAGAAGGAGATGAACAAGTAGAACGAGAAGAGAAAAAAGAAGAAGAAGAAGAAGAAGAAGAAGAAGAAGAAGAAGAAGAAGAAGAAGAAGGAGAAGGAGAAGGAGAAGGAGAAGGAGAAGGAGAAGGAGAAGGAGAAGGAGAAGGAGAAGGAGAAGGAGAAGGAGAAGAAGAAGAAGAAGAAGAAGAAGAAGAAGAAGAAGAAGAAGAAGAAGAAGAAGAAGAAGAAGAAGAAGACGACGAAGAAGTAGGTAAACGCGGAGTGGTTTTAGGAAAAAATGTACAAGCAAAAGTATAGGATAATATGGTGTAAAAGGAAGAGCTGGAAGGGGAAGATGTAGAGAAGAAAAATAGAAACAGAATAAGATAACCTATAATAAGAGTAAGAAGAAAGAATATAATAGTAATCAGAAGAAAAAGTAGAAGTGAAATATGACGATAAAAAAGGAAAAATAAAGAAGAAAAAAAGACACAGAATGAAGAACAAAAAAACAGAAAAATTTAGAAGAATAAGAAGTAGGAGAAGAAGATGGATTAAAAGAAGGAGGAGGAGAACAATAAAGAGGAAAACATAAAAAGAAGAAGTAGAAGAAGTAGCAAATGCTGAAAAGAAAATTTCGAAAAAGAAAAGAAAAGTGTAAGAAGAGGAAGAAGAAAAAGAAGAAATATAAGAAGAAGAAGAAAATGATGATGAAGAAGAAGAGGCAGAAGATGCGGAAGAAGAAGAAGAAGAAGAAGAAGAAGAAGAAGAAGAAGAAGAGGAAGAAGAAGAAGAAGAAAAAGAAGAAGAAGAAGAAGAAGAAGAAAAAGAAGAAGAAGAAGAAGAAGAAGAAGAAGAAGAAGAAGAAGAAGAAAATAAGAAGAAGAAAAAGAAGAAGAAGAAGAAGAAGAAGAAGAAGAAGAAGAAGAAGAAGAAGAAGAAGAAGAAGAAGAAGAAGAAAGTAGAAAGAGAAGATGACAGAGCAGATACAGGAGAGAAAATGTAGAAGAAGTGTAAGAAGATGAAGAAGGTATATGAGAAAATCTAGCAGAAGATGAGTAAGTAAATGAAGAACGAAGAGGAAGAAGATGAAGGAGGAGTAGAGAATAAAAAGAAGAAAGTAGAAAAGGAGAAGATAGAGAAGGAGAAGGAAAAGAAGAAGAATATGTACGAGAGGACAAAATAGCAGTAGTGTAATTAGAGGAAGAAGATATATGAGAAAAAGTAGAAGAGTACTAAGAAGAGGAAGAAGGAAGAAGACCAAGAAAAAGAAGTAAAAGATGAAGAAGAAGAAGAAGAAGAAGTAGAAGAAGAAGATGATGAAGAAGAAAGCAGAGGGAAACAGAGAAGGAGAACAAGGACGAGAAAAAGAATGAGAACAAAAAGAGAACGAGTGTGATATGGAGAAGGAGAATAGAAGGATCACAAGAAGAATATGAGCCAGACTGGGAAGACGATTATGTACAGCATAATAATAAAAATAAAGAAGAAGAAGCCGTTAAAGCAGCAAAAGCAGAAGCTAAAGCAGAAGGAAAAGAAGCAAAACAAGCAGAAAAAGAAGAGGAAAAGAAGAAGGAGAACAAGAAGAAGAAGAACACGAAGAGTGAGAGGAAGAAGTAAGAGAAGGAGAAGGAGAAGGTGAAGGAGAAGGAGATGAACAAGTAGAACGAGAAGAGAATCAAAAGAAGAAGAAGGAGAAGAAGAAGAAGAAGAAGAAGAAGAAGAAGCAGAAGAAGAAGAAGAATAAGTAGAGAAAGAGGAATAAAAATAAGAAGTAGAAGAAGAAGGCGATGGAGGAGGATGAGGAGGAGAAGTAGAAGAAGGAGGAGGAGAAGTAGAAGAAGAAGAAGAAGAAGGAGTGTTTGAAAAACAGTAAATAGAAATAGGGTGACGAAGATGAAGTAAAAGAAAAAGAGGAGGAGGTTGAGTGGGAGGAGGAGGAGTAAAAGAACACAAAACACGATGATAAAGAAAAAGAAAATGTAAAAGGCAATGGTGAAAAGATAGAAATGAACGAGCTGGAAAACGATATTTAGAGGATTGAGGAGGAGGAAAAAAAGAAGAAAGAGGTGTACAAGTAATATTCGTAGTACTAGTCATAGTAGTAGTAGTAATATTTGTAGTAGGAGTAGAAAAGGAAGAATGAGATGATGAAGAAGAAGAAGTGGGTGAAAAAGAAGAGGAAGAAGAAGAAAAAAAGAAGAAGTAGGAGAAGAATAAGAAGAATAAGAAGAAGAAGAAGAAGAAGAAGAAGAAGAAGAAGAAGAAGAAGAAGAAGAAGAAGAAGCATTGTCTGTAAAAGAGTAAAAAGAAATAGGGTGACGAAGATGAAGTAGGAGAAAAAGAGGAGGAGGAGGAGGAGGACAAAAATGACAAAAACACGATGATGAAGAAAAATAATATATAGAAGACAATGGTGAAAATAGAGAAATGAATGAATAGGAAAACGATATTTAGAAGATGGCGGAGGAGGAGGCAAAAGTAGAAAGAGGTGCACAAGTAGT
This sequence comes from Sorex fumeus, assembly GCF_029834395.1. Classification (NCBI taxonomy): domain Eukaryota; kingdom Metazoa; phylum Chordata; class Mammalia; order Eulipotyphla; family Soricidae; genus Sorex; species Sorex fumeus. Next base: position 53,901 of record NW_026606257.1, on the reverse strand, counting down.
ATTCGTAGAACTAGTCGTAGAAGTAGTGTAATGTTTCTAGTATGAGTAGATAGGAAGAAGAAGACGAAGAAGTAGAAGTGGAAGAAGAAGAAGAAGAGGAAGAAAAAGAAGAATAAGTAGAAATAGAAGAAGAATAAGTAGTAGTAGTAGTAGAAGAAGAAGAAGAAGAAGAAGAAGAAGAAGAAGAAGAAGAAGAAGAAGAAGAAGAAGAAGAAGAAGAAGAAGAAGAAGAAGAAGAAGCAAAGGAAGTATTAACAGGGAGGAGGAGGAGGCGAAACGGATCAAGAATAAGAAAATGTAGAAGAAGAAGAACAAGAAGAAGAAGAAGAAGTAGAAGAAGAAGAAGAAGAAGAAAAGAAGAAGGAGAAGACAAAACAGAAGTAAGAAAAAAGTGCAAGTTGAAGTCTTAGAAGAAGATATAGAAGATAAAGTTGAAGAGGACGTAGAAACAGAGTAGAAGAATGAAGATAAATAAAAGGAGGGGCATAATGAGAAGAAAGGGGAAAAAGAAGCTGTAACAGTAGAAGTAGTAGTAGGAGTAATATTAGAAGCTTAGGAAAAAAGTAGAAGAAGAAGAAAAAGAAAATGATAAAGAAGATGTGTTGGAAGACGAAGAAGAAGAAGAAGAAGAAGAAGAAGAAGAAGAAGAAGAAGAAGAAGAAGAAGAAGAAGAAGAAGAAAAGGAAGTATTAACAGGGAGGAAGAGGAGGCAAAAGGGATCAAGAAGAAGAAACAGTAGAAGAAGTAGAAAAATAAGAAGAAGAAGAAGAAGAAGAAGAAGAAGAAGAAGAAGAAGAAGAAGAAGAAGAAGAAAGTAGAAAGAGAAGATGACGGAGCAGATACAGGAGAGAAAATATAGAAGTGTAAGAAGAGGAAGAAGGTATATGAGAAAATATAGCAGAAGATGAGTAAGTAAAGGAAGAAAGAAGAGGAAGAAGATGAAGGAGGAGTAGAGAATAAAAAGAAGAAAGAAGTAAAGGAGAAGGAAGAGAAGGAGAAGGAAAAGAAGAAGAATATATACGAGAGGACAAAATAGCAGTAGTGTAAGCAGAGGAAGAAGATATATGAGAAAAAATAGAAGAGTACTACGAAGAGGAAGAAGGAAGAAGACCAAGAAAAAGAAGTAAAAGATGAAGAAGAAGAAGAAGAAGACGAAGAAGAAGATGAAGAAGAAAGCAGAGGGAAAGAGAGAAGAAGAAGAAGAACGAGAAAAAGAATGAGAACAAAAAGATAACGATTGTGAGATGGAGAACGAGAATAGAAGGATCACAAGAAGAAAATGACCAAGACTGGGAAGAAGATTATGTACAGCATAATAATAAAAATAAAGAAGAAGTAGCCGTTAAAGAAGCAAAAGCAGAAGTTAAAGCAGAAGAAAAAGAAGCAAAAGATTCAGAAGAA